>NC_088379.1:34097500-34733611 GCF_037993035.2 Macaca fascicularis | reverse complement strand
CTTATATACTATATAGAGATAATGTATATAGTGCAGTATACACTTATATATAATTATACTTCTATATACTGTATTATATAGTATATAATATAGTATAGTGTATATGGTGTATAAGTATGTATATAAAGAGTACACTATATATATCGTGTTTATACAGTATGTACACGATATACACTGTACCATATATGGTGTACATGATACACAGTATATACTATATGCTGCACTATACTATAACATATATACAATGTATATACATTATTCATATATACTATTTATATATGTATGTATAGTGCATATATACTGTGTATGTATAGACAGTATATATGCACTGTATATATGGTATAGTATATAGAGTATATAGAGTATATATACACATATTATATGTACTGCATATAGTATACTATACACTATATAGTAGGGCCTGTATATGTTATATAGTATATAACGTATATATAGTATATGTGGTATATAATACTATATGTAGTATATACAGTGTAGTGCTATATATAGAACATACAGTGTAGTACATATACTATATATAGTATAGTAGTACACATACTATATATAGCATAGTATACAAATACTATACTATATATTATATACTATATATACAGTGAAAGTACAGCATATATACAGCATATACAGTATATATACTATATATAGTATGGTATAATTATATAATATATACAATGCACTATATATACAGTATATATAGTATATACAGTATATATACTCTATGTACAGTATAGCATGCTATACATACACTAAACTATATATAATGTGTACAGTATACTATATATGATATAGTAAGACCTGCATATGTTATATAGTATATGATGCATTATATAGTATGTAATGCATATATAGTATATATAGTATAAAATGCTATGTGTAGTATATTTAGCATAGTATATACATACAATATGCATTACATACACTGTATATACAGTGCATGTACAGTATATATACAATGTATATACTGTATATAGTATGGTATAAACTTACATACTATATATACATTATGCTATATATAGTATATAGTTTGCACTATACTGTGTACTATATTATATGCTTATTTAATCCAATATAGCATACACTATCATATAAGTATATACTATACACTTACATATCATACATTACTCTCTTAATCACATCCATAATACATTATTTACTATTCTCAATTTCAGTTCTCTAATGTTGAGCAGAAATTTAAATAAACTTCTGTATCAAGCTAAGGATAAAGATATTTAAATTTGCTGTTTTTTCTTGCCATTTTAAGTTGTCTAGATTCCTTGACACTCAAAGTTTGGTCCATGAACCAACCCTAGCAGCATTACCTAGAAGCTTATTAGAAAAACAGAATCTCAGCCCTTGTCAAATATCAAGTCGTTCCCTCAACCTTCTGAATCAAAATCTGCATAGTAAGAAAATAACCCGAGTAATTTTTATGAACATTAAATCTTAAGAAATATTATGATAAGGATCTTTGCCAAATTTTATTCCTAGGTGCCCTAACTTAAAGCTTAAAGTATTCTTTGGAAATAAAACTTATTTTAAAGCATGTTTTTTCAACAAGGAATGTACAACATATACACAATTTGTTATTCTACCACATCATATGTATATATTTCTAATAATCCAAAGTAATTACAGTGTCTTCCTTGGTGTCTAATAGTCTACTAAATGATGACCTACAGAAGTAGCACTTCCCAATTTTTACCTTCTTCCACACACTGGTTTTCATATTTATAATTAATAAGTTGAACAAACCAGTAAAGCCTTGGAGGAGATCATTAACACTGGAAGCTGAATGTCTGTTTGCTTCCTAATAGACCCATTATAGATGAGCTGAAGCAGATTAATATTTTGAAACAGAACCCTACAAGTGTTGGCCCTTTTGTTTCAATTTCACTTTCACCTCTGATTCATGTTTTTAAACACACTCAGAAACAATCCTACATTTGTTACAAAATTATTAACTGTACTATTACTAATTAAAATTTACTGCTTTGATCTGCACTTATTATATGTTATTAGTTTTAACAGGCAGGTTTGAATGTTGGTCTACTATGAATCTACTCTGAGAAGTTACTAATTGCATAATAATTTACATAGGTATCATGTATGAAGACACAAAAATTACTCCAAAAGTTCAAGTACAGCTACATACTCTTAATAAAAACACATATATCTTTGAATTCAGTACAACACTAAGTTATATTTGTAACTGATTTACATTGTAAGGTACAAACACACTGTGTAACCAATTTTGGAAAAGCTCAAAATAATTTCAGCACATCTGTATTAGTCCATTTTCACACTGCTTTAAATAACTACTTGAAACTGGGTAATTTTTAAAGAAACATGGTTTAATTGACTCACGGTCCTGGAGGCTTAAAAGGAAGCATGACTAGGAGGCCTCAGGAAGCTTACAAGGGGAAGAAAGCACGTCTTATCATGGCAGAGCAGGAAAGAGAGAGGGCAAAGCAGGCAGTGCCACTCACTTTTAAGCAACCAGATCTCATAAGAACCAATTCACTATCAGGAGAACAGCAAGGAGGAAATCTGCCCTCATGATCCAATCAATTCCCACCATGTCTCCTCTCTGACCCACAGGGATTACATTTCCACCTGAGATTCAGGTGGGTACACTGAGCCAAACTATGTCAATATTTCCATATTTAATCAATGAAACATTGCCATTTGAAAAGTAAAAAGAGAACATAAAAGGAAAAATAAAGGAATAGAGAAACTTTTCAAATTTTCTATTTTTATTTTAATAATCTGAATAAAATTAGTAATCAAAATTACTGAGTATTTATTATATGTCTTTAATTTTAAGCTGAAATTTAAGGGAGCTTCTATTTTAGCATTAGAATATAATCCTTTTGTTTTTATAATCTTTTTCTCTAGTCTGCTACAATTGTCTTCCATCTTAATACTCAAAGTATGGTAAAACTTCTATAGTTACTATCTAATTTAACACAAAAAATGTTTAGATGCCATATTAAAGCTACCATCAAAATATGTTCTGAATTTAATATTTCTCAACCCCTTTTGTTGTGACCCTAGTCCATGCATTTGTAATGAGCAAGACTACTTGGATAACCTTGTACCCATCTCCTGCCTAAATTCTCAACTATCTAGAGCCTATAATCTCTTCAGTGCCTTAAGGACTCTTCAATTTTTCATTTAAACTGCGTCCGTCAATAGCACTGCCAAAAAGATTGCAAAGGTTTCCCAACACATTTGAAATAAAATTCAAATTACTTACATTGGCTTAGGATTCATGAAATTTAATGACAACTATTCCACATTTTACCCATTCTTTTCTTTCTTTGCCTTTTTTTTTTTTTTTTTTTTTTTGCTCAGTCCAAACCTATTATCTTCTAATGTCTTAAATATACTAGGTTTTGTCAAAATCTTACTTGTTTCTGCTTGCTGTTTGCTGTGGCTTGAGTGGTTATGTTTCTTACAATTTATATGTTGAAATATTAATCACCAAGTATTGGTATTGAGAGGTGGGGTTTTTGGGAGGGATTTCATCATGAGGACCTTCATGAATGGAATTAGCAACCTTATAAAACAGGCCCCAGGGAGCTGCCTTGTTCTTTTCACCATGTGGACACTAAATTTGTCAGTATCTAGATCTTGGACTTCCCAGCCTGGAGAAACGTAAGAAATAATTTTCTGCTGTTTGTAAGCTACCAGTCTATGGTGTTTTTTAGAGCAGTACACACCTTAATGCATGACTGTTTCGGGCTCAGATTTAGTTCCAGGACTTTCTCTTACATTTTGCTCCAGTTTCTCTTCAAATGTCATTTCTTAGAAAAGCTTTATTCAACTACTCTAAAACATCCCCAGCAAATCTTAAACCACTTACTTTGCTTTATTTTTCTTGAAAGCATTCTTCCTAACTAAAATTATATTGTGTATTTATTTAAGTTACGGATATTTTCTGACTACTTCCTGAGAATGTAATATTATAAAGGCAGGGATTTGTCTCCTTTGTTTATTACTATATTATCAGTTTTTAAAATTATTGCTAATATGTGTGTATATGTATGTATATATGTGTATAAATATATAGTATATGTATATATGTGTATGAATATATGTATGTGTATATATCTATATGTATATAGAAATATATACAGTTGAACTTTGAACAGCATGGGTTTGAACTGTGTGGGTCCACTTATATGTAAATTTTCTTCTACCTCTACTACCCCTGAGGCAGCGAGACTACCCCTCCTTTTTCTCCCCACTCTCAGCCATCTCAACATGAAGATGATAATAAAGTCCTTTTTGGTGATTCACTGCCACTGAATGAATAATAAATATGTTTTTTCTGCCTTATAACTTTCTAAATAACATTTTGTTTTCTCTAACGTACTTGATTGTAACAATAGAGCATATAATACATACAGCATACAGAATATGTGGTAATGGGGTAAGGCTTTTGGTCAGCAGTAAGTTGTTAGTAGTTAATTGGGAGAAGTCAGAAGGTATGTACAGATTTTCTACTGTGTATGGGGTTACTACCCTTATCCCCTGGGTTGCTGAAGGGTCAACTGTGTGTGTGTGTGTGAATCAGTTCTGTCTCATACAAATTGTACTATTCTGAACAATGCTTTCTTAATGCCTAACAATGGTCACTGGATATGAGACATTCAGCTAAATTTGCTTATTCACAAAAGAGGGATTAAAATCTCCTCCTAAGCTTGATTGCTGGAGTGTGAGAATTAACAAGGGGGATAAAACTATCCTTCTGCTAAACTTAATTACAAAAATTAAATAGAGTAGGATCTTTCCATTTCCTTTAAAACTGTTGCAGTTCAGTCAATGACTTTCCTTTCTCATCCCTTTCTAGTTGACAAGAAACCTTGTTAGCAACAGAGATTATATTTTTCTTTTCTTTTTTCCTTTTTCTTTTTCCTCCTACAAAACTTAGCCCAAGCACTGAATTAATATTTAATGATCCTGAGTTACTGGAGTTTCAAACTTTACTGGACCTAAAACACACAGAGTAAACAGAATTGCTGGTAATTACAAGTCATAAATTAGCACTTTGAAAGTCTGTTTTCTTATCTTAAGACACGTTTTGATCTTTCTAAGTGATTGACTCATATGTGTTCAATGAAAGAGGACCTGAAATTAGTACAGATTCCCTTGAAACCAAATCAGTAGGATATATGTATCACATATTTCAGTTTTATTCACATGTATAGCCCAATCATTCAGTTAGCATGAAACTTTAATAGGATCTTAAAGTAATTATAGCACAAAATCAAGTCTTAGATAATGAACAAGGTGTCAGGTTTACTCTAGGGCAATGACTATTTCATTTCCCAATTAAAAAGTCTGTAACAGCTCCATTAATGATTGTGTTGTATCTCTGATGCTCTGAGAACTTTTAATTTGAAAGGCTCATTTTATAATATTTTAGTTTGTATCACATATGTAAGGATAATACTCTTTACAGACTTGAATGTAATCTCGAAATATATTGTCATTAAAATTTATATTATTAGTTGTCAAGATTCTATGTATTATAACTTTGAATAGTGATTTAAAATTTTCAAAACAAATTCATATTCATTGTCTCATTTTTACCTTACAACAACCCACTGATCAGGAAGGGATTCTTGACTTCAGTTCTCCATGACAAAACAAGTCTAAAAAAGACACAAAGTATCACACTATGAATTGTAAATCCAAGATTAGAACAGAGGTTACTGTACTTACTTAAATCACTTCTTGTCATGATGCAAACTATACTCTACTGTCCATGTGACACATATAGCAGAGACATTTTATAAAGAGAAAAATAGAGGTAGAAGTTCCAGGAATGAATTAGGATTGCTTACAGAGACTGACATAAAATGGAGGGGTGGAAATTGTAAAGAGATTATTAGAGAGCAAATCTTGGTAGCTGTAATTTAGAGGAAAGAGAGGGGGACAGGGGGACACTTTCCAGAAGCAAGAGGATTACAGGGGCACCCTCTTGACGTCTACAAATGGAGGTATAAATGTTGGGGATGGAGTTGTCTTATCTAGAAGTCTAGGAGCTCTGGTACTCTCTATTGCCCCTAAAAGAAAATACGGTGCATTGTTCAGTAGTCAATGTAAATTTGTAGAACTCACATTTGTTATTTTAAGGAAGATGCCTTTGTTATCAATGTAGAGATGACATCAATGTGTCTCATAGCCCACTGCATTGTGAGCTCCTTGAAGTGTTCTATCAATATCAATTTACCCTGAAATGAATGGTGCATGGTATATATTCAACAAATGGTTAAATGAGTGAATATGTTGGCAAGCACTAATAACAGGAAGATGACTGAAAGCAGAGACTGAAGACAGAGCAGAGAAACTTCTTATTTTCCAATTTACCCCTCTAGTTGACTATACAGGAGAATCATTACTTGCTAAAGCCTGTATCACTATATTTTTTCTGCAAAATATATTTATAAAAGAATGAGATTCTTTGAGTCACACACATAAATATAATCCATCATCCTTTTGAGTAAAGTTCTTTTAATTTTTTTATATTTCTGAGTCATGAGTTCCTTACAAGTTTGTGAAGAAGAACTCATAATTTGCTTCTAAGTTCCCCCACAACATGGAGTATTCTGTATGACAGACACTAAATCAACTTTTACTCTTATAGAAAGGGGACAAATATATTTTTAAAAAAATATTGGAAATCAAGCAATTCTATAATGTTGGTCTAATTAAGCCTTTATTCTAAAGAAGCTCTCTGTAGTAAAAAAAAAAAAAAAAATTCCAATTAAATTTCATTTATGATCGAGTCAATTCATTTTTAAAAAGCCGTTTATTTTTCTTTATTTTAAGAGTACAGCAAAATATATTCCCAACACATATTCTAAAAAGACAACTTTAGAATCAAAAATGCCTCAGACTATTGTTGGGAATGCAATATGGCATTATATTTCACATTCTCTTTTCTCCATACATGACCTGAAACATGTAATAAAAATAAAATAAGAATATGAAATAAAATAATAAGAATAATCACCAACATAGAGACATGTTGAAAACACACTTTGAATTAAAATTTTGGCAAATTATTTTGTATAATCTTGTGGTTTGTGTCTTTTCAAAATACGTATGTTGGAATCTTAACCCCTAAGGTGATAGTATTAGGAAGTGGGGTTTTGGGGAGTTAATTAGGTTAGGAGGGCAGGGCCCTCGTGAATTAAATTAAGGCCCATATAAGAGATCCTTAGCGAGCTGCCTTGTTCCTTCCATCACGCGAGGAAACAGCTGGCAGGTGCGATCTATGGACCAGACCCCAAATCAACCAGTGCTTTGATCTTGGACCTTCTGGCTTCTAGAATTTTGAGAAAGAAATTTCTGTTGTTTATAAGCCAACCCAGTTTATGATATGTTGTTAAAGCATCCTGAATAGACTAAAACAATATTGTACTATTTATGCACAATTCAAAAGTATACTCTATATAATTTATAGTCACTGCATAATAGGAAAAATTACAAATACTTGTGAGGAAGTGATGTTCAATGTCTTCAGGATATTATTTCTGAATAGTGAGGGAGAGGTCTAGAGTGGTTGTATTTTGGGAAAGCTAAAAGTCTTCAACGCTGTCTATAATACTTCATTTCTCAAATAGCTAATCATAAAAATGTGTGCAAAATGTATACATTTCTTATATGTAGCACAAGTGGGTTTCTTTGAGCTTCTTAAAATACTATCCCTTTTCTTTCCTTTGGACATTGTTCATAGTTATTAAAGTAACTGCACTAACTAATACATAACTAAATAGTGTCCAAGAGAGCGTTTTAGTTAAAAGTAACGAACTATTCAGAAGGTCAGTAGGTTTCTGAAGAGGGACAGATTTTCAGGAAAATATTCTTGATGATAAAAATAGGGAGAATAACGATTCTGTGGATTTTTAAGAAACTATTTACCTTAGAAATGCATTTACTGCTAGGAAAATTTATTTCTCAACAATGTGCAAAAGACTGTGTCAACAAAAATATAGGAAGCCTTCTGGAAAATATAACACCTTAAGGCAAGTATCTCAGGAAAATAAAAACTATGTTGGTTTAATTTAAACCACAGTGGTAGACCTTTAAGATTTAACATATTCTTTAGATGGAACTATTTCAAGAGAATTTTATAAAAAATTCTATCTGTATTTTCATGACATTTTGTAGTACAAATAGTATTTTTAGAGTCAGACATAACTGTTTTTCGTCAGAAGTAAATACATCTCTCACACAATTTTACTATTTAGGATCAAGCACACTGATGTCACCAGATAAGAGATGTTCATTAAAAAACATTTAATAGTGGTAAAAATGTTAGACTGTGCAGCTACAGAGAAAGGAGTTCAGATCCAAGCTGTGTGTCTTCCTTCATATGAGACATTAGACTTGTGATTTAGTCTTTCTCAATATCATTGCTTCATTGGCCAATTGAACATAATAGAATAAATGTCATAGGTTTGGATGAAGATTAAATAAGCTAATTATCATAAAACAGTGTCCCAACTGAAATGCTTAAAAATCAATAACTATTAGTTTCTTTTAAATAATATATGGAGCTAAAACACGACACAAAAACTAGTACATGAAAAAGAATAAAAATGTTTGTAAATTATTCTGTGATTTGAAAGGCACTATCAATCATGTGAAATCACTGAACCCTATGATAAATAAAATGGAAAAAATTTAAACCTATTCTAATTTAATTGTCCATCCATTTAAGACAATTTCCTGTGAAATGTTCCTCTGACTTCCAGTTGTTAGACATGTTCATTCACACAAACAATATTCCTCTCAAAGATCTTATGGATGAACACAAACTTTTTTTAAGGTAAAAACTTGTTACATTTGGTTATTTTGTAGTCATACAAAGTGGAATTGTCTAAGTGGATTTTAAAAAATACTTTAAAGACAGGTCTTGCCATGTTCTGCCGTCTGCCATACAGTGGTGCCATCATAGCTCACTGTAACCTTGAACTCCTGGGTTCAAGCAATCCTCCTGCCTCATTCTGAGTAGCTGGGACCACAGGCACTTTTCACTTTGCCACTTGACACCTAGCTAACTTTTACTTTTTTTTTTTTCCAGAGACAAGGGGTCTTCTTTGTTGACTAGGCTAGCCTTAAACTCCGGGCCTCAAGCAATCATCCTGTCATGACCTCCCCAAATGCTGGGATTATTGTCATGAGCCACCATGCCTGGCAGAAATTTAAGTTATACATGCAGGAGATTAAGTTATACACGCAGAGATTCGTATCTGCATTGTACACAACACTAGATCACTACTTGTATTAAAACAAATATATCTACATAGATATTTCCCATACATATGCACAAATGTATGCATATCTAAGTCAAGAAATGTGTGGTAGTGACTACTGAGTCTATGGCCAATGAGCTACCAGTCATGTTTTGTAATAAAATAACTAGTTGGGGAATTAATATCTTCCAAAAGCAAGAATATACATTTCTGTTGTTTGATTTTTCCCTTCTGAACTTCAAGACTCAAGAAAAACATCAACTATGTATGACTAAAATAAATGTATAAGAAGTAACCTAAAAGGGGTACATGCTGATATTTATGTACTTAATGCCATTCTCATTTTAAAAAATGTGGTCTGCATTCCATTAAATCAATTTTATAAACCAATAATGTGTTAGGTCTTATATTAATAATCCTGAGTTCTAGGTGTGTCAGTGTGTTCAAGAAGTTTTCAACTAAGAGGTATATCTACTCCTTAGAATCTCTTTTGGAATCAGTGGATCTTTGCTATTTGTTTACTCAATAAAACCTGAGGTATTCAATTCTAGAAGTCCCTGGGTATATCAATGGCATCAAATAAAATGTAGTATTTAAAAGAGCCTTCCTGTATGCAATAATCGTATCTCTCCTATTTCTTTCATTTTCATTAGAAAGATGATCATCAAGCTAAAATAACCTAGGTATTAGTGGGTGAACAAAAATAAAGGCTAGATTATAATTGATGTTGGGAAAGAAGGTAATATGGGCCACCTAATTTTTCTCTAGTGATGAATTGGGATCTTCTGTAGGGCCTCCAGGTGAATGAAGGGTCCACTTAGTTTCTCTCTTGCTTTGCGAGCTCAATCCTGAGGAATTTAGTGTGATCTTGATCAAAAAATCTGCTTGAAATTGTCAAAATGCTAAATTAGCATTTAGAAAAATAAATATACATGAAGTAAAACTATCATGTAGCATTTGAATTCTAATTTTTATAAATTGCAACTCTAAAAAACTGTTGTCTTAATCTTTTACTTAAATCATGTGATCATTTTTTCACAAGTTTAACAATTTGGAAAGAATAATAGTAAGCGTTATAATATATGCTAGCAGTGTGTAACCTCACTGGTTAGCATAAAGCAGAGCATAAAAGTAACACAAGTCCCCAAAGCACTTTTATTAAAAACACTTACTACTACCACTACAATTTATTGAGCTCCTACTATATGCTAACAACAGAAGTGTTAAATTTACATACATTAAAGTATAATCTCATTTTTGAACAAATCATAAAGGTAACCAATAAGTCATAGAATAACAAATGTATAAATGAAATTGTAATAATAGAGAATAAAGAACACTTTATCAAAATCAGGAAATGTTATATTTAAGAATTATAATTTTATGTGGTTTCAAATGCACTGTATAATATAGATTTCATCATTTTAACTTATTAATATATGATGCCATTGTGTTAATTCAAATTATCAAGATTTATACTGATTATCAGTGTGGCTGATTCATTGTAGAAGCCAAAAATTGTCCCATTTAACAGTGAAAGTTCTTTACTAATGATTTAAAAATTGTATAATTTATTTCTTTAACTTTGGCATAGACAAATAAACCTGTCATTAATTTAATACTCTATTGTAAATTTGGAAATAATAGACCAGATTCCTACTTGGAGATATTATAAAAGCATTGTATAATTTTGTTGTATTACTCAGTTTTATTTAGTTCATTTTTAATGCTATTTTTATTCAATTTTACCTCTTGCAGCAATGGAATTGTTTTACATATTGCAATTTATAGTCTAAAGCAAAATTAGAGGTGATGTCTTTATTTTTCCACATCTCACAATACTCGTGTTGCTATCTTTTAATAAGAAATAGTTAAATTATTTTTCTTGCTATCTACTGATTATATTCTAAAAAGAAAATGAAAAGAAGGGGGAATGCAAGAATGTAGTTTTGTTATTATTTCTCCCATCATTTCAATTGCTAAATTCAATTATCAAGGTAAATGAATCTATGCAAGCTTTATATTAATGAAACATGGTTTCCTCTCAAGATTACAATTGACTATTATTAAAATGGTTTATTAAAATGCAAGAAAATACAGATAGCGTTATATGTGTTTATTACCAGTTGTTTTATAAATATACATTAGATCTTGTTCTAAATTAAAGGACTCAAAATATTACCCATTGTTATATCTTGCTATTTCTTTTAAAAATGTGGACACATTCACTTTTGTATTCCCCATTGATTCAATGCACTTCAATATTTTCAGTATTTCTTCCTTTTTTTCTATATTTCCAAAGAACAAAGATGTTACTCCTTCCCATTCTTTCTGTTAGGGCTCCTGGGCACAAAATCAAATTTATCGTTGAGGCAAGAGGGTATGGATAGTTATAACAATTCATAAGTTCAATGTTGACCCAAGTACCAGGATCATTACTGTAATAAGCATGCTGACATCTTTTATATCATAGATCTATCTTAAATACATTCTACATGTTTTTGTGAAAACATGTACATCACAGAAAATAAGAGTACCTGTTTAAATTACTGAATATACATTTTTGAGTAAGTAATGGAAACTACACAAAGTACATGTGTTTAAAGAATGAATGCATAAATGCTTGAAAGAGTTATCACCACATGTATTCATTTTTATTGTGGCTGTAACAAATTACCAAAAAATGAGTCCTTTAAAAATACAAATTTATTATCTTACTTTCATCAATGTCAGAAGTCTGAGATGGATCACAACGGCCTAAATCAAATCAAGGTTTTGGCACATCTGTGTTCCTTCTAGAGGCTGTATGGGAGAATTTATGACATTGTGTCTTAAAGCATCAAGAGACTGCCTGTATTCCTTGGTCCAGGGCCCTATAATGGTTGTGGGTTTTTTTGTTTTTTGTTTTTTTTTTGTTTTTTTTTTTGAGACGGAGTATCCTTCTGTCGCCCAGGCCAGAGTTCAGTGTCAGGATCTTGGCTCACTGCAAGCTCCGCCTCCTGACTTCATGCCATTCTCTTGCCTCAGCCTCCTGAGCAGCTGGGACTACAAGCACCCACCACCATGCCTGGCTAGTTTTCTATATTTTTAGTAGAAATGGGGTTTCACTGTGTTAACCAGGATGATCTCGATTTCCTGACCTCGTGATCCTCCCGCCTTGGCCTCCCAAAGTACTGGGATTACAGGCGTGAGCCACTGGGCCGGGCGGGCCCTATACTTTAATGCCAGCAATACTAGTTTTCCTTACAATACCATTTTTCTGATTCTTTTTTTTCTGACTCTCTTTTTAATGCCAGCAATACTGGTTTTCCTTACAATACCATTTTTCTGATTCTTTTTTTCTGACTCTCTTTTCTTCTTTTAAGAACTGTATTAGTCCATTTCCACACTGCTGTAAAGAAAAACCTGTGACTGGGTAATTTTTAAAGACAGGAGGTTTAATTGGCTCACAGTCAATGAGGAGGAGGCCTGGCTGAGGAGGCCTCAGAAAACCTACAATCATGGTGGAAGGTGAAGGGGAAGCAAGGCATGTCTTACATGGTGGCAGGAGAGAGAAGGTGGGAGGGGCAAACTGTTACATAATCTTAAACCATCAGATATTGTGAGAAGTCGTTCATTATAATGAGAACAGAATGGAGGAAACTGCCCCCATGATTTAATCACCTCTCACCAGGTCCTTCCCTTGACATGTGTGTATTACAATTCAAGATGAGATTTGGTTGGGAACACAGAGCCAAACCATATCATTCCACCCTGGCTCCTCCCAAATCTAATTTCCTTTTCACATTTAAAAACCAATCATGCCTTGCAAACAGTACCCTATTCTTAACTCATTTCAGCAGTAACTCAAAAGTAGAAATCTAAAGTCTCATCTGAGACAAGGCAAGTTCCTTCCAGTTATGAGTAACTGCAAGAGTTTGTGTATATTCTGTCCACGTGGATGGGCATGAGTATACCTGGGCTAATTGCAAGAATCTGGATGAAGAAGTAGACTGCAAGTCATGTGCAAAAATAAAAATAAGTCAGATTATACAACAGGCCAATAGGTGACAATACTAAAGTCACCTTTGCAATTAGATGACAAAAGCTTCAAAGGGGTCTACAATTTTACGAGAAGTTAGAAGGGTGATAGTCAATAAGTGGAAGTATGAGTATTCTGGCAGCTTAACAACATTTAAATTCTCTTTTGGATAGAAATGCCTATAAAAAAGCAAAGAAAAAGGTTAAGCATGTAGCATGCCGTGCATAATGACACATAGTTGTATATTACGTATTTATTCCTTCAGGCAATAAACATATGGAAGGAACTTCTTGATCACGAAGCTAGATCTAGGAACACTGGTAAGGACAGGAATGGCAAGTTTCTAACGTCAGGCATTTGCCTTGCTGGTGCAAAAACCAGACTGGAAAGATGGCCATAGGAACGAGGGAGACATACCAGATTTTGTGAGGTCACGTCAAGGAAGATCCTGAGTCTCCCTGAGATCTAAGGGCCCAGTAAGTGTCAGCCAAACATACACCTCCAAAATAGTGTCTTAGGCAGAGGAACACCATATGTAATGGCCATAAACAGGACAGAATGCAACATGTTTACAAAATTGAAAGACATTTGGGCAAGTGTGTTAAAAGGAAGAAGAATGAGTGTTGAATAATTAGGCTGGTGATATAGAGAAGGGTCAAATGGCATAACACATTGCAATTTTTGTGAATATTAAAACCATTGGGTGGTATGTTATACTTTTACACAGCAAAGACATGATGAGGTAGTTCTATTGAAAATGTATATTACAACTGCTTCATCGTGAAGACTAACCTGGGGACAGCTGACTTTGGAAACATGCTAAAGATATAGGCAGGGTGACGACAGAGATCAAGAGAAGAGAATGAGGTGTGAGGTGTGTGTGTTTGGTGTGGTGTAAATATGCATACAAGTATACACATGGGAAATTCTCTTTCTGTGTGTATCTGTTTCTATCTGTTTCTGTTCTCTCTGTATCTTTCTCTTTACCTCTTTTTCTGTCTATTTACCATCTGCTTCTCTTTCGCACATAAACACACACAGTGTAACAACAGGAACTGGTGATTAATTGGAAGAGAGAGAAAAGATTAAAACTAAAATGAGTTAAACAGAGCAGACATTACCTGAATGGTAAGGATAAACATTTCATGTTTATCCATAATAAATAGAACTCAATTGAAATTAATATTCAACTAAAGGATACTGTAAGTATTTTTGAAAATATAAAGGGCAATTTTACATAGTGATATTAAAATCTTTTTTTTTTTTTTTTTTTTTTTTTTTTTTTTTTGAGACGGAGTCTCGCTCTGTTGCCCAGGCTGGAGTGCAGTGGCCGGATCTCAGCTCACTGCAAGCTCCGCCTCCCGGGTTTACGCCATTCTCCTGCCTCAGCCTCCCGAGTAGCTGGGACTACAGGCGCCCGCCACCTCGCCTGGCTAGTTTTTTGTATTTTTAGTAGAGACGGGGTTTCACCGTGTTAGCCAGGATGGTCTCGATCTCCTGACCTCGTGATCCGCCCATCTCGGCCTCCCAAAGTGCTGGGATTACAGGCTTGAGCCACCGCGCCCGGCCAATGTGATATTAAAATCTAAGGAAAATTCCACCTCAGATAAGTGGAAAAATGTATCAGTTTAGATAAAAGAGCTGGAAATGAAGAAATTTAAGTATGGTTTATAGAAATACTCTTCAGCCAGTACTGAAAAAATAAACAACTTAATCAATAGCAACCTTTAAAGATAGACTTTGCCAAAACACAGTTGCTCTTCTGCCTCTCTCTTTACTGGAAAGCCTTTACACTACATTCCTCAATACCTTTTTAACTTATTTATACACTAAAATGCCCATAAAGACACTTCTCTTCATTCCATTTCACCCCAGGATCTATCATGAGACACTTCACCTCTGAAATGTATTATGATGCTTGAGTCACGTCCTCTTGCTCACATATTTCATGTATGAGAGAATATTTTCTCTTTCTACCATGACCTCTTCTTTTAAGATATCATGGGGTGGTCGGGCGCGGTGGCTCACGCCTGTAATCCCAGCACTTTGGGAGGCCGAGTCGGGTGGATCACGAGGTCGGAAGATTGAGACCATCCTGGCTAACACAGTGAAATCCCGTCTCTATTAAAAATACAAAAAAATTAGCTGAGCGTGCTGGCGGGCGCCTGTAGTCCCAGCTACTCGGGAGGCTGAGGCAGGAGAATGGCCTGAACCCGGGAAGCCGAGCTTGCAATGAGCCAAGATCGCACCACTGCACTCCAGCCTGGGAGACAGCAAGACTCCGTCTCAAAAATAACAATAATTAAAAAAATCATCATCATCATCATCATCATCATCATCATCATCATCATCATTATCATCGTCATCATGAGGTAGGCCTGGTGCCCTAGTTCAGCAAAAAAGGTGCTGTAATCCCAGCACTTTGGGAGGCCGAGGAGGATGGATCACGAGGTACAGGAGTTCGAGACCAACCTGGCCAGTATGGTGAAACCCTGTCTACTGAAAATACAAGAATTAGCCCGGCGTGGTGATGTGTGCCTGTAATCCCAACTACTCGGGAAGGTGAGGCAGAAGAATCCCTTGAACCTTGGAGGCGGAGGTTGCAGTCAGCCGAGATCTTGCCACTGCACTCCAGCCTGGGCCAGAGAGTGAGACTCTGTCTCAAACAACAACAACAACAAAAATCATGAGGTGTCCTTATTGGCTAGTTTCTTTCAGCCCAAATCACTCTGCATGCTAGATTTTATCCTGAAATCTTTCATTTAAATATGTAAAAATTGCTTTTACTAGCATGATATAATTGTTTTTACAACAATGCTCAACTCACTTTTTTTTTTTTTTTTCTTTTTCTTAAACAACATCTGGCGATGTCACACAGGTATGAGAATGGCTCACTGTAACTTCTGCCTCCCAGGCTCAAGCAATCCTCCCACCTCAGCCTCTCGAGTAGCTAGGACTACAGGCACATGCCACCACACCTGGACAATTTTTCTAATTTTTTGGTAGAGATGGGAACTTCCATCAGGAACCCCTGGGCTCAAATGATCCTGCTACCTCAGCCTCCCAAAGTGCTGGGATCACAGGTGTGAGCCACCCTGCCTGACCCAAACCACATGTTTTTTTTATTGCTTATACCTTTCATTCAAATCATAAACTGATGTTGAGAAACAAGTGTTTAATTGATGGAAAGACATTTATAAAGAGTAAACAGTGTGAGATTCAATCTGTCACCTACTTCTGTGTTTTTCCAGGAAGTTAGACTTTGAGTAAAATTAATTTATTTTCAAAGTTTTAACATGTATTAATCATATTTTGTCACCTTCATCACATTTTTTACTAACATTTCTAAATATTTCAGGAAGAGAGAAAAATTGTGTTCATGGAGTGAGCATGAGAATCAGTAAGCCCCATGTTTTAAACTGCACCATGTTCACGATTCCTGACAGTGAGGGCAAAGAGTGGCAAATTACACTCCCATCAATAATGCCAGTTGAGAGCTTATAGAAGAAGAGAATAAAAGTCAACACAAAGTCTGCTCTACATTTAGAAATGATCTTTGTGATGTATTCTGATGAGTCCAGTCACTCTGACATTACAAGAGGGGTTCTTAAAAATAAAATGTACAAGGTGTACAAACACAAAAAGGACCTAATACGTTTATAGGCTGGAAGAATCCATGTATATTTTATTTAAAAGGTATGTAGGGCCAACTGAAGCAGGTTACATTTGACAAGCGGATGGATTTATGTAGTAATTCAGATAGCTGCAGGAACAGGCTTGTTTTCTTCCCTGTAGAAATACCCTGATTTGAATTCTCATTAAGCCCTGTAAAACTTCACATTTTCTAATAACATGTATTCTAGACATAAAGGCTATTAAGTTTTCAGCAGCAATGGAATGCCTATAATTTATATCATAGGTGACGAGTCTTCTGATGTCTAGAAAACTGATTACATTAACATTTTGTATTTAATCATTTCTGTTAGCATTACAAAATGATACTGCGTTGTTGCATATTTGAAAAGCTATTCTTTCTGACTTATGGAAAATAAAAATAGTAGTAGAAAGTGCCCCTTGTTATGCTTCCTTCTATAGTAATTTAAATACCTGAAACTGTATACTATTTATTTTGAAACTTGCACTAATTTTTTAGTCTTAAATTCAGTGCCATGGCCATGAACTTTACAATTCAGCATGATTCTCATTGTAAAATGAGAATACAATGATCTGGTATTCAAATATAGATGAAACTAAAGACTGCAAAGCTAATTTATCATATAGTAACTTCATTTAGATTTAGATTATGAAATGTTTAGATTATATGTTCAGATTTTAATGTTAATTCTGTAACACCAAAATAACATGGATGTGTCCTAAATTTCTGATAAAAGTATGATCATATACATATTTTATATATTTGGGATACAGAAGTCCACTTAGAAAGTTTTTATTATTTTCTGGCTGTTTTACATTTGAGGGCGTACTACGATGCTTTTCCAAATTGAGAACATATAACCAAGATAGCATAAGTAAAAGCTATTGTGACTTTTAACAAAAGTGTGTAAATGCCAATCCTACTCAAAAAATGGGCATAGTGATGTTAATAAAACAATTGTGTTCATTTTTACATATAAAATAAAGCAGAATGAGTCAATATAGCAACCTGAATTTTCATCCAACTAATGACTATGTGAATGTTCACAAAAAGTTTAATTAAACTTCACCTTCTATTTGGGGTGAGATGAGGTGCATTTTTTTTTTTTTTTTTTTGTATAGTATTAACAACATACTTGATAATTGTTCTCTGAGAATCATTTCATGTTGGCCCCTCTCTGGCCAATACACAAGAGATAAAAGTGGAAAATGGCTCATGATTTTTTCTTAAAATGCTCTAAAATCTTAGCATAATTAGGAAAAAAAAAAGCATATTCTTTACTATTGTCTTCAAGACAGAATATGAGCTGTTCGCAGACTCTCTCACACACTTATTTCCCTACAACATTCCCATTTATTCCCAGCTCACCCCCCACGATGTCTTTGTGTCCTACACCAAACATGCTCAGCTATTTCTACTCACAATGCCCTGGCAACTGCTGTTTTCTTTTTTTAAAATTTGCATGAACTTGAGAGGTACAATTGCAATTTTGTTACATGGCTATATTGCAATTTTGTTACATGGCTATATTGCCTAGTGGTGAAGTGTGGGCTTTTAGTATATCCATCACTGGAATAATATACATGGTACCCACTAAGTCATTCTGCATATGTGATATATTGATTTGTGTATGTTGAACCATCCTTGCATTTCCAGTATAAAACCCACTTGATCACAGTATCTTCTTCTGTCTGTAAAGTTATCACTGAAGATCTTCACAACCACTTCTTCTTCCATTTTAAGAGAACTCAGTCCAAAAATTGCTTCTTCAAAGAGGCTGTACCTGATTAATCTAAAGTTACATACCCAACATCATTTCTTCTTTGTTACTTTACTTAAATTTCTTCATAGTATATATGACCAGATACATCCATTGTGTTTATATTCTTCTTGTCTGTGTATTATGGGATGGTTGCGATGACTCTGCTTTATTTACTGTTGCCTCTACCAGTATTTAGAACAGTGCCTGGGGGCTAAATGGCAGTTTTGTGTTGAAAGTTTACATGAAATGAAAAATCACTCCTACTTTGTTCAACAAAAACACAACTACAAACATTAGATCATGAGTATATTTCTACAGTGCTATGCATACATGTAATGTTTTACTTAAATTTTATACATTTCTTATAATTTAAAAATAAAAGGGAAGTTCTTTGGAGACATCATGTGAACCTGAATCCTGAAACCTATGGTGGTGTCTTACCAACAAAATTCACCTGAATATGTATTTGTGAGTTTTTTAAGCTTAATATCACAAAGTAATTCTAGTATTCAAGACAACACATGTCAGTATTGGTGAAATTCATTGATAATATCAACTTTCAATAATTGGCCTCTTAGCGTCAACTGGTTTGACTGAGTCTAAGAAGCCAATTTATTCATGAATAATTATTAAGCATATGTTGTCTGAATAAACAATAAAACAAAATTCTATCGGCTTTGTAGAAGGTAACATACATGTACAAAGCATAATTTTTATTTTTGAAAAGTGAAACTAGAGAAGACAAAAAATGTAAGTAACATCTAAGTAACAATATATCTAAACACTTACTCCTTAATTTCATTCAAAAATATATTCACTGAGCAGTCATCATGTGTCAGTACTATTTTAGGCTCCTTTCTACAGGGATCTTAAATTCTAGTTTGGTAACATATCAATAAGCACAAAGCAAAGAAAATGATTAACTCAATTTCATAGATTGAGAAGTATAATGGTTCTTATAAAATAGCATATGATAGGAGAATGTAAGTTTGGAGTGCTAGCTGGAGATGAGTGGAGTAACATTGTCTTTAAAACTTGAGCTTCTTAAGGAAAGACATGTGTCTTCATTATTACTGATTCTTCAATGACTCTGAAATGCCAACAAGTAATATTAAATTATATACATACTGGAACTGTACTATGTATGTTTTTATTGTGTTGCACTGTTACATCCCCAATATCTAGAAGAGTACCTGGAATATTGCAGGTGCATTTATTGAATGGATGAATAAATGAGTGAAAAAAGCACATTTGCTAAAAGAATGAATAAGAAGATTGAATCAATCTGGGGCCAAATAGAGAAGGTTTGATATGTAAATTTATAAATTATATTCAATTATTTAATAGAAATACATTTACAAATTGCAAATATATTTTACTTTTACATTTATTTTCCTATTTTATTTATGATATTTACATTCATATTGGTATAACTTTTGCTTTAGATATGACAGAACACACTGGACTCAAACTACACATGCACACACATACAGATACACACATTCACGTCCTTAAAGACAAGAGACACATTTTAGTCACCCTTTTAAGTGATTTGTTAACTAAATGAGTAGATATCACTAAAATGTAAAGTGTCGATAGTAGCTTTATTCTAGATTTTGGGGTCTGAATGAGTAGCATAAATGGGATATAAAATTTATCATTGACAATATTAGTGAACATTTTCATCAGTTTGAGATTAACAATTGTACCTCATACCATAATCCACATTAAGTCAAAATATATGGAAACACACAGGTATTGAACCAGAAAATAAAATAGAGAAGACTTTTGAAATTCAATTACTATATATACAGAAGCAATAGGTAATTGATGCATAACTAGCTGTAAAGACCACTTAGAGACTTTTGAACTGGTCTATTATTAGTAAATTTGGGAATCAACAAAAATGTTCAAAAAGTATTTTGAAGGAAATTATGACAGTACTTCAAAATAGAATATTGAAAATAGAAGGGAAGAGAGAGGAAAAATGACTTCCAACATGGCAACCAAACTATTCATCATGGGTTTCATGTCAGATTGATGGTTTCATCCATTTAAATAGGGCAATAAATATAGAGCACAATATGTATCAGACAAATATTAAGTATGGTTTTGCCCAATAATTAATCACGAGAATAATTTTTTCCAAAATTTAAACTGCTTAATATAACTACACTAATAATTTGGGAGGTGCAATTTCCATCCTTTTATGGTTTAATCTACCACATTTCAAGTATATAACTGTCTCTCCATGTCATCTGGGAGATTACAATTTAGATAACCGTAGCAAATACAAACTCATGATGAATTGTAGATTAGCCTATCACAACGCAGAAATGAATTCATTTTAAACTGAATATACTCAGTTGAAAAGATACTGAGTAGACTGGTCTCAACAATGCTATCTCTATTATTTAAGAACACATTTTGACCAGGAGTAAAATGTACCTCAAGCTAAACACATTATATCATGTATTTCACCTGGGTAGTTTCTTATAAATATAGTATTTCATGTTCCTAAGATTTTAAAAATTATTCATAAGCCAAAACGTTCCTTAAGAAAAAAAAGTTAGTTTAAGCAGAATTTATATTTTTACCCTGAAACTTTCTTTTTGTTATTGTCATCTTGCTAATTTGTAAGCATGATAGAAGTAGTAACCTCATTTTGTAAAAAAAAAAAAAAAAAAAAGCAAGAACTATAATTTTATACTCTCTGCTAAGCATAAATTTAGTAAATGTAGTGCCATATGGCTCATCATTATAAAAGTTAGTATTTCCACTTGCTTTGTAATCTCTTCAATTTTATGGAGCATAGAAAGAAAACTAATTGCTAAGTGAGGTCACAGCATTTCTGTCTCTGAAGCACTAAACATTCATAAGCTTAGTATATTTTTTTTCAAGAGAAAAGTAAACTACATTTGTAAATGAGATGTTATTATGATGTCATTATTATTCCAGCTTTTTATAAGACATGTTTACTGGGCTACTATCAAACAAATTTCATTACTGTCCTTTTCAGCCAAATAAAATAGATTTATTAAAAAATTACAATGATGAGCCATTTTAGTAATGGTTAAATTAGTAAATTTAGTAAATTAGTTTTTATATAAATGAGGATTTTCACAGGGCCAGAATTAAACTCCTTATAAAATTTATAAGAAGTGATTTGGTAATGTAAAAATTATATCATTTTAATTTTTTAAATCAGCAGTTAATTTGAATTTTACAAATTATATTTCTTTTGGAAGATAATTTTTCTATTAACCAATTTTATATCAGTACGTGCAGATATACTTTACAATGAAGTAAATAACATTGCATACAGTTTTTGACTTAAGGAAATAAAAAACTGTTTCCATTGCTCCCTAATTATTATTAATATGATTCTAGCTCTAAGTACGGTCAACAAGAACATTGTCATAATATTAGGAACGTTGCAATATAACGTTTCAATATCAGTTTTAAATAAGACTAACTTAAATAGACTTATTCTTAACTTCAGGTTTTGATGGTAGTGGTGGTGGTAGTTGCATTTGTGTGTTTGTATTTGTGTGTGTGTTTTGAACAATATTGGCAATGTCACTTCATCTAAAATTTAATTAGTCATTAATTGAGTTACAAAGATTTACGAGTATTGATTGCATGTTTCAAACAATGTTATCTAGAAAATATGCTATGTGTTGCTCATGATGTTAAATAGCAAAAATATATTGTAGTCACTTAGCTTTCAACAATTTCATTGTAACTTTATGTCTCAAAAGACTGTTATTGTCTTTGTATTATTTGTTTTAAAGAAAGTGTGTATATTATATGTGTGTGTATATATATATATATGTATATATATCTCCTGAGAATTACAAGGATTAAGTAGTCTTGTGTTTGATCTGCACAAGGTGCTTAAAAAACTTTTTTCTGAATCATTGAGCTAATTAATGGATTTTTAAATTATTATTATACTTTAAATTCAGGACACATGTGCAGAACGTGAAGGTTTGTTACACAGGTACACATGTGCCATGATGGTTTGCTGCGCCCATCAACCCATCATCTACATTAGATATTTCCCCCAATGCTATCCCTCCCCTCACTCCCCACCCCTTGACAGGCCCCAGCGTGTTATGTTCCCCTCCCTGTGCCCATGTGTTCTCATGGTACAACTCCCACTTAGGAGTGAGAACATGTTGTGTTTGGTTTTCTGTTCCTGTGTTAGTTTGCTGAGAATGATGGTTTCCAGTTTCATCCATGTCCCTGCAAAGGACATGAACTCATCCTTTTTTTTGTGGCTGCATAGTATTCCATGGTGTATATGTGCCACATTTTCTTTATCCAGTCTAACATTGATGGGCATTTGGGTTCGTTCCAAGTTTTGCTATTGTGAATAGTGCTGCAATAAACATATGTGTGCATGTGTCTTTATAGTAGAATGATTTATAATCCTTTGGGTATATAGTCAATAATGGGATTGCTGGGCCAAATGATATTTCTAGTTCCAGATACTTGAGGAATCGCCACACTGTCTTCCACAATGATTCAACTAATTCACACTCCCAAAAACAGTGTAAAAGCATTCCTATTTCTCCATGTCCTCTCCAGCATCTGTTGTTTCCTGACTTTTTAATGATCACCATTCTAACTGGTGTGAGATGGTATCTCATTGTGGTTTTGATTTGCATTTCTCTAATGACCAGTGATGATGAGCTTTTTTTCACATGTTTGTTGACCACATAAATGTCTGCTTCCGAAAAGTGTCTGTTCACCTCCTTTGCCCACTTTCTGATGGGGTTGTTTGTTTTTTTCTTGTAGATTTGTTTGAGTTCTTTGTGGATGCTGGATATTAGCCCTTTGTCATGTAGATGGATTGAAAAATTTTCTCCCATTCTGTAGGTTGCCTCTTAACACTGATGATAGTTTCTTTTGCTGTGCAAAAGCTCTTTAGTTTAATTAGATCCCATTTGTCAATTTTGGCTTTTGTTGCAATTCATTTTATTGTTTTAGTCATGATGTTTTTGCCCATGCCTATGTCCTGAATGATATTGCCTAGGTTTTCTTTTAGAGATGTTATGGTTTTAGGTCTTATGTTTAAGTCTTTAATCCATCTTGAGTTAATTTTTTTGTAAGGTGTAAGGAAAGGGTCCAGTTTCTGTTTTCTACATATGGCTAGACAGTTTTCCCAACACAATTTAATAAATTTGGGATCATTTCCCTGTTGCTTCTTTTTGTCAGGTTTGTCAAAGATCAGCTGGTTGTAGATGTGCAGTGTTATTTCTACGGTCTTTGTTCTGTTCCATTGGTCTACATATCTGTATCAGTAACATGCTCTTTTGGTTACTGTAGCCTTGTAGTATAGTTTGAGATCAGGTAGCATGATACCTCCAGCTTTGTTCTTTTTGTATAGGATTGTCTTGGCTATAGGGGCTCTTTTTCAGTTCCATGTAAAATTTAAAGTAGTTTTTTTCTAATTCTGTGAAGAAAGTCAATGGTAGCTTGATGGGAAAAACATTGAAACTATAAATTACTTTGGGAAGTATGGCCATTTTCATGATATTGATGCTTCCTATCCATGAGTATGGAATGTTTTCCCATTTGTTTGTGTCCTCTCTCATTTTCTTGTAGTTCTCCTTGAAGAGGTCCTTCACATCTCTTATAAGTTGTATTCCTAGGTATTTTATTCTTTGTAGCAATTGTGAATGGGAGTTCACTCATGGTATGGCACTCTGTTTGTCTATTATTGGTGTATAGGAATGCTTATGATTTTTGCACATTGATTTTGTATCTTGAGTCTTTGCTGAAGTTGCTTATCAGCTTAAAGAGATTTTGGGCTGAGACAATGGGGTTTTCTAAATACACAATCATGTCATCAGCAAACAGAGATAATTTGACTTCCTCTCTTCCTGTTTGAATACCCTTTCTTTCTTTCTCTTGCCTGCTTTCCCTGTCCAGAACTTCCAATACTATATTGAATAGTAGTGGTGACAGAGGGCATCTTTTTCTTGTGCCAGTTTTCAAAGGGAATGCTCCTACCTTCTGCCCATTCAGTATGATATTAGCTATGGATTTGTCATAAATAGCTCTTATTATTTTGAGATACCTTCCATCAATACCTAGTTTATTGAGTGTTTTCAGCATGAAGGGGTGTTGAATTTTATCGAAGGCCTTTTCTGCATCTATTGAGATAATTATGTGTTTTTAGCATTGGTTTTGTTTTTGTGAGGAATTACATGTATTAACTTGCGTATGTTTAACCAGTTTTGCATCCCAGGAATGAAGCCAACTTGATCGTGGTGGGTAAGCTTTTTGATGTGCTGCTGGATTCGGTTTGCCAGTATTTTATTGAAGATTTTCCCATCAATGTTTGTCAGATATTTGCCTGAAATTTTCTTTTTTTGTTGTGTCTCTGCCGGGTTTTTGTATCAGGATGATGCTGGCCTCGTAAAATGAGTTAGGGAGGAGTCCCTCTTTTTTTTTGTTTGGAATAGTTGTGGAAAGACTGGTACCAGCTCCTCTTCGTACCTCTGGTAGAATTCAGCTGGGAATTCATACGGTCTTGGGATCTTTTTGGGGTGGTAGGCTACTAATTACTGCCTGA
Organism: Macaca fascicularis; assembly: GCF_037993035.2. Classification (NCBI taxonomy): domain Eukaryota; kingdom Metazoa; phylum Chordata; class Mammalia; order Primates; family Cercopithecidae; genus Macaca; species Macaca fascicularis. The sequence continues at coordinate 34,708,297 of NC_088379.1, read as the reverse complement.
ATTTCAGAACTTGTTATTAGTCTATTCAGGTATTCGACTTCTTCCTGGTTTAGTCTTGGGAGGGTGTATCTGTTCAGGAATTTATCCATTTCTTCTAGATTTTCTAGTTTATTTGCATAGATGCGTGTGAATAGATTTTTTTTTTAAATAAATCCATTGGATACACTTCTTCCTTTCAAATAAGAAAAAAAAAAAGCACCACATTTTTTATTCTTTCTATGATTGAAACTAATGCATAGAGTTTCTGCTAATAGATGTGTTTTTTAAAGTTTGCTTATAATGACATTTCACATTCCAATTTCTCCTTTCCCATAAATTTCATTTAAGAATGAAATTTTTGTGGGAGAATGATTTATTAAATAGAAAGAAATCGCAGGTTCAGCGGTGCAGTTCTTCAAGTGTTACATGTGCAAAAATAGGCCACTCATTCATGCCTGCATGCAATAATCAATTACACAAGTATTTGGAATGTGCCAGAAAGTGTATGTAAAACTCAGTATACACAATCGTAGGCAGAACGACAGAGGAAGATGCAACCCCTGCCTGCATCATGATTTCCATTTAGTGCACTAATTAAATAATCATAGAAAAATAAATCTTAACTTGGTCTACACATCATGAAGGAGAGCTAATATAGAAAATTCTGACTGGAACCATCCAGTCCATTTTAATAAGGCTGCCCCAGATACTCAAAATTATATCTTCACAGTGTTTTGAATAGTCTACATTCAAATAGTCTATACATTGTTGCATATCTTCCCAGTGTTTTGAATAGTCTACATCCAAATAGTCTATACATTGTTGCTTGCCTTTATTATCTTAGAAGGAACTGATTTTCTAATCTGGCACACCAATTTGGATTAAAATGACAAGGTATTTATACTTTAACAAAAAACTTATATTCATTGTCACAAAAGTATCTACTGCTAAGAATTTTTGCATCGTCATTGTAGAACAATGAGAAAAATGTATGGTAGAAAGAATATATATGTGTGTATTTACATCTTTTCTAGCTAATAGCTATGTGCTGCTTTAGACCCATGTCTTAAATACCAAAAGGTACTAAAAATTGATTTTTGAATTATTAAAATCTTCCACTGCACTACTTAAATATACTTAAATATAATGTAACTAAACAATAGCACTACATCCTGTAAAACCCTGAAATAGGATCCAGGATTATTTGGCAATTATGCCAAATAATACAGACTAGATTATCACTTTTACTTACACTACACATTCAGCCCTTTCACTTATATGAATATGTTTGAGTGCTCTATGAGCAGCCCCTAAAATTTTTAAATTACTCATATTTGGCAGATTACCATTTTTTAGATTCTATGATAAAAATGAAATGGAATAAATCCTTTATCATATAATAATCATGTGGGATATGTATTTTAATTAATTTAAAACTTTAATCAGATAATAAAATTAGAACATTACACTGGCACTATGAGAAATGTTAAATTTTCAAAGCGTATCAGAAAAAGTGTAAATTGTATTTTATAAAGATCTAAAAATAGAATGTTAATACTTTTATTTGTTTAATGTTACTCTTTTTTATTTTGATCTGAAAACAGAAGACGACAATTTGGATAATGCTGCCATATGCAAATAAATTTTGTTTTCATTTATGTAATTGACCTCATTAAGACTTATTTTGGAAAAGTTCATCTGAATTAATAGAAATTAGTTAATTACAAACTTTATAACTTTATATTATATAACTGGAAAATAAATTGACAATGTATGTCAATAATTCTTATATTATTTACAACTCCATGCAGTAATTATATTTCTATTAATTTTTTCTAGGCAATTTTACGAAACACTTATGTATGAAGATCTTTATCAAAACACTATTTTTGCTTTATATTATGCAAGTATGTGGAGCCAGAACAATATTTGAACACGCTTGTGCTGTCAAAAACTCATCAAAAGACTTGGAAAAGTTGATACACAATGTGGTGTGTTGTTTTTAATTTTCATTTCCTTTAATGTATTTTATTATTTATTTACCATAGTACTTATTCTCCATCTTTTGAATTTTCTGCATATATATTTATTGTGTAAAATACATTATACTAATAAGAATTATATACATATATTAAGTGCCTCAAAATTATCAGTATGATTTTAATGAAAATACATTTTTATTACTAAAATAGTCTATTTTGTGCCATTGCTGAGCTTCAACTTAAAAAGAAAAAATATTCCATCTCCACACCCAATTTATAATCTAAACATATATTATACTTGTTATACCATTTGGAACACATTCTGTAGTACGATATTTAGCATGTGTGCTTTAGAGTATGAGAAATATTAAGTCTAGGCACAGTGATGCACGCCTGTAATCCCAGCACTTTGGGAGGCCCAGATGGGCAGATCGCTTGAGGCCAGGAGTTTGAGAACAGCCTAGCCAACATGGCTAAACCTGTCTCCACAAAAAAAAAAAAAAAAAGCTGAGCCTGGTGGTATGTGAACCTGTAGTCCAAGCTACTTAGGAGGTGGAGGTGGGAGAATCGCTGGAACCCAAGAGTTTGAGGCCTCAGTGAGCCGAGATTGTGCCACTGCACTCCAGCCTGGTGACAGAGCAAAACCCTTTCTCAAAAAATAAATAAGTAAATAAATAAATAAATATTTAAGTATTCTTAGATAATCTTAAAATCATAATAATGGCTTGTATTTTCTACAATGTCTTTTAAATTAAATTTCAACTACTAATATAAGCCTTTTGCTTACATTAGTATAGTATATTAGTATAGTTAGAATCAACAAAAACTAATAAAATTGGCATCTTGTATCTCTCACACAATGAAGGAACAAAAACTTCAAAATTTGAGAAAAAAAGCAGTTCAATATTATTGTTTAAACTAATCTTTGATAATATTTCTTTTTAAACAGAACTAAATCATCAGAGACTTTAGGAATGTTAACATTCTATTCATAAGCACTTACATTTAAATAAGACTTGTAAGTGAATTTTAGGCAAGAGTGTTTACCATACGTCTTGAGAACTCCTTTTATTTAGAAAAAACACTATTGAGGAATAACAGACATATGCAAAGTTGTACACATTTAATGTACACAACTTAATAAGTTTGCAGATCTAATGTTGAACACCCTTCGACATGCTTGGTGAAACATAACCCCTCTCTTTAACTAGGAAGCCATACCCTATAACGCTTAGCTGCTTTTGGAACATTAAACAAAAAAATTCTACTAGAGTAGTAAGTTGTTTACTTTAGTAAAAAATATTGCCTTCATTTTTTAATAACAAATATAGAAAATTGCCCTTGGGGTGCTCTTAATTATACCTCAGGACTTTTGGTGATTACAACTTGTGTTCAATATAAAAAATAAATTCATGAATACATTAAGTTCAATAATAAATATAACTCTATAAAAGCTATAATAAGAAAATACTTCCAATTATTCTTACTTTTAGAACATATTTTTTACACAATGTTTTAGTTGGATTCATCCCCAAGTATGTCACATTGTACGCCACTGAATTTTTTAAATTTTATTTTTCAATTGTATATTGCTGGTACACAGAAATAATTTAAGAGCTACTCTGTATTTCTTTTGTCTCTGTTTTTGAACTATATAATGACAACAAATAAAATTTTCTTATAGAGATATCTGTTTTAATAATTTTATTTCAATACTTTTTCTGAGGACACACATTTCACTATATTAGTATATCTATAATTCCCTCTTTTGTTTGTTTGTTTCTTTATTGTACCATTACCTTTGGTTTCTTGTTGCTTTTTTCTCCCCTACTTTCCCCAAAGTTACAGTAAGCACACACTAAAAATAAATTTTATAGCATGATGGACTATTTTTTTTTTTCCTGTGAGCATGATCATACTTCCTCATCAAATGGCATTAATTTATCTGCCTTTTCTTGAAAAAGGAGAAAAGGTATACAAATTTAACTAACAGGTAGGCATGAGAGCCTTCTGAATGAAGATCCAACTTCCCAATGAGTTACAGAGACTTCCAAATGAGTTACAGATACAAATGAGTTCGAGGCCACAGTCAAGAATGCAGGCTCAGAACATGGCTCAGAGTTTGACAGCTTGGAACCAACAAGGGAACTGCAAGATAACTTACAAAAAAAGAGGAACTGATGGCCTTTAGAAAAAGGACTGAATTTGCTAAATGTCATAAAAAGTAGTTCTTAAACTGTCTTTATTTGAAGAATCTTTTATTGATACAGTTTTTAGGAAAAAAGGTCTTTATGTCTTCCAGGAATTTTAGTGAAATTTTCCTTTCATGTTATACTTTTTGGAATAATTCTAGCATACTAACAATGTTTTTCTGCATTTCAATGTTCATGTTAGTAATGATTTGACAACCATATTTTAAATAATAAATGCATAATAACATATAACACAGTACTCTCATTTATGGAATTTCTATCCTCTATCTTGAATATTTCAATCCTGAAATATTACTGAGATATATAAAGTTGTTCAAATAAATTAAATTAAGCTTCTTGAATAACATATTATTTCTCACTAAATATTAAAAGTCAGTCTGAGCTCCTGGTACTTATTAGCTTATTAGCTAATAATTATGTTCCAGCACATTCACTACTGCCATTATTGGAAATTAAGGAGGTTTGCTGACAGTTAAACAATTTGATAAACTTATCTTTGGGAATGTTTTCTCGATTTCAAAAATCTTACAGCCTTATACGTTTTCAAGTAACTTAAGCAACATAAAGAACTGTATGATACATAAATTGAACAGGAAATAAATTAGATATAAACATTAGATACAAAGGGACAAAAAGATGGGAACATTAGACACTGAGGATTCCAAAAGAGAGGATAGTGGGAGAAGGAAAAGGGTTGAAAATCTACCTATTGGATATTTGGTTCACTACTTGGGTGAGGGACAATTAAAAGCTCAAACCTTCACATCACATAATATAGCCATGTCACAAACCTGCATATGTACCCTCTGAATCTGAAATTTTAAAAATAATTTAATTAGAAAATGCAGTATGTAAATAGAAAAAAATGAAGAAAATTATAAGTTGTCTATAATAACATTTCCACTCCGATATCATCTTTATTTACATTTAAATGTTATCTTCATATATTTTATATGCATATAAATGCATTAGTTTGAAAACAGAATTTTCTGTACAGATTGCTATGTAGGAATAGATTACAAAGGAGCACAAGAAACATTTGTGGAACTTATATGTTTGTATATGGATTGACTTATAGTGTTCAATAATGTAAAAAATGATCAAGTTGCACACTTTAAATGTTTGTAATGTATTATATATCAATCATATCTTAGTAAAGCTGCTAATGTGCTTGAAAAAGAAAAAATAAATATCTATGGAAATCAATTCTACATAAGTATGCAAAGGTAACTGAATGAATTATTATGCTTCAAATTGAGTAATGAAAGGAATTTTTAATGGGAACAATGCTTTTCTTCAGTATTATGTGAATAAACAATTTGCTTATCACTTTAGATGCCATATATTCTAAATAAACAATTTTATTTCTTGGAAGTCAGTTTAGAATTCTAATTAACAATGAAATATTTTAGCAAAATATCTCTAATAAGATAAAGGTCAGTTGCTAAATAATAAGTCATTGTGTATGCATCTATGAATAATTGTAAATATTCATTTCATTTATTATATTTATTATAAATATAAATGAAATATTTGTTTCATTTATTATAAAATGTTAATTTGAATATTAACTCATATTCTGACAAAATCATATTGATATCTTTGTTCTAATCATAGAATCATTGCACTTTTGGATAGTGTTTTAGTTTACATAATGCTATTTGCTTACTAAATTTTGAAATATCTTAGCTAGAAAATATATAGATATTCTAATAAAAAGCTTTTTTTCAAATTTATTATTAAATAGTTACATAATATTGTGGTTAGATAAACTTGGGCAATGATAATTAAAATAACTTGGTAATCATGGGCATTATGTCTGTTTTATTATCTCAACTATAGAACAGCAATTCCATGCATCTTCTCCAACATCAATATCTGTAGTAATAAAGCACAAATTCATTTATTTGAATGCAAATTTGTGGATCTTTCACCCAAAGAAAGAAACTTTACCATGTTACTACAGCCAGTGCCCCCATGTCACTATAATTTTTTAAACAATAAATATTCTTCAAAGTTTAAATATTTTGTTATCAGTATTAATATGTTAATATTGCATTAATGTCAATATTGTATTATTGTACATAGTTATCATCATAAATATTTCTAATTTTTTTCAATCTTTAAAGGTTTATTGATTAGTTGTCAAATAATTATACAATGCATATATTACAAAACTTAAGTAGATCCTGATATGCTATGAAGTCTTAGCTGAATAGAGGTTGAAAAGTGACAGAAAGGCAATCAGTTTGATCGCAGTCACAAAGGTATATTTAGACTCTGATTCCAAAAATGTGAAAGGGGCAGATGTTACATAAGCCCCATTGCAGATTCCTTAAAAGAGCTGATGGTCCTAATTTGAGGAGGCCCATAGGGATTGATTTATTTAAACAAAAAACTAGTTTATTTGTCCAAGATCTCCCAAATTAGCCAGGAAAGAGAGAAGTATGTTACTGGTGGAAGTAGGCAGCAGCAGTTTAATTCTAAAGATGGAGTTGGGATACATCTTAATAAAGGAACTTATATAAATCACAGAATAATACCAGATTTGATTTGAATTTCAGAATCTATTGGGGTATCCATAAATCATCTCAACCCAAGACCTCCTAAATCTTCTGAAATTTTATAGATACCACTATTTGAAACTGCCATTACGGCACATGTGTCTGTGTGCACATTTATGTGTGTGCACACATCTGCGGATGGAATATCTAGACATTTTAAATTATAATATTAATTATAGTAAGCTTTAGAGGGAAAAATAAGGTTGCAAGAGTAAATGTTTTAAAGAAATACATTCAAGAAAATGAGATAATAAAAATAAACTCTCCCAACATATAAGCTGTAAGTTTAAGTGTGCATTCATTTTGGAATGGTTGAAAATGTATTAAGGAAGGAATTCTTCACAAGTATTTATTTTTTGAGCATTACCTATAAATAATGTATACATATTTGATTAAAATAAATGAATAAAAGATATGAATGAATAACTGGAGAATTAAAGTGGTTGTAATTAATTTTCTATACCATATGATATGGTTTGGCTGTGTCCCCACCCAAATCTCATTTTGAATAGTAACTCACACAATTTCTACATGTTGTGGGAGGGATGTGGTGGGACGTGATTGAATTATTGGGGCAAGTCTTTCCTGTGCTGTTCTCGTGATAGTGAATGAGTCTCACAAAATCTGATGGTTTTTAAAATGGGAATTTACCTTCACAAGCTCTCTCTTTGCCTGCTGCCACCCATGTAAGACATGACTTGCGCCTCCTTGCCTTCCGCCATAATTGTGAGGCCTCTTCATCCATATGGAAGTGTAAGGTCATTAAACCTCTTTTTTTTTCTTTCTTTCTTTCTTTTTTTTTTTTTTTGTAAATTTCCCCGTCTTGGGTATGTGTTTATCAGCATCATAGCAGCAGCAATATTATAACTGCAAAGAACATCAAATTTGGCATCAAAACACCACAATTTTGTTCCTGGCTTTGCCTTATCTTAGGTGAATATCCTTTAGTTAGCAATTTAACACAATTAAGGAAAGGCACATCAAACCAATATAAAGACTTTTAGTATTATTTGTTTTTTCTCTACTTTATAAGTTATATACCACACTGTTCGCTTCTTCAGAAAGTAAAAAAAAGTGAGAAAAGCTCAAATTGTTGAAGGATTCACAGATTAAGGAGGCCTAGAATAAGTGCTGAATGGTGGAGATGGTGAGATTCAGGAAAATTTATATCTATTTTAAGAGAAAGCCACACTGACTTCTAGCTAATTCTTGCTGTGTGGGAAGGTGGTACCAGCATTGACAGTTCTTTTGATTATATTTAAGAGAAATAGGACATCTGAATGTGTATTTAAAGGTTGTCATTCTTATAATATCTGAAACTAATTTACTTTTTCAGCCACACAAGAGACACGATGGAAACTAAGTAAAATGCATCTCTGGTCAAAAAACAGCATAAAGAAAAGTTTGTAATTGCTTGATTGAACAACTGTAGGAGTTGTATTAGTCTATTTTCATGCAGTTGATAAAGGCATACCTGAGACTGGGAAGAAAAGAGGTTTAATTGGATTTATAGTTCCACATGGCCGGGAAGAAAAAGAGGTTTAATTGGATTTACAGTTCCACATGGCTGGGGGGAGGCCTCAAAATCATGGCAGAATGTGAAAGACTCTTCTTATATGGAGGTGGCAAGAGAAAAAGAGGAAGATGCACAAGTGGAAACCCCTGATGAAACTATCAGATCTTGTGAGACTTACTCACTACCACGAGAACAGTATGGGGGAAACCACCCTTATGATTCAAATTATCTCCCACCAAGTCCCTCCCACAAAACCTGGGAATTACGGAAGTAGAATTCAAGATGAGATTTGGGTGAAGACACAGAGCCAAACCATATCATTCCACCCCTGACTCCTCCAAATCTCATGTCCTCACACTTCAAAACCAATCATGCCTTCCTAACAGTCCCCCAGAGTCTTTACTCATTTCAGCATTAACCCAAAGGTCCACAGTTCAAAGTCTCAGCTGAGACAAGGCAAGTACATTTTGCCTATGCGCCTGTAAAATCAAAAGCAAGCTAGTTACTTCCTAGGTACAATGAGGGTACAGGTATTGGGTAAATACAGCTCTTCCAAATGGGAGAAATTGACCAAAACAAAGGGATTACAGCATCTATGTGGGTCCTGAAATCCAATGGAGCAGTCAAATTTTAAAGCTCCAAATGATCTCCTTTGACCCCAGGTCTCACATCCAGGTCATGCTGATGCAAGAGGTGGGTCCCATGGTCTTGGGTCGCTCCACCTCTATGACTTTGCATGGTACAGCCTTCCTCCTAGCTTCTTTAATGGGCTGGCATTGTCTGCAGCTTTTCCAGGCACACGGTGCAAGCTGTAGGTGGATCTACCATACTGGGGTCTGGAGGACAGTGACCATCTTCTTACAGCTGCACTAGGTGGCGCCCCAGTAGGGACTCTGTTGTAGCTCCAACCCCACCTTTGCCTCTGCACTGCCCAAGCAGAGGTTCTCCATGAGAGCCCCAAACCTGCAGCAACCTTCTGCCTGGGCATTCAGGCATTTCTATACATCTTCTGAAATCTAGGAAGAAGTTCCCAAACCCGTTCTTGACTTCCGTTCACCCACAGGTTCAACACCACATGCAAGCTGCCAAGGCTTGGGACTTGCACCCTCTGAAGCCATGACCTGAGCTCTAAACTCCTAAGGGAAACATAACTTCGACTAACTCTTGGAATTGGGATATAGCAGGAATGCTGATAGCGATCACAACAAATGTAAACTAATTTCTCATTGTAGTATTTTCTAGCAAATATTGATTTAAATATTGTGATTATATTGTCTAAAGTTCTGGCTCAAAGATGTTGTTGATAGTGTTTCTACTGTCCTATTTTCTCTGTTTTTGTTTTTAGTTAAATTATATGTTATAATACTTTGAATATTCAGAAACTGGCACAAATCTCTCTAAAAATAAAAATTTATAAAATTATATTAAACTTTGATTTTTGGGCTAAGTCAACAATAAGACTTAAAAGAATTATTTTTCAACATAGTAATGTTTTAGTCTCTTTATTTTCCTTTCTTATTTTTATCTAGTTACTCTTGAGTAGATCTTAACAATCTGAAACTATACATATATACACATAAATATATGTATATACTTACAAAACATGTTAATACATTAATGTAAATTTTTGTTGTTTTTTAAGCAAGTAAATAATTGCAAATGCAAATGATAAAGTACTCAAACAAATAAGAATCTGTATCTAATTAAATGACTTTATTTGTGTTTAGATGCCTGAAATCCATGATGAAATACATAAAATTATAAATATTAAACACATACTCTCTGATTGTTAATCTTCTTTAAGCTATCTATCTACTTAATAAAATATTTATTTTTCTGTACATTTTTTCTTTAAAACATAAGTATTATACTTCATGTTTGTAATGACTAATAAATACACTTAATTCTGTTTTTTATATGGAAAGAAATAATCATCACACATTCCAAGATTCAAAGTCAGGAGACTACAGAAATTTGAGGATATTATTAATTTGTCTAACTTTAAGAATAGCATTCAAGAAGAAAATAGCTGCTTGAAGTTGAGAGATTATAGTACTAGTTTCCTAAGGCTGTTTTTAAAAATTACCACAGGCTAGGTGGCTTAAAATCAAAGCCTTTGAATCTCTCCCAGTTCTGAAGACAAGACCTGTGAAGTCAAGGCAGGTGCTAGTAAAGCTACGCTCCCTCTGAGGGCTCCAGGAAAGAATATGTTTTTGCCTATTATTTGCTTCTGGTGGTTCCCAAGAATCCTCAGCAATTCTATGATTTCTAGCTGTATCACTCCAATTTCTACTTCTGTCTCCACATGGCCTTCTCTTCCAAGTGTCTTCTTCTGTTATAAGGACATCAGGTATTGAATTTAGTGCCCACTCTAATCCAGTATCACCTCATCTTAGCTTGACTACATCTGCAAAGACCCTATTTCTAAATAAAGTCACATTCATAGATACCAGACAAGCATTCATACTTGAACATATATTTTTTTGTTGGGGGACACAGTTTAACCCACTACACTGACTAAAATCTTGATATCCAAAAGAAAGTAAATCTTTCTCCAGGAAAAGGGTTAAAATTGCTTTGTGCTCTAACATCAGAAGCTCCCAGCTGCATCATTGAGAAGAAACCCATCTTCAAATATTCAGAAACCGATTCTAAGAAGGAAAGATCTTTGACTTTTTTTTTTCTCTTTTTCACATCTGAACTTTTAAACATTCAACTCCCCAAAGCTCAATTCAGTGTAGAGAATAGCAAAAGTAAACATTTTGGAAACAGTCTGACTTATTTCAGACTTGATTAGAATTAAGCTGGTCAGCTGTGACAAAAGCAGACCAATGGATTCAGGGAATGCAATTTTAAAAGAATCATTTTTAGTCAGATATGTATACATATTTTTTCAAATTAATAAAACAGACTTCATATTCAGGAAAGCAGACAACTGGAAGGAGACCTTCTGCCTCAGTTCAGCATAATGTTCCTTGTTAAAAACCTGTTGGACGCTAAAAATGTCATTATTTATCTAGGCATAAATGCTGCCCCTTCCAGTTTAAGAAACGTACACACTGATAGTTGGCAAACATCTGATGTAAAGATATATTTCTCATTCTAAGATAGGTATTTCGTTTAAAATACATAGATATTTTGCATTAAATACTTAATGTGAAAAAAGAGGATCATTGGTCTCAAAATACAGGACAGAAAGGATACAAGGCAAAGTTAGCAAATATGAAGTTTAATGCAAAATATGAGTTTTAGAGTCAGAAGAACCTCTACTTATATCTTGACTTTAGCATGTAGCAGGCGCAAAACTTTGGACAAATTATTTGATCATCATAAACCTCACTTTTATCAGTTATGCAGCTTGAATAATACCAGTGTCACAGTGGTAGGAAAATGGTAGCTAACGTGTGTTTCTGTTTGTGCTGTGTGTGTTTTTTTATGTTTACATCAAATACCCTAAAACTAAGCACATGAAGTTCAGCAGTTGCTTGTTTTCATTAATGTCATCATATGTGTGAGAAATAGTTTCTAAAGAAAGCAGAAAATGTTAATATCTGTTTAATGCTATATAGAAAATTCAAGGCATATAAGGTGTGTTGAAACTGAAGTGGATCTATATGCAAGGAATGCAGCCAAAATAGGAATACAGACCTCATGCCAGGGGCAGTGGCTCAAGCGTGTAAACCAAGTACTTTGGGAGGCCGAGGTGGGTGGATCACAAGGTCAGGAGTTTGAGACGAGCCTGAACAACATGGTGAAACCCTGTCTCTACTAAAAATAAAAAAGTTAGGCAGGCATGGTGGTGCGCGCCTGTAATCCCAGCTACTCAGAAGGCTGAGGCAGGAGAATCGCTTGAATCTGGGAGGCAGAGGTTGCAGTGAGCCCAGATCATGCCACTGCACTCCAGCCTGGATGATAGAGTGAGTCAGAAGAATTCAGACTTCAATTGGCAGTGCCCAAAAAAAATTCATTATAGGATGGGGTAAAATAAATAGTGCAGAGGAAAATGTCACAGGGGTGAAAATAACTCCAGGCATGACGATACCCATAAAAAGCACATTTATCCTCATTTTACAAATATGTGAATGAAATTCAGCAATATTGTGTGATTTTTCCAAGGTCACCGACAATTGATAGCTGCTAAAGCAAAGTTTCATAAATAAATGTTGTTTCATGCATGCTATAATATCTCATTGAATAATTCTACATTTCAGAACATTAACCAAACTTAAATTTATAAGCAGAGCATTGAATGTATTAAACAGCGACTATTTGAAAATACCTACACAATATTTCTGCTCTTTGTTTTATCAAAGTTTCAGTTAATTTATTTATTTTTAATCTCCTTCTTTACAGCATTGAAGAAAGTGCCATAAAACATTCTTATCAACCTTTTTAATATATTATTATTATTATTATTTTTGAGATGGAGTTTCGCTCTTGTTGCCCAGGCTGGAGTGCAATGGTGTGATCTCGGCTCACTGCAACCTCTGCCTCCCAGGTTCAAGTGATTCTCCTGCCTCAGTCTCCTGAGTAGCTGGGATTACAGGCACACACCACCATGCCCAGCTAATTTTTGTATTTTTAGTAGATTCTGGGTTTCACCATGCCAAGCTGGTCTTGAACTCCTGACCTCGCGTGATCCACTTGCCTCGGCCTCTCAGAATGCTGGGATTACAGCCGTGAGTCGCGTGCCCAGCCTCATATGTTCTTTTGTTTCTTGATCTATTTATACAAGGCACAATTAATTACTTTAAATAACAGGTGACTATTTTTTAAACATGATTATTCTATAATTAGATTATGTAATTAATCATGGATTTTAAAACCTTCATAGGAAGTATGCCTATTTTCTATATTGTTCTCCATTTAAAAATATAAGTATATTGGAAAATGACCAGAAACTAATACATAATTCTATGATTTTCAATGCAAACAAGTCTCTTGATATCTCAGATTACTGCAGTGAAAATTATGTTTTTCAGAAAGCTCTTAGTAACGATTGATTAAGTATTGCTCACTTATTGAAAAGTAAGTGTAAACATAAATGTGAGTTTTCTGATATAAAGTGAATCTCTCTTTATTTTAAAAATACAGTATATACAACATTTATCAGAAATGTTATACTGTAAATAATACTAATTTCTGTTGAATGTTTTATATATTGTATTTTTAAAGTAAAGAGCAAAAATCATTACAGACATTATAAAAATGCCTTTGGACTTGAACATTTTTGCACAGTAACCCACTAAAGAAAGTGATGTGGCAAAAATACAACTACTTTGATTCAAAAAGGAGAAAAATATATTAATGTATCATTCAACAAACGTATTGAATATTTTACAAATTTGTTCAGATCTACTCTAGACACTGAATTACAGGGACAATCAAAACAGATATTGCTTATGTATATACTTTGTTATACAGAGATGAAAATACAGAGATGAAAATTGAACAATAAACCAATAACTGGATAAGATACTTTAAGACATTAGTAAGTGCAGTAAAAAAATATGCACAATGTAATATTTTAGACAGTAAATGTCTGGGGCATAAGATTCTTTAGATTGGTATGAGAAAACTGTTCTTTTCTTTTTTCTAAAGGAAGTCTATGATCTAAGACCTGTGTGATAAGACAAATTCAGCTATATAGACATCTGGAGCCAGAGTGCTCCTAGCAAATGAAAGGCATAGAGGAGGCAGGAGCTTGGTGAGAGTGACATGATGTTTAGGACAGAACCCTGAGTATGGACAGACTATGGGACCTGAGTTCTCAGGCACCAACAGAAGCCAGACTGTGAAGTACCTGGGGCCCTGATAAAGAAGAAGTTAGATTTATATTTTAAGCATCATGGGAATATAGTGGAGGATACTGACATAGGGGATAACATGATCTGCTTAACTATGTTTAATAAAGTCACTCCAGCTGATAAATAGGTACTTTAATAAGAAGGTAAGAATAGAAACATAGAAATATTTGAAGAGACTTTTCAGTACTTCAAATGAAAAATGATGGGTTGGACAAAGAAATTATTTGAGAAGATGGAGAGAAATAGTTGGGCTAAAAATATATTTTACTGATAGAGATGGCTGTCTAAGGCTTGCTGAAGGATTAAATATCAAAAAGTATGTATTCAAAGATGGTTCCTAGGGTTTGCCTGAGAACCTAGAAGCATAGAGATGACATTTACTGAAATAGGGGTACTGGGGAAAGAAGAGATTTGTTTGGGAATGAGGCCCAAAGACATGTCAAGAATTCTGTGTATGCCATTTACATTTGTTATTTATTAGATATTTAGGTTCACTTATGCCAATTCTTTGTAATTATGAAAATAGAGGAGTACAAATGAAGAAAAAGGATTCTTAAACTCTAGGTCACAGTAATGACTATTTGACTACTACAGTTCTAACTCCCAACTGTTGACTACATGATCAAATTGTCTTGAAGAAAATAATTTTGTCTGTTTTACAGTGACTCATTAATTATGATATCCCTATATACCACACATTTTGAAACACTGTTGTAATATTCCTAAATTATTATAATAACTTGCAGAACATTAATATGCCCTACATAAAACTTTGAAAAATATTGATACTATGAGATAGGTGTGACCTCCACTGTTTTCAATAAACGGATAAAGAGAACACCAAGTTGCCAGCTAATACAAAACACATTATCTAATACATGATTAAGAAACAGATGAAATAATTATGACATTTTGTAATAGACAATATTTTCCCAAATTCTGTTATTTTTAATAGAATTTTAACAGAATTAACACATAAACAAGGCTAGTATTATTCTCATTCTATAGATGAAAAACCTGGTATATTGAAGAATTACTTATCTTCACACAATAGCATATTGTAATCAAACAAACTGTCTTTCTTGAAATCCCATAATTTTTCCACTAGATCACAATTCCAAAATATGGCCTCAGAAAAAGGAATATCCACACACACACACACACACACACACACACACACACACACGCTTGTACAAAGCTATACCAAATTGCAGAAAGTACAGAACATCATACACAACATATACATGTTATGAACACATTTTATAAGTGAGACTGGAAATAAGGGAAATAAATATATCAAATAAAATTTGAATCAACACATTTGTATCAGAGATTTCTCAGTCATCTTCAGGAGGACAGATGCCTGATAGATCCCTGGTACTTGATTTTAGGATAAATGATTTTATTAACATATTTTTAAGAAAGAATGCCACTCAGAGGACTGTTCAGTTTGCAGCAACACAACATCACCAATGATGATACTGATATTAGGAAAGCTTACTAAGCTCTTGCTATGTACCAGGCATCTTCACATATTGCTGCATTTTCCTCTTACAATGACCTTTAGTTAGGTATTTGGGAAGATGACAGAACACAAATTCTACACCCAGGCAGTGTGGCTCATGATACTAAACAACAATTTATGACAGAGTCATAGAGGTATATATCAGCTTGCTCGACTTGTAACAGTTCTAGAAAGACTGTCTCCCGGTCTGAGGAAATTACTTACTTACTTGTATCAATGAAAAATATAAAAATTATTACCATCTTTTTAGCAATTTCTAATTGCTAGGGACTGTGTTAATTTTTTATGCATATAACTTTACTCAATCCTTAATAATTCAAGAGTTAGTTGTAGATACTAGTTTTAGTCTCAATTTTTGGGGAGAGTAAAATAAGCCTGAAAAAGTTAAATAAATACTCAAAGGTTATATAGCTAGAAATTTGCAAACACAGGGCTTACACCCAAATTATCTGATTTCAACCTACATACTTAAATACTATTCTTCTTTAAGTTTGCTTCAGCTTGATGACAGTAAATGACTGAATTATACTCTGTTTTCATACTTGGTATATGCATATGCCTATACCCAAGCTGCCCAAGGTACAGGATGCCCAAGCTGTAGAACCAGAGTTCCTGGGACAGTTTTTAGAAACTTAGTTAAAATAAAATATTGACATTGACAATTTTTTTTTCTTTTAGGCTGACAACTTCCTTGATTTTGCTTTTTGCCATGGTGCTGTAATTTAATGAGCCTTGCCACTCAGATTTGACTTTTGGTTGAACTAACAATTTCTTCTTCAGGTGTTTCTTTCTGCAAGTCTTGTAATATCTGGACTTTATTATTTTGCATTTCTTCTTACATCTTCTCAATTACTTTCTTTTATTTTTTTATTTTACTTTAAGTTCTAGGATACATGTGCAGAATGTGCAGGTTTATTACCTAGGTCTACATGTGCCATGGTGGTTTGCTGCACCTATCAACCTGTTATTTAGGTTTTAAGCCTTGCATGCATTAGGTATTTGTCCTAATGCTCTCCTTCCCCTTGCCCCTGACTCCCTGACAGGCCCTGGTGTGTGATGAAAGCCTACCTATGTCCCCGTTCTCACTCATAAGAGGGAGTCAATTACTTTCTAAGCTGATTGGTTTCTTTAAGTATTTTGTCAAAGGGAACCAAGAGCAAAAATATTACCTAACAACATTGTTTTCCCTTCTCTTCACCTCAAACTACGTTTATCAGTTGTGTTTTCTTTTTAATTTATATGATATTGCAAGAAACATTTCACTAATATATTGTGACTATAGAGCAGCACGAAGTACCAGTTTCAAGACTCCAACAACCATATCCTTAACACACACTGCATGATTTCAGGTCAATAACTCATATCACAGATTTTCTCATATTGACTGCACTAACTCATTTCTGTATCAGTAAACATCGGGTAAGTTATGTAATGGTGAAAAAGAAAATCTTTGTGACATTCAGTAAAGATGTTTATTTCTGTCTCATTTTATACGTATATTGATGATTAGATTTGGATCTATCTCACATCTCCTTCTAAATAAGGCGCTATCTGAAGGGCATGTTACCTGGGACACACCTAAACATTGCAGAAAGAAAACTATGAGCTATGATGGAGTCACAAGGGGGATCTCAAAATTCTGCCAAAAAGTGGCACATGCTACATTTGCTCAGATGTGGTTAACCAAAACAAGTCATATGACTGATTATGACAAAATTAGGAAGCAAAATTTAGTATTCCTTTTGGGTGAGAAAGCACAAGTCACCTGACAAAGTCTGATATTAGTGTATTAATTGAATATGAATCTCTTAAGAAAGGAAAATAAAAACTTGGGAAACATATTACAGTTTACTACAACCCCCAAATTAAATTCTAGTGGAAAACAATATTAGGCCAAAACAAGGGAAAAATACGGGAAAGAATTAGAATGTCTATCTTAACAGATATATCTCCAAAACCAGTTCATACAGAATAACGATCTATACTATCAAAATAAAATCCAACTTAAATATTTTTCTTACTTTCATTTACCTTTAATCAACTATATGGTGCCCTTAAATTAAGGTTCAAAAAAAAAAAATCTAAGTACCATGAATAGGTTCAGTTTGTAAAAGAAACATTACATCAAACTTAAAGCCCCTATAATTTATTAAACAATAGAATACATTTTTATAAATGTAGATACAAAATAAATAAGTAAAATAATTTGAATTATAATTTTTGATTATGAAATCTGAATCACAACTTCAATTACAATTTACAATTTTAAATCCCTTTTAACGCATAACAATTGATTTTCATTTTAAAATAGAAAAAAATGAATATAGTGTGTTGTTTTAGCCGACTAGAAAAATGGCCACAAGTTCTTACGTTTCATACATCAGATTTGTATTTTGAATTTTTTTAGCTCATTTTATCAAAATATAGAGAGTTCATTACTCCTTACAATTGAGAAGGCCTTGTCATTTTCTTTGGCAAATAGGAAATTAGCCTCTTTCACAAAGGCAAAACTGAATGTTTGTGGATATTGGGGCCTGCACTCTCAATGCTGTTTGAATTGATCTGCCACATGAACAAGTCAAGGCTAGGTGAATCCCTGGGGTAAGGAATGATTTGACCTCCAAATCATTCCATTTGCTGGTTTCTCAGCCAAAACCAGCAAATATAAAACATACAAATGAGGCCATCCATTGCAGCCCAAGCCCTAGCCAATCTGCTAACTGTAAGTGTAGGTGAGGCAAACATTTACTGCTATCCTCTTAGGGTACCTCGCTGGACATGAGAATTAAATTGATTAGACAGAGTAAAAGGAGAAAAACATACAAATTTAAGTTTTTTGTGACACAGGAGCCAATGTAAGAAAGTGAAGACCCAAAGAAAGGACAAAACTTATGAAGAAAGAGAGGTTATGGGGAAAAGGTAACTAAATTATGTGTGGAAGATAAGAATTATTTTAACTGGGTCTGTGTATACAGAATTGTCTCAGCTATGACTCCCTTTTGAATAATTATATTTATCCTCACGATACAGGGAAGGCATCTTTTACATAGGAGTTTTTAATCTTCTGTTTCAGGAAGAAAAGGAGAAGAATAAGATATCTTTCTTGTGTCTGCTATTTTTTTTTTCTTTTTTTTTTAATTTATTTATTATTATTATAAATGCCTTTAGAAGTAGTTCTTAGGTCAAAGCAACATATTTTGGGGTGGTATATTCCAGCACCCTTAAAAGGGATCTGTAAGTGAGCCCAGCTAAAGTAGCTAAGCCTGACCAAGAGGAGAAAAACTATGCAGATTCAGAGTGAAATGAACATGGTATTCTTTAAGCCAATCCGTTTAAAGATCTTCTGTCATGCTGCAAAACTTTCTCACTGTTATGATGTCATCTATTTTCATAGAAATATAATAATTTTCAGGCAATTTTCCAAAATGTGTAAGAGCTTCTAGTTGCTGCCTTACTATAGAATAGCACAAAAGCTTTCAGTTTCTTTACAGACAAAGATTTCTTACAGACAAAGAAATGTAGAGCACAGTATATCCAATAACACGTGCTCTCAAGTAGCATTGCTTTATGGTGCAAATGTGTTATAAATATTCTGATAATTAGAGAAACATTTTTATTTTATTCACAAGAATTTATATATAAAGTAGGAGTTAAAGTTGTGTCCTTCTATCATTTTAGAAAATGAAAGAAAAAAATCCGAGTTTTGTATGAAGTTAGCTACTAGTGACACTGAAGAGTGAGGGGAGGAAAAAAGAGATAGCACAGAGTTGAGTTTATCTTACAGGAAAAAAAAAAAAAAAAGGTGCTTTATACTTACCTATATAACTTTCAAAGCCTCATCAATTTAGTATTAATTAACCTAGTTCTTTTTTTTCCTCTAATTATCCTGATCAGTTTTGGCCATATGCGAAACACAGAGAAGTTAAAGCATAGGTGACCAATAGAAAAGAAGCATATAATCAGCAAGAAATGAGTGTTTTTGCAAGACTGCATTTTTAAATGTATTCCAATGTGCTTGAGACCTATAATAGACAAGAAGGATTGAAGTTAGTTTGTGCTTTAAATTACCTTAAGGTTATCTAGGACATTCTTTGAAGGCAACCTAATAGGACACTGAGTGTTTTGTTAGATCTGCAATAAGCAGTTTTATTTTACATCAAACAGAGGTGAATTTAATAGTTTGACCCAATTTCTCATGAAAAGAGCTCTCTGTGTAAAATACTTGAGAAGACTTTGTTCTTTTATATTCAAGGACATTAGGAAAATAGCACTTTGTTATGGTTTTGCTTGCAGGCTCAGGAGTTGAACTATCCTAAATGACCTGTTCTTCATAAAATGCCCTTTTAATTTGCTGATTTTGCTCCCAAGATGTACAAGTCTGCAGTCTGCTGATGTACCGATCACTAAGTTCTGTCGGGATAATTATTTCAAAATAATTTTTCTGAGTTGCAAGGCAGGTCAAAAGAGGAAAAAAAAAAACGTAAAAAGTGTAATGCCTAAAGGAAGGACACTAGTAAATGTTTTTAAATAAATTGTGTAGGCAGAATTTAAAAGGCAAACTAACCACAAAGAGTTTCTACATTAACATCATTGCTTACTTCTAAATAAATACTTTATTCTGAACCCCGAAGGGAATGATCTCAAAAGCATTTAGGATCAAATGTTTTATAAACCAACTTACGTGTAAAAATTGGTGCCAAAAACGTATTTCATCAATGAGACAAATCAGAGCATGCGATGGAAATGTTCAGTCCTAAGATCTTTTATTAATGTGTTTTCTTCCCAGTCAAATTAAATATTCTTTATAGGCATAAGTATTTACTTAAAATAGTGAGTGAGATCTAAAGAAAGCTGAATATCACCATTCTGTATGCACTTTTGCCTGCCCATGCATTGAGGGATTTGGTTACTTAAACTCTTCAATCTTAGAATTTCCATTTGTCTCACAAGAAAGAAGAAACAAAAGTAATGTGCCACCAGAGAACACCTTTGTTACCACTGATGAACCTTCCTTGACACATCATAATCACCCGAAGTCCATAGTTTATATTAGAGTTAACTTTGGGTGTTGTACATACTACAGATTTTTAAAAATGTGTAATGATATGTATCCACCATTTTAGTATCATAAGCATGTGTTTTCGCTGCCCTAAAAATTCTCTGTGGTCCACCTGTTTATGGGTCTTTCCACCTACCCTCAACCCCTGGTAAACCATTCACTATGTTCCTATATTCACCTTTTCTAGAATGCCTTATATTTGAAATCATACAGTATGTTGTCTTTTCAAATTGACGTCTTCATTTATTGATATGCATTTAAGATTTCTCTATGTTTTTCATGGTTTGGTAACTTACTTATTTGTAGCACTGAATAATATTATCTTGTCTATTCACTGACTGAAGGGCATCCTGATTGCTTCCAAGTTTTGGCAATTTTGAAGAAAGTCACTATAAACATCTGTGTGCAGGATCTTGTACAGACATAAATTTTCAACTCCTTTGGGTAAATAACACAGAGCACAATTACTGGATTACATAATAGGAGTGTTATAATAATATTGATTTCCCTCTTACTATCAGACTCTCTGTTACTGGCTTTACTGAATGAAGTTGTCATTGGGGATAACTGGGGATACCCACGTTGCAAACGACTGAGGCTGGCCTCTTCCCAGCAGCTAGCTAGAAACTGAACTCCTCGGTCCAACATCCTGAAAGAAACTGAATCCTTCCAGCCACTATGTTAGTGGGCTTAGAAGTGTATTGTTCTTTAATCACACCTTTGGATGATATCCCGGTTTTGGCCACCATTTTCATTGCAGCCCCATGGAAGCCCCTGGAGCAGAAAGGTTAGAATTTCTGACCCATAAAAACTGAAATAACAGATGTGTGTTCAAGTTGCTAAGTTTGTGGTAATTTGTAACTGAAAGAGTACATGACCATTACAACTATACACAAAATAACTTACAAAGGAACAAATGAGTGAATATTGGTTTATTTATTTCTATACAATTTTTACGACTGTTAAATGATATAATAATAATAATAAGATATTTAGTAAATCAACATTGTATTTCATGACTTACTAAATGGTTGCTTTTATTATTAGTCCCAAAATTATATTTATTATTATTGTACCATAAAAATCTGCATCACTTTCAACTTACCACACAAAACATAGTCATGTAAGGTATACTTATCTTTAATACAACTGCAACTACAGAAAATAAAGAATAAATAATTTAAAAACTCCAACCAGAAGATAAGTACATTTTAGGAGTTCTATACTATAGTAAATATATGGAATCTGATTCATAAAAAACTAAAATGGTGGAAATTACAATCCAAAACTGAAGTGAGCAATAAAATTGTGATAGAGGTGAGAAGTGTTTTCACCAATAATAAATATATCAATAAATCTTATATAATACATATTTCTCAGCATTATTCTATACATTTTAATCATACAGAAATCCATTTAAACCTCATAATAACCATGTAAGGTAAGTATTGGTATAATTCACATTTTTCCAGATAAGAAAATTAAGTTTTCTTTATAAAAAAGTTATGTTTATACTCTACTATAGTCTACTAAGTGCGCAATAGCATTAAACATTTACATATCTTAATTTGAAAATATTTTTATTACTAAAAAATACTACTGATCACCTGAGCCTTCAGCAAATCATAATCTTTTTACCGGTAAAGAGTCTTGCCTTAATGTTGGTGACTGCTGACTGATCAGGGTGGTGGTTGCTGAAGGCTGTATGACTGTGGAAATTTCTTTAAAAAGGACAACAATGAAGTTTGCTGCATTACTTGACTCTTCTTTTCATGAAAGATTTTTTTTTTCTTTGTAGCATGGGATGTTGTTTGACAGCATTTTACCTACAGTATAATTTCTTTCAAAATTGGAATCAATTCTCTTAAACTCTGCTGCCACTTTATTAACTAAGTTTATGGAGTATTTTAAATCCTTTGTTGTCATATTAACAATGTGTAGCGTCTTCCTCAGGGGTGGATTCATCTCAAGAAACCACTCTCTTTTACCATCCATAAGAAGCAACAACTCATCTGCTCAACTTTTATCATGAGATTGCAATAATTCAGTGACATCTGCAGGCTTCACTTCTTCTCAAAGTCTTTCATGAGGATTGGAATCCACTTCTTCCAAACTCCTGTTAATGCCGATATTTTGACCTTCTCACACGAGTCACAGATGTTATAATGACAGCTAGAGTGATGGATCGTTTTCGTAAGTTTATCAATTTGTTTTCCCTAGATGCAGAAGAAGAATCACTATCTATGACATAAGCTTTGCAAAATGTATTTCTTATACAATAATACTTGAAAGCTAAACTGACTTCTTGAAGAATTTGCTACACAATGGATATTGTGTTAATAGGCATGAGAACAACATTCACATCTTTGTACATCTACATTAGAGCTCTTGGGTGACTAGATGCATTGTCACTGAGCAGGAATAATTTGAAAGGAGTCTTTTTTCTTTTTATTCAGAGTAGTAGGTCTCAAAAATGGACTTAAATTATTCAATAAATTATACTGTAAACAGATGTGCTGTCATTCAGGTTTTATTATTTCACTTATGGAGCACAGGTAGAGTATATTTAGTATAATTTTTCAGAGCCCTAGAATTTTCAGAATGGTAAATAAGCATTGGCTTCAAGTTAACTTTGCCGGGTATATTAGTACCTAACAAGAGAGTCAGACTGTGTTTTGAAACTGTAAAGTCATACATTGACATATTTCTCCCTATAAAAGTCCTAGATGGCATCTTCTTCCAATAAAAGTTTCTTTTTTTTTACATTGAAAATCTGTGATTTAGTGTAACAACTTTCATCAATGTTCTTAGGTAGATCTTCTGGATAACTTGCTGCAGTTTCTCCATCAGCACTTGCTGCTTCACTTTGTACTTTTACTTATGCAGAAGGCTTCTTTTGACTTCTGTTCGGACCATTGAACTCTCTCCACATTGGCAATAAGGCTGTTTCACTCTCTTATCATTCATGCATTCACTGGAATAACATTTTCATTTCAATAGCTTTCCATTTGCATTCACAACTTGATCAACTGTTTGATTCAAGATGCCTAGCTTCTGGCCTGTCTCTGCTTTGGCCATGCCTTCCCCATTAAGTTTAATCATTT
The DNA here is from genome assembly GCF_037993035.2 of Macaca fascicularis. NCBI lineage: Eukaryota > Metazoa > Chordata > Mammalia > Primates > Cercopithecidae > Macaca > Macaca fascicularis. Next base: position 34,684,548 of record NC_088379.1, on the reverse strand, counting down.
CTAGCTAGATTTAAAATGAGAGACACGCCACTCTTTCTTTCACTGGAACACTTAGAGGCCTCAGTAGGGTTATTAATTGGCCTAATTTCAATATTATTGTGTCTCGGGAAATAGCGAGCCCAAGGACAGAGAGAGAGAAAGATGGAGGAATAGCTGGTCGGTGGAACAGTCAGAATACACACAACATTTATCAATTCAGTTCACCATTCTATATGGGCAGAGCTCATAGTTCAAAACAATTACAATGGTAACATCAAAAATCACGGATCACAGTTCACTATAACATATATCAGAGTAATTTTTAAAATGTTTAAATATTGAAATTATTACCAAAATATGACACAGGGACCTGAAGTGAGCACATGCTGTTAGAAAAATGGTGCTGATAGACTTGCTTGATGCACAGTTGCCACAAACCTACACTTGGTTAAAAAAAAAAAAGAAAAGAAAAGAAAAGAAAAATGCAATTCTGCAAAGCACTATAAGGTGAATTGTAATTAAATGAGGTATGCCAGTAGAAATATAATAATATATAAATAATCAACCTGCAGTAAAAACTTTTTTTTAATAAGACTGCATCTTTATTTAAGGAATTATCTTGATCATCAATTTGAGGTAGAACCTATGCACTAATAATCCATAGATTAGAAGAAATCAAGTGTAATAAAAGAAATGGTTAAATTACTGTCTATTTAAAAAAATCAGAAGTCAGAAATTACAAGGACGAAAGAAAGAGAAGAAAGCAAAAGCAGAAAGAAGAGAGAAAACAATTACCAAACATAATGGTGGGGAAAAAGTAATCTTAAAAGTAGAATGTCACTTCTATTTTATTTACTCTGGTTTTCTATAATGCTTCTCCACCTTTACCAAAATTCTACTAAAGTCTGATTTTTATGAAAAGGCATGGCATGTGGGACATTTTTAAAAATGTTGATGATAGTATATTTGAGTTTTAGTTTGTTCTATTTGTAACACTCTTCTCCAGACTTTTGTCATGGCTGGCTCCATCTTAAAATAAAAAGATGCATTTAACTTCTTCAGAGAATCTCTACCAAATCCTCTCTCATTATTTTAGCACCTTACTATTTTTATGTAGAGCACATATTATAACTCACAGTTAACTAATTTTGCTAATTTGTTTATTTGCTTATATACCGTCTTATCCAATCTAATATAAAGCGTGAAAGGAAGAACATTATCTATCTTGTTAAATCATAATATCAACAGTAACAATTACTACGTGTGGGAATTTATTAGATACTCAATAAAAAATTGTTAAAGTAAAAGAGGAACGAATGAAAGTATGAAGCTCATAGTACCACATTTTTATTAATTTTAATGCATATAAAAAGGCACACACCCTAACATTTCTAGGTAGGGCACAAGATCCCTAATAATAAACATTGGGGAAAATGTTAAATCTCTATGAAAACTCACAGGCACTTTAGGGACAGCAATAAGACTCAATCCAGTAATGTATGTAAGATGTATGTAAGTATAAACAACACACACAGACACTCACACTCAACTCAGACTCACATAAATATCCTGTATAACATAAAACACATGGCCAGGCACAGTGGCTCACACCTGTAATCCCAGCATTTTGGAAGGCCGAAGTGGGTGAATCACTTGAAGTCAGGAGTTTGAGACCAGCTGGCCAACACAGCAAAACCCCGTCTGTACCAAAAATACAAAAATTAGCTGGGCGTGGTGGTGTGTGCCTGTAATCCCAGGTACCTGGAGGCTGAGACAGGAGAATTGCTTGAACCCAGGAAGCAGAGGTTGCAGTGAGCCAAGATTGCACCACTGCACTCCAGCCTGCGTGATAGAGTGAGACCCTGTTTTGAAAAAACAAAAACAAAACAAAAAAACCCCACTATATATCTGGGAAGTATTTAAGAATTTTTGGTCAGGTGTGGTGGCTAATGCCTGTAATCCCAGCACTTTGGGAGGTCGAGGCAGGCGGATCATCTGAGGTCAGGAATTCGAGACCATCCTGGCCGACATGATGAAACCCTGTCTCTACTAAAAATACACACACTTGGCTGGGCGTGATGGCAAGTGCCTGTAATCCCAGCAACTCAGGAGGCTGAGGCAGGAGAACCGCTTGAACTGGGAGGTGGAGGTTGCAGTGAGCTGGTATCATGCCATTGCACTCCAGATTGGGTGACAGAGTGAGCCTCTGTCTTAATAAAATAAAATAAAATAAAATGAAAATAAAGATTTTTACATATATTAATTATTTATTTTTCATAACAACCCTATAATGGGTTGTCTATGCTGTTATCTCCCTTTTTTTATAGATGATGAAACATAATTACAGAGAAGATACGTAACTTTCCTGAGTTTCATACAGCTATTAATGGCTAGGGCTAGGATTCCAATATAGATAATCCATAACTGATATCTCAATTAAAAATTATCAACATAAATGAACTTTCAAGAATTCCCAGATGTGAAAGACTGCTGGTCATATACGCTATCTGCTTACCCATTCTTTGTAGTAACTGTGCTTTATCAGGGTGCCTCCCTGTCCAGCTACAGGACAGTATTTTCCAGACCTGTTTTCAGATATGTATACTCCTATGATGTCTGCTAGGGATGTGAGCAGACGTGCTATCTCTGATTTCTCTCTCTGGTCTTTAATAGTTGTGTACTTTCTGTATTCCCACACACTAGAAAGTGACAAAAACTGGGTTAGTGAACCTGGACTCAAATGAAAGCTGAGTACAAATATCCAGAAAATATGACATCTATTTTTAAAATATGTTTTAAAAAAACACTAAGTCACAGAGAAAAAAGAGATTAAAATAGTTAATTTTGGATAAATAACGATTTGAGTAAGAGATTGACATAAATCTTAAATTCTAGATATGGGAGTTAGACGATAGAGGAAATGGAAAAACAGTAATATTACAATTAAGCATATAACAAAAAATCAAATTGGCATTTGACCGCTAGTTCACTGTAACAATGTCTTTCTTACAAATGTTTTCAGTGAAAATTAAATTGCTCCTAGATCTCTGTTCAGTCATTCTATTACTCATGTTTTAGAACAATAAATACATTTTGTAGACACAAACATGTATAATATTTATAACTCATCTTCCTTTCTGCATACAATTAAGCAGGTAATTTCTCCTGCAATTTCTATAAACAAAGGCATGAAAGTAAGACATAGGAATCAATAACATCATAATTATCATCAACAACAAAAGTGAAGCTGACCAGGTGGGTAATAAAATGAAACTGAAAATAAGAAGCCTTTGGGAAAATTTTTATTCAAATTAGCATACATAAATTCATAATAATTTAATAATTATGTAATAGTTTTCTGAAAATATAACCACCTCACAAATGTACATATACAGATTAGGTAAGATAATTCTTGTGAGAGGAGAGGCATAATTGATATTTTGTAATCATGACCAGTATTTTGGGGTTTATAGTTGTTAAAAAGCTATGCGTTAATTTCCAATGGTGGCCAGACATGGTGGCTTACACGTGTAATCCCAGCATTTTTGAAGGCTGAGGTGGGTGAATACCTGAGCTCAAGAGTTCAAAACGAGCCTGGCCAATATGGTGAAACCCCATCTCTACTAAAAAATACAAAAATTAGCCAGGCGTGGTGGTGGTGCCTGTAATCCCAACTACTTGGGAGGTTGAGGTGGGGAAAATTGCTTGAACCCAGGAGGCGGAGGTTGAAGTGTGCCGAGATTGTGCCACTGCACTCCAGCCTCGATGACAGAGCAAGACTTTATCTCAAAAAAAAAAAAAAAAAAAAAAAAATCCAACGGTGTATTTACTTTATCATCTATATTTTTCCAGAGCATGATGTGTTATTTTTGTAGAAAATGATGTTAAATAATCAATAATTAATACATATAAATACATATATTATCTTTGATCTTCCTTCTATATCTTAATTTTCTAGAATCATTAGTCTAGAAAAATTATTTTCATTCTAGAAAATAATAATGTTGCCCAGGCTGGTGTACAGTGTGATCACATGTTACCGCAAAGCTCAAACTCCTGTACTCAAGTGATTCCCTTGGCTCAGCCTCTGAAGCAGCTGGGACTTACAGGCACTCACCACACTGCCTGACTTTTTGTTTTTTCTTTTCTTTTTGTAGAGATGGGGCCTTGCTACGTTGTCCAGGCTGGTCTTGAACTCCTAGCCTCAAGTGATCTTCCCACATCGGTCTTCCAAAATGCTGGGATTACAGATGTCAGCCACTGTGACAACCCTATGTCTAGAATTATTTTGTTCTAATTAAAGGATAATAGTTTTATCTTATTTGTATGATATAATACATTTCTCTACCTGGAAATGTATATGTATTGTTATTAATATCTATCATACAATTTTAAAATATTAATCTCTCTGAAACTTTTTCAAAAATCTTTTAAATCTAGTACAAACTCTTTGAAACTAATCTTTCTGATTAGTAGTTTTTATACAAAATGCTTATTTTTACTATCTTCTCTTCATTCTAACCAAATGTATTTTAACCTTTTTATTTTACAATGTTAACTTTTGTTAGATATGAGTAGAAGTAATAATTTTTCTAAACCTTTCTGTATTTTACAATAGCTTTTTAAAAAATACTTCTATTACTACTAAAAAAAACGTGCTGTTTAACAGAAAACATTTAAAAACTCTAGGGTGCAAAATTGACAGAGGCTTGTTAATCTGCTGGAATTTATGGGTTTGATCGTATCTGTGCCCACAATTTTGTAACAGACAAAAAGGTTTTAGAAGCCATATGTAAAGTAAAAATCACCATTTAACTTTAATTTTAATAATTAGAATGTGAGTTTTATGACACATTTACGTGTATCACTCTTTTCTATTTACTATCCAAAAATAAACAAAGATAGACATTCCTATTCTGGCAAATATACTCTGATATTAAAGAAATAGAAAAGTAAAATAAAAATCAATTGTTCAAAATAGACACTTGCCCAATGAAATATATGAAAAAAAAATCCTTTTAAATCTTCTATCTTACTCTGGGTTCAAGTTCATTGGTTCATGGCCCTTCTACATGTATGTGTCTGAAATCAATGACCATGCAAATATGGTATTTGTTATTGGTTACAACAGTAAACTTTAGAGTCACGCAACATAAAGTGTTAAACAGAGCAGATCCAGCAATTTGAAGATCATCCTGAGCATGGCTTGTAGAAAATATGAGATGATGTATTTTAGTTGAAGACAAAAAGAAGAGTCACAAAGATAAATTGAGCCATAAAATCTTAGTAATGAAATCTGCAGCCACAAACTGTGGAACAGATTTAACATCCCTATTAATTAGTCAGTGAATTTGCAATGATTGAACATATAGTATAGACTCTGTATCATATTCACACAAAAAGTGCAGTCAATTCCCTGCCTTCAGTGAGCTTAGAATGCACTGAGAAGACTAAATGATCTTACATGGTAAATTAACAGACATTAAATATCACTTATAATTACAGGTAAATGTAGTATTTATTTGTTATAATGTAATCAATCACCTCCATTCTAAGTCCTAATAAAAAGTTCTCTCCTTTATTCTAAATAGGGATATAACAATTCTTTTAGTATTATTATACTTAACCTATACAAATATGGTTTATTATTATTATTGGAAGTTGTCTCAAACTTTTCTTGAAAGTCTGTGAAAATATTAGCCTAACTGTTAATTGAAGCCACTGGAATAATTCAGAGGATAGAAGGGTACAAGGTAAGATTTGAAATTTGGCAGAGAAATAACATTTAATTCTGGAAGTGAGGAACAACAGGGAAGGAAATGAAAGTAATGATCAATGTAATATTCTCATAAGAAAGAGAAGACATAGAATAACAGGAAGTGGGAGAAGTAAAATCTGAGTTCAGCCAACTAATTTTTATTATTTTATAATTTAAACTTTCATTTTAGATTCAGGAGATACGTGTGCAGGTATGCTCCATGGGTATATTGTGTGACGTTGAGGTTTGTGTTATGAGTGATTCCATCACTCAGGTAGAGATAGTGAGCATTGCACCCAAGTAGTTTTTTAGCCCTTACTGCCCTCTCTCTCTCCTCCCTCCTGTAGTCCCGTGTCTACCTTTATGTCGATGTGTATCGAATGCTTAGCTCCCACTTATGAGTGAGAACATGTAGTATCTGATTTTCTGTTCCTATGTTAATTTCCTTAAGATAATGGCTTCCAACTGTGTTCGTATTGCTACAAAGGACATGGTTTCTTTTTTCATGGCTGTGTATTATTACATTTTCTTTATCCAATCCACTATTGGCGGACAGTTAGGTTGATTTCATGTATTTGCTATTATAAATAGTGCTAGGCTTGCTAATTGAGGGTCATGGACACCAGGAAGATGGAGGCAAATAAGACCCAGTACAGAATAGCAAATCAATAAGATGTATTATTATCTTGGGAACTATATGATAAAATGTGTGCTAAAAGTTCAATTTTACAGAGTCTAAGACAAAGTAAATTTTAAAAAATTAAAAAATTAAAAAGTTATAATCACAAGTATCAATAATGGCAAGTAGGATGCTTTTAAGTAACTAAATTTGATAATATATTATTCTTTGAATTCTTACGGAGAATGGCATTTGGACTAATAAACAGTCAGGATTTTAAATGACACAGTTCTAAGAAAATGAAGAAAAATCCGTTTAACCATATTGCTTCAAAAATAATACAATAATATACAAATTAATTTCATCGTGAGCTTGAAGGAAAAATTTGGCTATACTCATTTTTTCCATAATGCATTTATATAAAGATATAAGAACTAGCTAATGCTTAGTTGTTAAATGGGGTGTGCCCAGAATGAACTTTTTATATCTTTGATATATTATGAAAACACAAGTGCTTATTTACTTGTAAATATCTTTTCTGCAATGTATAAAAATGCACAATTGCATTCTAATACAACACATTTATATATGCTAATCTCGAGTTAAAGATACATAACTTCACTATAAAACTGTACTAAATAAGTGAAGAAAGTGTGTGCTTATAGATTTTTCCTATATAGAGCATATATAGAAACAATATATAATATGTGTATATTATATATAATTATGTATGCTGTTACTTTCTCATATATATGAGAAAGCAATTACTCTGAACATCTTGAATTAGCTAATACAAAAAATGAGTAAAATTGTAGTGCAACACAATTATGAGAAAAATTGCTCTACAGATCAACCTGTATAGAAAAATACATCAGAAAGAAAGAAAAATACATCTTTCTTTCAGCTGAAAGAAGAAATATTATAAGCTCTTTCTATCATCTCTCTGATCTCCTCATGCCTCTCATTGACCAATCAGCAGTCAGAAAGTAAGGAGAGCCTTTGTTACATCCTAGAAATGTCAGCCTCCTGGGGATACAGGATAGGTTAGAAGAATAGTGGAAAAGGGATCTAGATGTATCTATAGAAAGGGTTCAGCACAGTCATGTTATGTTGTCTATTTCATAACTTAGGTACTGTATTTTTAATGTATGTATACATCACATAGAGATGGCTACACAAACTTTTCAAAATAGTTGAGTTGAAAAATAAACCAAAGCAATGAATTTTATACTCCTTTTTAATCGAAAGCAAAACTGAAAGAAAATCAAGATAATTTCCAAAAGATTTCATGAGTGCTTTTGTGAGGTGCCATAAAATTCAAATGCAGAAATGAGAGAGAATAGATTTTTGCCTTCTCTACATTTTGGCTCTGTCCAAAGGAAACAGCAATTTTATGTAGTTTGAACTTATATTACTCTCTAAGTTATTCATTTTTCTCTTTGAAATATAAGCTATTTTATTGTTTCTTTTCAAATTAAGTATTGCAAAAACTCACTTTATCATAAAATTATGTTTCTTTCACACTAGTAAATACAGCTATTATTCATATTGATTGGATCTATACTTACAATGTTATATATGACATCTTCCTTACTGTACAATTTTGGGAAAGCTATGGTCTATTTATGTATTTATTTATCTATCTATCTATCTATCTATCTATCTATCTATCTATCTATCTATCTATTGAGACAGAGTTTTGCTCTTGTTGCCCAGGCTGGAGTGCAATGGCGTGATCTCAGGTCACCGCCACTTCTGCCTCCTGGGTTCAAGCGATTCTCCTGCCTCAGTCTCCCAAGTAACTGGGATTAAAGGCATGTGCCACCATGCCTAAGTTTTGTATTTTTAGCAGAGACAGGGTTTCTCCATGTTGTTTAGGTTGGTCTCGAACTCCCGACCTCAGGCAATCTGCCCTTGTCGGCCTCCCAAAATGCTGGGATTACAGACGTGAGCCACTGTGCCCTGCATCATTTCTTAAAAGTTAAGAGAATGATGTATAAATGCATATTATGAATGCAATCTGTTGGAAGCCTATTGCTAGTCATTGGGATATAAAGACAATTAGTAAGTAATAATGATTCTGAATAAACTCATGGTCTAGATGCGGAATCTAAGTAGAGAGCTCATAATGCCTGATGTTGTATATTGTTATAGAGATATCAGTACAATGTTTTCTGTGTCAATAGGAAAAGAAATACTGATTAAATTGGGAAAAGTAGAAAGAAGTAGACAGATGTCATAACAAAATGTACTTTAAATAGAGATTAAGTAGTATTTTGAGAAGATAAGGACTTACAAACAAAAAATAATTTTATGGCTAAAGACAGGTCAGGGACTTTTGAGACATTTATTGCTTGAGAATGTATGGAGATCAGAAGTAGGACAAGGTTGTCAGGCTTAATAATTTCAAAGGTAGAATGTGGTCTGTCTTTTAGGTATCTTGTATTATAAGCAATGACTTTTCAACTTCGTTTCTTAATTTCCCAAGAACTAACAGGTTAAATACAAGAGGAATACTGAATCTATACTTCCTGTATTTAGTATTTTAAATTACTATTTTTATTTGTATGTGCAGCAATAATTATTAAAAATAATAATAATGGCTATAATGTTTATTCTGTTTTGAATACTTGAAGAGTTAGAAATTTTAGAAAAACACACTCAATTTAGTGATTTTTAAATTTAACTCTCAGAACAATTCCATGCAGTAGGTATAATTATCATCACTTTATAAATTTAGACAGCTTGATTCAAACAGGTTAATTATCTTATCCAAGTTGCCAGCACTAAAAAGATTTAACAAAAGATAAAATTAGTCTGATTCAAAGCCCTTACAAGTTCCTGATGACCAGTAGTTTTAAGATCTCAAATAAAACAAAATATTACATGTTTATTCCAACACAGGTTGAACTAGTTACTTTCATTAAATTATCGTTGGGGGATATGTTGTGGTGTCTGATCAAGAATTTACTGAACTCAGATTCAATACTAATAATTCTTAAAGGATTATACAAATTAAAAATAAAATTAGAAATAAAACTATTGGTGTTGTAGGTTTGTTTTCAATTCAAGCTAAAAGTAAGATGACTTGGTTTCCACTAATATTGTTTTCGTGAAAGAAAAAGAGCCTTAAGTTTTCATGTTCTATAATCTTCTAATAGAAATAAGAATATCTTTAACAATTTAAATGGAATAGCAAAACAGGACTATTTCCAAATTATCAGAGTAAAATTGATCTGAATTTTTCAGACTGAAATAAAAATTGGTGTTGTTATTGAGAAACAAACACAGATGTTATCAGATGTTTTTAGAAATATATATGTAACTTGACGTTTTCTGATCTCGACTTTGTTTTTAAATAAAATGAGTCAGTCTGGATTGTCTAGAAAATATAGAAAAAAATAGAAGATTTGACAATACTGTCAAAATCTTCAGTATTGGTAACTTGTTGGCTAAGGAGAATGAGTTTTATTCTTGGACAGCAAATCAATCTATATAACAAAAACAGAGAGAGAAAGAGTAAGTAATTTATGGTTCAGACTTATTCATAGCTACATGAAATTAAATTTTTAAAAATTCCATTTTGAATAGAAACACTCTTCTTTAAGTGATTTTGCTAAAAAGAAAATAAAACTTTACTAAAAGGCAAGTATAAATATATGAAGATAGTAAAATTCCAAAAAATGTAGTTAATAAAAAATGAACAATGTGACAATTAACTAGATTGATCAATTCTAATTTATTGCAATGTATACTTTTGACAATTAGCTACTGGTTGTACTCAAGCCAGTTCTAGTATCATTACCACTATTATTCATCTTATCCATTCCCAGTATGATCAGGGCATTCTAATAAGCATCACAGACTCAAACAAAATGCTGAATCCTGTAGCATAGGTTGAACTGAATACAAACAAGGTGAAAAATAACATTTATTTCTACCATCCGTTGCAAAGTCTATTCTTAAGGAGAAAATTACTTATGTTTAAGGAATAATATGAACATCTTTATGGAGTTAGAATTTTAAGGGCTTCAAATCGGTATTAGTCTGCTTGGGATTTCATAACAAAATACCATACACTGGATGGCATAAACAAAAAACATTTATTTCTCACAGTTCTGGAGGCTGGGAAGTGAAAGATCAAGGTACCAATTTGGTTTCTGGTAAGGCTTTCTTCCTGGTTTGCAGACGGCCACCTTCTTGCATTGCCCCCACCTTATCTTTCCTCAGTGTGTGCATGGAGAGAGACAGAGAGAGATAAATCTAGACAGACAGTTCTCTTCTTATAAGACCTCCAGTCCTATCAGATTATCAGATTACACCATCCCCCCACCAGGACCTCATTTAACTTTAATTACTTCCTAAAGCCCTACCTCCAAATAGAGTCACACTGGGGCTATAACTTCAACATGTTAAAAGCAAGGAGATGGCCAACAAACACTCTACAGAATAAAGAGAAATTTTAAAATAGAAGAAAGAGGAGAACGAAGGGAAAAGAAAGACTACAGAGAAAGGGACAGGCAATACTGTAGTGACAACAAACCCTACAAGGTAGAGTGTTCAGTAGACAATTCCTGATAGTAGAATGATGGAACAATATAAGGAACAGGGCTGCCTGTTACTAAAACTTAACTTCTTATGTTCTACATTGAGTCCTGTCCTTCATTTTCTTCAAGAATTTTTTAACTCTGGGACAAACAGAATGGCCTAATGAAATATTTTATTTAATATCCCCCCTCCCTATCTCTTTCTATCTCTCATTTCTGAGAAATGGAGAGCAGTGACTGAATTGCATGTTCAAGTCTGCGTAGCACAGTGAGAAGAGACTGGAAGTAGGTAGTCACAATAAGAGGTGACAAATTTGTGAAATTTGGAATCAATGGGCAGCAGTGTAAAAGCACAAGATTGTATATTCCTGGAATTAATAGAAATATTGGTTAGAATATTTTCCTATGGGAAGACTGAGGTAATTTATGGTCTTAAACAACAAGATAACCTCTGGTGATAGAAACACATATTTTATTGTGAATTCAGGAGTACAAATATATGCTATGTATATATGCTCTCACATGCCTACCTGTGGGCATACACACACTCGCCCCACAGAGAGGCATGTGAGAGCATGTATATACAGACACACACATGCACATACGCAAACACACACTATATATGTATAATGTGATTTATTGAGAATTTGTGGGAACATATACAATTAATCATTTACACTGCATATAATTGTTACATATATAATTAATACATTTTCAAAATAGTTAAGTTCCACTTGCTTTCGAACGGAATGATCAGATTATTTTGGACTCAGATCCAGAATAAATACTTTCTATAAAGGATTAAGTAAAAGGAGATAAAACTTGGAAAAGCAAAAGAAGAAAGGAAAATGTTACAAACAAAATTTCCTGGGTATAATAAATAGAAGTACATTGGAGGATCATTATAGAATAAAAATATTGAAAAATAAGGTAAAGAAGTAAATACGGACTGAATTGTGCAGGGACTCTACTGCATTTGAGTAGGACATTTGTCCCTCAAGTTAAAAATTCTTATCTCTGATGTTGTAATTCATTCGAATGCAAGAAAGATTTGTCACTAAATAATTTCATATGGGGATACATAATTTATATTTGTAAAAATATAAATTAAAATGGGTTTCAATTTAGCCCATCTATGTCATAATCATTCTCTTGCATGATGATATACTTATGTAGTGGGAAATAAATCAGTTGATCAAGCATATCTTTGCCATGAATTATAAACAGCAGTTATATAATAATAGCCATGTGTTTATAGACATATTTTATTTATATAAAGAGCATTTGTTATAGTTATTTTCAGAAAAAGTTAAAGCAATGTTGAAAATTTCTCTTTCAGGCAAAAGAGAGCCATCAGAGTTATTTGTACAGAGTGTTGAAATCATAGATTAAAATTTTTATGAGGGTCAGTCTCACAACCGCATGAGGGATGTAAGGAGGAGAGTATAAAACAGAGGTAATCATTTAATTCATGTAGTATTCTAATTTGTCCTGATTACTTTACCTGATCTCAAGTCTGATATGGACTGACTCTGTGTCCCCACCCAAATCTTATCTCAAATTGTAATTTGAATTGTAATTCCCATGTGTCAGAGGAGGGGGCTGGTGGAAAATGATTGGATTATGAGGGCAAATTTCTCCCTTGCTGTTCTTGTGATAGTGAGTTCTCAGGAGCGCTGATGGTTTAAAACTGTGGCACTTCCCTTCTCTTGCTCTCACACTCCTGGTGCCATATGGGACATGCCTTGCTTCCCCTCCGCCTTCCTCCCATGATTGCAAGTTTCCCGAGGTCTCCCCAGCTATCCTGAACTGTGAGCCAATTGAACCTCATTTCTTTACAAATTACCCATTCTCAGGTAGTTCTTTACAGCAGAGTGAAAATGGGCTAATACACAGTCCTATCAGAAATAAATGGCTATGATGAACTATCTCTTAATATAATCCAAATGTAGGTATTATTTATACACCTACACATAAATACATATAGATATATATGTGTATGCTTGTATACATAAACATATTTATTCATATATAGATATTTGAATTTAGGTCTGAGTGATTGTATAAACAGGTAGTTTTCTTAAATTAGGGATTTACATTACTCAAAGTTCACAGCAATATGCACTTTTAGCAACACAATCAAGTAGGGTGATATTCTTAATAATTCAGGATATCTGGAAAATTGAGAAATTATATAGCACTTTTCGCTGTGACAGCTCATTAGCACAAATGAAAGATAAATCAAATAACGGATGAAAATGAAGGATGCATTCGAATACTGTTTCCTATGATCTAGCTTCAATTTACCCCTCTATCTTAATTTGTGTGTGCCAGAACAAAAGAGGAAAAATGCTATGGTGAAAAACACAAAAGGAAAGTTTTAATTATTGTTTAATATTTTGGGGATCAAGCCAAAGAAGAAATTGCACTGAGTTATTTAGTCTGTTTTGCATTGCTCTAAAGAGACATGTGAGACTGTGTAATTTATAAGGAAAAGAGGATCATTTGGCTTACAGTTCTTCAGGCTGTACAAGAAGTATGGTGCTGGCAACTCCTCAGCTCCGGAATCCTCAAGAAAATTTTACTCCCGGCTGAAGGCAAGGGGAGCTGGCATGTCACATGGCAAGAGAGGAAGCAAGAGAGAGGAGACGTCAGGCTACTTTTTTAAGAGTCAGTTCTTGCCTGAACTAATAGAATGAGAACTCACTCAGTTCTGCAAGGACAGCACCAAGCCATTCAGGAGGCATTTGTCCTTATGACCCGAACACCTCCTACTAAGCCCCACTAGGCCCCACCTTCAATGTTGGGAATCAAATTTCAACATAAGATTTGAAAGGGGTAAACATACAAACTATATCATCTGGGTAGAGAATGGAATAAAGGATTTCAAGCTTCAAAGTTTAAAAAACTGGAAAAGATAAGTGGCCATCTTTACCTGAGTGATATGGGTTTCCAGGAGATCGAAGTGTCAGAAGCTGCAAGTTCATCAGCATCTGCATAAAGGTGAATATGTTCAGTGGAGGATCCCATCAAAGGCTGTGGAGACACAGGCGATGGCAACTCACTGGAAGCCACAGCAGCTTGGAACCCAGTGAACATCTCCCAGGCTGGCAAAGAAAAAAGTGAAAGTACTGCTTAGAGGTAGCTTTCAACAGTTCATTCAGATTTGGTAATTGTGCAAAGACAGACTGTCTGTGGTATAGAAAAGGAAAGATAGATCTGAAAAATGACAGAGTCAAGACCATCCACAGTGTTATTAAGGGAGAGACCAAGCTAAATTGAAGACAATGAGGTATGTTATCACTTATGCTCCAACTGTATTTAGCAATTAACGTCTTTGTATAATTAAAAGCTTACAGAATTACCAACTCCATAACTTTGGGACAAAAAGGCAAGTGTGAAAAGACAAGACTCAGAAAGGACATTTTATTTAACTTAGAGTTATTTTCAAAATTGAAAAATAAGAAACAAAGTTGTATTTATGTATCATGAATTATATCTCACACAATGTGACTACAATTACATAATGAACAGTTATTTTATATCAATAAAAATAACTTAAATTCTATACGTCCTTTATTTATGTCTACTCTAAAGTCAAAACAAAAGAGCAGTTGACAAATGCATGAGAAAATGATTTTTTTCTTCAAACCGAAATATAATTAAAAAAATAAGAATGTTAGTGGTACATGGCTTTTTCTATTGATTCAAAATTAAATTATTTTACTTGTATTCCCAAATAATTTTTCAAAATGGGAAATAGCAATAAAAAATGACTCTCAGAGGACTATGTGAATGATTATTTTTAAGGCTATTATAAAAACAATGTAAAGAAGAGCTATGTTAGTATCACCTGCTAGCGTTTATTACTAGATCATCCCTTGATCTCCGACGTGACCCCTTGTGATTATGAATATAGAAAAAAGATGTCATACTTTTGCTATTTCCAAAAGAAGATGATATTGCTATAAATTCTGTATTCCCAATTCAAACAAAATGCATAAAAATAATTCAGTCTAATGAAATTAGTGAGATTAGTGCTAATGTACTTTGTAAGTAGTATAATTGTGTTTTGCAACTAGGGACAAAGCCTATGAAGTCAGTTCAGCGACACATGCTGAAAATAGAATTCTTCCCTCTCTTGATAGCATTTTCAGAGAAAAGAGATGATGAGGGACACAGAATTTCAATTTACTTGGGTTCCTTAAATTAACACCTTTAAATCCAATAATGCTTATAAGTAAAATTATATTTCTATTAAAAATGAACATTGACTTTTTCAAGATATATTATTCTTTAAAAAGTTAGAGATGTAATACAAGACACTAAAGAAAAAGCTAAAAAGTAGATCGAGGTAGTTTTATTAGCAGGAATTATATACTGAGGTTTGTTTGTTTGTTTGTTTTTGATGGAGTCTTGCTCTGATGCCAGGCTAGAGTGCAGTGGCACAATCTCGGCTCACTGCAATCTCTGCCTCCTGGGTTCAAACAATTCCCCTGCCTCACCCTCCCGAGTAGCTGCTATTACAGGCACCCGCCACCACACCCGGCTATTTTGTTGTATTTTAGTAGGACAGGGTTCCACCATGCTGGCCAGGATGATCTCGATCTCCTGACCTTGTGATCCGCCTCCCTCGGCCTCCCAAAGTGCTCAGATTACAGGCATAAGCCACCGCATCCGGCCCTACATACAGCGTTTTTAAGGTAAAGAGACTTTTAATCTTCATCGTTATTTAGCTCACACAAATCTAACTAAATACTTTTGTGAAAACATGATCGAGAAAAATTATCATGGAAACGGAATTTCTGGCTTAGTTGAGGGTAACACTGAAGTTATAGACATGGGGTAAAGGGGAAATGATTTATGTTGCCATGTGAGCTAGTAAAATAGACTTTTTCTGTATTTTTCTCTTATTAAATGCCTTCTATACCTTCAAATGTAAACCCATTATCCCAGAAGATAATAAAGTAGTTTGACTGAGATTGGTTGAAAAAAGTTCTGTTCTCTTTTGTGCTATACGAAGCACTCTTATCTGAATTGCACATATCAAATCTATTTTAACTAACATGTCCTATTGAATGTTTTCTGACAGCTTCCTTCATACATAAAACATACACACATATGACAATCAAAATGCTATGCATTCATTATTACTGTATGAAAAGAAAAGACAATGTCTTATGATCTCATACTGAGATAAATTTACTATAAATAAAAGTATCAGGTAAATTCAATGACTTATAAAGTGTTCTCAAGAAGATAAAATGAAGGATTACTACATAACTCATCATATGATGCAGTTATAACCTTAAAAAACAAAATCAGAGGTCAATATGGGAATTGAAAATTATAAACAAATTTAATTTATAATCATAAATTCACCAAAATAAAGTATTTATAAACATATCCAAATGTATCAAATAATGCATAGAAATGTAGTGTGATCAATTGGACTCATCAGAAATGTATGAACAGTGTAATTATCTATTAATATAACTCTCCATGTTACAGATTTAAAGAGGAAATATATATAATTTCTTTTTTCTTCTTTTTTAAGGCTAAACAGTCTTCCATCATATACCACATTTTTTTACCCATTCATTTGCTGGTGGTCACTTAGGTTGATTCCATATGTTGACTATTTTGAATAATGCTGCAATGAACATAAGAGGGTAAATATCTCTTTGAGATACGGATTTTGTTTCCTTTGGATATATACCCAGAAGTAGAATTGCTGAATCATATGGCAGTTCTATTTTTAATTGTTGGTGGAATCAACATACTGTTTTCCATAATGATTGTACTAATTCATATTCCCACCGACAATGTTCGAGGGTTATTTTACTTCACATTCTCATCAACACTTATCTGTTTTTTTTTTTTGATAGTAGTCATCCTAGCAGGTTTGAGGTGATATCTCATTGTGGCTTTGTTTTGCATTTCATTGATGATTAGTGATATTCAGCAATTTTTCATATACCTGTTGGCCTTTTTATGCCTTATTTTGGAAAAAAAGGCCAATTCAGATTGGTTGTTTGTTGTTTTTGGTACTGAGTTGTTTATGTTCCTTAGATGTTTTGTTTATTAATCCCTTATCAGATATATGGTTTGTAAATATCATCTCTCATACCATAGATTTCCTCTTCAGTCTGCTGACTGCTTCCCTTGCTGTGTGGAAGTTTTTTAGCTTGATGCAATCCTATTTGTTGATTTTCTATTGTGTTGCCTGAGTTTTCGGGGATCACAACATAACAGTTCCTTTTTTTCTTTAGTTTTTTTTTTCCTACTTAAACCTAACTTTCTTAATAAAAAAGAAAATTGTTCTTCCAAAATCCTAAGTTCCTTGATTATCTTTTTCTTTCACTATGCCCTCAAAACCACCACCACTATTTGCAAAATATGTATCAAAATAATTTAATTTTCACATCTCTTTCTTGGCAGCAAGAAAAATGACACATTTGTACCAATTAGAGCCATCACAAATTTATGATTTATAACTTCAGCTGGAACATAAATATACTTGATAAAACTTAAAACCAATTAAGCAATTAAGCTTCACAGTTCTGTAGTTCAGAGACCTAACATAAAACATGAGAAATTCTAACATTTAAACAGAAATAAAGATATGCATACATACACTCCTAACTGTCCCTTATAGTCTCTGACTTTAAAACTGTAATGTGAAAAAGATATAAATGTTAAAGAATTTGCACAATAGCTTATTTTAATTTATTTTTCTTATGTAATTGGATTTGAAAAAGAAAAAGAAAAAAAACTTCAGTTTTAGTTTGTGCTGATGTCCTGAAGGTGATGAACGGTACAATAGTTGCCAAGAACCCTAAAACATAAAACCTATAAAACCTATCCAGGACATGCTAAGAGATGGTGAAATTGTTCTTACCAGTGTTAGTGAACTTTTATTTTCAAAGCTAAAGTGGATGAAGTTGCAGAGGCCAGGAAATGAGCATTTATCTTTGCAGAATTATTGTATATCAGTGGTCATCTTCTTCTCTCTCTTATTGAAAATATCATTATTTCCCAGAGTAATGCTTATCTGCTTTTCTATCCTTTTCTTTCTGGAAATAGGGAACACCTTCCACTCACCTCTTTTCCCATTATGTTTCTTTGAACTTAGCAGACATATTATCGTGAACACATTGTAGGCCAAACAAAAAAATACTACTTACTAAATGAAGTATCTCAGAATAGATATACATATTTTAAAAAAAGACTTTTTGAAACTGAGATGAACATCTAGTAAATAGAATCTTGGAGTCAGTGTAGGCTATACATATCATTGGCTGAACTTTCATTTTATAGCTATGATTCTTTGCTCAAAAAAAAAAAATTCACCCAAGCTCATTTAATTAAAAATGAAGAATGGATGAGAGGCATAGTCAGTTAATAGTAAAGAATAGACTATTCAGTTGACTAACAGAGAATAGTGAGTGAATGACTAGTTAATTAGCAGTTTGTAAATAAT
Source organism: Macaca fascicularis (assembly GCF_037993035.2). NCBI lineage: Eukaryota > Metazoa > Chordata > Mammalia > Primates > Cercopithecidae > Macaca > Macaca fascicularis. Next base: position 34,666,162 of record NC_088379.1, on the reverse strand, counting down.
AAATAATAGATATCTTCTATAGCAAGATTGTTTCGCCAGTATCGTGCTACATGCTATCTAACCATTATCATTTGAGAAACAATCTAATGTTTATCTTATGAGATATATATGTGCAATCTATTTTCATCAACCAGAAATGAATTCAGCTATGACATGAAATCAGAAATTTGAAATATTAATCTTGTGAGCCAGCACCTTTAAAAATCACAAACTGGTAAGTCCAAAAATGCTTTACAATTTGAATACTGCATTTGAGGTTTAATTCTTTAACATGGTGGTTTAACATTTTCTCAGTGACTGGTTACTCAGAACATATCGTTCTTTAACAGTGCATATAATAGTAAAGTAGTTTATGTTTCAAATGTGTACCTTTTCGTGGGTGCAACTAAATTAGAGGCAGTATATAATGTTAACTAAATATGTTTGCAAAGTCTGTTGATGAGTCCTTGATGTGTTCCAAATATCTGTATAGAACAAACAATCAAGGATAAAGTAGTCTTTTGGTACTTACCTTTTACCACAGGTTTACATTGTATATTCTATAGCTGGAAGTGCAAAATCAATGTAGTAAAAGATTAATAATTATTTTAATATATGTCAAAAATGCACTATGAGGTAGAAGAGAGAATATGTGCAAAGATTAAATTAGATTATTTTATGATAAACCATATAACATGAAAGCAGAAGGTAGAAAATGTGTCAAGGTCAGTTAAATTATTTTATAATAATCTGTATAATAAATAAAGGAAGGCTATCATGAACTCCCTCATTTATGGTATTATTATTTTAGCAATGTATACTTCTTGTCTGCTTCCACTGTACATTAAACCAAGTGAATCCTCAAATTTTTAACAAAATTAGTTCCTTAAAAATTCTTGATCTTGTCAATCTGCTGAGGGGGAAAAATTGCATGTCAAATCTGAAGCTATCTTATCTGTATGGTTTTACTTCCTACCCCTACCTCCTTTCATATTCAGTTCTTATTTCTTTATAATTCATGTACATGCTTAGACTTTAACAACCCTACAATTTGATAGATGTTTTCCCTTTATGTATTGAAATTGTCTCCTTTTCTGCTTAGGCAAATAATTTACCTTTCCAGATGCAGCTCAAATATCACTTCTGTGAACTATTTCTAAAATCCTCTTAATCCTCCTTGACTTCACTTCAGTACTTTCGTTATTCTCCTGTTGTTTATTCTTTTTTTATTTAATCAGATTCACAGAGACCCAATTCTTTGAAGATAAGCGCCATCCCCTAAAAATCTTTCTATCATCAACATCAAACACTGTACTGGAAATATTGAAAAATATTCTCTTTTTCATGAAACTTTAGTCAAAATTTTTGAACTCTCTTCTGAAACAGACTCCAACTTTAGGGCTTCCATAAACATCTCTGCATGGTTCAATTTTAGCATAAATCCTGTTAAGTCAGTTTCAGTTTAGCCAATATATATTACACTTTATATCTGATTACTCACAATATTTGACTGGGTTCCTCATCCTCCACCATACCTCAAGTAATATTTGATGATCTGGCCTGTCTTTAGCAAGAATCTTGCTAGTTTGATTTAGCCACAATCCTCTTTTTCTTGTTGTATTCAAAACTAAGCCATGTTCTGTAGGAAATCTCTTTCCCTATTGCAATAGTTCCTGAGTAAAATCTGTTTTTACCACTTTGCTGACCAGCTATGTTTTCCTTTGACATCATGCACAATTCAATTTATTTTTGAACTGAATTGAATTGAAAGAGATTTTATAGAATTTATCTTTACCTAAATTGATAGTGTGTTGAGATGGGAGAAAAAAGTACAATGAATTAAAAAATAAATTTAGGAGAGTAAACAGTTTTAAGATGTCCAGTATCTAGCAAACAATTTGGAATAGAAAGTGAGAAATTAATTGTGGATTATTATGGGAGAAAAGGCATGCATTTGTATCATAACATGATTTTTAATGTAAGTTCCTTCAAAGTCAGTGTAAGTAAAATATGTACTAAATAATCAGAGGGAATAACTTTGATTTAGACTAAATATCTCTTATAATCATAGCATTTTAGAGATGAAAGATGCTTAAATAATTATCTGTTCCTGTCAAAAACAGGTATTTGAATAATCTTCTCTGAGAAGAAGAACATTTCCCTCATTATTTTTCCCGATAATTAATGAAAGCATTCATTTCCATACGTTCTACTGAGCTACAGGAACTAACTACTTCCATTTTCTCCTCCTCATCATCTGCTCAACAATAAACTCACAGAAATCATGACAATATTATTCTTCATCATTTTAGTAATATATCTGACCTATATTCATGTTAATTTACATAATATTAAATTATAAATGATTCATATGACCAATCTTGTATAAGAAATAATTATCAAGATTAATTAATATCAATATATTACTTTTACTTTTTTTATGTCGGCACTCCATACCAACTCAGTTTCAAATGATGTGGTTTATAATACTAGAGAATTACTATAAAATGTGACAATGCTCGTAATCATCAATTAATAAATCTAAGGAATTATACCTTTGCTCTTTGATTTTTTAAAAAAATTTTAAGACAGAGTCTCCTTCTGTCACCCAGGCTGGAGTGCAGTGGCACAGTCATAGCTCACTGCAGCCCTAAACTCCTGGACTCAAGTGATCCTCCTGCCTCAGCCTCCCAAGGTAGCTGGGTGTTTTCTTCTTCTATAGAAAAATTAAGTAAGATTTTAATCACAAATAATTTTAAAATTATTGACATTAAACTGAACATGTTTTTCAAGCTAATGGATACACGATCAATGACCAAATTTCATTAACCCTTCTGTGACATTACTTTTATATAAGAAGCAATAATAAATCATTTTTTTCCTGAGCCCTTCCAATCTGAGCCCATAAGTAACACCACCTTGCACTCAGTCTAGCAGTGATGGTAGAAATGAAGTAAGGTCAAAAGAAGATGCATATTGGCCTTTCTGTCCAAAAGCCAGACTTTAAAATTATGAGTGTTGCCAGGAGTGGTGGCTCATGCTGGTAATCCCAGCACTTTGGGAGGCCAAGGCAGGTGGATCACTTGAGACCAGGAGTTTGCAACCAGCCTGGCCAACATGGCAAAACTGCATCTCTACCAAAAATACAGAAAAATCAGCTGGGTATGGTGGTGCACACCTGTAAATCCTAGCTATTCAAGAGGCTGAGGCAGAAGAATCACTTGAACCTGGGAGGCAGAGGTGGCAGTGAGCCGACATCACACCACTGCACTCCAGCCTGGGTGACAGATTAAAGCACTGTCTCGAAAAATAAAAAATAAAAATTAAAAACAATAAAATTAATAGTGCTTAACAGAGAAATGGCAGAGTTACTTATAATGTACCTATAAGTAGAGTCTTCTATTTGAAATGGATTCAGGTGAACTGATTTTTTTATACCTGCCAGCAGAATCCAAATAATTGAGCATAATTTCTTCTATCTTTGGTTAATTCTGTTATTTTGAAAAAAAATTCATTTATTCTGAATTTTAGATACTTTATCTGCAAATTAAAGGCAATGATCATTTATACATAACAAGTAATTATGACCCTGTATTATGAATTTTTTGTACTTTGTTTTGTGAACATATATTTGAATCTATTGCTAATGTTTGGTGTTTTGGAGAGCCAAATTCATGTAGTTCTAACATAGGTCTTTAAGTTAGAGTAAGAAGGTTCTGATTTATTTGACCTGTATGAGGAGTGGAAGCTTCCAGGGACTTTGGGAGATAATTTGCTATCTAAAAGTATTTAGATTTCCAAAGATTACCTGTCACTCTCAAAGAGTCATTACAAAATATATTCAATCAAACTACCTAATATTTCTGCTCTCTACAGCTTTGTGTGAGCATATAAATGGAAGTAATAGAATAAAATGGAAATACAATTACCGAATATAGAATTTGAAATAGAGAATGCATATGTTTGCACTTACAATTTTTTAAAATGAAAATTGTACCTAGAATTTTACATGAGAATTACAAAAAAAAAAAAAAAAAAAAAAAAAACCTAGAATTTTACATGAGCCCTGTATGGGAAAGCAAGTAATCATGTATGTCAGATATCTAAGGAGGATTATCCAAAGAGGTAATATTTCAGTTTGGATAAAATATCTCATATTTTATTGTTCACATGGTACTTTGATAAGTATTAATTCCTTTGATCCTGAGAGTAATTCCGTAACACACACAAGACAAAGATCAGTATCTATGCTTTGCAAATAAAGAGAGAAAGACAGAATAGTAAACTGGCTTACTGAGGAGCTAAGCACCATTGGTGTCAAAAGAAAGCAAAGCTTAGGATATGCACTCTCCTGTAGTTCACCCTATGTGACATGAAATGGTCAGTTTGAAAGGTCTGCCAGCCAAGGCATGATACCTTTCATTTGAAAGAAGTATATTGATTTTATAATTATGAAACTAAACAAAACCAAACTGCGGTTGCTATAAGTTCTATATGGTGCTCAGCACAGTTACACAAGTAATTAAACACATTTTATTGTTTTCAGGGCCCAATGATACGTTACCAAACTCTATATCATTTTCACCAATGCTGGAAAAACTCACGAAAACATATCAGAATACATGAGTGCTGTGGTCTGAATATATGCATCTCTCTGAAATTCATGTATTGAGATACCAACCCCCAAAGTCATGTTAGTAGGAAGTGGGGTCTTTAGGAAGTGACTTAGATCATGGTAGCAGTTCCTGGAGGACTTGGATCAGTGTCTTAACAAAAGAGGACCCAGAAACCTGTCTTACCCCTTATGTAATGTGAGAACACAGAGAAAGTGCTATCCATGAATCAGAAAGAGGGCCCTCACCAGATACAACATCTGCCAACACTTTAATATTGGACTTCCCGTCTCCAAAACAATGATAAATAAATGTCTATAGGCTACCAGTTTTTGGTGTTTTCTTGTCGTAGGGCAAACAGACTAAGACAATGGATAAATATGTATGATGGTAGAGTGATGAGTAAGGACAGAGGAAAGGGAACAGAAATAGGTGAAAGTTCTGTTTAATTATTTGTTTGTAAAATCCAATGATATATAAATGGTAGTATGCAGGTTATAGTTTTTGTTTACTGTTTTGCTGATGTGTAATCAATATTCAATAAGTTATGGGCATGCCAACTTAAAGGAACTAGGTTCGTTTGGTAGAACATTATTCAATTCTAATGGGCTCCTAATTTTTTTATTAATGAATTTACCTTGTATTTTACTTATTTATTTTGATACATTGTAAAAATAAAATTTATGGTGTACATGTGAAATTTCATTACATATTTAGAATAGTAATAGTCACTTGAGTATTTATTATTTGTATGTCTTGGATATATTTCAAGCCCTCTCTTCTAGCTATTTTGAAAAATACATTACATAGTGTTTACTATAGTCACCCCACTCTGCTATCAAACATTAGAACTTATTTCTTCTATGTAACTATATGACTGTACCCATTAACCAATCATTCTTCACCCCCAGGGCTCCTAATTTCTAACACTCTGAATGAATTTAAGTAGATCTTAGGAGGCTGGCTCTTAAGAGATCTTAGGGAATGCCACATAACATCAATTCATTTTATAAATGAATAAACTGAACACTAGGGACATGCAGGTAAAAAAAATTGCAGACAAGAATGCCCCCTGTCACCACTCCTATGCAACAGAGTATTGGAAGTCATAGCCAGAGCAATCAGGCAAGACAAAGAAATAAAGGCATTCAAATAGGAATAGACGAAGTCCAACTATCTCTATTTACAGATGCCATGACTCTGTATCTAGAAAACCCCACAGTCTCAGCCAAAAAGCTTCTTCAGCTGATAAATAACTTCAGCAAAGTTTCAGGATACAAAATCATTTACAAAAATCACTAGCAGCCAGACTCGGTGGCTCACACCTGTAATCCCAACACTTTGGGAGACCAAAGCGGGCGGATCACAAGGTCAGGAGACCCAGACCATATTGGCTAACATGGTGAAACCCCATGTCTACCAAAAATACAAAAAAATTAGCCGGACGTGGTGGCAGGCGTGAGTAGTCCTAGCTACTCAGGAGGCCGAGGCAGGAGAATGGCATGAACCCAGGAGACGTAGGGAAATTCTGTCTCAAAAAAACAAACAAACAACAAAACAGAACAAAACAAAAAACACATCATTAGCATTCCTATACACCAACAACAATCAAATCAAGAACCAAATCAGGAAGGGTATCCAATTCATGAGTGCCACAGAAAGAATACAATACCTAGAAATACAGCTAACCAAGGAGTTGAAAGAACTCTACAATGAGAGTTACAAAACACTGCTCAAAGAAATCAGAGATAACATAAACAAATGGGAAATCATTCTAGGTGCATGAATGGGAAGAATCAATATCATTAAAATGGCCATACTGCTCAAAGCAATTTATAGATTCAATGCTATTCCTATTAGACTACCAATGACATTCTTCAGAGAACTACAAAAAACTATCTTAAATTTCAAATGGAACAAACATGGAAAAAAAATAGATCCCAAATAGCCAAGGCAATACTAAACAAAAAGAACAAAGCTGGAGGTATCATGCTGTCTGATTTCAAATGATACTACAGTGGTACTGTAACTGAAATAGCTTGGTACTGGTACAAAAATAGGCACATAGACCAATGGAACAGAATAGAGAGCTCAGAAATAAGGTCAAACACCTATGACTATCTGATCTTAGACAAAGCCAACAAAACAAGCAATGGGAAAAAGACTCCCTGTTCAATACATGATGCTGGGATAATTGGATCGCCACATGCAAAAGATGGAAGCTGCACCCCTTCCTCACTCCATATACACAATTTAACAGAAGATGAATTACAATCTAAATGTCAAACTCAAAACCATAAAAACCCTAGAAGACAACCTAGTCAATGCCATTTTGGATATAGGAATGGGCAAGATTTCATGATGAAGACAAAGTAATTGCAACAAAAGCAAAAATTGACCAATGGGATATTATTAAACTTAAGAGTTTCTGCACAGCAAAATAAATGATCAACAGAGTAAACAGACAACCAACAGAATGAGTGGAAATATTTGCAAGGTATATATCTGAAAAAAGATCTAATATCTAGCATCTACAATGAACTTAAACACATTTACAAGAGAAAAACAAACGATCCCATAAAAAATGGGCAAAGGATATGAACAGACAATTTTCAAAAGAAGACAGACATGAAGCCAACATGCATATTTTAAAAAGCTCAATATCCTTGACCACTAGAGAAATTCAAATCAAAACTACAATGCATGTCACACCAGTCAGAATGGCTATTATTAAAATGTCAAAAAGTAACAGATGCTGGTGAGGTTGCAGAGAAAAGAAAACACTTATATCTTGTTGGTAGGGATGTAAATTAGTTCAATCAATCATTGTGGAAAGCAATATGGCAATTCCTCTAAGAGCTAAAAGCAAAACTACAATTTGACCCAGCAATCCCATTACCAGGTATATACCCCAGGGGAATACAAATCATTCTACTATAAAGACACACGCATGCAAATGTTCATTGCAGTAGTATTCATAATAGCAAAGACAAGTAATCAACCTAAGTAACAAGTGATAGACTGGATAAAGAAAATGTGGTACATGTATAAAATGGAATACTATGCAGCCATAAAAATGAGATCGTATTTTTTGCAGGAACGTGGATGGATCTAGAGTCTATTATCCTTAGAAAACTAATGCAGAAACGGAAAACCAAACACCACATGTTCTCACTTACAAATAGGAGCTAAATTGTGAGTACTCATGAACACAAAGAAGAGAACAATAGATGCTTGGATCTACTTGAGGGTGGAGGATAGGAGGAGGGAGAGAAGCCGAAAAGATAGCTATAGGGTCCTGGGCATAATACCTGAGTGATAAAATAATCCACACAACAAACCCTTGTGACTTAAGTTTACCTACATAACAAACTTCAACATGTACTCTTAAACCAATAATAAAAAGTTTTTAAAAAATATTAAAAAATTGCAACATAAATACTGAAGTTTAGGGTTGCTAGATTTTTGCAATTTCAACTACATCTTAACTCTTATGATGTTTAATGGTCTCTCAGTGTTGGAGAAAAATATTTTGAAATACAGTCATATTGTTGCTTTATAGTTTAAAATATTTTCCAATTGTCTTTATTCTGCAAAAAGAAAATTTTCATAAAAAAAAATTTAAGATACCAAAATAACAACAACAAAACTTTGGGCCAATATTATTGAGGACCAGAACTGAAATGAAAAGTAAGCAAATCAATGGCTCAGACAACATCAATAAGGATATTCTAAAGTTAAATGAAGATTGATAACTTAAATGAGACCTCTTAACTCAAGGTTGAAAACATAGATATGACATAAAATTCAACTTTAAAAAAGTCTTTGGTAATATTCAATATACAAGTAAATTTATTAGATATAGTAATTGATATTGTTAGCGCTGATTAAGCTAACAATACTTTCAAATTTAAGAGTTAAATAACATACTATCTTTTGTAAGAAAAAATGTGTATAAACTTTAAAACAGCTGAAAGAATGAAGAGAATTTATTAGAATTAATGGATTTGTATCAAAAATATTTTGTTTCCTATAGTTTATATTATATGGAATATTAAATATAATATAAATTAGATTGATTTTTTATACTAAGAAACATGCAAAGAAATATATTCAAGTGAGCCAAAGTCCTTCGAGAAAGTAAAAAGAAAAGTTAAAGAACTACTCTAATCTTGAAGCATAAACTTTAAAAAGATCTCTCTTGGTTTGAAAAGATAAATGAAGATTCAAACTGCTACTTCTCTGTGTTAGAGAAAAAAACATCAAAATGTTTTCAGTCTTAAAGATTAGTAATTAAAAAATACTTTCTTATGGCAAGATCCATTCTATAGCGTCAAGATAGTATAATTTTTCCTCAACTTCAATTAAAGACAGTTGGCAGGCACGGTGGCTCACGCCTGTAATCCCAGCACTTTGGGAGGCCATGGCGGGCAGTTCATGAGGTCAGGAGATCGAAACCATCCTGGCTAACACTGTGAAACCCCCTCTCTATTAAAAATACAAAAAATTAGCCGGGCATGGTGGTGAGTGCTTGTAGTCCCACCTCAGGAGACTGAGGCAGGAGAATGGCGTGAACCCGGGAGGCAGAGCTTGCAGTGAGCCGAGATCACGCCAATGTACTCCAGCCTGGGCGGCGACAGAGCGAGACTCTGTCTCAAAAAAAAAAGAAAGACAGTTTAGTTTCAGGTTCAGATTACAGCAAGCTTCTCTCTCATTAAAAGACTTTTCCTAAACTATTTATTTCCAAATAAACATTTATTTATTTATTTTCAAAATAACATGATATGGTATTTTATGATCATATAAGATGTCATGATCTTAAAGTGAATTTTATTTAACCCTTGAAATATATCATTTTCCTTATATTGTTTTGTCTAGTATAGTATTCATTATCATTTAGGTAATTATTCCTGGGCTGCCTGAAGGTCTTTTAAGAAAATACTTAGAGTCAAGTTAAAAAATCAGCAGTGCTTATGTAGAGTTATGGCTGGCTAAGTTTTATATTTTTCTATTAACCTTTTATTCTTTCCTGCAGAAATAATCACAGTTGATAATCTTTCAAATATTTTAAACCTTTCTTATAAGACAGGAGCTGTTTAGAGTGATCAGCAGCCTGTGGAGGAGAGCCCTTTACAGACAAAGTAAATGTAATATGAGGAGACTTTGCAAGTTTCTAATCCCTTTCATGTGCATTAGTCATTCAGTCCTTTCAATATCCCTGGAGGTAGGAATTGTGACTCTTGCTTCAAAAGGAAAGAAATTCAAGTCTGAAAAGTTTTGTGACTGAGAGAGAAGGAAAATGGCAGATAGAAAGCAGGACTGAGTGGCAGTTCACACTCAGACAGAGCAGCATGTGGAGACTCACATTGTGAACTTTTGCTCCAACAACTACTGAAAAAATATACCATGAAAGACAGAAGAACCCACAGACCCTTTGAAGGAAGCAGATTGCCCTGTAAGCTCCAGGAGACAGTCAAAAAAACTGTGAGTCTCAGGTTACAAAATTAATGTGCAAAAATCACAAGCATTCTTATACACCAGTAACAGACAAACAGAGAGCCAAATCATGAATGAACTTCCATTCACAATTGCTTCAAAGAGAATAAAATGCCTAGGAATCCAACTTACAAGGGATGTAAAGGACCTCTTCAAGGAGAACTACAAACCACTGCTCAGTGAAATAAAAGAGGACACAAACAAATGCAAGAACATACCATGCTCATGGATAGGAAGAATCAATATTGTGAAAATGACTATACCGCACAAGGTGATTTATAGATTCAATGCCATTCCAATCAAGCTACCAATGACTTTCATCACAGAATTGGAAAAAAACTGCTTTAAAGTTCATATGGAACCAAAAAAGAGCCCGCATTGCCAAGACAGTTCTAGGCCAAAAGAACAAAGCTGGAGGCATCACAATACCTGACTTTAAACTTTAAACTATACTGCAAGGCTACAGTAACCTAAATAGCATGGTACTGGTACCAAAACAGAGATATAGACCAATGGAACAGAACAGAAATAATACCACACATCTACAGCCATCTGATCTTTAACAAACCTGACAAAAACAAGAAATGGAGAAAGGATTCCCTATTTAACAAATGGTGCTGGGAAAATTGGCTAGCCATAAGTAGAAAGCTGAAACTGGATCCTTTCCTTACACCTTATACGAAAATTAATTCAAGATGGATTAGAGACTTAAATGCTACACCTAAAACCATAAAAACTCTAGAAGAAAACCTAGGTAATACTATTCAGAACACAGGCATGGGCAAGGACTTCATGTCTAAAACACCAAAAGCAATGGCAACAAAAGCCAAAATTGACAAATGAGATCTAATTAAACTAAAGAGCTTCCGCACAGCAAAAGGAACTACCATCAGAGTGAACAGGCAACCTACAGAAGGGGAGAAAATTTTTGCAATCTACTCATCTGACAAAGGGCTAATATCCAGAACCTACAAAGAACTCAAACAAATTTACAAGAAAAAAACAAACAACCCCATCAAAAAGTGGGCAAAAGATGTGAACAGACATTTCTCAAAAGAAGACATGCATACAGCCCACAGATACATGAAAAAATGCTCATCATCACTGGTCATCAGAGAAATGCAAATCAAAACCACAATGAGATACCATCTCATACCAGTTAGAATGGCAATCATTAAAAAGTCAGGAAACATTAGGTGCTGGAGAGGATGTGGAGAAATAGGAACACTTTTACACTGTTGGTGGGATTGTAAACTGGTTCAACCATTGTGGAAAACAGTATGGTGATTCCTCAAGGATCTAGAACTAGAAGTACCATATGACCCAGCCATCCCATTACTGGGTATATACCCAAAGGATTATAAATCATGCTGCTCTAAAGACACATGCACACGTATGTTTATTGCAGCACTATTCACAATAGCAAAGACTTGGAATCAACCCAAATGTCCATCAGTGACAGATTGGATGAAGAAAATGTGGCACATATACACCATGGAGTACTATGCAGCCATAAAAAAGGATGAGTTTGTGTCCTTTGTAGGGACATGGATGCAGCTGGAAACCATCATTCTCAGCAAACTATCCCAAGTATAGAAAACCAAACACTGCATGTTCTCACTCATAGGTGAGAATTAAACAATGAGATCACTTGGACTCTGGAAGGGGAACATCACACACCGGGGCCTATTATGGGGAGTGGGGAGGGGGTTGGGATGGCATTGGGAGTTATACCTGATGTTAATGACGAGTTGATGGGTTCTGACGAGTTGATGGGTGCAGCACACCAACATGGCACAAGTATACATATGTAACAAACCTGCACATTGTGCACATGTACCCTAGAACTTAAAGTAGTATTAAAAAAAAAACCACACACAAAACTGTAAGTGCCCAAAGTGCGAAAGGGTGAAAGGGGGATCATCTGCCCCCAAACAAACATCCTCACTGGGGAACCTGAATGTTCAGATCATGGGAGAAGGATTTCACCTTTCCTGGAGCTGAGAGAAATTTATAGCACAGCATTAGGAGAAGTAGCAGAAAGAGCTGCAGCGGGATCTCTTGGATGCCAAGGAAGCCATTTCTGACTTTGTCTCACAGAGGAGGTCCTTGGGGACGGCTGCCAGAGGAACTGCGAAGAGAGGACAGGAAGAACTTCCCAGCCAAATTTTTAACAATTTTGAACTAACATGAAGTTTTTTGGACAGGAAATTTCTGGTGTAATGGGAGTACAGTCACAGCACGGAAGCCATGGCAAGTCAGGGAGGTGCAAAACCTGAAAACCCAGTTTGCTTTCACAGCCAGGAGGCTGGTAGCCTGGGGTAAGTTCTGAGCCCCGCTCACCTGTTGCCTATAGATAAACTCATTGCTTTTGTAGGGGGCGTGGTGGGAGTGACACTGGCCTTTTGGGCTGTGTGGGAGCTGGGTGAGGCCTGTAACTGCCGGCTTTCCCCTGCTTCCCTGGCAACTTGCATGACACAGAAGAGGCAGCTATGTTCTCAGATGGATAATAAATCCTCCTCAGAATGTAACTCCATTGGCCTGAGAACCACATCTCCAACCCCCACAGCAGCCACAGCAAGCCCTGCCCAAAAAGAGTCTGAGCTAAGACACATCTAGTCCTGTCCCCACCTGATGGTCTTTCTGTACTGGACCTGGTAGTGGAAGACAAAGGACATAATCACTTGGGAGTTCTAAGGCCCCACCCACCACCTGATCTTCTCTATACTACCAGGGGTAATGCACTCCTGAAAGCCCCACCTCCTGGCAAGAGGCTAACCAAAACAAAACTAGTGCAGTAAACAAAACTACAACTAAGGACTTTCACAGGGTCCATTTCACTCCCCTGCCACCTCCACCAGAGCAGGTGTTGGTATCCATGGCTGAGGGATCTGATGATGGTTCACATTACAGGATTCCGGGAAGACACCCCTCAGTACCTATTCGAAGCCTGGTTCTGGATGGCTAGGTCCAGAAGATAAATAATCACTTCACTTTGGCTCTTAGGAAACCTCATCTCTAGGGGAGGTGGGAGAGCACTGCATCAAGGGAGCACCTCCTGGGACAAAAGAATCTAAACAGCAGGCCTTGAGTCCCAGATCTTTCCTCTAACATGGTCTACCCAAATGAGAAGAACCAGAAAAACAATTCTGGTAATATGATAAAACAAGATTCTTTAACACCCCAAAAAGACCACACTAGCTCACCAGCAATGTATCTAAACCAAGAAGAAATCCCTAAATTGCCAGAAAAACAATCAGAACATCCATTTTTAAGCTAATAAAATAGGCACCACAAAAAGGTAAAGTCCAACTTAATGAAATAAAAAAAAAAATACAAGATATGAAGGGAAAAATCATTGGTGAAATAGATAGCATAAACAATCACAAGTTCCGGAGATCAAGGACACATTTAGAGAAATGCAAAATGCACTGGAAAAACTCAGCAATGGCATCAAACAAACAGAAGAAAGAACTTCAGAGCTTGAAGACAAGGTTTTTAAATCAACCCAATCCACAAAGGCAATGAAAAAAGAATTTTAAAAATGAACACAGCCTTCAAGAAGTGTGGAAGTATTTTAAATGCCCAAATCTAAAAATAATTGATGCTCCTGAGGAAAAAGAGAAATCTAAAAGTTTGGAAAACATATTTGAGAGTATCATTGAAGAAAACTTTCCCAGCCTTGCTAGCGATCTATACATCCAAATATAAGAAGCTTAAAGAATACCTGGGAAATTTATTGCAAAAAGATAATCACCTAGGCATTTATCAGGTTATCTTAAGTCAAGATGAAGACAATAATCTTAAAAGTTGTGAGGCAAAAGCTCCAGGTAACCTATAAAGGAAAACTTAGCAGATTAAAAGCAGGTTTCTCAACAGAAATCCTACAAGCTAGAAGGGACTGGGGCCCTATCTTCAGACTTCTTAAACAAAATATTATTGGCAAATAATTTTTTATCCAGCTGAACAAGAATTCATAAATGATGGAAAGATACAGTCTTTTTAAGACAAATGAATGCTGAGAGAATTCACCAGTCCAAACCAACACTAAAAGAACTGCTAAAAGGAGCTCTGAATCTTGTAAGACACCAAAATAAAACCTCTTTAAAGCATAAATCTCATAGGACCTATAAAACAAAAACACAATAAATAATTTTTAAAAAGGGTATTCAGGCAACAAATATTAATAGCATGATGAATAGAATAGTATCTCACATCTCAATACTAATCTTGAATGTAAATTGCTTAAACAATCCACATAAAAGATACAGAATGGCAGCATGGATAAGAATTCACCAACCAGATATTTACTGTCTAGAAGAGACTCATTTAACACATAAAGACTCACATAAAATTAAGGTAAAAGGGTGGAAAATTATATTTCATGCAATCAGATGCCAAAAGTGAGCAGAAGTAGTTATTCTTATATCAGACAAAGAAACTTTAAAGCAACAGCTATTAAAGAGACAAAGAAGGACATTATACAATGATAAAAGGACTTGTCCAACATGAAAATATCACAATCCTAAATATATATGCACCTAATACAGGAGTTCCCAAATTTATAAAACAATTACTATTAGACCTAAAAAATGAGATAGACAGCAACACAGTAATAGTGAGGGACTTCAATACTCCACTGACAGCACTAGACAGGTAATCAAGACAGAAAGTCAACAAAGAAGCAAAGGATTTAAACTATACCCTAGAACAAATGGACTTAACAGATATTTACAGAAATTCTACCCAATAGAATATATATTCTATTCATCAGCGTATGCAGCATTCTCCGACATAGACCATATAATAGGCCACAAAACAAGTCTCAATAAATTTTTAAAAATTGAAATTTTATCAAGTACTCTCTCAGACCACAGTGGAATAAAATTGTAAATCAACTCCAAAAGTAACTCTCAAAACCATGCAAATACATGGAAATTAGATAACCAGCTCCTGAATAATCACTGGGTTAACAATGAAATAAAGATATGAATTAAAAAATTATTTGAACAGAATGATAATAGTGACACAATCTATAAAAACCTCTGGGATATGGCACAGACTGTGCTAAGAGGAAAGTTCATGGCCTCAAATGCCTACCTCAAAAAGCCTGAAAGAGCACAAAGAAACAATCTAAGGTCACACCTCAAGGAGCTAGAGAAACAAGAACAAACCAAACCCAAGCCCAGCAGAAGAAAAGATATAAACAAAATCAGATCAGAGCTAAATGAAATTGAAGCAAACAAACAAACAAACAAACAACAACAACAAAAAAAGCAAAGGATAAATGAAACAAAAAGCTGGTTCTTTTGAAAAGATCAATAAAATTGATAGACCATTAGAGAGATTCATGAAGAGAGGAAGAGAAGATCCAAATAGGCTCAATTAGAAATGAAATGGGAGCTTTAACAACCAATACAACAGAAATACAAAAGATCACTCAAGGCTACTATGAGCAGCTTTACACACATAAACTAGAAAACCTACAGGAGATGTATAAATTCCTGGAAATATACAACCCTGCTAGAATAAACCAGCAAGAAATGGAAACTCTGAACAGACCAAAAACAAGCAGCAAGATTGAAATGGTAATAAAAAAAAAAAAAATTGCCAACAAAAAAAAGTCTAGGACCAGATGGATTCACAGCTGAATTCTATCAGACATCTGAAGAAGAATTGATACCAATCTTATTAACATCATTCCACAAGATAGAGAAGGAGAAAATTCCACCTAATTCCATGAAGCCAGTATCACCCTAATACCAGGAAAGGACATAACAAAAAAAGAAAACTACAGATCAGTATCCCTTATGATTAGAGATGCAAAAATCCTTCACAAAATACTAGCTAAAAACATCCCACAGTATATCAAAAAGATAATCCACCACGATCACGTAGGTTTCAAACCAGAGATGCAGGGTTGGTTTAATACCTGCAAGTAAATAAGCGTGATACACCACATAAATAAAATTAAAAACAAACATCATATGATCATATCAATAGATGCAGAAAAAGCATTTGACAAAATACAGCATCCCTTTATGATTAAAATCCTCATCAAAATCAGCATAGAAGTCTGTGACAAACCCATAGCCAACCTAATACTGAATGAGGAAATATTGCAAGCATTCCCCCTGAGAACTGGAACAAGACAAGGATGCCCACTCTTAACATTTCTATTCAACGTGGTACTGGAAGTTCTAGACAGAGCAGTCAGATGAGAGAAAGAAATAACGGACATTCAAATCAGTAAAGAGGAAGTCAGACTGTCATTGTTTGCTAATGATATGATCGTATACCTAGAGAACCCTAAAGACGCCTCCAAAAACTCTCAGAACTGATAAATGAATTCAGCAAAGTTTCAGGATACAAAATTAATGTACAGAAATCAGTAGCTCTGCTATCCACCAACAGCAGCCAAGCTGAGAATCAAATCAAGAACTCAAACCATTTTATGATAGCTGCAAAAAAATTAAAATTCTTAGGAATACACCTAACCAAGGATGTGAAAGATCTCTACAAGGAAAACTACAAAACACTTCTGAAAGAAATCATAGATGACACAAACCAATGGAAACACATCCCATGCTTATGGAAAGGTAGAATCAATATTGTGAAAATGACCATATTGACAAAAGCAATCTACAAATACAGTGCGATTCCTTTTCAAAATACCACCATCATTCTTCACAGAACTAGAAAAAACAATCTTAAAATTAATATGGAGTCAAAAAAGAGCCTGCATAATAAAAGCAAGACTAAACAAAAACAAACAAACAAACAAAAAACAAAAAGCAAATCTGGAGGCATCACATTACCTGACTTCAAACTATACTAATATGGCCATAGTCACCAAAAAAGCATGGTACTGGTATAGAAACAGGCAATAGACCAATAGAACAGAATAGCGCACCCAGAAACAAAGCCGAATACTTACAGCAAGCTGATCTTTGACAAAGCTAACCAAAACATAAAGTGGAGAAAAGACACCCGATTCAACAAACAGTTTTAGGATAATTGGCAAGCCACGCGTGGAAGAATGAAACTGGATTCTCATCTCTCAGCTTATAAAAAATTAACTCAAGATGGCTGAAGGACTTAAATCTAAGACCCAAAGTCATAAAAGTTCAAGAAGATCATATTGTAAAAAACCCTTCTAGATATTGGCTTAGGCAAAGACTTCATGGCCAAGGACCCAAAACAAATGAAACAAAAACCAAGAAAAATAGATGTGACTTAATTAAACTGAAAAGCTTCTGCACAGCAAAAGAAACAATCCACAAAGTTAACAGACAACTCACAGAGTGGCAGAAAATCTTTGCAATTTATACAGCCAGAAAGGACTAATATCCAGTATCTAAGAGGAACTCAAATCAGCAAGAACAGAACAAACAAGTCCACTAAAAACTGGGCTAAGGACATGGATAGACAATTCTCAAAAGAAGATATACAAATGACCAACGAACATATGAAAATATTCTCAACATCACTATCAGAAATACAAATCAAAACCACAATGCAATACCACATAGAGTACAGTGTACACTGCTCAGTTGATGGGTGCACCAAAATCTCAGAAATCACCACTAAAGAACTTATTCATTTAACCAAACACTACCTGTCCCTCAAAAACCTATTTAAAAAAAAATAAAGAATCATTGATTGTTTTTATTCCTTTCCCGGGGGAAAATGCTTCCACTTCCTTCAAGACAAGATTTTTTTCTTCAGAGCCAGATGTATTTCCCAGCAAAACCACCAAAAACTCTGACTACCATTGCCAGTTGTTAATAGGTACTAACAATAGTATCTGCTGTAACAGAGCCAACCACACAAATAGAAGGATTTGATGGCCTCTCCTTGGTATGACTTAAGGACAGTGGAATTATCTCCATGCAGAAATCCCTCCCAGACTACCTGAATCCTGCTGCCTGAAACTCTATTAGTGAATAATTTTTTTACATTAAGCATTGCCTTCTGGAAAACATTATTCAAAGAGGTAACATATTTAAGTCAGTTTGGTGGTCAAGAGAATGGGAAAGAGACACTAAAGAAAGAGGAAAAGAGGAAGACCGTTGAAAGAAAAATAATTTTGTTAAGTTTTATTATTTAACCAAGTTCATACCAACTTGTAAGAGGTAGAGCAGAGAAATGACTTCAGATTTTCTTGTTCTTAGTTTATGTTTCTATGAGCAAAGCAATCTTGAAAACGTATCATGAAATCTTACCTTAATATCATCAGTAATTGCTTTGTGTTCCCACGTGGCTTCCTTTTTAAGTTTTCACTTTTGTGAAATGGAAAACAATTCAATTTATGTAAAGAGATTTTATCGCAAGAGGGAAGGAACAGATCATTGCAATAGTGGGAGGGAGACAGAACAGATGACTATTGAAACAGGGAGACTCTGCAAGCCTCTTGAAGGTTAGGTAAAGAAGGGTTTTTCTTTTGTGAAAAGAAATAACCAAGGCCTGAGAGAACCTGGTGTCAGGGAATAGGATGAGCAAGGGTGAAATCCTTATACAGCCAAAAAGGAAATGCTGTATCCTAAGGTCAGTCTTTTCTTGAGAGAGACCTTTAAGGAGGATTGTTTGCTGGCTCCAGGGTCTAGAGGAGAAAATAATCTTAACAAACATTTTGCTCCAGTGTGTCTGTGGGGAAGAAAAAATTTAGCTAATTGTTTATGAGACACAGAATCAGAATTTAAGGAATCTGTGTCTGGCTTTGTCATAGGTAAACAAGGAAGCATCTGTGAGGCTAATATAAGTCCTATGGGGTTGGGAGGTTTCTGTGGTAAGCTATTTCAGAAATTTCTCAACCATTGCTGCATTCCAGAATCATAGGACTCTGGTAAACTTTAATAATTCCACTCTTCTGGTTGTAAACACTTTTCCTGATAAGAAAATCCGTTGAAGTCTTGAGATGTGTAACAGTCTTCCCAGGTTCTCTGGCACTTATGAGAGCTTCCTCTTAATAAATGTATCATACACAGTGGTATATCCATTCATAAAGTCTCCTAATGCACGTCAGGTAGGACCAGCATTTATAAAAAAGTAAAAACGTTGGGGAAATTTAAACAAATCACCACAGATGTGAAGTTAGTAAATCAAAGTAATTTAGGGTTCATATCACTTTCTCTTCAAATTTCTAATCATAAATATTACTTTGTTTTTGTATATTTTTATTTTCTGTTGGGCAAAAAACAAAGCTATCTATACATACTTAATATATTAAATATGTTTGTTAATTCAATTAAAACTTGTAAAATATTATGCAAATATAAAATATATTTAGCATGTATCCTAGTGAAATTGAGTAAGAAGCGTCACTTTGATATATGAGATCCACTGTTTGGTCACATATGAGATTCACTGCTTGGTCAGTCTGCGATTTCTGGCGATTTTCAGGCGATTTCTGTGATATTTCAAATAAATTTTAAAAACAGAAAAGAAAACCTTCTGAAATATTTCCTGCTATGCATGTTATTAGCTGCTGCATGTCATAAAGAGGATAATGTGGATTCTTCAAAACTTATCTTATATTTCATTACATGCCAAAATCTTTACTGCACTGCAACATAGTCAATAACTCTTTTCATTGTGTTGCCTCTTGTCACAAATGTACTTCTATTATTTTACTTACCGCAAGATCTGGATATTTATTCACAATTCTGACTTGACAAAGAGGTGAGGAAAACAAAGGAAATCATGTTTGACACAGACAAGTTAATTTATAATGATAGTGTATATGTTTTATTTTCTATGATCATTACATTACTGATATGATAATTAATAATTGCTTAGCTTAGTGTCTGTTCCTATTTATGTTCCAGCTGTAAATAATGTCCATAAAAATAATAAACAAAAATAGGAAGAAAATGAAATGTTTTTTGAACATTGTATAACTTGCCTTGTTTAATTATTACTAAAATCCTAGGCAAGTAGTATTATTTATTTTCAATTTACAGATGATAAAATATAGACTTAGAACAAAGTCACAAGGATAGGACTATAACTCAATAATTTGTGCCATTTGTATGTTGTGTCTAAATTATATAATCAAAAGAGAGCATTAATTCAGGCCAGAAAAATGAGAAAAGCAAAATCACTTTTTAATATTTATCTAGACCTCTTGATCCTGAGTTTCCTGGGAGGTACACGAGATTGAATTTTATTTTTTTTGCTTATTTTACTTTTGGCCTTATTTCCTCATTTCCAGTTTACTGATTTTATATTCAGTAGGTGTTTTATAATAAAAATAAGGATAATAAAATTAGCTAACATTTGTGCAGCACTTACTGTGTGCCAGATACTGTTCTAAGCACTTTACATATATTAATTCATAATTCAACTAAAGCCATCTGGCCCCTAATGCATACTCTTAAAAATAATACAATACAGACTCATCTAATAAATAGTACAGAACTATTTTTTTACAAAGAGAAACATAAATAAAATCAAATGCCACAAAACATTTTTAAATAAAATGGTGCATGCATCTCTCCAGTCTTAGTACATGATAGTCATTATCTCTTTGTACTTACACTAGTAAGTGGAAAAATGGGAAAATGTGAACACTCACAAGTCATATACTTTAATGCTACATTGCCTAAAAACTCATGCAAGCCCAAGTAGACAATATACACATTTCCTTTTTTTTTCAACAATTAAATTATTTTCAAAATAACTTTTATTAATTAGCCACTGCCCTACTATGAGTGTCAAATAAACATGAAAAATATGGTTGCCTTCTTTAAGTGTGGAGAAAGTAAACTAAACAAATTCCCACTTCTAGCTTCTGATTCCATAGAATAATATAATGGTCCTTAACTGAGAAATTTCAGTCTAATGAAGAGCATTTTATAGTTCATACTATTTGTATGTGCTTTTCAGCAAGGTCCAATTTGTGTAGAAGTCATGGTGACCAGGGAAATAATCATTTGTTGAATGTTTACCTTATGTTCTTAGTTTACACAGTGTCAAATAATCATGGGAAAGAAAGGGCACAATTGTTGCTTATATGTACACAGTTTTGAGACATTGAATATGCATAGAATTAAGAACTGCTAAAAATGCAAAGTTAAAGCAACAAAAATCCTGTGCAAATGCCAAAATGCTGAGGAGAAAGTAAAAGTAATTCTAAATATAATAGAGTTATCTGGCAAAAACTCCCCTAGGATCTGGGCTGTTTCTAATGAAATGGAATCATAAAACATTATAGATGAGATAGGAAAGTCTACAGAAAAATGAAAATGAAATAGACAAGAGGTCTGCGGCAACAATTTAGTGTATTTGTTATTCATGAATAAGAATCTCTGCACTCTGTTGGGAATAAGAAACAGATGTTTTCACGGTTACAACACAACGGACCAAAAATATTTTATCAAATAATTACATGTGTAGTAGGTTTATAGAATGAAAGATTATAACTTTACAGCTTTATTGTTTTCGTATTTCTACATTCAATAGTGATTTATTGTATCTTCTTCCTCTGGACTTGGTCATGTCTCTGCTGGGGTCACCCATTGGTGAGCACTCACATGGGATACTAATATCCTCACAGTTTTTTTTACCACTCAGAAAGGTCCATCCACATATTTCGTCCCTAAATATCTTTGTCACCAATTTTTCAATCATGCTTCTTCCAAATCCCTGACCATCTAGACAAACCATTGGCTGCATCCCATGAATCAGTATATAGCCACATATCTGGCCATTTCTCTTTCCATGCAAAGTGCACAACCAGGTGCACTGCTCAAAGTTCTGCCAACTTGAAAGATATTTCTTCGCTGCTGTCCTTCATGGATGTCCTAGGAAGGGGCTGTAATGGTGCAGCTGTCCACTTTCAGGTGGTGCCTGCTTATGGTGCAGAACCGTCTGTGTACTAGGCCCTACTCTTCTCTTCTTCTGTCAACTGATCACAGAAAACTCCCCATGATGCCGTCGGTACAGGCTAGGGAAGAAAAGGCAGGGTTACAGGAGTGGAGACCATGGGCATTTGAAACACTTCCTAGTGTAACTTACTTTTGCCTTTAGGACCTACTCAAGCCCAGTCACATATATACCACTTCCATTTCATAACAGAATGTTGCTGTGCATGACCTACTTTATGGTTAGATGTGTCAGAAAGCACCAAGTTAATGATAGGCCCTTCTGGTTGCCTGGCGACTTGATGACCCATAGTCAAACGTTCAGTTTATACCAAAGCCCAGTAATGGACCAAGTGCTCTCTCTCAAAAGGACGAGTTGTTACTTGCAGAAGATGGCAGGGCTTTACTCAAAAATCCTAGAGACCTCCAGTGTGATTAACCTATGGAGGCCTGACAGAGGCTTCAAACAGCATTTCTGTCTGCACTGACACATAAAGCACCATTGAGTGTGCTGGGTCATATGGCCCAAGTGGTAGAGCAGCTTTCACAGCAGCCTGGAACTGTTAAAGAGCCTTCTCCCGCTCTGAACCCACTCAAAACTGATAGCCTTTTGGGTCACTTGATAAATGTGCCAGAGTAACACACCCAAATGAAGAATGTGCTGCCTCCAAAATCCAAATAGGCCCACTAGGTGTTGTTCCTTTTTTTGGCTGTAAGAGGGGCCATATATAGTAACTTATTCACCTTAGGAAGAATGCTTTGACAGACCCCACACCACTGGAATCTTAGACGTTTTACTGAGGTAGAAAGTCCCTGAATTTTAGTCAGATTTATTTTGCATCCTCTGGTCAACAAATGTCTCATCAATAAATCCAGTGTGTTTGCCACTCCTTGCTCACTGGATCCAATCAGCATAATGTCATCAATGTTATGGACCAGTGGGATATCTCGCAGAAGCAAAAAGCAACCAAGGTCTCTCTGAATAAGATTATGACACAAAGCTGGAGAGTTGATCTACTCCTGACGTAGGAGAGCAAAGATATATTGCTGATCTTTCCAGCTGAAGGCAAATTACTTCTGGTGGGTCTTATGGGCAGAAATGGAGAAAAAGGCATTTGCCCAGTCAATGACTGCATACCAGGTACCAGCAGATATGTTAATTTGCTCAAGCAATAAAACCATATCTGATAGACCAGGTTCAATTGGAGTCACCACTTGGTTAATCTTACAGTAATCCACTGTAACTCTCGAAGATCCATCTGTCTCCCGCATAGCCCAAATGGGAGAGTTAAACATGGATATGGTAGAAATCATGACCCGTGCATCTTTGATGGTGGTACTAATCTCTGAAATTCCTCCTGGGATGAAATATTGTTTTTGATTTACAGTTTTTCTAGGTACAGGCAGCTCTAATGGTTTCCATTTGGCCTTTTCCACCATAATAGCTCTCACTCTACGACTCAGGGAGTCAATGTGGGGGTTCTGCCAGCTGCTAAGTATTTCTATGCCAATTGTGCATTCTGGTACTGGGGAAATGATCACAGGATGAGTCTGACGATCCACTGGACCCATTGTAAGTTAGACCTGAGCTAGGCCAGTCTAGTCTTTTCACAATTTTCTGCCTGTTTTATATTCACTGTGAGCCGATTAGATGGTGTCCACCCAGATCAAGGGTGAGTCTGCCTTCCCCAGCCCACTGACTCAAATGATAATATCCTTTGGCAACACCCTCACAGACATACCCAGGATCAATACTTTGCATCCTTCAGTTCATTCAAGTTGATACTCAGTATTAACCATCACATGAAGTTTTCTACTTATTAGTAGAAATTAATAATATTCTATGTTTATTTACTTAACAAACACTGTGTATATAGTTTATATTAGCTGCAGTGTTTTTCACTTGATTTTCAAAGTCTCTTATTCTTTCTTATGTTTGCTTTGTTAGTATTTTCTCATAGTTGCTTTAGCTAATTCATTTATTTTAACCAATCAATAAAAATAAGTTTGAGGTAATTCTTTTGAAAATTTATCACCTTACTTATGTTCATTATTTTCCAGATTATACATGCTTTTTAAAAAACATATCATTATTACATTTTTAAAAATGTAATAAAAGATCATAGAATGTCTTGATTTTAAAAACTCTATTATAATAGATTTTTAAAACTCTATTATAATAGATTTTTAAAACTCTATTATATAATGCCATATGTATCATATATACAATATATGTTTTTCATACATTCATTTCATTTTTTCTTTCTTCAGTTGTTTATGAATGTGTCTCAACATTGCTTTCTACATTAATCTTCAATTCTTCTGTACACTTATTTTAATTTTGTCAATAATATTTTACATGCTTCCTAGTGCTTATTTATATTGTTGAGTTACCTTTCATCTAATTATTTTACTTCAGTTAAACTCTACTTATTTATACTTGTATGTCCATTTTCATTCATGTTTCATTTTTATACATTATCTTTTACTGCAGATTTGAAAATTTTTCTGAAAACTTCTCAATCTCTACATAAACAGTTTTATTATAAGCTTTTAATCTATCCTTTGTAGTTCATATTCATGGTCCACTTTATCTTGTAATTATCACACGCCCAGAGTTCTGGGGTAGGTAGGTAAAAGTTGGAAGAAAGAAGCGAAGGGAGTCTTTGAGAATTTCCTGGTTAAAATAAAATGCCCTCAGAGTGTATTCTATGATTACTTATATTTGTGTAACTTGAGGGTATTCAAATTGCTCAAATGCCATACTTTCCAATGAGATTGACCCTATACATCAAGTTTTTTATTGCAACATTTGCCTCCCTGACTTTCCCAGGTCCATGTTACCCTGTTACCCTGTCTTTGTTTTTATTTCATGACCATTATTAACATTTATAAATTTATAATTTGTTTTCTTTGTTTCTTATAGATTCTGCCTTACCTCCCACTAGAATGTAGGCTCCTTGAGGGTAAGAAATGATCAGATTTGTTTCTGTGACAAAGTATGTACTCAATAAATATTTTAATTAAAATAAATATAATTCTGAAATCTACCACAGACTGAAAATAAAATTCTGCATATGGATTAGGGAAATCTGAATTTTACGTGCATTCTCCTCATTGATTATTATGCACAATAAAAGTTGGAAATTGTTGTATCTTAAAATGAGATAAATGGGTGGAGAGCAAGTATGTGCATTTTGAAAAGTCACCTTCATGATTTTGTACATTCTATCTTCTTTCCCCCATCAGACTGGTAGATTTTCAATAGTGCACTTGTTTTGAACCAAGATAAAAGTCTACTCACAAGGTCATGCTTGTTTTCTGGCATTTGAACTATAGTGCCTTCTGGTGAAACAGCATTCTAGGATAATAGGGTTATTCCCACCTCTGCCTTTTCCTAGATCACTTATCTTGGTCTACTAATAACAGGTCATCCATCAACAAAGAAACACCACCAGCTTTCGTGTTCTGTTATTAATTGGACTCTCTAGACTACTGTTATCTATAGTATTCTATCAAAGAAAATTTTGTAGTGTTGACTGGTGGGACTAAATATCTTTTTACCTACCTACCTATTGGTAAACTGTACTCCTTCCTCCGAGAGGCAAATTATAGGTGGTACACATTTTTTTTCTTTTTTCTGATTGGCTTTTTTCATCATCTTAATGAGATTTTCCAATAATTGTATGTATAGTTTGGCTTTACATGTTTAAACGTTCAGTTTTCTTTTTTGACTTTTTTGACTTTGAAATTTTAATGAGTAGTTGGGAAAGTAATTAGTAGATACAGCTGTCAGATGTCATGTGAAACCAGACATTTTTTTTTTATATACTGGACCTGTCTTGATATCTCATAAAGAATTGAAGTATACGATATTTCAAAATACTTTGGGATCAATATTTGATACCACTATTGTTAAAAAGGGATACTTAAATTGAGCTTGATGAGATAGAGCACTATAAAAAACAATGTCCCAAATCCCATGTAAAGTTGCTAATATTCTGGAAACATTTATTGTTATGAACAGAATTTTAAAAAGTGAAAGATGGACAGGTATATTGGTGACTATCATGTTTCACAATGTTTTGGATATTTTGATTTAATTACACAGTTATAGAAATCTTATAAGCTTATACATAAAAAGCTTCAGTATTCATTTTATCAGTAAAATTTAATTCAAATAAGTATTACTAACAGACCTATTGTGAGCTAGATAATGTGCTGCATACCATGAAAGCTATAATAAATGAAACTTCAAGTATAAATCTAATATAGGAAACACACACAAGCAAATATATTCACGGCAATGTGATAAGTACAAGAAAAAGCATATAAACTTTTGAGGGGTGTTACAAAAGAAGGAGCCATCAATTCTGAGTCGATGCATCTGACACAGATTCAGAGAGGAGAGAATACTTAGGTCAGGGAGTATAAGTGAAATAAGTAAAATGATCAAACACATGATGCTATCTAGTGCCAGAGCTGGAAACACCAAGACTCTTAAGTCAATGTCTTTACTACATAAAACAAACTATCATTTCCTCCTGAATTTTTTATTATTTTGTTTTTATAGTTCAAACCTAGATTGTTTGAGAAATTATATTAAATCACAGGAAATAATTATATAAATACTTATTGATTCCTTAATATAAATATGAAAATATAACAATATATGTCTATGGTTAACAATGTATAAAATATTTAAAACTGATACCTATTTTAGAGCAATTCCTCAGAGAAACTTTGAACCATGGATTTGAATTATTGTAACAGATTTTCACAAAGGTATAGAAAATTCTTATAAACTTTTATCTTCCAAAGTTGTGTTAAGTACAATAATTACAGCAGTGTAATTATATTGATATGGTTTGGCTCTGTGTCCCCACCCAAATCTCATCTTGAATTGTAATCCCCATAATCCCCACCTGTCAAGAAGAAATCTCCTGAGAAATGATTGGATCATGGGGGTGGTTCCCGCATGCAGTTCTCCTGATAGTGAGTAAGTTCTCATGGGATCTAATGGTTTTATAAGTGTCTGGCATTTCCTCTGCTTGCACTTCTTTCTCTCCTACCTCCTTGTGAATAAGGTGCCCGTTTCCTCTTCTGCCATGATTGTAAGTTTCCTGAGGCCTCCCGCCATGTAGAAGTGTGAGTCCATTAAACTTGTTTCCTGGCTGGGCTTGGTGGCTCACACCTATAATCCCAGCACTTTGGGAGGCCGCCGCTGGCAGACCATGAGGTCGGGAAATCGAGACCATCCTGGCTAACACTGTGAAACCCCGTTTTTTACTAAAAATGTAAAAAATAAGCCGGGCATGGTGGCAGGTGCCTGTAGTCCCAGCTACTAGGGAGCCTGAGGCAGGAGAATGGCATGAACCTGGGAGATGGAGCTTGCAGTGAGCCGAGATCACGCCACTGCACTCCAGCCTGGGAGACAGTGAGACTCAATAAAAAACAAACAAACAAACAAACAAACCATATATATATATATATAAATTACCAAGTCTCAGGAAAGTTCTTTATAGCAGGGTGAGAACAGACTAATACAGTAAGTTGGTGCTGCAGATATTGGGGTACTGCTATAAAGATACCCTAAAATGTGGAAACAACTTTGAAACTGGTAACAGGCAAATGTAGGAACAGTTTGGAGGGTTCAGAAGAAGACAGAAAAATGTGGAAAAGTTTGGAACTTTCTAGAGACTTGTTGAGTGATTTTGACCGAAATGCTGATAGTGATTCGAACAATGACGTTCAGACTGAGGTGGTCTCAAGTGGAGATGAGGAATTTATTGGGAACTGGAGTAAAGGTCACTCATACCATGCTTTAGCAAAGAACCTGGTGGCATTTTTCCCCTCCTCTAGAGCTCTATGGAACCTTGAGTTGGAGAGAGATGATTTAGGGTATCTGGTGGAAGACATTTCTAAGCAGCAAAGCATTCAAGATGTGACCTCAATTATTCTGAAAGCATTCAGTTTTATGCATTCACAAAGAGATGGTTTGAAATTGGAACTTATGTTTACAAGGGAAGCAGAGCATAGAAGTTTGGAAAATTTGCAGCCCTATCATGTGGTAGAAAAGAAAAACTATTTTCTGTTGAGATATTCAAACCAGTTGCAGAAATTTGCATAAATAACAAGGAGCTGCGTGTTTATTACCAAGACAATGAGGAAAATGTCTCCAGGGAATTTCAGAGCTCTTGGTAGTGCCCTCTCTCATCAGGCCTGGAAGCCTAGTAGGATAACTGGTTTTGTGGGCTGGACCTAGGGTCCTGATGCTCTGTGGAGCCTCAGGACATGGGGGCTTCTGTCCCAGCCGCTTCAGCTCCAGTCATGGCAAAAAGGGGTCAAGCACACCTCAGACTATGAATTCAGAGGGTGCAAGCCCCAAGCCTTGGCAGCTTCCACATGGTGTTGGGTCTGTGGATGCACAGAAGTCAAGAATTGAGGTTCAGGAACCTCCACCTGGATTTCAGAGGATGTATGGACACAAGGCAGGCAGAAGTCTGCTGCATGGGCAGACTCCTCATGGAGAATCTCTGCTAGGACAGTGCAGAAGGGAAATGTGGGGTTGGAGCCCTCACAGAGAGTCTCCACTGGGATATTTCCTAATGGACCTGTCAGAAGAGGACCAGCGTCCTCCACACCACAGAATGTTAGGTCCATTGACAGCTTGCACCATGTGCCTGGAAAAGCCACAGACACTTATCACCAGCCCGGGAGGCAGCTGCCCAAGGCTGTGAGAACCAGCCTCTTGCATGTGTGCCCTGAATGTGAGGCATGGAGTCCAAGGAGATCATTTTAGAGCTTTAAGATTTAATGACTGCCCCACTGGATTTCGGACTTGCATGGGGCTTGTAGCCCTTGATGTGGGTCAATTTTTCCCATTTGAAATGGGAACATTTATTTAATGCCTATGCTCACGTTGTATCTTGGAAGGAATTAACTTGCTTTTGATTTTACAGGCTCCTAGGCAGAAGGGATTTGCCTTCTTTCAGAAGATACTTTGGAGAGAAGACTTTTGTGTTAATGCTAAAATGATTTAAAATTTTGGAGGACTGTTGGGCAGGCATGATTGGTTTTGAAATGTGAAAAGACATTAGATTTGGAATGGTTCACGGGGGGAAGGATATGGTTTGGCTCTGTGTCTCCACCAAAATAGAATCCCAAAATGTAATCCCCATAATCTCCACGTGTCAAGGGAAGGACCTCCTGGGAGATGATTGAATCATGTGGTTTTCCCATGCTATTCTCGTGGTAGTGAGTGAGTTCCTACAAGATCTGATGTTTATCAGCATCTGGCATTTCTCTTGGTTGCACTTCTTTCTGTCCTGCTGCCTTATGAAGAAGATGTCTGCTTTCCCTTCCACCATGATTGTAAGTTTCCTGAAGCCACCCCAGCCATGCAGACCTGTGAGTCAATTAAACCTACTTCTTTTATAAATTACCTGGTTTCAGGGAAGTTCTTTATAGCAGTGTGAGAGTGGACTAACACATACATCTTTAGTAATACTGTTTCTTGTTACTTAGTAGTGTAGCGCAGGGCTTACAGCTTGAAGTTGAAAAAAATAATTCAAGAACTATTCCTGTATATTTATATCTAAAAATTAGTGTGCTCAAAAACCTAGATAATAATAATCGAATAAATTCATGTAGGGAGTTTCAATAATATCAAAAATCAATTGGCTTGTTTTAAAATACACTTACACAAATAGAGTAATGCATGCAACATTGCATTGTACCTAAAGCATTTCATTTTGGTTATTGATCAATGAAATTTTCATGCATATTTTCCATGAACAATTATAGAGTTTTGTTAGTGGTTATAAAACTCTATTTGGGGTAAGTCACATAGATGGGGGGTATTGTTCTAGACACCATAATCCAGAATATTATCTTGCAGATTATGTTGTGTGGTCTGCAATATGCATTTTGTATTTTTTGCCAAATAACTTTTATTCAGGTGGCAATATAGTTATATTATTCAATAGTACTTATAAATAAGTTAATCCTCCTTGTTAAGCATACGAGAGACCTTGGTGAGTCTAAGTGGCAATTCTGCCTCTATTTTTTTCTGTGGTGCTAACTTCAAATGCTATTTGAAGTAGCAATGTTTGTACTGTGATTTCTGCCTTTGGCGTACACAGTGTTTTCAAGTTTTTTTGATGGCAGTGATTTAACAAATCACATATATAGACAATCAGCTCATTTGATTAAGGAACATTGCTAATCACAGGGATATTGCTAATCACACCAAGTCTATTTTGGTATTATTAGTGTGAATCCTTAATAAGCATGTTGACTTTTATTTTTTTATATTTTTTAAAAAATAGCTTCCTGACTTACTCAAACTTACTTTTTCTTTCGTATTATTTAAATAAGCATTTCTTAATCACCAACTATGTGGAAGAAGTTATATTTTAGCAATGAGGAGGTAATTCCTTGTTGTTATGAAGCTTACATTCTAATGTAGGTGCAGTATTATAGTTTTACATACACACACACACGCACACACACAGGCGCGCCCACACACACACACACTCATCTTATATATATTGCATATGATATATGGACATGCATATATCCATATATGTATGCATTAATATAAATATATATGATATCTTTATAAATATATATTTTCCATAAATCGTGTAAGAAACAACTTTAATAAAAATAAAAGCGAAACCAATTTTAAAAAGGATAATGTCTTCCTACTCCTCCCCATCAAAAAGAAATGTGGCGATTAAAAGAATTTATGTAAGAGTGAAAATTATAGACATCCTTATACAATATAGACAGTGCAACACCTCAACAAAACACAATTTGTTGTGTATTTACTTGCAATTATACTAGAAAGTAATTTGGTAATATATATCAAATGTCCTAAAAAATAATACTATAAGATTCATTTTCTGTTTTCAGAATTTACGTATAGACCAATGAGAAAAATGTGTAATTATTTCACGAGTAAAAGTGTGTGTTGCATCCTTGTAAATGGTACACATACTTTAAAAATATACTACTCTAAAAGTTGTGTTAAATACACTATGCCAGATATATATTATTAAATATTGTTAATTCATTTTCAAACTCTACTTCATGAACTCCCAGTGCTTAAGATTATGAGACTTAGATTGCTTTACATGGTTTGAAACAAGAGTTTCTTTTAAATATTATGTTAGAACTTAATATAAAATTTATCTGTGATATGGTCTGGCTCTGTGTCGTCACTCAAATCTCATCTTGAATTGTAATTCAAACTGTAATCGCCACTTGTTGGGGGAGAAACCTTGTAGGAGGTGATTAGCTCATGCGGGTGGTTCCCCCATGCTGTTCTCATGATAGTAACTGAGTTCTCATGAGATCTAATGGTTTTATAAGGGGCTTTTCCCACTTTACTTAGCACTTCTCTTCCTCTTGCCCTGTGAAGAAAGACGTGCTTGCTTCTCCCTCTGCCATGATTGTAAGTTTTCTGAGGGTTCTCCAACCCTGAGAAAATGTGAGTCAATTTAAAACTCTTTTCGTTATGTCTCAGGAAGTTCTTTATAGCAGCACTAATACAATCTGAAAAATGAGATTCAGTTACAAAAAATTTAAAAATATGTTATGCATACCTATCTGTATAAAATTAATTTAACAAAATGTATATACTGTCTATACAAAAAAATCACTATTTCTGAGTGATCTCAAAATGCTTGATTTACAAAATAGTTCAGAATTTATCTAGAAACAAACTGAAACTTTAAAAATTAGCAAAATACTAACTACATTTTGAATTATAAAATAGAATCTTTTTGTTGTTGTTGTTGTTGTTGTTGTTGTTGTTGTGAGATGGAGTCTCGCTCTGTCACCCAGGCAGGAGTGCAGTGGCACGATCTTGGCTCACTGCAACTTTCGCCTCCTGGGTTCAAATGATTCTCCTGCCCCAGCTTCCCAAGTAGCTGGGATTACTGGTGCCCACCACCACATCCAGCCAATTTTTATATTTTTAGTGGAGACAGGGTTTCATCACAATGACCAGGCTGGTCTCGAACTCCTGACCTCATGATCCGCCCATGGTGGCCTCCCAAAGTGCTGAGATTACAGACGTGAGCCACTGCGCCCTATAAAGTAGAATCTTAAAAATAATACAGAATAAATCATGCGGAATATTTAAACAACTTATTCTACCAATTTTTACAGTATAATTATATCTTTTTTATTTTTGCCAAATTTTTAAAATCTTTACTCATTTTCTCCGTGGCTTCATTCACTGTTTATATTCTAATCATTTTTGTTTGAAATCTCCATCACATCACTATGCTTGTAAATGTCATCACTTCATTGTGGATGGCTTTTCAGTTATCCAGAATTGTTTGTATTAATTTAATAAAAACTTGTATATTTTATAAAATATTTTGCTTTTCTATTGCAGAATCATTGCTCTGTATTTGCATTAGATTACAGAATGTTTCCATCATCCCCAAATCAGCTATGTTAGCCCAGAAAGACTGTAACCTATGCATTCTCATATCTACAGAGTATATGTAATTGGAAAAATATTTTTTACTAATACTTTATTTGATATTTGATTTGTTTCTGAAATCAACAATTTCCATTTCATGTTATAACTTATTGTTGTCAAGTTATAAAATAGTCTATTTTTTTTTCCAGTGGAAGAACTGGAACTACAAATTGGTAAGTATAATTAGACAAATAATTTTTCAAAACCACCTGTAGGTAGAAATTGCTAAACATAAGTACTATAGATATACTGTGTTCTTCAGTGTAGATGTTGAATCCAACAAAAGAACAGTGATGGATGCTATCGTAAGGGACTTGGGAAACTTCAAAGTATCACAAGCTTGAACAAGGTTGCTCACTAGGTTACATCATCCTAATTCTATAATCCCATGATTTCTCAATGGCTTTCATACGACAATGAGGAAGAGCCTAAAATCGGAGCTTTTAATTAATGTATGGGTTCTGCTCCAATCTACTCATTTCAACCTATAAAGAAACATAATTAACCTCAATTTATTTTTTAAGGGAATACCTGCATTTCTAGCTCCTACTTCTTTACATTTGAGTAAATGTGGACAGCAGTCAGCAGTTTCTTATTCTATTTTTCCTTCATCATCAACTTTTGCCTTTCTGATAGAAAATAGTTGAATATAGACAAGTCATTTTATTCTTCATAAAATTCTTTGATTCTAAGCTACCAATTAGAATCCTACAGCAGGAAGTTGTTTTATTTAATCTATATTTTAATCATTGAAAAAATGGTGTGCCCATTGTTTGAGTAACTGACTGAGAATTTACTACCAACCCTGAAGAGATTACCTGGGTGACTAAATTAATATTGTGAATAATTTTTGTTTTCTGTCTTCTAAGCTAAAGGTTTAATTAACCATTGCCCTTTCTGTTTGCTGATGAATGGCTTGCCTATACTGAAAAGCTAGACTCTGCTAACTGGCATCATTATTTTTTCTTCGAAATGTCATTGACCTCTATTAGACTCTTAGAGGTTAAATTATTCAGAATTACTGAAATGCATTTTCAAAATAAGTCAAAAATTTAACCTAATTACACAATAATCATCTTACCAGAATTCAACAAATTTTAGAATATTATTTAATGAACTATTTTTAAAATAATTATCTTCTAATTTGCAGTCTGATTTGGCACACAGAAATATGTAGATGTAATGGAATTCTAAATTACACTGAATTTATGGACAAGGACATAGTTCAATCTATAGTATAGGCCATAATTTCATTCTGTTACCATACAACTTGCTATACAACAAAATAATTTGCAAACTGAAGTTGATGTACTCCTAATTTCAAGAATGTTAAATACACAGCATAATATCCAGTACAACAAAAGGAAGTAGCCAAGACTTTGATGTTTATTAAAATGAGGTTTTTTCAATAACTATGATTACCAATTTTAGCTGCTTGAATTCATTAGTTGAATAGATTTTCAATTTTGCCTTATTTTTCTGTAGTCATCAAGTTTTTCTTTCATCTATGAACAATGAATTTGAACTTTCTGCTGTCATTGGAGGTAGCAGTATGAGTGTAAAGACAATTAGTTATCTTGTGAAATAAATTACTTTTCTTCCCTGGTTAAAATGAGGTAAAAGCAATATTTTGCATTTGTCTCAAAACACGACCACTTTTCAGCTTACAAAGGGAGCTTTACAACTGACCCAGTCATAATACGAACCTGTTACACAGGTTTATCTCCATTTTATCCAATAACTGTGAATAATAGTTATTCTTGATCAACAGTGCGGTCGAATGTAAATGGCATTTTTCTTTTAAATTCATCTTTGAAGTCACGTAGGTGATGACGGAGGGAGACTGGGAATGGGTTTGCAGTGGAGTCTAGGAGTGGTATGGGGGACCCTAACATCCGAAAAAGCCAAGCAAGTATGTATTAAGCATGGTCTGTAAAACGCACACTTCTTTATCAACTCAGAGCTTTGGTATCAACTATTCTTGTAAAATTCCTAAATAAATAAACAAAACGTTAGTATCAGAGCCTAAACCGTAAGATTCACCTAAGAGATGCTAAGCCAGTGAAGTCAGTATGTGTTTAGGGGTGGAGGGCAGGGAGGAGAGGTGGGACACATGGGAGAGATAGTGAAGGGCAGTGTACACAAAATCCAGTAGTAATCTTAGTATTTTAAAGGTACTATGGTTCTGGACTCTATGTCCGATCCAGAAATATTAATTGCTACTTTTTAATTAATATTCTTAAAGTAAAATATACAATCCTTTTGAAACACATTATTTTATATTATTGTTATAGGGACCTTGTTGGATAGATAAACCATATACAATCTATGGGACATATAGTTTAAATGTCTCAGCTAAAAGTCCATCAAAGGGAGCTCTGCTTTATTTTATTCATTTATTTGCAAACTGAAGTTGATGTACTTCAGTTTCATTCAGACAGAGTGCAGTGGCATGATCTTGGCTCACTAC
The DNA here is from genome assembly GCF_037993035.2 of Macaca fascicularis. Taxonomy (NCBI): domain Eukaryota; kingdom Metazoa; phylum Chordata; class Mammalia; order Primates; family Cercopithecidae; genus Macaca; species Macaca fascicularis. The sequence goes on along the minus strand of NC_088379.1, from coordinate 34,631,239 downwards.
ACCCTCCATCTCTCAGGTTCTAGTGATTCTCCTGCCTCAGCCTCCCAAATAGCTGGGATTACAGGTGTGCACCACCATGCCTGGCTAATTTTTGTATTTTCCATAGGTACATGTATTCACCATGTTTGCCAGGCTGGACTCGAACTCCTGACCTCAAGTGATCTGCTTGCCCTGGTATCCCAAAGTGCTGGGATTACAAGTGTGAGCCACTGCTCCTGGCCCCTGCTTTCTTACCAATGAATTTTCCTGATTGTTTCTGAGGATAGGATTAATGCATGATAATGTCTCTGTCATTTTCCCTTATTTAAATAAGAATTCTGCTTTCTGAGGCTTTAAAGAAAATAAAGTTCATACGAATTCCTGATTTTTTACTACATTTATTATTTTAATATTATAATCCATGGTATGTTTCAAGACCATGAGGTATATATGTTTTTTTTCTGTGTTTATTATGTACAAACAGATAGACTATGGATTGTGTACCACTTGAACTTTGCATACTTATAACAAAGTTTGAAAATAAATTATATACCTATGCACAGCTCTGTACTCCCCATGTCAATTTTATTAGAATGTGAAGATACTGCTGCATCTGGGCTTAATAGAGCAAACATCTGGTGAGCTTTCTCCATGCTCCCAGGTTGGATGAAGTCATGGGATAGCAGAACCAGGAGACCCAAACAGCAAGCACCACCAATTCTGAGAATCTGTGTAAGGGAGCATTCCTCATCTTCAAGAACTGTGAAGGGAGCTAGTAATAAAATTCTGTGATGGGCATTTCCTAGTTTTGTACATACGTCAGTCGCAATTTATCCAGAAACACAGAAAACTAAGTCGGTTAAGCAAAATAAATAATACAACAATTAAATTGGAGACCCAGAAACATTACTCAGCTACCAGTGTGCTCTAACCTGGAAAAGGTGTCTGCTGGGGGAATCCAACTGCTGGAGGAGGAACCTGAGAACCTGTACTTTGCAGTCTTCCAATCTTAGGTTTTGTCAAAGTTACTGGTGATTGTGAGAAACCATTCAAAAAACGATTAGACATTAGATACTTCAATCTTTACCTCGATTCACTCCTCCATCCTTTCAAAGTGAAGCCTGAGGTGTACTCCACAAAGCTTTACCTGCAGGGAGAATTCCCTGTCTTTCTAAGCAAGCTTTGTTAGGGGCAACGATGCAGAAGCAACACATTTCTAGCCTGCAGCAGCATATCACGCAGAACATCTGCAAAGCAGTACATTCTGTAGCACGGTAGCTAGAGAAGAGATTATTTGTGGAGTCAGGAATTAACAGAGAAGCAACAATATAAAAACAGTATGACCTGAATGAAAGCCAACTTCTCATGAAAACACTTGCGTTTTCCCAACCTGAGCAAGCCTGACATCATATATACCACTTCCCCTTAACAATGAATAATTACTTAGCACCTCTAATTTTCTGTGTTATGAAATAGATAGTACTCATTTCAAGTCTCATGATCACGTAGCCTTCCATGGGTAGTGATTTAGTTTCCATCATCTCCCCGTGTCAAGCCAAGAGTTGTGTCCCAAAAAGAAAATATTGATGTGTGTAAAATTCCACTTTAGGTGTAATTATGGGCTCATGGAACTGAGTGGCTGACTCATACACCAATCAACTAAATTTTAAGGGCATGAATTGTTAAAAGAGCCTTGACTTAAACACACATCTTTCATTAAGGGTGAGTGGCTTTGCATTTAACTTTACAGTAATGATAGAAATTTCCTTCTGAAAATAGTTTACATGAGAAAAAAGGTAAGCTGATTTAAAATATAAAGATTGTAATAATATAAACAATACTCAGATATCACTAAAATTATTAATAGTAATATGCAAATAACTGAATTTATGTAAATTTTTTGAGATTTATATTTAATTGCAGGCAACATGCCTGGGACTTTGAAAACAAATCTTTTATTTATTTAATTAATTTAATTCCAAACAAAGGTTATTTTACAAACACAAGTGAAGCTCAGAGACTTCCTTGACTTAGCATCTTTAAATATCTCTTCCCTTTTTACATAAGCAAATTTTCCTGTCAGCCATATTCCAACAATATTTGGTGGGTTTCTTAGAGAGGGTTAATAATAGAGTGCTGAGGATAGCATATAATCCACAAGGAACATGGTGCTTATTTCAGGAAGTATGTCAGTGGGCTTTTAATGTAACTATTATAATCCATTTATTCATTAGGAAAAATTGTCCAGTCCATTGCTACTCTTTATTCAGAATTTATTTTTTCTGGACAGGAGGTCTAAAGTCACTGACATCAGCTGGGAGTTGAATGTAAAAAGAGAGTAAAAAGTAATGCCGGCAATTGTTGTTTCTAGAAGAAAGTCTACTTAGTGCTGATGCCTCACTATAGAATATTCAGATATTCTGGCAGAAAATGAAGTGTCAAACAGAATAAGCACCCTAAATAAGAGGATAAGGATACTACCTCTATCTTAGTGCAGCAAACACTACAATGTAAAACAAAATATCCTGAACATTGCAATACTGCCTTTTAACAAGTATAAACTGAGCTCAGAGATATATTTGGCTCAGTGAATTTGTTTTAATTTGTAACTTTTCCTTGAGACACAGCACATACTCATACATTTTTCAGCTCCACGTCACTTTTGCTTTATTCTTACTCCAAAGAAATCTACAGCCAACTCGGACATTCAGATTTCATGAAATTTTGATGCTGGCCAATGGGTGCATAAAAGAGAAATTTCTAAGAACTATCATAATGCGACCAGCCATCCAAAGAATTCTCAGGTATTCTGGCAGGATAAATATAAGTATTAAGGCTTATTATGTGTATATTTTTGGAGGCTGAATAGCATTTTATAGGAAAAAAAATTTCTATATGCATTGGGAAGCCCCCAAATCATTATTTGTGATTAACATATCTTCCTCTACTAAAGTAAATTTGACATGAGGCCTTGGAGGAAAGAAGGCCCAAAATCTTGCACATTACCTTAGGATAGATGATTTTAAAATATATAATAAAGGTCATTTAATTAGAATTTCTAAATGTAGTATATTTCACAATATTCAAGAACAAGTCTAAGTCTTGAGATATTTATTTCAGAGGCAGACTCTCTTAGCTTGTTTATTTCTAATAGTATGTAATAAAAGAAATGATAATCTACCTCATTGGATTAATGGAGGTATTGCATACAGGCAGGTATATTTTTTAAATTTGGGAATTAAGAAGAAGAAAAAAAATAAAGATATGGGCCTGACAATAAGAAGTGGGTCAGTTTTAACCTCATGACCAGGAGAGAGTTCACAAACTTGATTGACGTTTCAAAATTAGTTCAGAATTGAAGAATGCATCAAGTGAATGACACACTAATACATAGAAGTTGGGATTATATAATGGAAATCCTGCATATTCTCTACTTAATGGGGGTATTAGGCATAAGATAATTTCATGCACGTAAAATCCATATTTAATTTTTACTTATGTAGCCTGTTTTACCAAATTAGTGAATTATGTTGGTAGGCTGAGGAATCTTGCATGTTTTTGTTACATGTATGCAGTGTTTACATAATAAAAATTAAACAATATAGGTACAGTTTTAAAACTCAAGATGAGAAGAAAGTAAAGTTAGCATGCATAGGTAACCCATGACAGGTAGCTCAAGGTATATGAGAAGAAAATAAAGTTAGCATGCATATGTAACCCATGACAGGTAGCTCAAGGAATATTTATAAAACATCACTCAGTGAAAATCAATCATTGATAAGCTGCAGCTTACTAACATGCCTGTAATTCTTTTAGCTGGAAAGTAATGCTTTCCTGGGAGAGTCTCTAAATGTTATCATTGAGGTTTGTCTTCCTAGAATAACCTCAAAGCTAGCAAGTTTATGGTTGTCTCAGATTCTGCCAGTAAATTGTTCTGTAGGTGTTAGCAGTTATTCATTATCCTAAGACAAGCAATCCTCAAAGGGTGAAGCATGTTGGTAATCTCTCTTCCTTTATGGCCATGGAACCTGTTAGATTTAATAAGGACATGGTACATGTTGAGGGCATGATACTTTGTAAAGTTACACTCCATGGTATGAAAATGCATGCCAAATATAGACTAAGTTCACAGACATGGTATATCTATGTATATAAATTAACACTAATCCTTAGAGCAATCTGCAGGGTAGGCATATTTATTTTCATATTTTCTAAAGAAACTGAGTTTCAAATATTTTAGGTGATTTTGTCAAGACTGCACAACTTGTACGGTAGTGCTTACACAACATTTTTGTTTTTCTGTGTCTTCCTCACTGCTGTTGAAAGAAACTGAACACTTGAAAAAATCTGCAAAGTCATTGCTGCCTACCATGTAATGCAAAATTCTATATTTCATAATTGTGTATTCTCATGAAATATGCATTCCCTTTAGTTTAATTTGTGTTGATATCCTACATACATTTTCCTTGGTATTCATTTTCACTAATTTAAAATTAACTTAAACATTTGATTCCAGAACTTACTATGCTGTTTCACAGGTCACTGTTAATACATATCAGCTGACTTATCTAATGAATTAATCCACCCAAAAATAGCCTTAATTTTCAGCCATATATTTTGCTCCATGAAGAGTTTAATGTAAGCTTTTATTATCACTTATACTATTAGCATGTAACTGATTAGCTGTAAAAATTTCAAAAGATTACGTCTATAACATATTTTGAAGAGCAGTTAGCAAGAGTGCTCATGAAAAGACAATAAAGTGAAAGCTTTACTAATAGGTAGATATTTGTTTTGTGTCTAATAAGAGTTACGCCAGTAGAATTTTATGAAAGGCAAATGAAAAGGTAAAGTTCATAGAGGAGTAACATAGAAGAAGTGTAGTGAAATTTTATTTGTCAAAAGAATTAACTTCACCTTTATTTTTCTTATTGAGAATGCGTTGCAAATTTTCTTAATAAATAATCAGTTGCCAAGGATATTTACATTTGCTTCCTGACTACGAAATACAACTCACTGGAGGAAGAAAAAAAATCTTCATCTAAGATAAGATGTTTAAAGCGAATATATTAATTCAGTAAGAAATAATTGATACTGGTAATATTACATTTATTGTTCACTGTCGTATAGAAACCAGTACAGAACTCACAGTACTACAGACTTGAACTAGAGGACAGAGTTCATGTAACTGAAGCCACTGGAAAATAAAAGAAGGTATGTTGGAAAAGATGAATTAAGAACAAAGAACTTGAAATTCAGTGTGAAAACTCTGACCAAATCTTTGGCTAATAGCTGATGTCTGAAACATGCTTGCACATGAAGAGTATTCCAAGGAGTCCAGCTAAAGCTAATAATATGAACTGAAGTTTCAGATATTAATGACCAGGCAGTAGTCAAAATTTGTGCAGTTTGTGTTTAGCCAACTTTAGTGCGTACAAAAAACAAAATCAATACCCTTCATTACTATATAACAGAATCCAGAGTATCTATGTAATTTATGAGATGAAGAATACAATACAATTTTTTAGAATATAGTGAAATGAGAAAATATCACCCATTTTTATAATGAAGAGGAAATTAACAGAGACATACCCCCACGAAACCCCAAATCACAGAATTATCTGCCGAGCATTTTAAAGCAGCCATTATAACTATGCTCAAGAATGTAAAGAAAAACCTACTATGAAGGAATGAAAAGATTGAAAGTATCAGCAGAGACACAGAAACCAAAAAAGGGAAATTCTAGAACTAAAAAATAATGGTAAGTGAAAAATTCAGCTGGATGGAATTAACAACAGAAAGATGAAAGAATAATCAGTGGACTTGAAGATAAATCATTGGAAATTAATCAGTACAATATAAAGAACAAAAAGGTTGCAAAATAAGTACTACAGCATGACTTGTGACACATATACATACATATATATTTATACATGTACACACAAACACATATAAAGTGTGAATATTCCAGAATCTAGCTAATTAGAATTAAGAAATGTTAGAACAGAAAATATTTTAAGAAATAATGGTCCAACATTTTCCAAATTTGTTGAAAGATATAGATTTAGAAGCTTAAAAAGCTCAGTGAATACCGTGTATGAAAAACAGGAAGAATATCACATCTAAACACATCACAGTTATTCAAAGATACAAGAAAAAGGAAAAGAAAAGTATTGAAACACACATTAAAAAATGACACTTTACATTGAGGGGCCAATAATTTGACATAGAAACAATAACCAACAAAAAGAATAGATTATATATATATATATATATATATATATATATATATATATACACATACACACACACACACATTATATAAAAACTTCTATCAAGAATAAAGGTAAATTAATATACTTTCAGAGCATTCTGGAACTGTACCACATAAAAAATAAATCTTTTCAGGTTAAGGGGAAATGATACCAGATAGATACTCTGATAGGAAGAAAAGAAGAGCATCAATAATAGTAAATATGTGGGTTAATATTAAAAAAATATTTTTCTCTTTATTTATTTGAATATAATTTACTATTTAACTGGTTTATAATGTAGATATGCATGATACATATGACAACTAAAACATAAAAAAGGAAGCTATTATAATAAATAAAATATATAATGTAGAAATAAAATATATAATATGTAAATAAAAAGCTGTTTTATCCAATAGTTGTACATTTTATGCAAAATGTTAAATTATTAACTCTTGATAAATTGTATGGAGTTGAAAATGTGTATTGTGATCCCTATGTCAATTATCTAAAAATTTAGGAAAAGATAAATGATGCAAGCAGGAATATCTTAAAAGTCAGTGGACTAATTTAAATTATATTCAAAAACTGTTTTATTATAAAAGAAGGCAGGAATGTTGCAACAGGAATAAGACAGAGACCAAAACTTAAATAATAAAAGGTTACACCAGAATCTAACTATATTGATAATGATACAAAATGTTATTAGACTAAATATTCCAATTTGAGGGTTGTGAATGTCTGAATAGATTAAAAATACAATTACATGCTATTACAGAGTCTTATTTGCTCAAGAAGTCTCAGATAAGCTGAAATAGTGGTTGAAAAGTTGTGAAGCATAATCGATAGAAATAATATGACTACAGTGCCTGTATCAGTGTTAGATAAGGTAGATAAAGAATATTACAAGATGTAATAAGGGATATTAATAATAAGTGGGTAATTCAACAAAAATATGTAGCAAATATGAATATACATAGATCAATTACAACTTCTCACATGCATAATTGGAAAATATAATACGCTTCTATCAGCAATGGAAAATATGTTTGTATTTGTCAGGATTTTCCAGAGAAACAGAACTAATAGGGTTTGTGTGCATGTGTGAATATGTGTGTGTGTGTGTGTGTGTGTGTGTATATGTGTAACATTTATTTAGGGAGTTTGTTCAAGTTATGGCAAGTCCAAAATCTACATTTTGGGCCAGCAGCATCAAGGGAGCCAAGGCTGCCCTTCCAACCAAAGGCCAAGCAGCCAGCAGCCCAGGAAAGCCAATACTGCTGGGCAGTCAGAAGGCCAGCAGCAGGGGAATGAGGAGCCCCAGTCCTCCGTTTTGAATCGAAAGGCAGTTTGTTATACAACCAGGAAGAACCATAGGTAGCCTGTTGGATAGTTCTCTTTTGCTCAGAAGAGGCCAGTGTTTTTGGTATATTCAGGCCTTCGACTGACTAGATGAGGCCCACCCACACGAATAGAGGACAATCTATTTTACCCAAATTTCAATAACTTAAATGTTAATCTCTCACAAAAACACCCAGACTATTTGGCCAAATATCTGCTTACCCTATGGCTCAGGAAGTTATACATAAAATAGAGCATTGCAAGTCTACTTCTTGTTAAATTTGCACCCATAGACATCTTAAATCATACATCATCTCCAAATAAAGACAATAAAAAGATCACACTTCTCCCTAACCTGATACAACTCCCCTGTACAACTTAAAATGCAGTAAACCATTCCCAGAGAATGTGAAGTTCTTGGATGATGTTTACTCTTCTCCTTGATATCCCAAAACTTAAATACTATGAATATATATATAGTCATACTATAACTTAAATACTAGGGAAATTAACAATAGTTAATACTATGATACAAGTCAATACCTCTTATGCTACATAATAAGAAGAGAGAGAAGAAAACAATAGATGTTAAACACAAGCATTCATAACAAAATAAGGAGGAAATAAGGAAGTAATTACAGTTCTTTCCTCTGTAACTGGTCACATGTTCATAGCTGGTACTCATAACTACTTTCTTCCAGTAGTGATTTCAGCATTCCCTTCACCTACAGGAAGCATCTCAGCTGCTCACGATTTTTTATCTGGTGGGGTGACTCAAGCTTTGATTCCTGAAGGATTTGGCCATTAGCCATTCTGCCTGAATTAGATTGTTGTAGGGTTTTTTGTTGTTGTTGTTTGTTTGGTTGGTTTTGTTTTTTGTTTAAGCACAGGGTCCAGTAATCTTAAAAGGTAACATAGAGAACGTTTTGTATTCCAGACATAGCCTTTTTCACCTTCACTGTGGGGTAGCAGTCCAAATTTCCCATTGGTAGTCAGCATCAGTCACCCAACCAGTGTATTAACGTCCTTCTTTACCTGTTGATTCAGAGGTGAGGGAGACCAAAGTGGTCTAATGGCAGTTATAATTTTACACTTAGTAAAAATCATTGCTGTATCTCCTGATGAAAACATTCCTTCCTTTGGAACTAAGATCTGCAATCCAGCAGAGTATAAGATCATAGGAACAGAAACAAAAATTTTGCTAATGGATCAGTAGGGGTAATGATGAGTGGTGCTGCTCCTATTTGAATGCTTTGATTCCTCGTCCTGTGAATCTTGGCTATGGGAGAAATAGCACCAAATACTGAGCACTGATTGATAGCAAATACAGCACCCTAGCGAACCTTGCTGTAGCTCTACAAGGTATATGTAGCTGGAACTATAACAGTGTCTTCAAAGGCGATTCCACCACACTGTCAAATCACCTGCTGCATGATGGTAGGAAACTTAGTAAGACCGTGAATTTCATGAGCTTAGGCCCATTGCTACCGTTTTTGCTGTAAACCGATTTCCTTAATCAGAAGCCGTGCTGTGTGGAATACCATGACTGTTCATAGGCATATTATAAATGCATGTGTGAATTATAGTTTAGGCAGAAGCATTGTGTGCAGGAGAGGTAAATTCATATCCAGAATAAGTATCTATTATGGTAAGTACCAGACACCACCTCTCTCATTGTGAAAAGAGTCCAATATAATCAACCTGCAACCATGTAGCTGACTGATTACCTCAGGGAATGGTGCGGTATTAGGGACTCAACATTGTTCTCTGCTGCTGGCAGAGTGGCCACTGAGCAGTAATCATAGCTAGGTTGGTCTTGTTGAGCAGAAGTCCACGTTACTGATCCCATATATAACCTCTACCCCACCATTGTGGCCACTTTGTTCATGAGCCCATTGGATGGTGACAAGGGTGGCTTGGAAAGAGGTTGACTGGAATCCATAGAACAAGTCAGTCTATCCACTTTATTAGAAACGCACTCTGCTGAGGTCACGTTTTTTGAGCATTCATATGAGACACAGATATCTTTATTTTTTTCTTTCCATTTAAAGAAGTCTATCCACATACTTCTTCCCAGATTTTCTCATCATCTTTTTTTTTTTTTCAATTGTGTTCCTTCCAAGTCCTGTTATCCATCCAACAATTGTTTTTAATCCCATGAATCAGTACATAATTGCAAATTTGAACATTTCTCTTTCAAAGCACAATGAACAACCAGGTGCACCGTTCAAAATTCTGCCCACTAAGAGAATTTTCCTTCACCATTGTCCTTCAAGGTTCTCCCAGAAAGGGGTGTCTTTCCACAATTGTCCATTTCTGGGTGGTGCCAGGATTTGATGTCGAACCATCTGTAAACCAGATCCAAGTGTTCTTTCCTCAATCAAGTATTGATTATAGAACAGCTCCCCATGAAGTCATAGTTGCAGGCTGGGAGAGAAAAGGCAGTGTGGCAAAAGTAGGGACCCTGGGCATTTGACCCACTTCTTCATACAACTTATTTGTGCCTTCAGGGTCTACTTGTGCCCACCTGATATATACAACTTTCCTTTCACAATGAAGTGCTGCTGTGGACACCCAACTTTATGATATTAAATTGATAATTCTTCAGGAACAAATACCATACACAAATGTATAATGCTTAATATTCATGGAATAACTACAACTTTATAATTGGAAAATACAGTAAACCATTAAGAGTAACTGATTAGAAAAGTAGATCCAAAAATTAGTAGGTCCTAAGAGATATGAACCAACTATCAACTTCCCTGAATAAATTGTATTAATGGTTTACAGAGGATTATTATTGACTCTAAGACACACATTTTTTAGAATATGTGATAATTTTACTGATTTAAATCATATGCTTGGGCAACAGATTTTGATAAATTAATGCAGTATAAAATGTTACAGACTGATTTTTTTTTTTTTACCACAATGCAATGAAGATGGAAGACAATAAAATGAGGAAGCCCAGAAACCACCCAAATGTTTGGGAATTAAACTGCATGCTTCTAAATAGTTATTAGGTCAAAGGCTAAATCAGAAACAAAATTAGAAAATAGATGAAATAAATCGTAATAATTTGAATTGAATTTTCTAAAAATTCAAATGAATTGTAATAAAAATTCAGCACGTCAAAAATTAGGGATAAAATTGTGTTTAAATAAAACATTAAAGCTTTAAATTCTAATATTGGGAAAATAAATTTAAAAAGTAAATAAACTCCTACTTTATAGTCTAGAAAATATAAATTAATTCAAATAAGATATAAATAATAAAGACAAGGCTGAAAAAGATATACTAAAATATAAATACAATTTAGAGAACATGAAAATGATATTTTAGGCTACATTTTGAAAAGATTTAAAAATATTGAGCTAACTATCTGATTGGAAAAGAAGACATAAATAGCAAATATTGGGAATAAAAGAAGAATGGTAACTATATTATTTCAGAGTATATAAATGTTGAGATTATTATAGCTACAGATTTTATACATGTTGACATTAAATTATATTAATGTTGAAACGAGCAACTTTGTATTTATAGATGCAATGGAGAAATTTCTTGAATGATGTTGCTTATAAAACATGACATAAGACCAAATGTGTTTATAGTACTGTATCTATTCAAGAAATAAAATATACTTTTTTTTTTTTTTTTTTTTTTTTTTTGAGACGGAGTCTTGTTCTGTCGCCCAGGCTGGAGTGCAGTGGCGGGATCTCAGCTCACTGCAAGCTCCGCCTCCCGGGTTCACATCATTCTCCTGCCTCAGCCTCCCGAGTAGCTGGGACTACAGGCGCCTGCCACCTCGCCCGGCTAGTTTTTTGTATTTTTTAGTAGAGACGAGGTTTCACCTGGTTAGCCAGGATGGTCTCGATCTCCTGACCTTGTGATCCGCCCGTCTTGGCCTCCCAAAGTGCTGGGATTACAGGCTTGAGCCACTGCGCCTGGCAAGATATATTTTTTATTAAAAAAATTATATTCCCCGTTGCTTTTGCTACTATATTTTGGGGAAGAATTAATCTGATTTAAAAAAAAGTCTTAAAAATAACGGAAGAGAAAATATTTCTATCCTCTTTCTAATGCCAACACATTACAAGAAAGAGAAACATTAGGCCGGGCGCGGTGGCTCACGCCTGTAATCCCAGCACTTTGGGAGTGGGAGGCCGAGGCAGGTGAATCACGAAGTCAGGAGTTGGAGACCATCCTGGCTAACACGGTGAAACCCTCTCTCTACTTAAAATACAAAAAAAGTTAGACGGGCGTGGTGGTGGGGGCCTTTAGTCCCAGCTACTCAGGAGGCAGAGGCAGGAGAATGGCGTGAACCCAGGAGGCGGAGCTTGTAGTGAGCCGATATCGCGCCGCTGCACTCCAGCCTGGGCGACAGAGGGAGACTACATCTCAAAAAAAAAAAAAAAAAAAAAAAAAAAAAAAAAAAAAAAGAGAGAGAGAGAGAGAGAGGGAGAGAGAGAGAAAGATCACACACTCAAAGAAAATTATAGGACAAATTTTCTCACAGAAAGTTATGAACAGTAAAAAAAAAAATCGTCAAATAAAACCCACCCAAATACTCTAAGATAATTTACCATGACCAAGTGAGGTTTATCCCAGTAGAAAAAGGTGGATTTAACGTTCTTAAAAGAAGTTGTTATTTTAACAGGACAAAGAGTAATTTCAACAAATACAGAAAATACATTTGACAAAATTTCAGTCACAGGATAAAAGTGCTTAGTGAGCAGAAGAACACTTCTCAATCTAATAAAGGACATGTATAAAAAATGAGTGCTAATATATTTATTGGTGAAATGTTGGATGTCTAGCTATTGGAGAATAACAAATTGTGCTATATTTCTATAATATAATGTTCTCAACAATAAAAATAAACATCTATAGGTAAAGAACATGGGGAATTGATAACAAGAATACATTGAGAGATGTCTACTTTCCAGTGTACACACTACAGACTTTTATTTAAATTATAGACAAAAGAATTTTGTGGTGGAATGAACTAGAATATTGATGCCTCTGAGGTAGTGAATGTGTTCATATGTAGATGGTCTCCTACTTAGGACGGTTGAATTTACGTTTTTTTTGTTTGTTTGTTTTTGTTTTTTTACTTTAATATGGTGCAAAAGTGATACGCATTCAGTTCAGTATTCAATAAATTACATGAGAAAATCAACACTTTATTATAAAATAGGCTTTGTGTTGGATGATTTTACCTAACTGCAGGCTAATATAAGTGTTCTGAGCATATTTAAAGTAGACTAGGCTAAGCTGTAATGTTTGGCAGGTTAAATGTATTAAATGTATTCAGTACAATTTTAACTTGACAATATTTTCAACGTATGATGGGTTTATTAGAATGTAATCTTATTTTAAGCTGAGGAGCATCTGTACTGTGAAGGGAAGATAGAGTTGACAGTACAATCATGTATTTTATTAGGATTATGAGCAACATAGATGTATGTATACAGTCTCACTGCATAGTATATATTAGATTCTTGAACTTCATTATAAGTACATTATATATATATGTGTGTATATATATATAACTATAATTATATATATGCTGAAGTATTTGTAAAATAAAATACTGATATATGCAATGTCCTTTGAAATACATTTCTTTTTTACAAAAAGATGGATTGACAGATGGATCTATGGACAGATAAATGATAAAGCAAGTATAAATAAATTATAGACTCCAGGTGATATGCATATGGTTATTCACTTTATAATTCTGCATATTTTCATGTATTTGACATGTTATAATATAATGTTGAGGTATTAAGAAATTACTCCCTTTGTTTCATCCAGGACAGATTGTATGTAGTCAAATAAAGGAAGGGAGACATGATAAAAAAAAATTACAGTATTTTAAGTGATAAATGAGCTCGCTTTATCTAAGTGTTTTGTTTTCCATTACTATGTGATAATCCACCATAAGCTCAGTGGCTCAAAACAAAAATGATTATAAATATGCTCACTTACTCTGTGGGTCAAGAATTCTCAAAACATATAGTGGTCTTCGTTTTTCTCTGTCCCACAGTGAGACTTCAGTTAAGCATGATTCCAAGGCTCAAGATGACTTAATGGCTAGGAACTGGAATCATCTAAAGGTTCCTGCATTCGTGTGGATTGCAGCTGACTGGTACCTTAGCTGGGACTTTTGGTTGGAAAGCAACAACACTGGCTGTCTGTATGGATGCTTGGACTTCCTCAGAGCATGGTGACTGGATTCCAAAAGCAAATGTCTTAAAAGAACAAAACATAATGCATAGCATTTTTATGAACTAGTTTTGAAGATTACTTAGGGCTACATGTGCCACACTCTATTGGTAGAGGCAGCCATTACATTATATAAAATTTCAATACAAAAAGTAGGTACTACTGTTCAATGGAAGAGGTGTCAGAGTCATATTTTAAGCGGAACATGTAAGGTGACAGATATTGTTGTGGCTATCTTCAGAAAATATAATCTATATTCATGTAGATATCTAAAAATTAAGAAAGTTAATACATTATTAAAATTTCATAGTAAGACTAATAATTCTTTATGATGGTTTAGATACAGGATACTGGTAAAAGAGAAGAAATTATAGACCTAATAATTTGGGGTGAGAAAATGAGTAGATATTGAATATTTATAATAGGGAATAGTAGGGAATCTGACTTGATGGTGAAAATCAATAATTTATTGTTTGCATTAGTCTAGGATGCCTTTATAGGTAGCCAAATCGTATTGACAAAACCACATGTTAATTTTAAACTCAGAGAGAAATAAAAAATAGGGATGCAGACCTAGGCATTATGAAAATATTAAAGCCCATGTCACAAGATACCTTATAGAAAGCACAGTTAGAGTCCAAGGGTGAACCAGCCCCAAGACACTTCAAAATTTAGGGTGGATTAGAATGAGCCAGTAAAGACTTAAAAGTGAGAACCATAAGCAACTCTTCTGAATATGATGTAATAGAAATCCCCCAAAATAATATGTCATGAAAGATTGAGTATTCAACTTTGGGAAATGCTCCTGTGTAATCAAGTGGGAAAAGAATGAAGACACGGCCATTTGATTCATCAATGTGTGAGGTGACTTCTTACTTTCACAAAAGCAACCTTAGTAGTGTGGTGGGAATAGAAGCAAAAAAACACAGGAAATGGAAAGAGAGACTACAGATAAGTCTTTGAAAATGTTTTTCAATTAAAGAAACAGCACTAGGCACAGTGTCTCACGCCGGTAATCCCAGCACTTTGGGAAGTTGAGGCAGGTGGATCACCTGAGGTCAGGAGTTTGAGACCAGCCTGGTCAACTTGGTGAAACCCAGTCTCTAGTTAAAAAAAAAAAAAAAAAAAAAAAAAAAAAAAAAAATTAGCTGGGCATGATAGCGCATGCCTGTGATCCCAGCTACTTGAGAAACTGAGGAAGGAGAATCGCTTGAACCTGGGAGGTGGAGGCTGCATTGAGCCAAGGTTGCGTCACTGAACTCCAGCCTGAGCAATAGAGTGAGATTCTGTCTTAAAAAAAAACTAAAATTAAAATAAAAAACAAAGAAACAGAGAGATTATAAATTTAGTGGAATATTTAATACAGGACTCAATTGAAAATTGTGACTTCAAAACTGATTTTTTTGGGGGATGCAATGAGCCAAATTAATGTTTTTCAAAATTGAATGTTAATGATTAGGAACATTAGTTTTCTATTTAGAATGTGCTAAATATTTTACATATAACACTTCACTGGTTTTCATAAATTTAATGAGTAGGTCCTATCCTACCAACTTGTTGTTGGGGAAATTGAGGAAATTAAGAGACCTAGAAATATTAAATTATCTGTTCAATGTCAGAGTTAGTAAGTTGTAGAGCTCACACTGTAGAGCATCAAAGAGTGAGGGCCCAGAAGTTAAGTTCTTACCTTTCACATCACTATGCCTCACACTAGTTATAGTAAATGTTTTGATGGCATCTTACTTTAGAGATGAGGATATAATGATTCAGCCATATGGACAATGTAAAACTCAAAGAGTCTGGAAAGCAAATTGGATCTGATCAATAATCCCATCTACCTCCACCAACTCAGGAATCATGTACATATGATTTACAATTGATGGCTACCTTGCCACTTATGTTTTTACATTTCTTTATTTTATTTATTTATTCATTTATTTATTTAGAGACAGAGTCTTGCTCTGTCGCCCAGGCTGGAGTGCAGTGGTGCAATCTCGGCTCACTGCAAGCTCTGCCTCCCGTGTTCACGCCATTCTCCTGCCTCAGCCTCCTGAGTAGCTGGGACTACAGGCTCCCACCACCACGTCCGGCTAATTTTTTCTGTTTTATAGTAGAGACAGGGTTTCACTGTGTTAGCCAGGATGGTCTCGATCTCCTGACCTTGTGATCCACCCGCCTTGGCCTCCCAAAGTGCTGGGATTACAAGCGTGAGCCACCACTCTCAACTTGTTTTTATGAAGGAAGACAGCAGCTAATCTGTTTTACGGCAATAGAAGTAAAGAATTCTTGTTCACACTGGACTAAAATCTATCTGTCTGCAGCGTTCTTTTATTAATCCCTATTAGGCCTTCTATATCTATAAATGTATATTCTAACTTTGATTCTATCAATTTTAAACATTTGAAAACTTTTCTTCCTAAAATCAAATAATTTTATGAAAATATGTATATTGACTTTATCTTATGTGTTGGATATTTTTTAACTAAATTACATTTAACAAGTATTTTTCAGTGATTTTTTCTGAGATGGTTCTGCTGAATGTCAGGAATATGTACTACTTTCTATTATACAAATCAGGCCAGTCATTTTAATGATCCTGATTCATTGCATCTATTGGCCTTTAAATGAAGACTTAAGCTTCTCTGCATCATTAGTTCTATATTTCATGAGAAAAATGTCTCTTGGAAGTTAATGAAAATCACAAAATAGGCTATTCTGACAGTGTCAGGAAAAGAGAACCTGTCTGCGGCATTCTAAGTGTTTCTTTTTTTCTCTATTTCTAACTTTTGCAATGGGCTACAAGGTTGCAGCTACAATAAATTTTGATGTACACAGGTAGTGTGAGCTTGAAAGTTATTTGAAATTGCACAGGAAAACGTCCATAAATAACAAGTGGACCATGAGCAAGTGCTATGCAATTATTGGCAGGTGCATATGCAGTGTGCTTTACCTTCTCTATACATGATTAATCTGCATGATCAGCCAAGCTTTTCTTTAACAACTTGTAATTTCAACAGATGTGGCTTTTAGACATTGGATTTATAGACATTGCCTTCTCAGCTTATTTGGAAGAAAAGTAAAATTAGATATGCCATGGATACAGAAGCTGATATTAATATGCTGACTAAATAAGTATTACATTACAATTATAATTCTAAGCTGGGATAGAAAGATGCTGTCTCCAAAAAAGTGATTAATGTCAACTTTAACATTACATTAACCAACATTGATTACTTTGCTGAAAGATATAAATGATTATTAATAGGCAATTTCATAGATTAAAAATATGAAGGGGGATAGCATTGAAATGTTTACAGTACTAATGTATTGGCCATTAACCTAAAAAAATCAGGCTACAATTCATCAATTGCCAAATAGAAGAAAAACATTATCGCTGAGTTATGGCTCTATCTAAATCTTATACCATATCATTCATGATGATAATCTCATAGTCAGCACTAGAAATATGTGTTCATGAAAGTCTTTTCTATTATAGAAAATGACTTTTTGAGATAAAGAGGACCAAATAATTTGAACAGCACTACTTGATTTTCATCAGAAAGGCTGAACAGAATTTAATATGTGGTATTGATTACTTATTTAAGAAATAAAACTCATTAGTCTACACAGAAGTAAGTAGATGGCATTATCTTCTCTGACTAATAAAAGTAAGATATATTTGCTTTAAATCCTAAGACATATTCATTTTGGTAGATTACAAGAGAGGCAAACTTATGTCCTGAATGGTTTTAAAATCAGCCTGAGTAAATTATTCATGGAAATGACTAATTCTCTTTGGATGAATTAATCTACTTCTGAATGAACTTGATGTCTCATCATATTGAAGCTACAAATATAGGAATATCCTTATTTTTATTAATACTGATGTTTGTCTACTTAAAAAAATAGTTTAGAGAGGCAGGTTATATAAGTAGGTAGCACAATTTTTGAGATGGACTTAGCCATCAATATTTAATTTGTTACATATAAATGATTTTTAAACATGATAAATATGATGTTTTTGAATTCTTCCTTCACTTCGATCTGCCTGTTTTATTAAGATTAAACACTTTTAGGATTCAAAAAATATAATATTATAGAGAGGATTATTTGTTGATCTCTAATTCTCTGACATTGTGATAACCTGTAGAGGAATATATACTGCATTTTCGTATCTGTACCAATAGAAGACAACATTTTTCTTTTTTTGTATTGTTATTAAGTTCTATGATATTTTCTAAACAAAGCAAATTCACAAAATTAGATGTTACAATGATTCAATTCCACAAATGTATACGGTTTCTATCACAATTACATGTAAAAATGAAGTGTATATTATATGTAACATATACTTATATATGTATGCATGAATATATGTATCATTACATTACATATGCTGTGGGTACTATACTTACTACCTGGGTGATGTGATCATTCGTACACCAATCCTCAGTGACATGCAACTTACCCATGCAAGAAACCTGAAAATATACCCCCTGCCTGAACCTAAAATAAAAGTCAAGAGAAAAAATAAAAAGAAAGCAAATTGAAAGCAGATCTACAAAATAAAATATAACTCTAAGATTAAAAGAGAGAGAGAGAGAGAGAAAATCTCAAAATAGCCAAGTAAGCGGCACTAGTAAACATGGCAAGCAAATTCAAGAGCAATGAGTGAAATTGGCAGGAATTCTGTAGACTGCATTAGTGGGTAAGTACAAGTTATTATTTTTATTATCATTATTATTCTTATTATTGCAGTAAATTCCTAAGCATTAAGGAAGTGCCTATAAACTTAGTTTCTAGATATATCTTCCTGGACAGTTTTTCACACCGAGGAGAGATTTCTGGAGGAGTAATCACAGTAAAGTAAGATAGTTACAGTATAGGTAAAGGAAAGAGAGGGTCTAAATGAAAATGGGGGGAGAATAAGGTATGAAAATCTCAGAAAACAAAGCACCATGGATGTCACATGAAAACAACAGAAGAGGATATTTGTGAAGCTAGAAAAGCCATCTAAACCAAACCTTTTAAGGACTTTTGGATTAATCTCATAAAAAAGCAATATAAAAGTATTAAGATTCAGTCTTAAGAATCATAATAATATTCTTACCAAAGGTGAAAGAATATAAGAAAGACATTCCCATTATTCAGATTACAACTGTAATGTAATAATTCAAGTAAGTTGAAAGACATTGAAAATATAATGAAGGATACAAAGTAACATTATTGTATTAGCATGGGTTGCCATAACAAAATATCATAGACTGGGTAGCTTAAACAATAGAATTTCCTTTTTTTTTTGAGAAGTAGTCTCACTTTGTCGCCCAGGCTGGAATGCAGTGGTGCGATCTAGGCTCGCTGCAACCTCCACCTCCCGGGTTCAAGCGATTCTCCTGCCACCGCCTCCCAAGTAGCTGGGACTACAGACGCCCGCCACCACGCCTGGCTACATTTTTTTGTGTGTGTTTTAGTAGAGACGGGGTATCACCGTGTTGCCCAGGTTGGTCGCGAACTCTTGAGTTCAGGGAATCCGCCCGCATCAGCCTCCCAAAGTGCTGGAGAATTTTTTTTTTTTTTTTAAACAGGTTGGAAATCGGATGTCTGAAAACACGGTGCCGGTATAGTCAGACTTTGGTAAGGTCCCATTTCCCAGGTTGTTGATGTCTGCCTTCTCACTGTGTCCTCACATGACAGAAAGAGAGAGAGAGAGAGAGAGAGAGAGAGAGAGAGAGAGAGAGAGAGAGAGAGTGCTCTAGTCTCTTTCCATACTCTTACAGAAAAATTAATCCCACCATGTGGCCCCCAGCATCATGATCTCATCTAAACCTAACTAAAACCCAAGAGTGCACCTCTGAATTCCATCACATTGGGAAATAGGGCTTCAGCCTGTGTATTTGGAAGGGCCAACAACATTCAGTCTATAACACCGATAAATCTGAATTGGACAAAAAATAAAAAGTGAAGTCACAAAAATCAGAAAAAAATTAAAATTAAGAAAACCTAATTTTATAAATAAAGTCTTATGTAGAATAAACACAGGAGTGAATAAACAAAACAAAAAAAAAATCCCCAAAACAAATACAATGCTAAAAGCAGAACTATTTTAATTTAATTTTACTATTTATTTTTATTTTTTAGAGATGGGGTCTGGCTCTGTCACACAGGCTGGAGTGCAGTGGCACAATCACAGCTCACTCCAGCCTTGAACTCCTAGACTCAAGTGATCCCCTTGCTTCAGCCTCGCAAATAGCTGGGACTACAGGAGTACACCACCATTCCCAGATAATTTTTAAAATGATCAGCCACATCCAACCTTCAAACGTCCAGTAAAATTAAAACTGAGAATTCAGTTCAATTTGATGAAGTGGAAGTCTTCTCCATTTTACCTTTTAAATTATATTATAGAAATATATTGATTAGAAATAAACTTTCTTTATTAAATATTACTGATGTGTTTGTATATTATGTTGAAGCTAGATTAAGCCCAAATTTTCAGAAGCATATGTTTTATATACTATAATCTAGTAACAAGCATATTTTCAATCACATTTCACACATCCCACCTTACCAACCTTCCTCAAATGTATATTTTCAAACTGCATTTACCATAAAAGTGAATATGTCATCTGTTTTTATTTGATGATTACTTCAGTTAACACCATTATTTAGTTAAATTTAGTTAAATAAAATTTAAGAAAATCTTTTATATTAATTTTACTGCATAGATAGCAAGTCAGACATTGTTTATAAAATAACTCTAGTGAGAACCCTTATTTGATAATTACTATCTAATTT
Source organism: Macaca fascicularis (assembly GCF_037993035.2). Lineage (NCBI taxonomy): Eukaryota > Metazoa > Chordata > Mammalia > Primates > Cercopithecidae > Macaca > Macaca fascicularis. The sequence continues at coordinate 34,610,636 of NC_088379.1, read as the reverse complement.
TAAGAAATATAAATATGTTTCAAAATGTATATTTACAATTAGATGCAAATGCAAGTGACAATGGCAGAAAGCATAATACTCTGCATAGAAGCTGTAATTAGAGTAGCAGAATGTGAGCAGATAAAAAAACTTTCAAATAAGGCGCTGATACAACCACAAATTTGAAATTCTGCTAATAAGTCCCTGAACTGTAACAATACTAGAATAAGGCAGTTTTAGACTTTATAAAAGCATGTACTTAAAACTTGGCATTAAAAAGAAGGCCATATCACTATCTTTGACAATTATTGCTAGCATAAAATATGCTTTGTCCTTAATTTCTCTATAGCTTCTTGATTTCTGATGAAAAATCACCAAGATTTTTCTAGAACATGACTCTGCTCATTAATCATCCTTTTGTTTAATGGCCAAGCACATATTTCTCAAGAAAATGTGAAAAGGTATCTCTTATTTATTGAATTTGTCCATGTTGATTACTGAATGTTCAAATTTGCTTTAAAACTGATAGATTATCACTGAATATTACAATGATGTCACTAATAAAGCCTACAATAAGAGTGATCTCCTATTCTAGATTTTGAATTTGTTTAAGAAAAGCTAAAATATGAATTCATTTGGTGGAATCATGCTATACAAAACTTGTCCATCCTACCTGGAGGGTAATTTATTCACTGTGATTTCGGAGGATTCATTTAGTTTCATTTATTCTCAGCTTCTTCATCTATAATTAGACAACATTTTTTTAATTACCCTGTATGTTTTAATGGAATTAAATAATTATACTTAACACACTCACTACAGAGCCTGGGAAATGAGATGATCACTAAGTTCTCTAATCTCCTTCTCCACTAATTGTGCTTAAATATTTAATGCCTCTGTGGGATGGAATGTGTTTTCCCCATTTGCATTTTATTTCCTATGAAGAGAGTTCCATTTGTATAACTCTCTTGGCCTTTCTGCCCAGAGGACTTGGCATTCCTTAAGTCACTGGTACATTTGAGAAGAAAAGATAGAGCATGCTCTGTCCACCTCCTCCTCTCTGTCTGGAATCATTTACCTAAAGGCAGGTTGAGATTTCCTCTGTCCCTCTGCGGCAGCCCTTCCAGGTAGAAAGGCTTGTCCCAGGCCAGCATGACTTGGTGTGTGCCCTTCTGTATAAGTCTGAGATTCAGTATTAGGAAACCTGCTACCTGAACATAAACTCCATCTCCTCTAAACTAGACTTTTCCACAATAAAACTACACATGTATTTTATTTTCTATTTACTTTATTACTTTTCCTTATTATTTATTTATTTATTTATTTATTTATTTATTTATTTATTTATTTATTTTTACTTTTAGACAAAGTTTTGCTCTTGTTGCCCAGGCTGGGGTGCAATGGCGCAATCTCAGCTCACCACAACCTCCGCCTCCTAGGTTCAAGCAGGTCTCCTGCCTCAGCCTCCTGAGTAGCTGGGATTACAGGAATGCACCACCACACCCAGCTAATTTTGTATTTTTAGTAGAGATGAGGTTTCTCCGTTTTGGTCAGGCTGGTCTCGAACTCCTGACCTCAGGTGATTCACCTGCCTCGGCCTCCCAAATTGCTGGGATTACAGGCATGAGCCACCACGCCCGGCCCTTGTTTCTTGCTTTGTATAGAACCCAGGTGGAAAAGAAGTTTGCTATTTGCTGGGTTTCCTCAGAGACCTCAGCAATCTCGAGCTATCATTGCCATTGGTCAGTGTTTGGACCTTGAAAGGTAACAAATGCTGATACAATAATGTGACTCAGCTCATATGTCATTCTTCAAAATCCCCAAGCCATGAAGTTTGTAAGTCTTGTTTACCATTTATTTCCCTTATCAGTGCAACAAAGGAGACATCACAAGGCGGCTGACTAGGTCCTGAGAATTATCAGTTCTGAATTTCCTGTCAATTTGAGGAATTATTTCATCAGCTATTGCCCATCAGCAAAAATAAACATACTTACCGCCCCAGACTCTCATTTCTCAGCACTCCTTTCCCAAAATTGGGGTAAATTGATTTAAAAACAGGCAATAATATTGATACAACAGGGTGTTTACATTAGTTGCTCTGGGAAAGATAGAACAGATAGAACAGAGAAAAACAAATGTAAATAATTAACACGGTTTCAGCCAGTAAGATATTTTTGTTTCTTAAATATTTTCACAATTCTGCATTTACATGAATGTTGTTGCATTTTGTCCTGTCTTACAAGGCCTTTCTACTAATTCAGATTGTGAGAATACTATTTATTTTTAAATCTACTTCTTCCAAAAATATTTCCTGATGTTTATAATGTAATGCTGCTACATCCTCATATATATTTTTCCTTTTACAATATATAATACATTTGCATATTCAAATACACTATGTATTTTCACGAGGCAGCAACTATCATAAAAGCTAACTTGTCCATACTAGAAATCCCATCAATGTCTTGGACAAGCATTACCATGTTGTATTATTAAAGACAACGTTTTTGCAGAATAAATATGACAGTATTTCACTCCTTTTAATAGATATGATATCTTTGTTACTATAAAATAAGTTCAGCAATTCTAATGATTATGTATAAGATGTCTTTGGAAAATATTTTAATAATTACTCTTCAGAAATCAATCTTCATATGTCATAAGTAAAATTCCAATTTTCTAAAGTGTGAGAGATTACTAAGCTTATGAAACAGAAAGATGGGGACTGAATAGCAAGGTTATAATTTCCAACATTTTAAATAAATAGTGTAGGTAGAAAAATATCAGGTAATTTTGATTGTAAATGTCACTTGAAGTAGATAGTGGCATTTGCTAAAAGATTTTCCTGATACCCACAGAAGCATTTTAATAATAATAAAAAAGTTCCTTGGATTTCATGCCCTATATTAAATTGTTAAATATTGATGAATAATTTACAAATTTTAACTGTCAGTTGATATTTCTCCTGTGCATTAGAGGCCAAAAAAGCTGACACCTCTTTTTCTTAATATTCAACTGGAAAAAAGTAGCTGCTTTTAAGATGGCCCATATATGCAAAATATATAGGGTTGACTTAGAAGTGTTTTCATAAGTCGGTTTATATGCAATCTAAGTTGAAACTTAGAAATATAATCATTTGTTACCTGTAAATTTATATGATGTTTTTAGACACTCATCCTTAACTTGAGTTTCATAATTCTGGCAGTTTTTTTACAAGGATAAAATTATAATTTTATGTATATCTACAATTTAAAAAGGAGTAGATCTCAATTTTCTTTGAACCTGAAACTGCTCTAAAAAACAAAGTCTATTATTTAAAAAAAAACTGAGAATGAAGTGAGAATATGTAAATAAAAACCTCAACAGACTGATGTTTCTTATTTTTAAATAGCAATTCCATCCTCAACCACATTAAGAATAACTCCTTCATAATAATATTATTTCCTCTATCCTGGGGAATCTCTCTTTCTCTCTCTCTCTCTCTCTCTCTCTCTCTCTCTCTCTCTCTCTCTCTCTCTCTCTCTCTCTCTCTCCCCCCTTTCTTTTTTTTCTAGCGGAGTCTTCCTCTGTTGCCCAAACTGGCATGCAGGGGTACCATCTAAGCTCACTGCAAGCTCCACCTCCCGTGTTCACGCCATTCTCCTGCCTCAAGCTCCCGAGTAGCGGGGACTACAGGCGCCTGCCACCACTCCCGGCTACTTTTTTTTTTTATTTTAAATAGAGACGGAGTTTCACCGTGTTAGCCAAGATAGTATCGATCTCCTGACCTCGTGATCTGCCCGCCTCGGCCTCCCAAAGTGCTGGGATTACAGGCGTGAGTCACTGCGCCCGGCCGAGAATATTTTTTAGAGATAAATTACAAAATGATAGATTATCCAAATAATAGAAAATAAGAGTCCATTTTATTGAAGGACATAACTTTGCATGCCCCAACACAGAAATTATTTGTTTTACCAATCTAAGAAATGTGCAATTTGTTTCTTTTTTAAAAAAATTAAACTTTGATGGTTAAAATGTTTACTGATATTTAGGCATTGTAATAAATCTAAAATGACAATAAAAATTCCAATTATTGGCTGTTATAACTGATTTTTGGAGTGGCATATTTCACACTGAAAACGTGGATCACTAGTCTTACTGTTAATTTGTGACATGTAGCAGGTACATAAATGAGTTCTAGTAGACTTTGAAGGCACATAAGGGCCAACTAAGCACACAATTTAGTAGCATATTTAAACAAACTAAATAATTTTAGCAAGCCTAGGAAAAATGTAAGCAGGGAATGATTAATAATAACATGTTAAGAATTTGAATTTATTAACCACCCTGATAAAAATCGTTTCATCCCTTTTTCACCAAATGGGTGGAGAATTTTGACTTTTTTAATAGGAATATTCCTTTCTATTTTTCTTTAAAGGTTTTGATAATGTAATAGCCAGACACTCTAGAAAAGAAAACAGGACAAAAATGGTGCAAGTTTTTAGTATATGAGCTCTATATATGTGTTTTGAATGGAGCTCTTTGAGTTTTTCTATCAACTGGCTGGTAGCTACTATCCCCCTGCTGACAGAGGGCCAGACAAAAGAGCACTAGCAGGGGATCCACATGGTGGGTCCCTTCAGGGGCCTGCTGTCAGGGGTCAGATTGCGGGCACAGCTTCAATGACACACCACAGTGTGAAAGTTGAAGAGTTGTTAGTACTTCCCGACCCTGGGGTGTACACAGCATGCTACACATAGAGGTCAGAGAGTGCTGATGGAGAGAGAAGAGAGCGTCGCAACTAGCGGTATAGATAAGGGACTAGGGCTTGGGTCACTTTAAGTGAATCCCTAAGAGAAGTACAATTAGCACTAAATTTAGAAGACTGATTGTTAAAAACTCTGACCCGTATCATGATAATTTTGAAGTGAGTAGAAGAGTCAACATGCCCGAATGGTCCCTCTGAAGGAACCAAATGCCTGAATGGTCCTACTAAAGGAAGCGGCAGAAAAGCTGGGAGCCCAGTGTGCTAAGTGGGAGAGATGTCTCTAAGTTCTTATCTCTGGCCACCAACTTGAGCCTTGTGGGGTGGTGCGGAACTGGAAACTGCCTCAAAGGTGACTGATCCCCGCTTCTGGCACAAGAAAGCAAACTTCCATTCAAAAATAATGTGAATGTTCTCACTTATAACTGGAAGCTAAACATTGGGTACTCATGGACATGAAGATGGCAACAATAGACACTGAGGACTGCTAGACAGGGGACGTAGAGAGGGGGCAAGGATTGAAAAACGAAGTGTTGGGTGCCATGCTCACTACCTGGGTAAGAGAAGCAGCCCTACCCCAAAGCTCAGCATCACATACTATAACCAGTAGCAAACCTGCATGTGTACCCCTAGAATCTAAAAGTGGAAATTATTTTTTTAAAAAGATGCCAAGGCAAGATAAAACTACAAGCATTTACTAAAATATGTATTTCTTATTTGTTTTAAGGAAACCTCTTCAGAAATTAACTGAAAACATGTCCTATATACTATTCTGTGCACATGTGAAAACTTTTCTAATATCGTTGCTTGCATTCCAACACTTACGTTTTGCACTGGTCATTATCACCTCTTCTCCAAATACATTGATCTCATCAAAATTTTAAACAGTTGATTAAAGCTCTGGGAAATTAATTTCTAGACAAATGTTTCTTATTGAAAACAATCCTAATTTTCTTATTTTTATCAGTATAAGTACCCTTGTTGAAAATTTTATTTGAAATTTTAGTAATCATTCACCTCTCTAGTTGCTCAAAACTTGAATACCCAAGAAAGTAAAATTAGCACTAAATTTAGAAGATTGTTTATTAAAGACTCTACCTTTGTATCATTATAATTTTGAAGCGATCAAGAGTCAATATATAGCTGAGCCCAAAATATTTTACCAGAATACTAAAAAATAGATACATTCTTAGGTTTGCTTTCTCTATTTATTTCCTTTGTTCTTTACCCATTCTTATATATAAATATGTGTGTGTGATATTAGTTACTTTTTTTTTTTTTTTTTTTTTTTTTTGAGATGGAGTCTCACTCTGTCGCCCAGGTTGGAGTGCAGTGGCCGGATCTCAGCTCACTGCAAGCTCCGCCTCCCGGGTTTACGCCATTCTCCTGCCTCAGCCTCCCAAGTAGCTGGGACTACAGGCGCCCGCCACTTCGCCCAGCTAGTTTTTTGTATTTTTTAGTAGAGACAGGTTTCGCCGGGTTAGCCAGGATGGTCTCGATTTCCTGACCTCGTGATCCGCCCGTCTCGGCCTCCCAAAGTGCTGGGATTACAGGCTTGAGCCACCGCGCCAGGCTAGTTACTCTTTATGAAATATTTTCTATGTGCCAGGAATGATTGTAAGCTCTTCATATGTATTAACTTATTTAATTCTATCAATATTCTAGGAAGTATTTCCCTCTATTTTACAGAAGAATGATTGCAGGCTTGGAAACATTAATTGACTTGCCCAATATTACATAATATTACCTGTCCATTTACCATCACCTACAAGTGTTTACTCCATTTTAGTCAGCTACTATTTTTTTAGCAGTCATAATTGAAAGCATTTATCTGAGTGCTTATGGGGGTGTATCAGATTATTTAAGAAAAATATATAGACTTACTGCCTCACTGGATCAGAAATTGGGTCTTGAGAAAGAATAAAATAAATTAACAAAACTATTTGATTCGAAGTCCAGAGATACTTTGTTAATAAGAATGGTCCAATTTTCAGAAAGGTCAACTCTCTAACAGAGGAAAGTGAGGCTTACAGGAAAATGGTAAAATAATACACAGTGTAACTGATTCAATGGGAACTTCTGGTAGAGAAATGTGAGACTAGTCCCATCACTCTTCCCTAGGGACTCTTACACTACTAATATACTATTGGTATATTGGAGATCAATAAGCATTTATTGAATGAATGAATGAATAACAAAGAAATCAATCAATAAGCCTGGCATTGGTATAAACTGGACTACTTTGTTACTTTAAATTGGAAGAAAACAATTAAAATGAGTATTCTATTGGCTTGATCTTTTTTGCTGGCATGATTTGCATTTTTGTATAACTGATTTAATAATACCGAGTCATTTTTTCAAAAACAATTCAGCATTCACACATCAAACCAAAAACAGTGTTACATATTGGGAGTGAAAAGTTAAATAAACTCCGATTTGGTCTTTGAATATTTTCAAATCTACAGGTGGAGAGAAATGTGTAAATAAAAAATTAACAATGGTGTGATTACTGTCATAACATAGCAAGCAGAGAGTAAAATGGGAACAAGAAAAGTATTTAATGAACATCAGAGGATTCTGATGAAACATACCGCGAAATATGGCTGAGTTGAATCATTTAGGATTAGTGAGAGGAAGTAAGTGAAGATGAAGGGACAAGACAGATAGCAAACCCTATGACTTGTTCTACAAACATTTCAGGAAAATTTAATTGAGTGGGGCTTGAATGCTTGAGAAATAGAATAAGTTACAACAAAAGATAGGAAAGGAAGTGAAGACAGATGGTAGAATATCTTAAGTGCTAGCTTATCTAATGAGTTTGAACGTTATTCTGAACATCCTATGGACAGCAATTGCATTGTTTCAAAATGGAATGTTATTATATGACTGATGAGAATGATAAGTCGCTATATATTTGAAGTAATTATGTCATAAAGCAGTGCAGATGCTAAAATAGTATTCATTAACTATCAATAGAATTATGAATAATCTCACAAGAATTCTGGTCACTTTTGTAACCTTACCATTCTGTTGAAATCTTATTAATCAGATCTGTGAATTCCTGTACAATACTAAAAGCAGAGAGCACACAGGAAATTGAGAAGCATCCAGGTATTACTATAGAACTCAAATTTGGATGAAATTTTTTTTCTTAATGTAAGTCACTAATTTGTCACAAGGATCAAAAAGGAGGAAGCTTATTTAGTAAAAAATCTCTGTTAATTTGAGGAGTTCGATTCTCACTTTATATTCATTTTCCAGTTTCTTGCTTCAAAGAATATCTATTTCCTTGTAAGCCTGTTTAAAGCATTAATATGCTTAAAACCTGTTCATAATAGAATATGTAGATGGCCTCTGAAGCAATCTACCACATTCAAACTCAACGCTCATATTAATTTTCTCAAGACTCTTGAACAGTTTATAGTGTTAATTATGTCTATTAATGTGTCATTTACTTTGAAATAATATGTATGTTTTCTTCTAAAATAGAAATCCTTAGTTTTGCTTTGCAGAGTTCTATTTCAGTAAGCCTTTCTGATCTAATGACTCTGATTTTTCTTGGAAATAATAGGTTAACTTGTACAATGAATAGTAACACATATGTTTAATGCAGATAACTGACGGCTTATCAAATTGGTTCTAATTAGACATTTTGCATTATAGGATTAATATGAGCACTGTTGGGATAGGACATAAAACTGCATACATTTTTCAAGTGCAGGCCGGGCCCGGTGGCTCACGCCTGTAATCCCAGCACTTTAGGAAGCCGCCGGTGGGCGGATCATGAGGTCAGAATTTCAATACCAGCCTGACCAACATGGTGAAACCCTGTCTCTACCAAAAATACAAAAATTATCCAGGTGTGGTGGCACATGCCAGTAATCCCCGCTACTCAGGAGGCTGAGGCAGGTGAATTGCTTGAACTTGGAATGCAGAAGTTACAATGAGCTGAGACCATGCCACTGAACTCCAGCCTGGAAAACAGAACGAGACTCCATCTCAAAAATAAATAAATAAATAAATAAATAAATAATCCCAAGTGAGAATAAATTTATAAAGGTGACATTTTCCATTTCACACTAGCTTTGATACCATTTGCCAAATGCTAATGACTGCAGGTGCACAACTGGGCCTTGAAAGTATTTGCCTGGCAAACAGATGTGGTGAGTTTGGGGTAGAAAATAACAGATATGGTGGGATTGGAGAGGAACATATTTTTAAATTGCATTCTATTTCCAAATAGTTGCCATTCTAAATAAATATATGAAAACTTGTGAAATTCCCCAAGTAATAGGTTCCAGTGCAAAGCTAAATTTATAGGTTCAAAATGGTGTCTTTCCCAGCTTGCTATTGTATACTAGCATAAGGAAAACCTGGTGAATTCATCTGTGTGATTCCATCATTCTTATTTTCACTCATCTATTTTTCCTTATATTTTTTGGAAGTTAAACATCAGAATTCCTGATTAATGTTTAGTAGCATGAATACAAGGCTAAATCTGTTTCCCAAAACTTGTGCTTTCTCTTTTAACAATTCAATTATATGTATAATTTTACTTACATCTTGTCATATTAAGATATATTTCTACAATAGCTGAGGAATTATTACCTGAACATTTATTTCTACTTAGAAAAGGGTAGATGCTTAACTCTCCATTTTATTACTCTATTTGCCAACATCTCCTTGCATATAACCACATATTCTTCTATACTGTGACTTTTCAAAAAATATCCTTGCAACTATTTTTTCAATATGATGTCTAAAAGATAAATGATGAATCTTTTAATTACCTAGGTATAGTATATATCAGCTGGCAAGGGCAAGTGGTGAAGCAGTGCTGGTCTGAGGCCTGGAGTAGCATGGACTTTGGAAATCTCAGTCTGTATCAGCAGCAGGTGGACAGGTCCCCTATTGCTCATCATCCTCTGAGACAGTACGCAGCTATTAGCAGGACCAGACATGACACTTGGGGAGTTTTTAAAGAAACCCCAACTTCTGGCTGTGGAGCTTTGAAACTGCATAATCAGGGATGAAGCAGCCCTACCTCATGTCATCAGAGGACAGTGCACGTATGATAACATAACATAAAGAACTTCAGCTCTAGCCTTATTCTGCCAGACCAGCGTCAATCATTTCAGTGGCATAATCCAGGAGCTGCGGTCTAAGGTTTGTGTTTGCAGCTGAATGGTATGACATTACTTGCCACATCTCTGCTTGTGGTTGGGAAAAGTTCTGTCCCTTACCCTTTTTCTCGTAATGGAGACTGGGCTAGGGAAGGGCGTAGTCCAAACCTTGTAGTAAAACAGGGATCAATGTCCAATGCTATGCTAAAAGCTTGTTTCCATGCACCTATGCAGGAGGCCAATTTCATTCCTGGGAGCCCAATTAGCAACAGTTTTGTCTTGAAGAAATATTTTCTTACTATACAGTAAGATGTCACATTTGTAAATTCTAAAATATCACATATGATATATGTAGTATGTATGGAGTAAAATTATTTTATCTCAATTGGCAATCCTCCTATAGCCACTTGTCAGATAGTCTATTCATAAAAATAATCTGTTTATTTTACAATATATTTTCTGTCAAATACCAAGTTTCCAGGTATATGTAAAGGTGTGTATCTTCTTCCATTGATCCATTTGCCTAACCCTGTGTCAATGCCACAAGCCATCATTGTAGATCATTTAATTACTCCTATTACATGGACAAAATTAAACAATATATTCTTCAAAAGCTTTTAAAATGATTTGAATTATGCATACATGCACTACAATAGGAAAACATTATGATAAAAATTCAAATTTACTAAGGAAAACATGATGACAATAGCAAACAATACAGAGCATTAATATTTGATCTCAAATATATTATACACTATTTTCTATAAAATAGTGTATTTTCTTTCCCCAACTACATTTTAGTTTGTAATTTATTGCCCACAATAATCTCATGAGTCATTAATGTTCTGTGTTAAGACTGCATCAAAAGACGCTTTGGGGAAAATGCATTTATATGTGAATTACATTAAGCAAAACAAATTGGAAAGTTCAGAGCTACAAAGAGGCTAAAACAGGAAATATTTAATTTTTAGGAAAAAGCCACTGTAAAACTCGTGGTTCTAGAAATGGTGAAAACTTAATAAAAGAATGTACAATGTGAGGAAACGCTTGAGTGAGACAGATTGATGGAAAATTAAGCATGTGACTACCATATAGATAAATATTTTAACTATATTATTAATAGTCAAAGGTTGAATATTATGGTACATATTATACAATTTTGAAATTATTATTCATGATTTAGTTACTCAGAATTCTTAAACCAATTCATTTAAACATAAGATGGGTAATTTGGGTATAGTAGGATATTAGGTAAAAATGTATAGGTTTATATCTTCTCCTTTAATGTAGCTCTTTCTTGGGCAGCATCAGAAGCCAGCTTTAACTGGTATGGTAAAGAGTGTTTAATGAACACTCAATTCAATAGTTCTCATTAACTTTTTATCTTAATAACCTAAATAACAGCAACAACTGGTGTCTAAGCCTTCTCTTAAAACACCTCTAATTTATTTCTAAATGGTTTCAATAGATATATTTCTAATCTAAAGATGGACTATGCCACTTCCATAATTAAAATCCTTTATTTTTTTTCTTATTGCCAAAATGTTAATACACACTTTGATACAACTTACCATACCACAGCCTCTACTTATCTGTCTAAAATAATCCCCACCCACCCCCAACAGACACACATACACACATACACACACACACACACACACACACACACACACACTCTCACAGTCAGTCCTCAATAAGCATTGTTTTATCAAACAATATGGAACCATGTGAGTTCCATCCTGCACTGGGAATACTGTAGCAAAACAGACAAAAATTTCTGTGCTTACTCTTTTAACTTTAGTGGAGGAGGATAACAAAAATCAAGAGGAGTAAGTAAAATATATTGTATAATATGTATAAGGTATATGGTATAATGTTAGGCCATACTTGCATTGTGATAAAGAAATACCTGGAACTGGGTAATTTACAAAGAAAACAGGTTTAATTGGCTCACAGTTCTGCAGGCTTTACAGGAAGCATGGTGCTGACATTTGCTTGGCTTCTAGGGAGGCCTCAGGAAGCTTACAATCATGGCAGAAAGTGAAGAGGGGGAAGCCCATCACGTGGAAAAAGTAGGAGCTTTGTATGGGGACAAATACCCAAACTATGTCATATGATATTATATAAAAAAGAGAAAAATAAAGAGGGACAAGATAAAATGTATTGTTGTGGGTTGTAATGTTTTATACATTAGCCAGAGAAGACCTCATAGATGAACAATTTAAATAAAAATATGAAGCAGGTCAGGCCTTAATTTTTATAACTCGAGGAAGAATCTTCTAGGCAGAGAGAACATCAAGTGTGAAGGAGAATGATTAAGATGACTGTGCTGGGAAACCTCTTCCAATACTGTCATGACCAAGACATTATCTAATCTTTGTTTCTGTTTTAAAATTCACCTTAGGTAATTCTTCCAACTGGAAAACTTACGATTTACTAAAGTTTGGTACAGGTGATATTTCTTGGCATTGTAATAAGATTCTATACCATAACACTTAAAGCACACTGTAGTTTACATATTTCATTTTACATATTTGTTGACTTATCCATCCTCTACACAGGAAACATTGACTATTTATGTGAATCACTAGTTTTAAAGGCAGTAAAGGGTAGTCTTTAATAACACAAGACCTTGAGCTACAATTTTTGGTCTCTCATTATAGGTTTTCTATGTGCTAGCTGTAGTTTAAGGAGTTACTTAAGGACCTCATTGTTTCAGATTCTTCATCTCTGAGTTTAAAATAATTCAGTAATAGAATCTTATACTTAATATGGACCAGGCATTGTTTTAGACACCTCATATTTATTAATTCATGCATTTTTTCACATCATTTATATTTGTAAAACTTTTGAAGTTATAGTTAAGGTATGGTACCGATTAAGTTAGTTAAAGTATATAAAATGGTTTAAAACAGTTTCTGGCATAGTGTTTATCTACTTACATATGCATTTACATTAGGTTGGTGTCAAAGTAATGGTGCTTTTTGCCATTACATTCAATGGCAAAAACTGCCATTACTTTGGCACCAACCTAATAGAAAAGTGCACATAAAATAAATTGTTGTGGATTTCCTAAAATTAATATACAATCAGAAGTCTACTCTTAAAATTTTTTAAATCAACATCAGTTATACCCATGTTCTACCACGAATATTCATCCTCTGTGAAATGAAGACTGTGGTTCATGCTATATTTCTGAATGCAGTGTTTTTCTCCTGTCCTAGGATTTTCTCCAGCTCTTGGACATTCATTCTGGCACTTCTTGATATTATCATAAATTGTCAAGATAAGATTTTTAAGGAAATAAAGATTCATATTTCTTCCTCAAGTGATCATTATGTTGAACATTAATTTTGTTAAAATATTGTAATTGTCCAACCATTCTCTCAAGAAAAACAATTACATATTTCACACACCCAGGTAATGAAAACCATTTCTCTCTTCGCTAATAGTAATTTTAAGTTTCCATCAACTTAAGATTCATTTCATTCAAGAGTTATAAACAAATGATATTTTTATTTAGATAAATGTAGTAATTATTTCTATATCACCTGATTTCAGCTGGCTTCTTGGAAAGCATTAGTAAGAACATAAAATCATAGAATAAACTATTCAATGAAATGATGAGATACTTCTTAATAAAATTTTAGATCAGCCATAAAATTTGACCAAAAATGTTGGCCCTTATTATGCAAGAAAGTAGCATAAGCTAAATTACATAGGTAGAGTTTTCCAGGAAGATTAGAAAAGCTACAAGTATCCACATATGAAGCCAGGGTACCAGAAGGGCAACAAAAAGTGTCATCCATAGAGTAATACAGATCCAATAATTTTTTTAATGTTATGAAGAGATAAAAGTTTCTTCTGGCCATGTGCAGTGGCTCACGCCTGTAATCCCAGCACTTTGGGAGGCCGAGGCGGACAGATCACGAGGTCAAGACATCGAGACCATCCTGGCCAACATGGTGAAACTCCGTCTCTACTTAAAATACAATAAATTAGCTGGGCGTGGTGGTGCACACCTGTAGTCCCAACTACTCAGGAGGCTGAGGCTGGAGAATCGCTTGAACCTGGGAGACAGAGGTTGCAGTGAGCCGAGATCGCACCACTGCATTCCAGCCTAGTGACAGAGAGAGACTCCGTCTCAAAAAGAGAAAAAAGAAAAAGAAAGAAAGAAAGGTAGGTGGGAAAGAAAGGATGATGAAAGTTGGAGTGAAAATGAAAGAAGGGATTTGATAAACAACACAAGTAAATAATCAAGTGTTCGAAGAAATTAATTGACACTGATGCTATTTTATTTTATCCAGTGGGGTAAATTTTATTCAAATGTGCTAATAAGCATGTTGTTATCTAAAACAGCTATAACATACACACGTGTGTGTGTGTATATATATACACACACAAAAATAACATACAATAGTTGTTACACAATTTACTTTTTTTTTGCTTGAAAGGGAACTAATCCATCAACAATTTCAAGGACATCTGAGTTTATAATAAATACAACAATGAAAATACAATGTTTACTACATGTGAAAACATAAATATTTTTGTCAACCTGTGCATTACAAGTCAGCTTGTGCAAAGCCATATGAGGCCGATTCCACACATGTAACTAAATATCTACTTAGATAGGTATAACTAACACAAGTTTTATAAAAATGTAGGTTGATTATACCTGAAAATATTTTAAGAGAATGTTTATCATGATATAAATTGAAATAAAAGGCCAGAAGAATTGTAATTTATGCTGGAAGGAGTAATAAATAGAAAATATTTTATCAACTACAAAAACATGTAAATATACTAGTATATAGAAATGCAAAAAATGCTAACACTTAACTTTGCAACACAAATTAGTTTTACTAATGAAAGGCAGGCTTAGGTTATTTATGTAACATAAAAGGAAAGGTCAATATAACCTTCAGAAACAAAATTAGAAAAGTACTTTTGAATTTGACTGAAATACTACAGCAGTTGCAAACAGAATGATGATAAATTATGTCTCTTAAATCTAAGTGCTGCAATTATGAGATTCTCAGAACAGTCTTAGAAATGATAGATTTAATGTTCTGCTACATAGAAGACAATATAAAAGCACAAACTGGCAAAGCTTTTCCACTTTGAATTTCCTTTTCCCTTTTCAGAAACAATTGACAATCAGCATGGCGATCCCTGAGGACAGTTTGGAAACATCATAATATCTGAAGTACATTTTGAATCTCAAAGAAGAAATGATGGAAAAGAAAATGTGCATAGATTATATAATACAATGATAAGTTTTGCTCCCACACTGGAACATCCATCAAAAATTACAGTTTCATAATACATCCATTGGGGTTTGACCGTGGAGTACTGTCTTTTAAAAAAGGGAAAAGTAGACAAGGTGATAAAAAGATGCATTTCCTAGGAGAATTTGGCTTCTATGAACTCTGGAAATAAGACAACAAAATTGTGACTCAAAGAAGTAATGTCAGAAATATTTTTACTAATAATCTCAAGAAATTAACGTTATATAATGTTTATGCATAGAAGATTTTATTTAAACACAATTAAAAAGAGCCTGGATAACTGCAAATGACACATATCATGCATGTGAAATTTTGCTTCCAAATGTATAATGGTCAGAATCCTAAATTTATATATATACGATTACATCTAGGTTTTAAGGTTATGTAACATATATTATGTAATAATATATAAATATAATATTAATATAATATAATATATAAAGGTATTAAAATAATATATCATATGATATAAATATTATATTATTATAGGATATAATATGATATGATATATTATATAACAATATCTGTAAGTTAATGTAACATTTCTCAGGCTTCAAAACATTCCATTCGGATAAAAGGAAGGCCGCGTTCATCAAGGTAGAAATTACAAAAGAGAGTTTGATGTAATAATTAAAAAATGTGTAGTACTGTGGGCATAGAACAAGAATTTGAGTTTCTGTTCAAAAATTACTTTCAAAGAGGAATGAAAATTGTCTAGTCAAACATTTCATTAAAAAGTGTATTTTTCTCCAACACATGAAACGATACCATCTTAATCCGGGGAGATTTGATTCTTTTGTGGCTTCAAAGAAGATTAAAAGGATTGTCCTACTACAATTAAGTTCTATTAAGTTTGTTAATATGCATACCATCTTGAAAAGTTTTAAGAAAATGAACTTTGTCTCATTGCTGGGAAAATTTAGTTTATTTTAAAAAATAATTTGTCTATTCAGATTTACATTAATACCAAGGATCTGAAGTACTCAGATATTTTAATATATAAAAATTCCTTTAAGCAATAAAATATTGGAGACTCTCAAATTCCTAAACCAGTGCTTGTTTTGAGTACAAAGATTTCTCCTGTTGAAAGAGATTTGCATTTTTTTCAAATATTTATTTTTTTAATGTTCTAGCTCTAAATTAAAGAGATGAATGAAAAACTCAGCATAACAATTCAAGAACCAGAAAATTCCTCATAGGACATCCAAAAGTAATTAAAATTAATAGAAATCTTAAAAATAATTGACTCCCTCTTTAAATTATGGTATTAGAAAATATGTAATATCATTAGTAAAGGGCAGTTTCTCTCATCACTCCTTTATGCCCCTCCAGATTTTGTCCCACCATTTTCTCGTCAAGGGTATATGAGTTATCAGAGTATCAAGGTATATCAGTTAATCAGAGGTATTTTCATGAGCAGAAATCTCTTTGAAGATTGTGCTACCAACTTCTTTTAGTAGTAATTTGTACATTGTAACTAAAAGGCTAAAATTCAGTTCAATTCAACGAATCTTTAAGTGCCTCTTATCAGGAACAATTGCTAAGGCAAATATTTAACAATTCACAGCATAATGAGAGTGGAAAAATATATTTTTGTTTACTATATATTTACAAAGCATTCTATAAAAATCTATAAGCAATAATGATAAACTCCTAGATATATACACTATTCTAGTAAATACTAATATTTATCAATGAGGTACAATAGAACTTACCTGTATCTTTTTACTCTTATTGACAATATACAGGTTTACAATAGTCAGAATTGTAATAACTATTTCTGAAGTTGTGGTTTTCCAAGTTGATTACATCTTGCTAATTATGTACATTTTACATGACTATGCATATGTACATTTTACATGACTATGCATGGCTCCCTTCCCACTTGCTGTATATTCTCTTTTTGTTCTTTGTCATTTTTTTTTTTTTTTTTTTTTTGAGATGAAGTCTCACTCTGTTGCCCAGGCTGGAATGCAGTGATATGATCTTGGCTCACTGCAACCTCCATCTCCAGGGTTCAAGCAATTCTTCTACCTCAGTCTCCCGAGTGCCTGGGATTACAGGTGCCCGCCACCATGCACAGCTGATTTTTGCATTTTTAGTAGAGACGAGGTTTCACCACATTGGCCAAGCTAGTGTCAAACTCTTGACCTCAGGTGATCTGCCTGCCTCAGCCTCCCAAATTGCTGGAATTACAGGAGTGAGCCACCCGGTGGCACCTGGCCCTTTGTCATGTTTTAACATTTTAATAGATTTGGCTTTTAGAGTTTTATTCTTTGATTTGGTCTTTCTTCCTTGATATCTCTTCTACAGTTTCTCAAGGGTTTTGTTGCTTTCTAAATTATTGTTGTTGTATGAATTTTAAGCATTTATACATTTTCCATAACTTTTAACATGTTATTTTCATTAACATTTAGAATTTTCAAAGAAGCTCCGGATGCATCATTAAAAATAATCACTCTCCTCTTGTCAACTCTCATTGTCACCACTGAAAAAATTGATAGTTTGGTTTTCACAATATTTCCTGCACACCTGTTTGGTTTTGTTAGTTGACGCACTTACAACTGTTTGTGGTACAGAACATACTTAGAAACATGCAAAACATTTTATAGATGTCAAAAGAAAGTGTGGGAGGTTGCAATTCGGGTTCACAAAAATTTCAAATTTTGGAGAAACCGGAGTATAATAAAATTAGAGCAAATAAACCAGTGTTATCTGAATTTATATAGTGTTTAATTATAGCAAATAATAGCATTGTCTATATTCTAGGTACCATTTAAGTGTTTTACCTATATTAACACATTTAATTCTTAAAACAAGTATACAGGGAAAATGTGATTATTATCCCTATCTTAGAGATAAGGAAAATGAGGCCCAGCACTATACAATTATTTGTCTACCTTTTCATAAGTAAGCATCAGTGTTGTGCCTTGGTTCCAGACAGTGAGGCTACAGATCCTGAGCTCTCCAAAAACGAAGTTACACTGCCTTTCAGAAGATGCATGCAGGAAAACTAGAGGCTTTTGAATTCTATGTTAAACGGTAAGAAACTGTAACAACGTGAGTAAACATTTCTAAACAGAAATATCACTTCAGTATATATTTGTGCAAAAATAACACTTTTGTGCTTTCACCAAGATTTTGGTGAAAATATTTAACAGTGGGTTTAGAGAATTCAAAATAGTAATTAAACTGCTGAAGACAGAAGGATCAGCATAAGTCAATTGCTTTAGTCTAAGAAAATAGAATGCTGGCGTAGCCTGGAATGATATCAAAGAGAATAACTTTAAAGTAGTGTGTGTGTGTGTGTGTGTGTGTGTGTGTGTGTGTGTGTGTGTGTGACCTTGTGTCCCCGGGTATGCACGGGCACATGGGTGTACGCTTTTGAAACAATATTTTCTCCAAAAGATACAGAGATAAATCTGGTGTTATTTAGTTTTCTGTTTTTTTTTTTTTTCTGTTTTCCCGAAAGAGGTCATATGTAAAGCACATTTAGATAGTTAGTTAGAAATTATAATAAGGTAGATATAAGTATATATACATGCAATTTTAAATAAAAGAGGAGACTTTTTTCTCTCTCAATAACATGTTATATATGCCAGAGGGGATGAGAAGTGAAGGTCACAAGGCATATTTATTTAAGGTGGTTTCTTAAACGAGGAAATACTTCGGACAAAGTTCCGGAGTACAACAGCTCTAAAAACTGCCTTTAAAGAGGCAACATGTTTCTGAAGTAGTTTGTCCTTTTGGATTTGAACAGGCTGATTTCTGCAATGAACAGTTATGTCAGCACTTCATCTACCCCAAAGGAAAAGCATGATAAATCTGCATTGTGCTTTGAGGAAGGCGCATTACCAAGCCCTAGTATTAGCTTTCAAACCAGCTATTTCTAGTAACAGGTCAGATTTACCCACTAGCTATTCTGGCATTTATGCATAGAATCACACTTTGTGCTGAATGAGCTGCATTTTTTTAATGCACCCATAACTTTAGTACTTATTAAAACATATATTTTTAGCATTTAACAAATTAAATTAATATGTATTTACTTTGCAATTCTTTTCTGATTAGGATATACAATTAATTCCAAACAGCATCGGAATGTAAAGTGTTTTGATGATATGAAACCTGTACTTTTCATCAAGAACAATTATCAGGTAATACTTTTGTGTTTATTTTACACTGAGTTATTATTGCAATTATTTGTTAATTTAAACTCTTCTTTGCATATACTGCTCTGTTTCCTTTCATGCTTATTTTAATCTCAAGAGCAAATCAAGTCACAGAATTTCTCCCCTAGGATTTCATTTTTAATGCTTTGAAATAGAAACCAGACTGTCAGCTGAACCTTCCCAAGGTCTTAAGGAGGACAGAATCAAGGGCACCAAAATCTTTAATTTAGAACATGACTTGATTAATTTTCTGCCATAACTTGATTCTTCCATTGAAGAGTACTATTTCTATTCAAACCATATGAGTTTTGACTATTAATACAAAATAGTGCTCAAAACAATTATTAGGAAGAGTAAGCAATCCTTGGCTGCTTGGGAATAATTGGGAAGCTCAAGAAAAATGAGTGCTTTTACAAATTGTGTATTCTTTCCTTCTTTATGCCTTTGATTTTTCTCCTGTAAGACGGGGTAAGATGGGATGTTACATTGCTAGTCCACAAATAGCTCAGTTATTTAGGGGAAGATGGAGGAATGGAAGGAATAAACTATAATATAACATTTGCCTATTTGCCTTCCTCTAGAAAAAAATGAAAAAAATCAGAAGATGCTAATACTGAAACAAGTATTAAAATTACCAGCTTTATCTTCCTACCCTTCATCACTGTTTCCTCACTTACACTGTACTGTAAACAACTTTCTACATGCTATAATATTGAGATTATGGACTATTATAATCATAAAAAGTCATCAAACATGTTGACTATCTGCAGGTTTAGGGCCTTACGGCCGACTCTGGATAAACAAAGTGCTCTGAAGTATGAACCCTTTCTCAATAAAAGATAGTGTTTCAGGAGAAACACACCTAAAACTATTCAAAGTATCATAGGATAAGAATCAAATGGGTAATATGCACCTTGAAGTCAAGCTATTTTTGTTTGCCAAGTACACGATCTCATATTTTATAAAACTTTAAGTTTCCCCAAACTACCTCTTGGAAATTACAAACAACTTCAGGATATTTCTCAGGATACAAAATCAACATGCAAAAAATGTTAGTGTTTCCACACACCAACAACAAAATAGCTGAAAAAGAAATCAAGAAATCAATCCCATTTACCATAGTCATGTAAAAGAAATGCAATACTTAGAAATAAATTTAACCAAAGAAGTGACAGACCTTGGCAAAGAAAACTATAAAACACCAATAAAAAAAAATTGAAGACACAAAAAATTAAAAATTATCCCAAGCTCATGAATTAGAAAAAATAATATTGTTTAAATATCTATATTACTTAAAGCAATCTATAGATTAAGTGTAATCCCTATCAAAATACCAATGACATTTTTCACAGAAATAGAAAAAACCTTAAAATTCTTATGGAACAACAACAACAACAAAAATTCCAAATAGCTAAGGCAATGCTACACAAAATGAACAAAGATGGAAGCATCATGCTACCTGATTTCAAATTGTATAGAAAGATACATTAACCAAAACAGTTTGATACTGGCATAAAAATAGACACATAGACCAATACACAGACCAATAGAACACAATGGAAAATCCAAAAATAAATCCGTGCACTTAAAGTCAACTTATTTTTGACAAAGGTGTAAAGAATATGCATTGGGGAAAGAACAACCACTTCAATAAATGGTGCTGGGAAAACTGAATAACCATAGGCAGAAGAATGAAACTACACCCCTATTTCTCACCATTTATAAAATTAAACAAAATAGATTAAGGACTTACATGTAAGACCTGAAACTATAAAACTACTAGAAGGAAACATAGAGTAAGTGCTTCAGGACATTGGTCTGGCCGAAGATTCTATTGATGAAACCTCAAAAGCACAGGCAACTAATGGAAAAATAGACAAATGGTATTACCTCAAACATAAACGCTTTTGCACGGAAAAGAAAGCAATCAACCAAGTGAAGAGACAACTGTAGAATGGGAGAAAATATTTGCAAACTATCCATCTGAGAAGGGATTAATATCCAGAATATAAAAATAAATCAAACAATTAAACACCAACCCCCCCCTCAAGTAATCACATTGAAAAAAAAAATGGGCAAAAGACATGAATAGACATTTCTCCATAGAAGACATATAATTGGCCAACAAACGTATGAAAAATGTTTGACATCACTAACCACGGAAATACAACTCCAAACCACAATGAGGTATCATCTCAACCACTTACCTGGCTATTATCAAACGGACAAAAGTAACAGATGCTGGCGAGGATAAAAAGATAAAGGGAATTATAATACAATGTTGTTGGGAATGTAAAGTAGTATACACATTATGGACAACAGTATGCAGGTTCCTCAAAAAACTGAAAATAAAAATACCATATTATCCAACAATCCACTACTGATTTTTTTTACCACAGAAAATATCAGTATACTGAAGAGATTTATGCATTTCCATGTTTACTGCAGACTATTCACAATAGCCAAGATATGAATTTAACCTAAGTGTTCATCAACAGATCAATAGGTAAAGAAAATATAGTATATACACAATGCAATATTATTCAGCCATAAAACAGAATAAAATCTTTTTATTTGTGAAAACATGAATGAAACTGGAGCTCATTTTCTTAAGTGAAATAAGCCAGTTACAAAAAAAAAACATATTGTGTGTATTAGTCTGTTCTCACATTGCTATGAAGAATTACTTGAAACTGGGTAATTTATGAAGAAAAGAGATTTGAATGATTCATAGTTCCACAGGCTGTACAGAAAGTATGGCTTTGGAGGCCCCAGAAAACTTACAATCATGGCAGAAGGTGTAGGAGAAGCAGGGACATCTTCACATGGCAGAGCATGAGAGAGAGAGAGAGCAAAGAGGACAGTGCCACATAGTTTTAAACAACCGGGTCTTGTGAGAACTCTGTCATGAAATAACACTAGGGGGATGGTGATCAATCCTTAGAAACCACCCCCACGATCCCATCCCCTTCCATCAGGCCCCACCTACAACACTGGGGATTACAATTCAACATGAGATTTGGGTGGAGACACAGAGCCAAACCGTATCAAAGTGGGAATTGAGAATGTTGAGCTATGGAATAAGAGAGTAGAATTGTGGTTATTAGATGATGGAAATGGTAGGAGGGAGAGGATGATATGGAGCGGTTAATGAATAGATACAAGATTACGTCTAGACAGGAGCATCCACTCCTGGTTTTCTATAGGATTGTAGGGAGACTATAGTTAACAATAATTCATAGTATATTTTTTAATTGCTGAAAGAGAGGATTATGAATGCTCCCAACACAAATCAGTAATAAATGAGGTAATGTGTAAGTTAGTTGTCCTGATTTGATCATTACACATTCTCTACATGTTCTGAAATATCAAAGTTTACCCCATACATAGGTACAATTATTATGTATTACTAAAACAAAAAACAAATAAAAGGTTTGTATTTCAAGCTACTAAATTTTGGAGACAGAGAGAGAGAGAGAGAAGAGAGAGAGAGAGAGAGAGAGAGAGAGAGAGAGAGAGAGAAAGTGTGTGTGTGTGTGTGTGTGTCCAAAGCTAACCAATAAAGACTTAATAGAAGACAGATCAAGTAAGGCAGTGTGTTCATCTCCATGCAGGTGAGCAATCACTCATTACTTATGTTTGGGGTTTATAGTAAATCCATGAGTTGAGGGCCTTTAGTTGATTGCTACCTACACTGGTTGCCTCAAGGTTTGCTCAATTCATCTGAACTACTTTAAAGAGACAACCTGTTTTCAATGCATTATAACTCTCAAAAGATTATGTAAACTGAACTAACCATGAGATAAAATGAAGTGAAAAGAAATGTTTGTTGCAGCACTATTCAAAATAGCCAAGATACAAAATTAACCTAACAAATAAACTCCTAACACTTTTCTGTAGGTGGGAAAAATGGAGCTAGCCTGCAGTGCAACAATAAGTCAGTGCACCCTAGTATGTATTGTATACACATGTGCAATGCTGAAATTATCAGAAAATGTGGGAGATTCAATACTCTCTCATTCTGGCTTCAAAATATGCTTTACCATCTGCCTGTACATGTTTTAGTTATTTTCTATGGGGAAACTCAATAGAAGTACTTAAAAGTCTTCATTGCTTATAAATGAAAAATAATTTAGAGTAACTCAATATAAGTATGCTGCTTAATTACAAACATGAGAGGTTTAACATTTCGGTAAAGCACTGGTTCTATTAAGACATTGTTATAAAGCAGAGTTATAAGTCCATATTTTGCTATGGCTATAACTTAACAATTTAGCAGCAAAATTAATGTGTTGGTGTTTCCCTTTGATTATTTCAGCACATTTTATTCAAAGTGGCTTGCTATTCCTTTCTGCTTCTGCCAAAAGACCTGGTATATACTGACAAGAAAATGGAATATTGTATGGGCCAAATTTCTGACATTCACTTTGCTCAGGCATTAATTTAGTACAAAGAATAATAATCTACTGTTCACAAAGGAGAAAAAAAAATCCCAGAACATTTGAAGTCAAATCGTTTCTCTTAAAGGTTATAGTGACTGAACATAATTTTCTCAGGAGGGAACTTTGTTGTTTGAAATGTTTGAGACAAGAATCATCAGAAGGAAGAGTTAACTGCATCCTGACCACTGCAGGCCTTGGGATAGTTCAGGACACTGGATAAGAGAAACTTTCATCTGTTTGAAATCAGAATTAATTTTTGACACAAACTGTCCAAAAAAAGCGGCGAGGGGCGGGGGAGAAATCAAACTACCCCTGAGGAATATAACATTGCTAAACAAGTGTAATGGGAAATTAGAAATTATACCTGTATTTAATTAAATCCGGGCCAGAGGAGACGAGTTCAGCTCTTTGAAACAAAGTTAGAAATAATAAACCTACATAGCGCTCTAGCATCAGAGATTATCAAAGGGGTTTTAGAAGACGAATTACAAAGACAAAGGAGAAAAGAGAGGTTGAATATTTTTATAGAGTAAATTTTAAGTTCATTCCATTAAAATGTCTTTATTTAAAACTAGAGGTCGAACATGACTAGGGACATTTTTAATTAATAATAAGTGTGGTAGCAAAGAGCTGGTATAAATTACTGAGGAAAACTAAATGAAGGAAGCTAGTCTACCTGCACTGAAATATACATTGTGTGTCTTTTAAAAATTAAACAACAAATACTTGCACAACATCATCAAAGAGAGCAAAAGGAATAACTGTGACTTCGTAGATAAATATTTTGCATCAAATACTTACAAATATTTATAGATATAATGTTTGTATGTGTTTGTGTGGATATATATGTATAACACATACACTTATATATGTAATTTTGTTATATAAAACTAGTCTGCATTTTCTCTGATACCAGATCAAATCTACTTATGTTAAAAAAACAAGTCTGGCTATTTGGTTATCTTTCACAGAATTGAGGTTTTGAAAGAATCCAAATTAGTTTAATTTTAGAAGAAAGAATAAAGATCTCTTTATTACATTCTTTTACATCCATCAAACTATGGAGAGGAGAGTAGCTTAAAACGTATGATGTGGGGTTAAGCTTCTCAGAGTCAGATCTTCACTCTGTCTTCCAATTTAGCCATGCTTTTTAATCTCACTAAATCTTGAGTCAAATGACTGAACTTATCTTAGATGTTAGTTGCAAACATTGCATGTAATGATACGTCAACATTTTAACATAGTCCCGGGTTAAAAGTTTTTGAAGAAAACAAATATATGAAGATAAAGAGTATTTAATATTTATTCCGATGAAAAAATAGCGCAAGATCCAAAAAGTCTCCTATTAATGGGAGAACTATATTAGCACCTATTTAGTTATTTTAGAATAGTAGAAAAAAAAATTACAGTGCATTTTTTGCTTCTTTTATACCGCATTTGACTTTTCAAATTCTCAATAGTACTAGCATTTACAAAAGATTTATATGGTTTGAAAATGAAATCCTATATTTACGATGCTGATTACCAAATATTTATTAAGTAACTAATATGTGTCACTTCCTAAGCACATTTTAGTGGGAGAAGATGTATAGTAAACAATTAGATGAATATTTGACAGTCAAGTGTAGATACTGAGAAAGCTGTTAAAAATGAAAATCATAGATCAGGGAAAGTCTAAGGCTGGAGATAACATTTAGCAACATACATTGCTAGATAGTTGGAAAACATGTTTTAAAATGGTTCTTTAAAATGGTTCAATACTTCATTTTTCACCTTGCTTTTCACCTAAAGTTTTGAATTTTTTAAGACTTAAGGCATTCTTCTCTTCTCTTAGAAGTTTTCCATGGCCCAAGCCAGTTTAAATTAAGCTATCCTCTTCTATGTATCATATGCACCTCTCTCTATCATTATAACGCTTAACACTCAGTATTGCTATTATCTTTTTACTTGGCATCTTCACTCTAGAAGATGGAGAGCTCTCTTGTAAAAAAAATAATCATAACAAAATAAAAAAAGAATTTATGTTGTATTCCTCTTTGTTGACCCAGAGCTTGAAAAAGGTGCTTGACAAACGTGTGGTACTCAATTTAAGACTGAATATAATAATGTTATACAAAGAAGAAAAATCATGTGATTTTATTAAAGAGCTTTTTATGGATAGAAAAAATATGTAGAACTGGTGGAAGGGGGCTGGATTTCATACATACAAAGGTAAGGAGTTTGAAATCTTTCCTGAAAAATGTGAAACTCTTGAATTTTGACTAGGTGATTTTCACATTACGAAATAATTCTTTTACTTTTACAGCTTGATGGAAGGTGGATTGGAGTGAGTACAATAGTGGTAATTAACTTTGTGAAATGGCTGAGGTTCTCTAAAGAATATGGATGTTGTTGCACTGAGAATAAAGTCCTACATCTCAGCATCCAAAGTGGATCTGGGGAAATAATGAGAAGTAGTAAAGGCATTTAATTTAAGAGAGTGTAAAAACAACAGCAATTTGCCAAGGACTATTAAATAGTTTTTATAAAATCATTTAAACATTATGCAAAAAAAAAAAAAAAGAAAAAGAAGTCAAAATTCTGTAAGGAAAAAGAGAATATAGAGATAGAAGACAATCAGAAGAACAGAAGAAAGTGGTGCTGTAAGGGAAAAGAAAGTTTCAAGGGGGATGGTTCGAATTATTACCAAAATTGTCAGAAAGCTCAAAGCGATAAAAACCCCAAATTAATGAATTTGGTAATATGTTCATCCTTGAAATTCTTTGAAAGAAGATTTCAGTAGTGATGAGTTGAGAGGTGAATGGGAAGATAGAGAAAGAAAAGAGAAACAAAACAGAATTTTAATGTGGAACACTAGCACAAAGCTTAAAGGTCAAAGAAATGAAAGAGATGTAACTTTAGGGAAGGTCAAAGGGCTTAATAAAGATTTGTTTTTGTTTGCTTGTTCAATGATTGGTGAAATATGATCATGGTTACTTTCCAAAGGGAAAGATCTTTCAGAATCTTTTAGTATGTTTTAGATGTTCTGTATATTACAGTTAATGATAAGCATAAAAAAGTTCATGATTACACCCTACCTGCACTTCAGGTTTCTTCTGGGAAATTGCTATCTCATTTCTACCATTACTGTAGATTGAGGAAATATTAAAATTTGATGTTCCTAAAATAATTGTCTTTGTGTCTCTGGGTATCTGGAATGATAGTTGTTTGGATTAATGGGGCATCAGCTTTATAGTTAATTCTATGTATTCCCTTCATTACTCCTTAGATAAAACCTGCACATTTTTTTACTCTAAGGTTGTTATTAATGAAAAATAAAAAAAACTTATAGAAACTTAGGGAAAACAAGTTTTATTTGAAATGTTTTAACAGAATCTAATCTGTAAGATATGTCTAAATAAACTATTCAGAGGAGTGTAATCAATCACAGACTAATTAGTCAATTGTAACCAAGGGCTATTTCAGAGCAATATCTGTCTAGTTATCAATGTTCAATGCCTGCAGCTACTTTTTAGCACTTCTGATATAGTAGCTTAAACAAACCCTTTTTTACAAATATTTATAAACATTAAGGTGGTCTGAGAGTTTAAAATATTAATATCCTTTGACTATTCTCTAGTTAAAATGCAAAGCAAATATTAATGTAATATCCCAAATAATTACTATGAAAAAATAGAGGCCATTCTAATAACAAGGAAATTGACAATCTTTTATTTAATACTTCATATAACAAAACTATTTTGTCTGAATGATAGAATCAAATCTGCATTGTGTGTGTCTGTGTGTATGTCTCTATGTGTGTAATAATAAATTGTGATCTATAATTTTCACTAGTTTCTAAGAGATTATTAGGGGGCACTAGAGGACTTTTTGCTACATGCAGTGATAGCTATGAATATACACATCTTTAAGGAGATTTGGGAGCAGGGTAGAATTGCTCTGTATGATTAGTTCTGTAAACAACTGAATTTACAGTGGGAGAATCTAAGAGAAGGAATATAGTTAATGAAACACTGGACACTTAATTGAGGAGAGATCAGAAAACAGAGGAAAACTGAATCTGCAGTGTAGTCAGGAAAATTTGTGTCAGCAATGTTGCCTGGGGAAGTGGGTATTGTAATGCTGAGCAGTTGAAAATGTGAAGTGGCTGAGGTCCATTTATTGATGATATGATAGTAGATTTAGAATGTAAAGAAAAGAGAACATCAGGCATACCAATAATTTTCATACAGTTTTATTCAAATTATACTTTTCAAGAAAATAAAATGGATAAATCAGAGAATATAGATATATTTCATTTTTAATTTTTAAAAAGGGCTTGTTTCTGGCTCTGTTAATCAGAATAATCTAAGATTAACACAAAAGCCAGGGCAAACTTAAAGTTGTTAGGGTCTCACTTTCCTCCTTGACTTTGGTAATGTCTCAGAGCATTTGAAATAAATGTCAAGAATGCTTACATAAATTGTAAGACCCTAGTGATCTGGCCCTGTCTTCTTATAGAGTTTTATTTTAAATTGATATTACTGCTTTTCTTATATGGTATTCTGGAAACAAATACAGGTAGTCTATTATTCCTGTAACTCTTAATATATTATAGTAATTGTAATTTTTAATATATTTTAACGATATAAATAATGTACCTGTCCCCACAATTGCTGTCCTATGTCTCATTGATTTTGTAACACATATTCACATTGCTATTTCACTAGACTCTATGGTCCGGAATGGATATTTTTCTCACTTTGATATCTCAGTAACAAACAAAATGCCTATAAATATGATTAGTGATTGATAAATATTTGTAGATTAAATTAATAAAGGATTACATTAAATATATACAAATAAATTATTTCATAGAGAATTCAACTTTGCTATGGTACCAAAAGACAGTCTAAATACAGTCATACCCCTTTACATGTGGTTTTGCTTTCTCCAGAATTAGTTACCTGAAAATAGTTGAAAATGGTACAACAAGATATTTTGAGAGAGAGAGAGAGAACATTCACATAACTTGTATTAAAGTAACTTGTTATAATTATTGCATTTATTATTAATTGTTGTTCATCTCTTACCATGCCTGATTAATTAATTAAACTTTATCATAGGTATGTATATATAGGAAAAAACAGGGCACATATAGGTTTTGGTGGTATCCATGGTTTTAGGCATCCTCTGGGGGTCTTAAAGTAAACAAGTTTGTCATTAACAACAAAAATAGTATTCAACATCAATTGAGAACAAAATCTATGTCAGACACTGTGAATATTTATTTCCTCTACAATGCTATAAAGTAAATTATATTTATGTCCTCATATCCAAGTTACATATGAGACATTTAGACAGACATAAGATAGGCAAACTGCATAAGATCACATGATTAGCAATTGGTAGAGGAGACATACAATCCCTGGCAGTCTATCTCTGAATCTTTCATTCTTAACTGCTTTTCTAGGCTGTCCCTCATGGTTTTTCTTAGGAACTCAAAATGTATAGTAAGTAATGATATTTGTTTTTAATGTAGAAAATTGTGACAATATCATTCATTAGTTTATTCAACAAAAACATTTATTTACTGCTTGTTAAATGTACACACCATGATATATACTGGGATATAATGCAAACAAAAATACAAGAATCCTGCTCATTGAAACCGAGTGCTCAGGATCAAGCCAGTGTAGGATGAAGATTAACGATGTTGTCTCAGTCAGCCAAGTCCATCATTTAGTTCCACAATGTTGGGCTGGTAACTTAACTTTTTATTTCCTCAGTTTTCTCATCTGTTAAAATTACCACTTGTTGGGTGATATGGTTTGCCTGTGTCCTCACCCAAATCTCATCCAGAATTGTAGTTCCCATAATCTCCAGGTGAAATAAGAGGGACCTGGTGAGAGGTAATTTAATCATGGGGGTGGTTACCCCCATGCTGTTTACATGATAGTGAGTGACTTCTCACAAGATCTGATGGTTTTATAAGGGGCTTTTCCCCCTTTTGCTCAGCACTTCTCCTTGCTGCCACCATGTGCAGAAGGACATGTTTGCTTCACCTTCTGCCATAACTGTAGGTTTCCTGAGGCCTCTCCAGCCCTGCAGACTGTGAGTCAATTAAACCTATTTCCTTTATAAATTACCCAGTTTTGGATATTTCGTCATAGCAGTGTGAGAACAGAATAATACAATGGCATTATATGAGTTAAAAATCCTTAGTACAGAGAATTTTATATAGTAAAACCTGACTCGGCCTTGGTGTCAGGGTCAAATACTAAAAAACTAATCATGTTAAACAATTTAAGTGCTCTAGAAAAAAAAAAGGATCAAAGTATTCTTACATACACATTGATCAAATAACCTATTCTAGTCTTAGAATAAGGGTGGAAGGAAACAACCTCCGGTAGGTAAGAAATTAGTCCAGGAATGCCAACTTATACCTGCTGTGGGACAAAATGTGATAGCTTGACTATGACCATAAAAAATAGAGCAAGACTTTATATCAGACAAGAATAAATTCTCTGGGAATCCTTGAACAATGGATGACCCTAGACCAACCCATTTCAGAAAGGTATTCAATCAAGACTTGACCTCTTCCTTGAGCCTACATGAGGATGAAACTTTGAGGTTAAGACCAAAATGAAAAGATAGATAAATGCAAGTAACAAACCATTCTGAAACTCTCTAGATAATAGACCAGGTTACAGTTATATCAATTTATTTTCCTGTCTTCTTTGCTTTTATGTTGTGTCTTTTTGTTGTCTCTTATTTTTGGTTTATGTAATGGATTTTCAGTAGTTTTGAAACCAAAAATAAGAAAGAAAAAAAGACATAATATAAAAGCAAAATGAGTAAACAAAGCTACAGTAAGCACAAATCGTTTTCATTTTTTATATTTGTATGTCTTTCTCATCATTCAAAGAAATTAAGATTTGTTAATTTGTGATCTATCCTGAGAAAAATATTTTTTGAGGTCTGTTGATATTAGTAAATACATCAATGTTTATACTTATGACTTCACAAAGATATTAATTTCATGATTATATTAAGAAGATAATTAGAAACTAGTTATATAAAAACACAATGTATGATAAAATTGTATAGGAAACAATTCACTCATAACCTGGTTATTTCAAGATTGTCGGAAGAATTGTCAAATTTACACACAGGAGTTGCAATATATTTCCAAGATTTCATTTTTCTCCATGACTTTATAAATTGTTAACAGACATAGGGTCAAGTTACAAACTCAATTTTAAACTCACAAATATTCAAAATATTTACAAAAATGTTTAAATATTTACAAAATATTCAAAATATTTGCAAGAATATAGCTGGATAGTATGAATAAGACCCAGTATTTGACAGTACAACAGGGTGACTATAGTCTACAATACTACATTGTACATTTTAAAATAAAAATAATTCAGTCAGTATTTTAATATAAACAAACCAACATATAAATAAAATAACAATATAGCTTCTCTTGTTACTGAAACACTATATATATTTATTTTTAAAACATGCTTAAGAAGTGACAAGTTATTGATTAATTCTAATATTTCCAATATTCTATTGAT
Organism: Macaca fascicularis; assembly: GCF_037993035.2. Classification (NCBI taxonomy): domain Eukaryota; kingdom Metazoa; phylum Chordata; class Mammalia; order Primates; family Cercopithecidae; genus Macaca; species Macaca fascicularis. The sequence continues at coordinate 34,579,320 of NC_088379.1, read as the reverse complement.
TTATAGAAGTTGTTGATGTGAACTCCTGGTGTGACTCAGCTATCCTTATGCCCATGGTATGATATGGAACCTTCATATGATAAGAATCCATATTAAACCTTTCAAAGACTGCCTCTAGAAATGACAATCATTAGTGCCATCGTATTTGGCCGATGCCTCAGGGCATGGACTTCATTGCTTCTCATCATAGCCTTTCCAGGTTTTTCTCCTCTCTCACCACCATTTTTCCTTCACTGTCAATCAGCATTTTATAATCTGAACCTGAGTCACATGCCTGAATTGAGGGTGAAGCGCACTGAGACCAAACAGGGAGGAAATCGGAAAGGAGAACTGGAGTGAGGTGTGTGGGGATATATGGAGCTAGTTGCCTGACCCAGGAGCTTGACTCTCTTTACAGTCTCACTCCATCAAGAGAGTGTGATATGGCGGCAACACCTTGTCCACACTGATGCGTAAATAAGAGGCTACACACAGGAAGGCTGTTACGGATGAAGGCTTACTTAACAATTAGGAGTAAAACAAAGGGGAAAAGAAGAAGAGGTCGATACCAAGGAAAATTTAAATGGTGATTACTATGATTTAAAAAAATAGGACAAGACTTTATATCAGACAAAAATAAATTATCTAGGAGTCCTTGAACAATGGATGACCCTAGACCAACCCATTTCAGAAAGGTATTCAATTAAGACTTGACCTCTTCCTTGAGCTTACACCAGGATGAAACTTTGAGGACAGGACAGAAATGAAAAGATCGATAAATGCAAGTAAGAAACCAACGTAGTAACAGCCACGGAACAGGGATCCTACTGCAACTAATTGTTACAGGGCACACCAGGGGGTGAGCAGAAGGAAAGACTTGTTGCCCTTGCAGAGAGTCGGGGAAAGGGGATGTCACAGTGTCACACCATCAAGACATGTTGAGGTGTGGTCCTGATAACTGGGATTAAATGGGCAGTCTTTCTCCTCTCCAACCTTATCACAAGGAGCCAAATTGGACAGCCCTTTCCATCACCCTGTTTGCCCATGGCAACTACTATGTGGGAATAATTTTCAAATAAACAAAAATTCCAGACTTATCTGAAAACTGAATAGGTACACACTCCACACTACTTTGTGATGTCCTGGGCTTCCACTAACCTCCTAAGGAGGGCTGAATCCATACAAGGCTAGGCATTTCTTTCTGTGTGCGTTTGTGTGTGTACGTGTGAGTGGAGGGGAGACTGGGATATGCAGTAAGTCTTTCTTGGTTTCCAGAGACAGCCTTCCTCTCCCATCCAATAATTTTTAATCCTAGAGGCAATTCTTCACATCAGAAACAATCGAAATATCTACAACCATAACTCCCCATTCCCAACACACATACACTTTAAAATCTGTGCCATAATTTTCAAACTATAATTACAGAACCTGTTCTGGTTTCTAGATAAATCACTTTTGTTAGGACCCATGTTATTAAATAATTTTACCATTTACTTCATTACTATTATACTATTTATCAATCATTACGCAAGTACTATCATTCAATCTTTTAATACACACTTGTACCTGTGACTGTAAGTATCATGTAGGACTCATATTAACTACATTCTCTTTGGCCTGTGTTTGGAGTTCCTTATTTTTTGTTTTTCCATCTTGGATGAATACTCACCTGGTAGTTAAAAGTTATCCTCCTTATTTGCTCCATTACTGTCATACACTGTATAATTTAAAATGTTGCTATTGAAGATGTTTGGTATTTCCTGCCTTATACTTGCTTTGTCAGTAGAGTACACGTTTGACCTAAGTACAATCATTGTATCCTTGCTAAATCCCAAATAATTAAGAACATGTGTGTTTAAGAGGTGAAGAGCGTTAACTTCATTATCCAGAATCATTTTTTTTTAGTGTAATTGATTTTGAAGATCCTTGTCTAGGAGGGAACATTCAATTATTTCACCTAATTGCTATTACAGAGATTTAGTTTCTTTTTGGAATATACTGAAAGGTTTTCCATAGCTCCTCTATATGAGAGTTTTTTTTGGATAATTGTAATCTACATCATTATTTATTATTGAAGGATAAAGGATTAGAACTCCGTTCCGAAATTGGTAAAAGTTAAAATACTAACCATGGTTTATAACTGTGTCATGAGACGTGAAAAAGAAATTAAAAGGCATTGAATTTTAAAATGTTAATTCTAATTTAATAGTTGACATGAATTTGATTACTGGGGATAATTAAGCACATGTATTTATGAATTATATATGTAAAAGGACCAAATAGGATTATAAATTTGGATAATAGATAGGTAGATTTTAAATATAAGGCTTAGAAGTTGCTCCTGGATAGACTATTTGAAATATTTGAGCAGTTGTGACCATAGGAAAACATAAAAACAAAATTGAACAAACAATATCATGCGTGCATGCCTATGTTTTAGAATGCTTTAACTCTGTAAACATAAGTCATTTCTGGGACTGCAAGTAGAAAATATATTCATCCTGTAAAAATGCTTTTTATGTTTCCCTTAACTATGTTAACCAGTGGAAGAGATGAAGATGGGAATTAATCTATCAACAGACCTTAAAAGGCCTTTCCCATTATATAAATTTTGATTTTATCCTGCAGGAAATGTGGAGTCATTAATGACTTTTAACTCTCACCTTATTCATGTCTGCCACATTTTACTTCCTCAGAGAGGCCTTCCATGATCACCTGATTTAAAATGAAACACCCTATGATTCTGTGTCATTTGGTCTGTATTTTTTTTTTTATCAACACTGGTATTACCTACTATTGTTTTATTTATCTATATTTTTATATATTCTCTTAATGTCTAAATTTTCCAATTTTAATTAAAATAGGAGCTACACATGGGCAAACACTTTATTTTCTTTCTTTCTTTCTTTTTTTTTTTTTTTTTTTTGTGGAGACAGAGTCTCGCTCTGTCTTCCAGGCTGGAGTGCAGTGACCCGATCTCTGCTCTGCTCACTGCAACCTCCGCCTCAAGGGAGTCTCTTGCCTCAGCCTCCTAGTAGCTGCGATTACAGGTACCCACCACCACACCCAGCTGATCTTCGTACTTTTTGTAGAGACAGGGTTTCACCATGTTGACCAGACTGGTCTTGAACTCCTGACCTCAGGTGATCCACCGCTTCAGCCTCCCAAAGTGCTGGGATTACAGGCGTGAGCCCCCGTGCCCGGCCGAAAACTTTATTTTCTTATTTTTGTTGTTATTGTCATTCACTTGTGTATACCCAGAACCTACAATTGTACTTGGAAAATAAGTAACTTTTGATATAATGAATGAAAGCTAGTATACTTAATGTGTGAATTGCATATAATAAGTAACAGTTCATCTATAAAATTCATGAACAACTTTACCTAACCAGAAAGTAGGCAAAAACTAAAAGTAAGGATGCAATAGTCACAAAGCAGCCTAAAATAGAAAAGGCAGATTTGTTCACTAGTGTAAATGCTTCAGGAGTATTGGAATGGATCTCTTCATTTCTCATAAAATTAATTTATTATTTGTTACATGTCAATATCACAGACCTATATCAAATTAGAAAAGCAGAATATTAGAGAACCAGACAGGTGTTAGTTACCCTTTGCAGCCAGAGCAATCATTTTAAGATTCAAATATTATTAAATTACATTACTCCTTATACTGTGTTGAATAGGGTTCCCAGAAACTTTGTGCTTTCCTAGACCTGCGAATGTAACTTTATTTGGAAATAAAGCACTTGCAAATATAATCAAGTTAACATAAGGGCAAGCTGGATTAGGGTGCAGACAAATTCAATCACTGGTATTGTTACAAGGAGAGGAAAATTTAGAGACATGAACATACACAGAGAGAAGAGGGCCAAGTGAATACAGAAGCAGAAACTGGAGTGGTACAGCTATAAGCCAACAAAGAACAAGGATTGCAAGCTAGGAAGATGCAAAAAAAGGACTGAGCATAGTGGCTTATGCCTGTAATCCCAACATTTTGGGAGACCTAGGTGGGAGAATCATTTGAGGCCAGGAGTTTGACAGTAGCCTGTGCAACAAAGCCAACTTTGTCTCTACAGAAAAAAAAAAAAAAAAAAAAAAAGGCAAATTTGGTAGCGTGCACCTGTAGTCCTAGCTACTTAGGAGGCTGAGGCAGGAGGATGGTTTGATCCCAGTAATTCAAGGTTGTAGTTTGCTATGATTGCATCAGTACACTCCAGTCTAGGCAATAGAGTGAGACCTTGTCTCAGAGAGAAAGGGAGGAAAGGAAAGGAAAGGAAAGGAAAGGAAAGGAAAGGAAAGGAAAGGAAAGGAAAGGAAAGGAAAGGAAAGGAAAGGAAAGGAAAGGAAAGGAAAGGAAAGGAAAGGAAAGGAAAGGAAAGAAGGAAGGAAGGAAGGAAGGAAGGAAGGAAGGAAGGAAGGAAGGAAGGAAGGAAGGAAGGAAGGAAGGAGAATGAAGAAGAAGGGGAAGGAAGGAGAAGAAAGGAAAGTAAGAAAGAAAGAGAAAAAAAAGAAAGAGAGAGAGAAAGGAAGGAAGGAAGGAAGAAAGAAAGAAAGAAAGAAAGAGAGAGAGAGAAAGAAAGAAAGAAAGAAAAAGAGAAAGGGGGGAAGGAAGGAGAAGAAAGGAAAGAAAGAAAGAGAGAGAGAAAGAAGGAAGGAAGCAAGGAAGGAAGGAAGGAAGGAAGGAAGGAAGGAAGGAAGGAAGGAAGGAAACTAAAGTGTCCTTTCCTAGAGTCTTCAGAGGATTTATAGGTATACAGCTCTGTCAATACCTTAACTGCAGATATCTAGCCTCCAGAACTGTAAGAAACAAATGTATGTTATTGTAAGCCAGCCAGTTTGTAGAAATATGTTACAGCAGCCCTAGACAACGAATATACCTCCTTTTTTGGAATGCTTCAGAACCTTGCAATTATATTTGCCACAGTATTGAACAGTGTAACATGCATTTAATGTGTTCAATAAATGTTGCTAAATATTGAATAGTAATAATAATGTCACAGAAGTAAATAAGTTTACTGGATATATTAAGATGTGTTTCAGATTATAGGAGAGAATCAGGAGTCTTAGAAAGAAGAGATTCAAATTGCCATTAACGTTTTTATGGTATATCAGGATGCTCTTGATTGTAGTTACAGAATAACAAACTAAGGTGGGTTTAAATAATGAAAACCATGTTTGTTTTTAAACATTTTCCAGGGTATAGCATTTCCAGTGTTGGTGGTTTTAGTGGCTCATTGATATCAGAGACCTACTCAGCTTATGTGAAATTGCATTGGCTTTTACCATCATGGTTGCAAAACTGACATGGTAGTTCCAAGAATCTTGTCCTCCTCCAACAAGTCTAGAGGGTGGATTCCAGGCGTGTGTATTTCTAAGCTTCTGTGTACATGTGTGTTTTTTAATTTGAGGATAAACAGTTCATAATCCACTTGCATAATTTATCACTTTTATTTGGCCAGCATTTTATCACATGGCTGTGCCTAAATCAGTTACCAACAGTGAGAATGAGATTACCAGGTGCGGTTCAAAATGAGATTACCAGGTGTGGTGTCAAAATTCACTCCCTGGGACCAGGTAGGAGTTCAACCTTTCCTGAAGGACAATTTCACCTATATGGTGGGAAATAAACTGGATTTTTGTTAGCAAGAAAGACTTTGAGTAGGACTACTAAGTAGTGCTATGGTTTAAATGTGTTCCTCCAAAAGCTCATGTGTTAGAAATTTAATTGCCATTTTAACAGTGTACTAAGAAGTGGAACCATTAACAGGTGGCTAATGTTGTTATGATTAATGCTGTTATCCTAGACATGGATTAGTTCTCTAGTCGGCTCCTGATAAAAGGATACCTTTGACCCCATTTTACTCTCTATTTCACGTGCACTTTCACCATGTGATGTCTTTTGCCATGGCATGACCTTGGCATGCTCTTGGAGTCTCCAGAACCATAAAACAAATAAACATGTATTCTTTATAAATTACCCATTCTGTGGTAATCTCTCATCACAACAGAAAATGAACACAAAGAGCAAACAACGGTGACTGTCTAGCACAGAGTTTAAATATGGAAGCCAGAAAGATTGTGGTGAGATATGAGTGTCATGATAATGTGACTTTGAATATTCTCTCAGTTTCTTCACATTTTTCTTTATTATATTAATCAAACTCCTCCTAAAAAATTCGGCAACATTTCCCCAAGACTCAAGAAAGCGGCTTGGGGCAGATGGAATCTCATTGGTGCATGCCCCACTTGCACTACAGCTGTGAGGGATACATTAATAACTACAATAAAGCATTTTAGAGCATCCTGTTCTAAGAGGGACAGAAAGAGAGCCTGGGTTGTTCAGGTCAGTTTCTTTATTATCTCAAGATGTTGCATTCTCAGCACATTCTATAACTGTTTCTGAGAACTGCGAATAAAAAAAGAGAAAAGAACTGAGTCAGTCCAAAGCCACCCAGAAAACTGTTTTATATTTAGCATTCCCAAAAGGGTAATGGAGACACTGAAATTAACTTATATGGCTAAGTCTGACATGAATATGACACTAAAACCAGGATAACAAAGAGAGGGCTTGAAGCATTGGCAAAGTGATACTATTAATAAATAAGGCATGGATCGTTGGGTTGGGAACCATTTGGGAAAAATAGAGCCCTCATAAATGCCAATGTGAGTGTATGACTATGTCCAATGGGAAAATAAAGTACATCTCCGTGGAGATACTGATCAAGCTCAAATATCTTTCCACAAAGCCATACTAACACATACATTTTCCTGCACTTAAATAGAATTTAGATGCAGGAGCTGGAAAGTGGACAAATGAAGTAGTAAGTGATGAAAAAAAATAGAGTATAGATGTGACTTAAAATCTCTGAACTAGCTATAATTTCCTAATATCTTCTAGATCATTTCCACTGTCCTACAACATGATAGATCAAGATGGGGTGAGGTTGATATCTGGTCTAAAAAATAAAGGCACCTACATCTATTGTAAACTTCAGAAAGTAGCGTGAAAATATTATAACTCATGTAGATAAAAGTAAATAAAATAAATAAAAGCAAAAATCCTTAGTGCAAGAAGAAAGCAGAGAAGCCAGAAGCACAGAAAAATTAGCAACAATTATGGTAACACTAAGAGGTTCAATCATTTCAGCACAAAATTAGAGAAATGTGGATTGACTATGGACTCTACCTAGTAACCAAACATCCTCACCTGTATGAGAAGGTATTTGCAAAGTTCCAGGGCCCTTTCCCTTCATTCCTTCTATAGGAAGTCCTGGCCTGAGGAATATTTTTGCTTTATTATTTCATTGTTAGGAAAAAAATTTCAAAGACTTAAAACTTGACTAAAGATATTACTGGATGTCTTTTCAGTGATACCCTCTGAAGTGCACACTCTGAGGATTATACCATTTTACAGGTTGGCATGCTTATGATTGTCTACTGATTATTTATAACCTTTAGGTATACAAGTTGTGGAAAATGTATAGTCATACAAATACAAATGCAAGTAAATCTTATTGAAGGAAATAAAACTGAATTATGCCCTTTAGAAAATATGAATCTAAATATTACATTTAAATGCCCATTTGTTATTAACTGGTTTTGCATCTATTACCAAATTCATCTCATCCTCCTTATATATGTAAAAGTGTGTTCTTTGCAACCCCTTTGAATCAGTTTTAGTATCTTACTTGTTCCCTCATTGAGTTAACTTAAATCCTTGATGTTTATTTACGTTATACTTGTATGAGTGTTATTATTTAAAAAAAAAAAAAAACATAATTTATCCATCCCATGTAAACGTCAGCTGGAAAAGGTGGGATTGTAAACTAGTTCAACCATTATGGAAAACAGTATGGTGATTCCTCAAGGATCTAGAACTAGATGTACCATATGACCCAGCCATCCCATTACTGGGTATATACCCAAAGGATTATAAATTATGCTGCTATAAAGACACATGCACATGTATGTTTATTGCAGCACTATTCACAATAGCAAAGACTTGGAATCAACCCAAATGTCCATCAGTGACAGATTGGATTAAGAAAATGTGGCACATATACACCATGGAATACTATGCAGCCATCAGAAAGGATGAGTTTGTGTCCTTTGTAGGGACATGGATGCAGCTGGAAACCATCATTCTTAGCAAACTATCACAAGAACAGAAAATCAAACACCGCATGTTCTCACTCATAGGTGGGAACTGAACAATGAGATCACTTGGACTCAGGAAGGGGAACATCACACACCGGGGCCTATCATGGTGGGGGGGAGGGGGGAGGGATTGCATTGGGAGTTATACCTGATGCAAATGACGAGTTGATGGGTGCAGCACACCAACATGGCACAAGTATACATATGTAACAAACCTGCACGTTATGCACATGTACCCTACAACTTAAAGTATAATAATAATAAATAAATTTAAAAAAAAAATAAAAAAATAAAATATCTGATGATGCCTCAGCAGTGAGGAATTATACTTAAGTCATGTGCTAGGCAAAATACCTTTCTTTTCTGTTTTTGAATTTGCAAAATTCTTAGATATATTTACTTAGGGAACAAGCAGCATCTACAAACCTACCCGCCTTGAATTTACTCAGAAATTCTGTATTTTCAACTCCAGATTTTTGAAACTATAGATACTCAAAAATGTCCTTTAATTTATCACTTGGTTCTTAACGCAGAAGAGAGTTCAGAACAGCTGATCTAATTCTGCCAACACAGGCCTAAAAATTTAAGGCTTGAATCACACTAATATAAGGTTGCTAGACAAAATATAGGAGGCCCAATAAAATTTGAAATCAGATAAATACTGATCACTTGTTTTAGTATAAGTATTGGGACATTCTTATACTAAAATAATATTTAATTTTACCTAAAATTTTAATGTAAATGACATTCTATTCTTGTTTGCTAAATCTGGCAATGCTACATAGATAGAGAGTAATAAATGCTGAATTAAGCGCCTTGCAGTTCAAAATTGAGCAGTTAAAAGTCCAGAGATAGAAGACCTCTTTAATTTATAATTGAATTATTGCCTAAGCTCATCTATTATTTAAGAAACACTGGCCAGGCGTGGTGGCTCACACCTGTAACTCCAGCACTTTGGGACGCTGAGGCGGGTGGATCACTAGGTCAGGAGTTTAAGACCAGCATGGCCAACATGGTGAAACCTTGTCTCTACCAAAAATACAAAAATTAACCGGGCATGGTAGCGTGCACCTGTCGTCCCAGCACACTGGGAGGCTGAGGCAGGAGAATTGCTTGATCTCGGCAGGCAGAGGTTGCAGTGAGCCAAGATTGCGCCACTGCACTCCAGCCTGGGTGACTGAGCGAGACTATCTCAAAAAAAAAAAAAAAAAAAAAAGAAAAGAAAAGAAAAAGAAACACTGTTCTTGTATATTGAACTACAGTACCCTGCACTGTGAAGGCTGAGATAGCTGAAGTGCTTCCCGCCATGCCCTCTGTATTAAATATATGCCCCAGTAGTCCCTGATTACTAAAGACTCTACAACCCGTAACTGACACACTCTTTTGGCCTTCATTTTTGCTTCTTGCTTCTGATCTCCACAAAAAGAAGCATCTTTACCTTTTCTAAGCCTGGCAACACCTGTAAGTTGCCTAAGATCTTCATCTTTGCTTAAAGCCCAATCTACTCCTCTACAGCATTGGCTGGAAACCTTGTCTGCACATTGGAATGACCTGACAAATTTTAGAAACTTTCTGATGCCTTTTCCCTACCCTCAAAAGTTCTTATGTGGACAGTCTGATATACCTTCAGATAACCCTAATGCACAGCTAAAATTGAGAATTTCCAGGTGATACTGATGTTGCTTGTCTGAACAACCTCTACTCTGGGCCGGGCGCGGTGGCTCAGGCTTGTAATCCCAGCACTTTGGGAGGCCAAGGCGGGCAGATCACGAGGTCAGGAGATGGAGACCATCCTGGCTAACATGGTGAAACCCTGTCTCTACCAAAAAATACAAAAAATTAGCCGGGCCTGGTGGCGGGCACCTGTAGTCCCAGCTACTCCGGAGGCTGAGGCAGGAGATGGCGTGAACCCGGGAGGCAGAGCTTGCAATGAGTGGAGATCGCTCCACGGCACTCCAGCCTGGGCCACAGAGTCAGACTCCGTCTCAAACAAAACAAAACAAAACAAAACAAAACAAAACAAAACAAAACTCTACTCTGTAGCCACTCAACTGTGGAAAAAGCCAAGGTCAAAATACTAGGTGCCCTGGGATTTAAAGTCCCATTTCCTAGGCCTCAAAATCCAAATAACCTGGTGTCTACATTGTACCAAGGTGAAAATGCCCCGCTTACCCACAAAAATTAGAGTTTTGGGGTCATATACTCAACCTCACCAAAATACTATCAACTCGCAATTTTTTTCTTCCACAAATTTATTTTCATGAACACCAACAAATACAATCACTTCAATCACTTCATTTTTATCTCTCTTATTTAAGTATTGAGGTCTTTGAGAAGCTCCAATAAATATTAATTTTCTTCTCTATCCAGGTTATAAACAAATTGAGTAGTAGCACAAAGAAATGGCATCTGAGGAGCAAATATTATTTTTGAAAATACCCAACTTAAAGGACTTGATTTTACCTCTGTACTTGACCATGCCTGCTGGGTAAGTTAGCCTAATTGAAGTTATTAAGTCAGTACATTTGATTCCTATAGTAAAGACTAAATAAACAACCAGTTTTAATTAGGAAATTGATTGATGTGTATCAGAAAAAAAAATCAAATTAGAACAATCAAATAGCAGAGTAAAAGTAGTTGGATGATGTCACTGCATTACTAATCAATCTTTGAAAGCTTAATGGATCAATTTTCACATGCATCGTATAAATATCAAGTTAACTGGAGAACTTGTTTAACCTGCAATGCTCTACTTACTTCCCCATTCACCCTATGAGATTTTAAGCTCCTTTAAGGAAAAGGAGCTACTTCTTTTCGTCTTTACCTCCGGCATCCAGACTAGAGAAATGACACATTGGATATCAGTTAAGTTAATCATAATACAATAAGATAAATACCACCACGAAGTTAGAGACAGGACACCTCTATGACCTTATAAGGTCATAGAAGAGTTTTCCAATACAGAAATGGTGGAAGAGCCTTTCCAAGTACAGTCACTGTCTCATATAAGCATAAGAAGGAGAAAAAGAGTATGTTTCCACATTAGAAAGTTATCGAGTAGTTAGTGGTCTTGAAGATCAGTTCATGAGGAACGCTATGAGATACAGCTGGAGCAAATTTATAAAGTGTCTGGTTACCATTCTAATAAGTTTAAATGCCTATGTATTCCTCAAGAAACTGCTAATGCAATCGGCTATTCCAAAAGGAATTTCACTGCTGGACTTTTAAAATATGTAACTCCATATATATAACATTGCTGAAACTGGATTCTGCTCTGGCTTATAGCTACAGGCAAAGCCAAGGATCTACAAACCTTCCCTTGACCTTCAATCTGTTTGCCTGGAATCAACATGTACCCCTCTTGCAAAGTTTAGGTCTTTTTCTTTGGCTATCTTAGGGCAAAATAATAACAATGATGATGATGATTCTTATGATATAATCTAAGAGTTAGTTAGACAAACTCAACAGGGGGCCTGTGGAGCCAATGTCAGTGAAAACCCAGCAAAGCTATTAACTATCTGAATTACTTCATCTCTGTGTTTCAATGCCCCCAGCTGTAAAATGAGCTTATCATAGTATTTATTTGGTAGACTTGTTGTGAAATGTTTGGGTGAAGGAAAAGGGACAAGATGGAGGAAGGTGAACAAGATGGAGCAGTCCCTGTTGTTTCCGGGTTCTTCTTCACAGATTTTCCCATGCCTGGGAAAAGAACCAAATCAACTGAGCATGCGCAGAATGACGTCAAGCCGAGGACACCAAAATTCAAGAAGCCACTCCTACACAAACGCCCCAAACTCCTCCCCTTCCAGCTCCCAGGCATAAAAGTCCACTGCCGGCAGGAGCCGGCGTGACTTCTTCGGCCCCCCACATTCGTGGACCGGAGAACATCACCCAAGAGCGCCAGCACGACTTCCCTGGCCCCCCACACCTGAGGACCAGAGAACCTCGTCCGAGAGTGTATGCATATTTGCAATAAAAGACTGCCACTTTCTTATGTACTTTGGCCTCATGTTTAATTACTTAGCTCTCCTAAATTAAGTTACATTAAATTAAATTAAATTGAAACAAAACAGTTGGTGCCGAAACCCGGGAGCCCAGACCTCCCCAAGGGCCTCTGCGGCACTCAGTCCCTGTTGAGTCAGAGATAGGGAGAAGCCAGGAGTTAGGGGAGTTGGTGAGGGGAGCAGCTTTAACGAGTGGGAGGTGGAGAGACGGAGATGGAGATGGAGACAAAGAGATAAAGACAGAGACAGAGAGAGGCAGAGACGGACAGAGACAGAGATGAAGAGATAGAGATGGAGAAAGACAGAGATGGGGAAAGACAGAGATGGAGAGAGACAGAGAGAGAGAGAGAGGTGGAGAGAGACAAAGACAGAGATGGGGAGAGACAGAGATGAAGAGAGACAGAGTGAGACAGAGATGGAGAGAGACAGAGATAGAGACAGAGATGAGGAGAGACAGAGATGAAGAGAGACAGAGAGATAGATGAAGAGATACAGAGATGAACAGAGACAGAGATGAAGAGAGACAGAGAGATAGATGAAGAGATACAGAGATGAACAGAGACAGAGATGAAGAGAGACAGAGTGAGACAGAGATTCCTTTTTGCTACTCTACGCCAAACTCTTCATGGTGTAATTGCACATAAGCTCCCAGCAGGACCCAGACGGCCCCTGTTGGAGGCTACTTTTGGTGTAACCAAACTCTATCTAAAACTCTTAACCATACCTCCATCACCCAGTCCCTTTGCGTTCCGGTATCTTTAGTGCCTAGCTTAACCCTATATAGTGAAGGAGAATTGTCTGAACTAGCTTCCCAGCTCAGCTCCAGCAAGAACATCCAAAAGCGTGCTGTTTTTCTTCCCTTAATTATCGGGGTTTCCCTAGCTTCAACAATTTAACGCCCCCTTAACCCACGGACCACTGGTATGGCTACTGCCTGTAGTACAGCAGATGCTTCCATTCCTAATTCCCATACTAATCCTCTGCCTTATGTTATGTCTTGCTCCCATTCTAATAAAATTTCTCTGAGCCAAGGTCCAAGAGATCACCTGAGTCACCTTCAACCAAATGCTCCTGCATCCCTACACCCAACTGCCAACCTCAGACCCTAACTACGCCCCTTAACAGCAGGAAGCAGCCAGACAGACCACGGCGCCCTAAATTCTTATAATCAATAAGAGGTTGGATTGTTTGGGTGAAGGAAAAGGGACAAGATGGAGGAAGGTGAACAAGATGGAGCAGTCCCTGTTGTTTCCGGGTTCTTCTTCACAGATTTTCCCACGCCTGGGAAAAGAACCAAATCAATTGAGCATGGGCAGAATGACGTCAAGCTGAGGACACCGAAATTCAAGAAGCCACTCCTACACAAACGCCCCAAACTCCTCCCCTTCCAGCTCCCAGGCATAAAAGTCCGCTGCTGGCAGGAGCCGGCGTGACTTCTTCGGCCCCCGACATTCGTGGACCGGAGAACATCACCCGAGAGTGCCGGAACGACTTCCCTGGCCCCCCCACACCTGAGGACCAGAGAACCTCGTCCGAGAGTGTATGCATATTTGCAATAAAAGACTGCCACTGTCTTATGTACTTTGGCCTCATGTTTAATTACTTAGCTCTCCTAAATTAAGTTACATTAAATTAAATTAAAACAAAACATGAAGAATATATGAGCATGGGTTACTTGGGCTGGAGACTGGCAGAGTAGATAAAACACTAGATAAATGGTACCTGCTATTAATGACAGGAGCATTTTCAAAGTATTTCTATTTACAATAAACTTATTTTTCTAATATTTACTTATATTTCCAATAAAATGGACTTTGAATGAATCAATAATTATGTCTTTAACTTTAGATTGTCCAATCTCCAGGGTTTTGTTAAGGAATTTAAATTGTGATTTTATAATCCATCTGCAAAAGTATGTGATAACAGAATCCTAGTTAGCTCAAAGCAGCAAAGGGAAAGTTGTTCATTCAGGAAAAAAATAGAACTTTTCTACATTTCGAAGGAATTTACATTCAAGATATATTCAATCAATAGAAGTCTAAGTCAGATGCTGTGTGTTCAGAGCATGATAAAGTGCTTGTTTAACAATCTCTTTTGGCCTGCCATGTAGAAACCTTATAAAATCAAATAGATATTATGTGTTAAGAAGAGGAGAAAAACATCCTTTCAGAAAATAACAGTAAATTATATGAACTTAACTAACAGATATCTGGTCTCTGCTGCTAAAAATTTTGCAAAGTATGTATTTATGTCATATGACATTATAGACAACTTTGTAAAAGGGTGGTATGAGCCAGGTGCGATGGCTCATGCTTGCAATCCCAGCACTTTGGGAGGCCGAGACGGGAGGATCACGAGGTCAGGAGATCGAGACCATCCTGGCTAACACGGTGAAACCCTGTCTCTACTAAAAATACAACAACAACAACAACAACAAAAAAGCCGGGCGTGGTGGTGGGCGCCTGTAGTCCCAGCTACAGGGGAGGCTGAGGCAGGAGAATGGCGGGAACCCGGGAGGCAGAGCTTGCAGTGAGCCGAGATCCGGCCACTGCACTCCAGCCTTGGCGACAGAGCGAGACTCCGTCTCAAAAAAAAAAAAAAAAAATTCAAGTATTAAGATTTTTTTAAAATTTCACTTATATTTTCAACATCACTGGTAGTATTCATTTGGTCTGATGAATGTGTTTTGTAATACAGGTGCAGTTTGTTTTGGAGATAAAAAATGTGTCTAAATATCATGAATCATTTAAATTATGACTTGTGTTATAATTTCTATTGTTTGAACCTCTGTATTTGAAGGAGACCTAGAGGATTGTATGAGATTATTTTAATGATACTTCGGGGTATTCTACGTAGATTAAGCATTGTAAACATAATACAATTATTATTGCTCTCCAGTTTGTGTTATAACATTTTTGTGCTAGTACCAAAAATTAGAATCAAAATAATCTCCAAAGAGGATGGCAGTTGGAACTGTTTATCTCATAAGCATATTTTGTATTTTAAGAACAGAAATGTATTGACTGACCTACACATAAGCAAAAAGAAAAAGGTATGAGGATTTTTATAAAATATCAACACAGATTTTGCAAAATGCTAGAAGGTAAATGACAATTCTAGAAAGTACAAGCAAAAGGCATATGGTTTCAGAGGAAAAAAAGTAAAAGTAGAAATGTGTTAAAGTAATTGTGTATAATTCAGGATATAGTAACTAACTCTCCTTTGGCAGTCTTTTGAAAGTCTAGGTACACTGTGCCTTTCTTATTCTTATTCATATTCTTATAGATATATTCCTCAGGGGGATCTCACAGACATTCTGCTTATTAACCTCATTAGTACCCTTTCATGTATGATTTGCTGACTAACATGATCTTATGGTGGAATACTGTCGTGAACAAGTGACTCTCCCTCTGCACTCACAGAAATATTTCTAGTAGAACCTCTGGTGAACACATGTAAGTTTCAGGCAATTGCATGCCAAATGCCATCTGCTTTGACGTATAAAACTCTAGGAACACGGAGCAGCATTTACTTAGGAAATCCAACCTCATTTCTGTCATAACCTTTTAAAACATTTTGTTCATCTGGCTTTATAAGAAAAATGAAGATCCATAAAAAGAGAACGATTGTTTTTTACTATTTATAGACTTACAAAAGAATTCTATTCAGCTTAATTTAAGATTTTAATATCCGTTTAAGAAAGAAATAATATAAACTAAAATTTATAAACATTGTTATGTTTATATGTAAAACATATAAAACTATGTTTTAATGTGTTCAATTTATTTGCTGGTAAAGCATATTATATTAAAGATACTATTATTTCATTCTTTTTATCATCTGTAATTCTTGCCAAAGTTAACATTACCTAAAATCTATAGGATATAATGGCACAAATGGGTAAGTCATGAAGGTCAAAACAAAAAATAGCAAAGATGCAAGGGGGGCGGAGCAAGATGGCTGAATAGGAACAGCTCCAGTCTCCAGCTCCCAGCGCGAGCGACACAGAAGACTGGTGATTTCTGCATTTTCAACTGAGGTACTGGATTCATCTCACTAGGGAGTGCCGGACAATCGGTGCTGGTCAGCTGCTGCAGCCCGACCAGCGAGAGCTGAAGCAGGGCGAGGCATCGCCTCACCTGGGAAGCGCAAGGGGAAAGGGAATCCCTTTTCCTAGCCAGGGGAACTGAGACACACAACACCTGGAAAATCGGGTAACTCCCACCCCAATACTGCGCTTTAAGCAAAGACACATGCACACGTATGTTTATTGTGGCACTATTCACAATAGCAAAGACTTGGAATCAACCCAAATGTCCATCAGTGACAGACTGGATTAAGAAAATGTGGCACATATACACCATGGAATACTATGCAGCCATAAAAAAGGATGAGTTTGTGTCCTTTGTAGGGACATGGATGCAGCTGGAAACCATCATTCTTAGCAAACTATCACAAGAACAGAAAACCAAACACCGCATGTTCTCACTCATAGGTGGGAACTGAACAATGAGATCACTTGGACTCAGGAAGGGGAACATCACACACTGGAACCTATCATGGGGAGGGGGGAGGGAGGAGGGATTGCATTGGGAGTTATACCTGATGTAAATGACGAGTTGATGGGTGCAGCACAGCAACATGGCACAAGTATACATATGTAACAAACCTGCACGTTATGCACATGTACCCTAGAACTTAAAGTATAATAATAATAATAAATAAATTAAAAAAAAATATTCCATAAGAATCCACTCTTTCAAAGAGACAAATAAATATTAATTTAATTTCTAAAATATATTAAAAAAATAGCAAAGATGCTTGAACTGTGTATTAGGCAAAAATCTAAAGTTGCTCCCCAGGTTTCCACCTCCTGGTGTAGTGGACATGATAGACTATCATTTATTTGATTGGACTGTACATCAGCCCAATTTGAATTAATCAAAAGGAAGATGGTTTTAGCAGATCTGACCTAATCAGATATGCCTTTTTAAAGGAAAGTTTGTAAAAGAAGTCAGACTTTAGTAGTGTGAAAGGGACTGTGGAAGGGGTGTCGTGAGAAGGAGTTGTATGTGGTGAAGCCACAAGGGCTGGAGTAGCCCCTGTATGACAGCCAACCAGAGAACAGGGCCTCAGTTCTGCAGCAGCCAAAAGCTGAATTCTACCTCCAGCCACATAAACTGGAAGATAGGCTCTTAGCTCCAGAAAGAAAGGTAGGCCCAATGACACTTTGATTTCAGGATTTAAAACCCTGATTCAGAATTTCAAAGTAAAACTCTAATGTAAAGAACTTATTTCAGTGTGACTGGGACTTCTGACCTACAGAAACCATGAGATAAAAGGCATTTTCTTCAAACTGATAAATTTGGGGTAATTTGTTATGCATCAACAGATATAGTATATGGGCAGCAGGAATAAGGATGAGATGAAAGGAGAGGTATGGAGGTTCATTTTGGTTCAAATTCCAAAGCCATTTTATACATTGTTTTCGGGAGATAAGAATACCCAAAATGTAATTCATTGAACAGTTCTACATTTTAATCCTCTACTACTTACTCTTTTACCTCAAAGAGTTATGGAAATTCTTTAAGATCTCTTAGAAAATATCTAAAATGTACCCATTTATTGCTCATTATTCTTTGAAATGCTGTTGGATTCATAGAAATTATTAATAAATGTAATAATTGTGAGATGTCAATATACATTAAAGTAAAATCTGCATTTATTTGAAGATACTAATTAAAATTACTACTAGAGTTATAATAATGTATTTGGAAATTATTTTTTGACTAAAAATGAGGACATCTGTAAAGTATAAGATCGGTTAATAAATGATCAGGACAGGAAAAGAAAGATTTCACCCTTAATATTTTATTTCTTTATAGACAGTCATATACTTGCGTATGGGTATTCACACATATTCTCTTTCTCTTATTGAATTGCTATCTTAGCAAATTTCATAGTTCTGACAGATTACAGTTGCTCAACAAATACTGCTTCACTTTTTTCATATGCCATGTAGATTTGGAAAAGGATGCAAGCTGCTTTAATCATTCTACCAATATATCTAATTATAATTTATCCCTACATATAATTCTAACCAAATACAGTAGCATTGAATTCCCTTAAGACAGTAAGCTCTGTAATTTTGACCTTTTACTTTTCTCATATTTTTCTTTTTCAATTCATCATAATATGGGCTTCTAAAAGCACCATTTTGTGTTCAGCTTTTTTCATTTTATTTTATAATTTACATTGTTTTCCACAATTTCAATGCATATATGTTGTCTTTATTTTCTGTCTCATGACTGAAACTTCAACATGGTTAATACTGCTAATTTATCTTAGCAATAGCAATAAAATATAATGGCTTTATTTAACTAATGTGCTTGTTAGTATTCCAACAGAAGAGGACTCTACAGCCAAACTGCAGGGACCACATACATTTGGATGAAATTTAGTTATTTTTTTAAACCTGTTGTGTCTCTTTGTTCTCATCCATATACTTGGATAGACCTACTGCTTACTGAATTAGTTATTGCAGAGATGGTATGAGTTAATATATTTTTAAAAACCTGAAATTATTCTAGAATGTCATGAACATTAAGCATAAATTGCAATCATTATTTTCAGTTGTATTTGTTATACCGATTGTCTATGTGACTTTAATTCTCCCTTAAAATAAAAGTAGGGTTATAGTTTCGTGTTTTATACAGTGATTAATAAATAAACCTAAAATGATTTTGTAGCTTTACTAAATGTTTTATACTTAATATTTTGCTATTTGTTCTTGACCCCGATGATTAAACTATTTTCTTCAGATACTGTTACTGACTGTTTATAGCTAAGATATACTGTAATGGGGGAATTGATGGGAAAGGGACGGCACAAAGACATAGATATAAGAAAAGAGGAAGGAAAACATAATTCATTCTAAGGGTGAAGTGAAACTTGACCAAAAGATACAATGGAATTTGAAGTTAGAAATACATTTTGGAAGGTAATTACATCAAAATTTGATTATGACCTTTCTATACAAACGTTAAAATCGTTAATATATTTTATCTGTATTATTATCTTACTTTTATTGAACCCCTACATTTTTATGAACAAAAGTTCAGAAAATCTAGCTTTAACTTTTTGTTGAAATTATTTGTGTACTATGGGCAATTCTTTTTTTTAAATATGGTTTTATTAAAAATAGGTAAAATGCCCCATGGCTCCATGATTGCTTGCCCGCACTGCTCCTGCTGAGGGGCCACACCATCCCTATTGTCAGGGTCACAGTACAACTGTTCTGCCACAACCTCAGCATTTCAGCTGCAGCCTGGCATTATTCTAAAAGCCCAGTTCCTGGAGGCCTGCTTTCTGCCCTGGAGCTGTGGATGCTGCCACTGCCACTGCCACCACTGGGCCAGGGAGGGACGGGGAGAGAGACTAGGCACCTTTTCATGCCAAGCTGCTGCTGCTGTGGGATGCAGGCACAAGAAGGCCATGAACCACTCAGGTGCCTGTCTGTTTTGCTCCTGCTGAGAATTACCCACACTCCCTCATTGCAGTCCCACAGTTCAGTTGTTCTGCGCCCAACTGAGCATTCCATTGGTGGCCTGGGGACCAACCTGCTCCTCCCTGTCATAGCCAGCACCTCAACCCTGAGGTACTGATGACAAGTCTTTGGTTCTGGTCCCAGTCTAGTCCCTCCAGGACTACTGCATGCCAACCAAGTGGTCATCGAGGCCCTAGATGGGGAACATGGAATTGACAAGCCCTGTCCACCACTGCTGGAATCTGATCACTCCTCCAAGAGTCTAAGGTCAGGTTGTCCCAGCCGACCAACACCACCAGAGACGGCACTCACCCACACTCACTGAAAGACAGAGCTCCACAACTCTCTAAGCAAAGCAGCAGCATTCCTGCACCAGAGAACAGGCAAGTCATAAACCTGCCTGCTTTAAACTGAAGTAAGAGATTCTTTGCCAAAACCATTTCCACAAAGAACCAGGGGACAAGTGTTATCTATGGCTCTCAGTCACATTGTGGCTTGCAGATAAAATGAATTGGGAGTCACGAGCCCCAAGACAGCGGTGTGATAAGGAAATGAATGGTATTCCTGACTGCCTAGGATGTCAAGCTAGTGCAGCTCCCTCCCCCACTTAGAACACCTCAGCACAATTAATGAGGAGCTCTTTCCATGACCTCCATGAAGACACTCATCATTGAAATATTCAAGAGTGTACTCTGCTCAGCTTTGTTCCCTCCAGCATTTAGGCTGAACCAGGGAACAGGCACCAAGCATTCCACAGATCAGCCCATCATCTGAAACAATATACAGCACCTCCCAGTATACAGAGGTCAAGTGCACTTCCAACTGCTTCTGCTACAGCCAGTTCTTACCCAAAGTACAACTTAGTGGCCTGGAGTTTGAACTGCACAACCCAATACAAAGCTGCTAACAGAAGTGCACAATGTTGGGGAAAAGTATAAGCTTTCTGAGACCTCCACAATCCCAGTCCCACAGAAGGATGTGAGCCTGCTCATCTGCTCAGTACATTGCTACTATATTCAGCATTTTAGAAAGCCACCAAACAAAGCCTATCTATAACCAAAGAACTGGCCCCCTGAAAGTACCTAGAACTGAAGCCAAACAACCATACAGAACATACATTTCAGTAATATCCTCAAGGGAGGGCAAAATGTTCTGTCCAAGTAAAACTAAATTCAAAAATAAGAAGTGAAATTTTCTCCAGATGAGAGAAAAACAGCATAAAATTTCTGAAAGTAGTAACAAATGGTATTATGAGATCCACCAAGGGATTACATCAGCTCTAATGCAATGGGTTATTATAAAAATGAAAATTCTAACATATCAGGAAAATAATATATAAGAAAAAAAGAGGTTTAATTGGACTTACAGTTCCACATGGCTGGGGAGGCCTCAGAATCATGGCGGGAGGCTAAAGGCACTTCTTATAAGGTGGCAGCAAAAGAAAAATAAGGCAGAAGCAAAAGCAGAAACCCCTCAAAAATCCATCAGATCTTGTGAGACTTATTCACTATTGTGAGAATAGCACGGGAAAGATCTGCCCCCATGATTCGTGTACCTCCTGCTGGGTCCCACCGCAGCATGTGGGAATTCTAGGAGATACAATTCAAGTTAAGGTTTGGTTTGGGGAACAGCCAAACCATATCATTCTGCCCCTGGCCCCTCTAAATCTCATGCCCTCACATTTCCAAACCAATCATGCCTTCCCAACAGTCCCCCAAAGTCTTAACTCATTTTAGCTTTAATTCAAAAATCCATGGCCCAAAGTCTCAACTGAGACAAGACAAGTCCCTTCTACTTATAAGCCTGTAAAATCAAAAGCAAGCTAGTTACTTCCTAGCTATTATGGGAGTACAGGTATTGGGTAAATACAGCTGTTCAAAATGGGAGAAATTGGACGAAATGAAGGGGTTACAGGGCCCATGAAAGTCTGAAATCTAGTGGGGTAGTCAAATTTTAAAGCTCCAAAATGATTCCTTTAACTCTTTGTTTCACATTCAGGTCACGCTGATGCAAGAGATGAGTTCTCATGGTCTTGGGCAGCTCCGCCCCTGTGACTTTGCAGGGTACAGTCCTCCTCCCAGCTGCTTTCACGGGTTGGCATTGAGTGTCTCAGGTATTTCCAGGCACATGATGCAAGCTGTAGGTGGATCTACCATTCTGGGGTCTAGAGGACACTGTCCCTCTTTTCACTGCTCCACTAGGCAGGCAGTATCCCAGTAGGGACTCTGTGTGAGGGTTGCAACCCCACATTTGCCTTCTGCACTGCCCTGGGAGAGGTTCTCAATGCTGGTCCCACCCCTGCGGTAAACTTTTGCCCGGGCATCCAGGCATTTCCATGCATCTTCTCAAATGTAGGTGGAGGTTCTCAAACCTCAATTATTGACTTCCATGCATCTGCAAACTCAACACCACATGAAAGCTGCCAAGGCTTGGGACTGCCACCCTCTGAAAGCCACATCCTGATTTGTATGTTGATCCTTTTCAGCCATGGCTGGAGCAGCTGGTACTCAGGACACCAAGTCCCTAGGCTGCACACAGCATGGGGACACTGAGACTGGCCTATGAAACCACTTTTTCCTCCTGGGTCTCCAAGCCTGTGATATGAGGGGCTATGGTGAAGGTCTCTTACATGGCCTGGAGACATTTTCCCATGGTCTTGGAGATTAACATTAGGCTCTTTACTACTTATGCAAATTTCTGCAACCGGCTTGAATTTCTCCCCAGAAAATGTTTTTTCTTTTCTATCACATTGTCAGGCTGCACATTTTCCAAACTGTTATGCTATGTTTCCGTTTTAAAACTGAATACTTTTAACAGCACCCAAGTCACATCTTGAATGCTTTGCTGCTTAGAAATTTTTTCTGCCAGATACCCTAAATTGTCTCTCTCAAGTTCAAAATTCCACAAATCTCTAGGACAGGGGCAAAAATGCCAGCAGTCTCATCTCCTTGTGAGACCACCTCAGCCTGAGCCTTATTGTTCATACCACTATCAGCATTTTCATCAAAGCTGTTAAACGAGTCTCTAGGAAGGTCCAAACTTTCCCACATTTTCCTTTCTTCTTCTCAGCCCTTCAAACTGTTCCAACATCTGCCTGTTACCCAGTTCCAAAGTCGCTTCCACATTTTTGGGTATCCTTTCAGCAATACCCCACTCTACTGGTACCAATTTACTGTGTTATTTTGTTTTCACACTGCTGATAAAGACATACCCAAGACTTGCAAGAAAAAGAGTTTTAATTGGACTTACAGTTCCACATTGCTGGGAAACCCTCAGAATATGGCAGGAGGTGAAAGGCGCTACTTACATGGCAACAGCAAGACAAAAATGAGGAAGAAGCAAAAGTGGAAACCCCTAATAAACCCATCAGGTCTCATGAGACTTATTCACTATCATGAGGATAGCATGGGAAAAACCAGTCCCCATGATTCAATTACCTCCTCCTGGGTCCCTCCCACATGTAGGAATTTTGGGAGATACAATTGAAGTTGAGATTTGGTTTGGGGCACAGCCAAACCATATCAGCCAGTCACAGAAATATAGAGAGAAAACAAATTTAAAAAAATGAACAAAGCTATCATGAATGATGGGATTATGTAAATGTGCAAACCTATAAGTTATAGGTATTACATAGAGAGAAAAAGAAAAAAATAAAAAGTATAAAAAAGTTATTTAGGGTAATAATTTAGAAAAACTTCTCTGTTCCTGCTAGAGATTTAGATATCCAGATACAAAAAGCTCAGAGAACTCCTGGAAGATACACTGCAAGATTAAATTACCCAAGGCATGCAATCAGCAGACTATCCAACCTCAATGTACAGAGAAAAACACCCAAAAACAGGATGAAGGAAGCCTCTAATCACTTATAGAAGAAATCCCATCAGACTAATAGCAGAAGTCTCAGCAACAACCTTATTAACAGAAGAGACTGGGGGGCCTATTTATAGTCTTCTTAAAAAAAGTCTACTAAGAATTTTATATCTTGCCAAAGTTAGCTTCATGAATAAAGGACAAATAAAGTCCTTCCCAGAGAAGTAAACTAACAAAATTGATCACCACTAGAAAAGCCCCATAAGAAATGCTCCAAGGAGTTCTAGACATGTAAATGAAAGGACAATATTTGGCATACTTGCCATTATAAAAGCACATGAATGTACAAAATTCACAGATCCTATAAAGTGATTACACGACTGAGACTATGAAGCAGCCAACATAATACCAAATGGGGAAAAGTTGAAAACATTCCCCCTAAGAACTGGAACAAGACAAGGATGCTCACTTTTACCACTCCTAACCAATATCGTATTGGGAGTCCTAGCCAAAACAATCAGGCAAGAAAAAGAAATGAAAGGTATCCAAAATGCAAAAGAGGATATCAAAATATCTTTGTTCACTGATGACATGATCTTATACCTAGAAAACCCTAACTCTTCCACAAGACTCCTAGATTTGATAAATTCCTGCCATATTAGAATAGAAAATCAACATACAAAAATCAGTACCATTTCTATACACTAATAACATTCAAGCTGAGAATAAAACTGAGAACTCGATTTGTCTCATAATATCCACCAAGAAAAATACCTTGAAATACACTTAACCAAGGAGGTGAAATATCTCCACAAGGAGAATCATAAACATTAATGAAAAAAATCATAAGTGACACACAAAAAAAGGGAAGAACATTCCCTCATTGACTGGAAGAATGATTATTGTTAAAATGACCCTAATATACAAAGGAATATACAGATTCAGTGCAATTTTCATTAAATTGTCAATGTCATATAGTTACAAAAAATTTTTTTACAGTTACAAAAAAATTCTAAATTTTCATATATTTAGAAATATAGTTACAAAAAAATGTGTCATATAGTTACAAAAAAATTCTAAAATTTATGTAAATCAAAAGAGCCCAAATAGCCACACACACACACACACACACACACACACACACACACACACACATGCACACACACTTCTAAAGTTTATGTAAAACAAAAATGTCCCAAATAGCCAAAGCAATTTTAAGCAAAAAGAAAAGAGCTAGGGGTATCACATTAACTGACTTCAAATTATGCATCAAGGCTACAGTATTCAAAGCACTGTGGTACTGGTACAATAGTCACATAGATTGGTGGAACAGAATAGAAAGACCAGAAATTAAGCCACTTACCTAAAGCCAACTGGTTTTTAACACAGTAGACAAAAATATACAATAGGGAAAGGATATCTTATTCAAAAATGGTGCTGGATAAACTGGATAGCTTTAAGTAGAAGAATTAAAACTGACCCTCCATCTCTCACCATACACAAAAATTAAATCAAGATTGACTAGAGCCTTAAAGATAAGAAATGAATCTATAGAAGAAAACCTAGTAAAAGTGTTTTGGACATTGACCTAGACAAAGAATTTATGATTGGCCGGGCGCGGTGGCTCAAGCCTGTAATCCCAGCACTTTGGGAGGCCGAGGCGGGCGGATCACAAGGTCAGGAGATCGAGACCACAGTGAAACCCCGTCTCTACTAAAAATACAAAAAAAATTAGCCGGGCGCGGTGGCGGGCGCCTGTAGTCCCAGCTACTCAGGAGGCTGAGGCAGGAGAATGGCGGGAACCCGGGAGGCGGAGCTTGCAGTGAGCCGAGATCGCGCCACTGCACTCCAGCCTGGGCAACAGCGTGAGACTCCGTCTCAAAAAAAAAAAAAAAAAAGAATTTATGATTAAGACTTCAAAGGCATCATATAACCTTGTTATAAACCTACACATGTACTCCATGAATATATAAAAACAAATGTAAAATAAATACATTTAAAAAATAAAGGAATCATAGTCATTATATATGTGCATATATATATATATATTCAAGAATATATGAGAAAATATACTTCATACTTGATGTCTTTGTTCATTCAATCTGCTACAATAAAATAACTTAGACTGGGTAATTTTAAAAGAATAGAAATTTATTGCTTAAATTCTGGAGGCTGGGAAGTCCAAGATCAAGGTACCAGTCAATTTGGTCTCCTGAGGGCTCTCTGCTTTATACATGGCATCCTCTACGTGTCCTTACCTGACAGAAGGGGTAAGAGACTAGCAAGCTCCCTCAGACCTCTTTTTTAAGAGCATTAATCCTATTCAGGAGTACAAAGCCTTCATAACCCAATCACTTCCTAAAGGCCACACCTCTGAATACTATCATATTGGAGGTTAAGATTCAGCCTATGAGTTTTAGGGAGACACATACATTCAGATCATGACATTTAGTTTTCTCTTATATAATGTAATAAAAATAATTTTAGAGTCTGTAATATGATCAATTCCTTAAAAATACATTTAATTATATTTTATATACATTGATACAATATTTTTCAGTGCATTCTTTAATAATTTGGTGTTGACTATGAAAATGACATATTATTTAAAGATTCTCAACCTAGAGTAATCAAGCAAAAATTTCACATGTAGAAAATACTAAGAAAATACTTTAATTGTTATTCTAGCTAGCAAGCCAAGCAATAAATCGATCTAAATTCTAGCTCAACTAATTGATCTAAGAATTTTAAATACATGTTGAATATTTTTCCAGTGAAAATGTTTTGTTTTGCAGGTTATGACATATCAGAAATATAATCAAATAAATTATAAATATTGTTATATACAGAAAATATAAGTCAATCTTTAAATATTTGAAAAATTTTAGCTCAGAATAGAAATAGTTCCTTAAGGGTAGTAATAGCATTCTAAGTGAGACATTATAGACTACTATTTTTCTGAGCATCTCTGAAACGTAAAACAATAATAAAGGGTCTAGAAAAATGTGTAATATTCAACTATGTCTTCCAAATATCCAAATTTTATTTTGATAAAACTGTTATAACAATTAAATCATCATTGCAGGACATTGAGTAAAATGTAGATACCATTCCCCCAAGTACCTTTCTTAAAGTGTGACAAAGGAAAGATTTGGAAATTTAAAAAGAGGAGAGTATTCTGCCAGCAACATTCGAATCAGTGCATGCTGTGCTTCTATTGCTTTGTGGAAGAATTTACCAGCTAAATATTCTAATTTTAAAATGTACATTTTACATGTAAAATGTAGGGAGACCCCCTGAAACTATTGCTATGTAAGAAAAGATGAAATGCTCCTGATAATTGTAAACACAAAATTGCATGCAGGATTGTGTAAAGACAATGTCAGGTTGGACTGCCAGAATGAGCCAACAGCGCATGATGTGCTTCCCCTTGCAGAGAGCCTATGAACGGATGTGCAGTCAGGGAGGTTTCATATCACCAAGATTCCTATCCCAGAAAAGCAGATGTTCGTAGCTCTGGGAATGGAATGTGACCCTTGTGGAGAGCCTAGAAACGGATGCATGAGGGGCACCTATTCACATGGATAAGATAGGGCTACAAATGCCCCATCTTACCACGGCTCTTTTAGGCCTCTTTAGGGTAAAGGCATACTCCCTTCTGAGAATTTCTGGTCTAGTGGTTGTCTAGCTTCATGTCCTGTTTCTATGGATTGTTTGTAACCAGCTTTTGCTGCAACTGTTACTGATGATTAATATCTTGCTAATCATAGGTTATGGAAAGACTGTGTTTCTGTTTTAAGGCTCTGTTAGAAATTACTGATGCACACACTATATTGTAAATTCTTATCTCTGTATACTGTACTTCCGCCTACAGATGTTATGTTAAATAATTACTTCATCCCCATATGACCATCTCACCTCATAATCAAATGGCTCTAAATCCCTCACTAACCTACCCCTGCCCTCACTAAACTTAATAATAAACGCTGGTATATGCAGTGCATTAGTGGCATCACGGGACCAGAAGGCAGTGACCCCCCGGACACAGGTTTCACTATCTTCTGTGTGTCTATTATTTCTCGATCTGCCCATCTGCCTGGGATCAAAGAGAGAGCCCCATTGCATTGCAGGCTGCTAGCCAGATCCCGTAATCGTAAAGCATGCCATCACTCTCTTTAAGTTCCTTCTTCATTTTCACTTAGTTTATGCTCCCCTGATAACCTTCATTTATGTCACAAGGAACACAGAAATCAATAGCCATGAATTTGAGAAATGACCAGAGTTATGAGTGTACATTGAGTTGAAAGCTCTGGCCAATGGTGTGGCTGGATATGAAGGAACTTTGAGGAATATGGTTAAAAATTTGGTGACAAGGAGGCCTATGGAAAAGATGTGTGTGTAGACATCTATTCATGTATAAAAAATGTGAAGATATTTGGGTGCCATGAAAATGCTCACCAAAGAATGACTTCATTAGAGGAAGATTTTAATAATCATATGAAAATCCCATTCCGTGGATACCAGTAAACCTCTTTGCCCAGTGGGCTCCTGGTAAAGCATGCATCCCTCAGGGATGAGGATTACATATGAGTCAACAACATGAACTTCTACTCACCAAAAGCAACCTGGCTGTAGTCACTGCTAAGGACCCAATATGCCAGCAGCAGACACCCACATTGATTTATTCCCATATATGGCATCACCTACCGTCTGCCTTTTCCACATCACAGTATTCAACACAGCACTGCTTTGAGGAAGAAAGTTACTTCAGAGTAAATAAAATGTCACAATGGCCCATGCTCATGTAATTTGCTGATCTTTTCAATTTTACTCTATCCTGAAACAGTTGGCTTGAGAGAATGATAGAGTGGCCTTTTGAAGACTCAGTTACAGAAACACCTAGGTAGCAATGCCTTGCAGGTCTGAAGCAATACCCTCCTGCAGGTTGTATATGCTTTAAATTAGCATCGTCATAATCCACAGGTCCAGAAATCCAAGGGTGGAAATAGGAGTAACACCATATTCTATTACTCATAATGACCCATTAGCAAATATTTTACTTCCTGTTGCTGTGACTGGATGCTCTGCTTGTCAATAGGTGTTATTCCCAAGGAACATTAGTACATACAACAATCACTCCATTGCACTGGAAATTAAGACGACCACACATCTACTTTGGGATACTCATGCCTCTGAATAAATGAAAAAAGAAGGGAGTTGTACTGGCCGGGGTGACTAATCCTGACTACAAAGAAGAATTTCCACTACCACTCCACAATGGAGGTAAGGAAGAGCATGTCTGTAATATAGGAAATATCTTTAAGAGTCTCTTAGTAATATCACATCTTATGACTGAAGTTGAAGGAAAACTACAGCAACTCAATATAGGCAGAATTACTAATGGTCCAGACATTTCAAAAATAAAAGTTTGGGTCACTCCTGCAAGCAAAGGACCATGAATGGCTGAAATGCTTGCTGAAGGCAAAGCGAATCTGGAATAGGGAGTAGAACAAAATAGTTTTAAATATCAGCTGTACGGACTGTGATAGTTATAATAATTTTTTATTTTGTTATAATTATACTTGTGTGTATATCTATATATCTATGTCATCTCTACCTCTGTGTGTGTGTATGTATAAATATTTTAATAAAATATGTATATATGTTTTCCTTCTGGTTCTCTGGTGGTGACCTGATTAATACACTCACCCTTCTTCTGTCCTGCATATTTACCTCCACTATTTTCATAAAAGTCATCTTAAGTTGCCTATTATATTTTTGCCACCCGTGTCTCTCTAAATATAATTTTATGTGACTTCATGACTCTAAGAATCTCCTGGTTTCCACTCTGGTTTTAATGGTAAATCTTCTTAAAACAAATATGGATTCTTGCTGTATGTAGTGTGATCCATAGACCCAATATTATTATCCCAACTGGGAACATTTTAGAAATGTGCATTATTAAGTTCCACCCAGACCTACAGAATCAAAAATATTTATTTCAATAAATATTTGACAAAATATTTAACAACACCCTGTGGTAATTCATAAGCTCATTAAAGTTTGTAAGTACCAATCAGACTAGTGACTGAAACTTCTTGGTCAGTACCTAAATTCAATAACTACCAATATTCTTTATCAGGGTTTTCCAAGTTCTCAATTGAGCTTCTAATTTAAAATACAACGCAAGTTTGCAGTCCATACCTTACATTGTGTAAATTATATTTTGTTGCCAAATTT
Organism: Macaca fascicularis; assembly: GCF_037993035.2. Classification (NCBI taxonomy): domain Eukaryota; kingdom Metazoa; phylum Chordata; class Mammalia; order Primates; family Cercopithecidae; genus Macaca; species Macaca fascicularis. The sequence goes on along the minus strand of NC_088379.1, from coordinate 34,549,584 downwards.
ATTTCCTGAGTCCTTTTTTAATGCACACAGAATCCCTAACAATCCCATCTTCTCTAAAGCTTAAGATTTCCTCTATATGGGGATTTCTTCAAATTCTATTCTGATATCTATATGAAGATCAAAACAAAAATTAGGAAGAAGAAAACTAAGATATTTCTGTTTTTCAAAACCAAAGTATGTAATATATTTAAAAATGGAAAGAAAAGTGTATATCAAATTCTGTTGAGAAGCTGCATAAAACAAGGGCCCCAAAACTGACAACTGGGTGTTCTAATGTAGGTCATTAGTAATCCTGATAAGACAAATTTCAAAATAATTGTGAGAGCAAAATATCACAGCAAAAACTTCATGGAGGAGCCCATATAGACAGATCTTTAGTGGAGTTTTTCTCCAAAGAAAAACAGACAAAGAGGTCATAGTCAGAGTATGTAGTGGGAGGGACCTAGGAAGGACTGTTTAAAAACAGAAGGTATTAATAACCTTCCTTTACTCTTACTGAGATCACTTGATAATGCATGGAAGTGAGTGGATCATTGCTAAACCAAAGTCAATGATTAGGCAAAGACAGGTGTTAGCTATTGCACTAAGGAGCAATAAGAATTTGACATGAGGAAGGCAAAGATTTATAGGTCCATATGTAGGTAGGTTGCTACTTAACCCCTTGGAAGTAATATGAAAGTACTCTTCTATTCACTTCTATAATTTCAGTGATATAAGAAAGAAGATAATCATGTTAGAGAAAGAATGTATGTATGTGGCATGTTGGAGAAAGAAAAGTTATTTAGTAACTATCTAGGAGAATTTAATATATGCAAGGTACATACTAAAAAAAATTTGGAAAAGAAAGTGCATTGTATGTTGCCATCATAAATATCTATAGTTTAACAGTAAAGGGTAATTAAAATATTTTATCTTGGTGGATTTAAAATAGACATTTATATTAGATAATATAAAATAAGGCTTTGAAATATAAACTGATAACATTTTAAGATCACATATTTTATTGTAAACTTTATTTTGCTATATCTTTGAAAAAAAATTTATTGAATTTCTGTGCCTTAGATAAGAACATTTAAAAGTGACTGTTCTTATAGGCAAAATGCCAAACGGCTTGCAATTTGTTGACTCATTCATGGCTAGCTGAAACATTGAATTCTAACTATCCCCAGTGGTAGAAGTTTAATCATTTGGATCACTGCTTGGTCTGAAAGCAAACTGAGCAGAAATTGAAATTATCATTCTCCTAAACTCAAGAAATATTCCCAGGGGGAATTAACCTATTTTAGATTTCCTGGGTAAAGTACACTAGACTTCATCAAAAACGCAGATCCTGCTATCAAAATGCAATCATGTCCAGTGTATTTCACAAGCTTCACATGCCCTACAACTGTTTATTCAAAAAGAGAAAGAAGGGCTGCTGTGATATCTGCACTTCCCCGCCCCAGAGGTTTATTTAGTCTTCTCAACAGGTAGAAGAATTTCATTCAGTATTTATTGAACATCTCCTGTGAGCACAATACCAGGAAACTGGTGATAGTTAATGAGCCAGATTATATTGTTAGCAAGCAGATGTTCGGGCATTATTTGTCACCTGTGACTAGTGGGGTGCTTGACTTAGCTGATGTGTGAAATTTTAGCAAAGCAGCTGGAATCTTTTATGTGAGTGTGTGTGTGTGTGTGTGTGTGTGTGTGTGTGTGTGTGTGCATGCGCGCTTGTATGTGATTTTTCAGAGATGTGAGTAAAAATGTAATTTATTGAAAATTGGTTTCCTGGTGAATAAATTCAGAAAACTCAACCTTAAATATCCAGGCTCAGTTTTCATCAATAGCACTGAAGACATTTGAAGAATGGAAAGTGTTCATGTATTATTTTTGCTCACTTACCACTTCTTTCCTGAAAATAAGTTATACTCAACACAAAGGTGAGCTAACAAAATAAAATGATATTAAACCAGGTTACCATTATGAATATCAAATGGATTTTTTTCAGTGTTCTTAATCCATGTGATGTTTCAGTAAATTAGAGCAGTAGAAAGGATCCTAGAGTTGTTACCTGGCTAAGACCTGAATGTTCATATCTTTCAAAATTCATATGTTAAAGCCCTAATTCCCAATGTGATGGTCTTAGGAGGTGGAGGCTTTGGGGATGATTAGGTTTACATGAGGTCATGAAGGACGGGCAAGACCCATAATGGGATTAGTGCCCTTATAAGAAGAGGAAGAGACAACAGAGCTTTCCCTCTGCTATGTGAGAACACAGCAAGAAGGCATCCATTTGCAAAGAAGAATTTTCACTAAAAACCATATAATGCTGGTACCCTAATCCTAGACTTCCAGTCTCCAGAACTATAACTGAGAAATAAGTGTTGTATAAACCACAGAGTCTATGGAAATTTGTTATTGCAGCCCAAGTTGACTAAATCACTCTCCAAAGATTGTCAAAATATATTCAGTTCTACAAAAAAAAACCTATAAATAAAATACATCAATAAAATAAATCAAGTGATTGTCCATGAATATAGAATTCAAGCAGCCGGGCGCGGTGGCTCAAGCCTGTAATCCCAGCACTTTGGGAGGCCGAGGCGGGCGGATCACAAGGTCAGGAGATCGAGACCACAGTGAAACCCCGTCTCTACTAAAAATACAAAAAAAAAATTAGCCGGGCGCGGTGGCGGGCGCCTGTAGTCCCAGCTACTCAGGAGGCTGAGGCAGGAGAATGGCGGGAACCCGGGAGGCGGAGCTTGCAGTGAGCCGAGATGGCGCCACTGCACTCCAGCCTGGGCAACAGCGTGAGACTCCGTCTCAAAAAAAAAAAAAAAAAAAAAAAAAAGAATTCAAGTCAAAATATCGACTTCAAAAAACAACGTTGGCCTGAATCAGCATCCTTCTGACAGTAATTATGTATCTCCTGTGTTCTTTTGTAATTTTAATTTTTAATTGTGAGATTCCTGGTTTTCTTTTAAGCAATAGCTTTCTCTTACATTATCAGGCTCTCTTACCTCTTCACTCTGTTTCACTTTCTGTCCCTCCTTCTCTTTTTCCTTTTTCTTTCACTGCCCCTGAAAGAAAAAAGAATTAAAATTAAAAATTACAATATATACAAATGAGAGGATTATCTGAGTCATACTTATCCAAAACCATACTTTTGATTCCGCCACACTCCAAATTTTCCCCATCAATCTCAGTAAATGGCAGATTAATTCTTTAGATTAGTCAAAACCAAAATTCTGAAATACCCTTGCTAGTCTGATCACCTGTCTCATATTCTATACCTAAATTATCAGCACATCTTCTTAGCTTTATTGTAAAAATATTTATTCCTCTTCCAACCACTTCCAACCAAGTACACCAACACTGTTCTTTTTCCAGGTACTACTCTCCTGGTTGATTTCAATAACATGCAAACTATTTTTGTTGTTGTTGTTGTTGTTGTTGTCATTCTTCATATTCACCCAAGTAATCACTTTAAAATTAGAGGAAGATCACGCTACACCTGTTCCAAAGCCCTCAATGGCTTTCCATCTTTCAAAGTGGCCTTTGAGATGCTACATGTTTTGTTTTCTTGTTGCCTCTCTGATCTGATCCCCTCTAAGTCTTTTGCTTGCTTAATCTACCTCAGCCATTCCTGACACCATGCTGTTCTTTGCTTATGCCTAGCATGCTCTGGCATTCAGGGTGTATGTAATTCCCTCAGCTTGAAATGCTCTTCTCTGCGATTACTCCAAGGCTACTTCCATCCATCCCTTCATGTCTCTGCCCAAATGTCTTATTACTGAGACAGATTTTCATTAATTAACAGATCTTCATTAATTAGCTTATACACAGTAGCACTTTCCCTTCTAACTTGCACATTCTATCCTTCTCACTCTGCAATACTTTTCCTTATCAGCATTTCAAATAATAAATATTTACTTCTCTACTTATTTTCTGTTTACTATATGTGACATTAAGCTCTTTGAGGTCAGAGTCTTTATGTGTTTTGATTAATATTACATCCTGAGCCTTCAAAATGGGAATATTTTTTTAAGGGAACCATTTAAAACATTTAATTAAAAATATGTTATCTTTAGGTCATGGTCTGTTTATGTACTTTTTATTTTTCAGTATATTTTAACGGACAGAATAAAAATTAGATTATATGTGTAATTTTCTAATCAAATTCATCTGTTGTGACAAGTAAGTATTACATTTGACACCATTTTAAAGCATTTAGTCTAAATTTGGTATTCTATCTACTTAATAATTGGAAAATGACAATAAATAAATATTCCTGCTTCATTCAGATAATTTGATTAGAAAAAAATAAAATAAATAAATAAGAGGTCCTGCATGCATCTCAATGGTTGCCAGTTAACTAAAGTAGAAAGAAAGGGTACTGGTTACCTCGGTTCTTAAGTTGTTCATTTGAAATAGCATATGGATTAACACAGCAGATGAGATAAAATAAATTCAAAGTCTGTAATTAGAAATACGAAGAGAGACTGTTACTGTTTTATTTAATTCCTGTGAAATTATGCTTCTAGAATATGGAGAAAAACATTCTCAATATCTTGCGAACACAACTGTGCAAGGACCAGCAAATATCTACAATAACCATAACTGTCTTTTGCAATTACATTATGTAAAAAAAAAAATTATTAGGAAATCTACTCATAGAGAATCTGAAAACCTGGATCAGTTCACGACATCTGGGAACTTTATTCTCTTAACCAAAGGACACAAAGCAGCAATGAAGGAAAAAAAACATTAAAGAGTCACAGAAGGAAAAGAAATGACAGTCAAAGGAAAAAGAAGGATCAGGAATAAAGTAAATTATAATTTTTGAAAATTTAAATATATGACTTATACAAATATTTAAATAAATGCATGTCTATGCTCATCAACATATTAATGAGGAACCTATAATATTTTTTAAAAGCTGTTCCACAGAATATCTTGAGTTTCTTGGTATTCATAGACATATTAATAAATAATATTGAAATAAGATTGCTAGGGTGGATATAATACCGTTGTTATTCAGGAAAAAATTATTTTACAGCTCTATGCTTGTCTCTGGGGTATTGGGATGTCGGCTTCATTTTTGGCCAAAATAAAGCCTAACTTAACTAACAAATGATTTGTGACGCACTATTTAAAGTCTGAAGCTCCATTGGCAGCACCCAGGGTTTGTTTATGGATGCCTTTCACCTGGTGTAACAAGTTAGCTATCCTGGCTTGGCTAAGTAACCAGAGAGGCATAAAATACATTGCGAGGAATGTCTGTCAGGAGCTCCCTGAAGCCAAGATTCATTACACAAATCTTAAAATTTTAATCAGAGATGATTCACATCTTTGTGCAAATAAGAATGACCCTGTGGAGCATAAACCTGGATGTCTCTTGGAGCTTCAAAAGTTACCTAAACTCTCTTTCTTTTGTTGTCATTTTTTGCCTCTATTAAAAGCCTTTCCTGAATATGTTCTGTAGCATCTTGAGAGCCCTTGCAATTATCCAAATCTTTGTAATACTTGAAGTTATATAGGGCAGTTAAAGAAAAACAAAAAATAACAAAACCAAGAATATTTATATCCTTTGATAGTTGCTTTTTGGTTGTCGTTGCAGTTTTTTTTTTTTTTTTACGGGAGAGAAATTCTTTGCAACTCTACTAGATAAAAATGTATATATTTGTGATGGAGTTGAGATAAATAAATAACACATTCCATTTGCAGTTAAATATGTTTTAGTGCAAGCATATTTATTGTGGGTGAACTGTCCAGAGAGCTTGCTTAGACAGTGCTGAATAAAAAAGCTCTGAATCAAGGCCTCCTGGGATATACTGAATGTGCTTAAATGCCTATGCTATGTTAATAAATTTTTAGGCATTGAAAATAATCCAGTAAGCAAGTTAGGCATTCTGGAAGTCCACTATACAGCTGAAGATAAATGGAAAAAAAGAGGAATATTGGGGAAACTTAAAGAAGAGTTAAGAAAAGTTTTTTTATAGTTACTTGCATATGACATACCTACACACTATACATATATATGGGAGTTTTGCATTTGTATACAGCTTAATAAAATGTCAAATGTATATATTTAAAAAGCAAGAAAATAATTAGATTATTAAGAAAATGATGTTGTAAATGTAAGATATCCTTTTGAAATATTCTGTTTTTAAAGATTTAAAGTTGACTTATGTATAATATTGATGAAAAGTATTCTTCAACAATTCAGTTATTTCCTACAGTGAAAGTGATCTAATCACATGGGATAATATATACATGTGTGTGCTGTAAAGTTTTACTCTGATGGATTCTCAGATAACCATATTTTATAGAATTTTAATAAATGTCATCGTTCTTTGAATAAAAATGGAAAATATGAACTTTGATAAAGATTTTGAAGATTTAGGTTTTTTCACAAGACATAGTTTCAATTAGATTTCTTTTCTTTATATAATTATAGTTATCAATGTTTACCTCAAAATGTGTTGTATGATAAAATAAATATATTATTATTATTTCTTTTGTTGCTTTTTTTCTTTTGAGGCAGAGTCTTGCTCTATCACCCAGGCTGGAGTGCCGTGGCATGATTTCAGCTTGCTGCAACCTCCACCCCACCCAAGTTCAAGGGATTCTTCTGCCTTAGCCACCAAAGTAGCTGGGATTACAGGTGTATGCCACCACGCCCAGTTAATTTTTGTATTTTTAGTAGAAACGAGGTTTCACCATGTTGGCCAGGCTGGTATCTAACTCCTGACCTCAAGTGATCCACTCGCCTCAGCCTCCTAAGGTGCTGGCATTACAGGCATGAGTCACTGCACCCAGTCTCTTTTATACTTTTTTCTTTTTCTTTTTTTCTTAGCCTTTATAATTATGGTTAGTTATTTCAGGAGTTGCCAAAATTTAACTCTCCATTCTGTTGCTAATGGCATAGAGTTCTAACAGCCCATAGTTATCTTTGTTCTATCAAGAACATGTTTAAAGTATTTATATAAAAGTCTAGTCAGACATTTCTCTCAGAATTAAAGGTTGGGTTTTAAACTTTAATTTAAAGAGAAATAGTTTGTCTAGAAAATACATTCCATTTAAATTCTCTGGAGATTTTATTATGATAGTCATGAACTGTGTCTTTTGTATATTCATCTCTAAAATTAAATTCTTTGTAATTAACTGAAAGTAATGTGCTGTGGTGTTTCCTAACTGCAGAAACAATGAAGCCTTTAAAAAAAGTACAAGTACCTCATTAAAGCTAAAATATAATGATCACCTGAATATTTTTCCAACAGACTAATTTTAATTTACAGCTATAACTTTGACAAATTTATTCAATATTTTTGTTACATAAAGGAAAGTAAGCTTTCAGATGCTTATTACTGACAAGTTGAAAACCCAGCACAGGTCCTAATCCAATTATGGGAGGTACTCTAGAGGTCGAAAGAAAATGTACGACTGTGAAGATTTATAGTAAGAAAAAACAAAAACAAAAACAAACAAAACATGGAGAAACACCTGAGAAAGGAGAAGATATTTTGACTCCAGTAGGAAAGAAAACGACATCCAGAGATGAGAAGGGTTAGTCTCCAGATCTGAGGAATAAATAAAGCTGGACATTTTTAACTTTTTAAAAATCTTAGTGAGAAACATATTTGCTAAGCAAGCTGTTTCCCATTAGCCCCTTCAGGACAGAAAAAAAATTATGCTACCACAGCCACAGTACAGATTACATCTGAGTGACCCAAAATGGTGACTGAGACATGAAGTCAATAATCACAAGGAAAGGCAGATTGGAAGAATTGTGAAAGCTCCTTTCATTCGCCTCTCCTCAACATGTTAATATTGCACCACTAGCAAAAAGAAAAGTAAAAGCTTTCAGGAGGGAGAAGACTTTGAGGAGAAAGCAGAAAGAATGATCCTAAAAGTCACCCCTGATACTCCCCCAGGTACATTTTGTTAACAAAAAACAAACAATCAAAAAGTGATACTTCAATGAATAATACATTCATAGGCAAAGAACAACGTCATTCTGGTTCAGATATCGTAATATGAACCTAAAAGAATCAAATTCATAGAAGGAGAGAGTAAATGTTGATTGCCAGAGACGAGAATGCGAAATGGGAAGATGTTGGCCAAGAGGTACAAAGTTTCAGTTAAGCAGTATTAATAAGTTCTGGAGATCTACAGCATGGTGAATATAGTTAATAATATATTGTACACTTAAAAATTGTTCGGAGAGTTGATCTTAAACAGTCTCACTGCACAGACAAAAGATAGCTATGTGAGGTGATGAGTACGTTAACTAATTAATTATGGTAATTATTTCACAATGAATACATATATCAAAATAGCACACTGTATATCTGAAATACATACATTTTAAATTTTTAAATTATACTTTAATAACGACTGGTAAAAAGGGAAACGTGGATCTTTAAAAATGAAAGAACAACAACATAAATGGTGGACATGGTAAATAATGAATTCTACACATTTTTCTTCTCTTAAGTAATTTAAAACATATATGACTAAAGTTAAACATTTAACATTATCTGCTGTTTTCAACATATATAAACATTACTTATATAGAAACTCACAGAACTTTAGTGAAAGTAAAAGAAAGAGGCAATTTGGTTACAGTATTTCTATACCTTACCTTAAGGGGTAAAATAACTAATTCCAAGTGGACTGTGAAAATTTGGATACGTATTTTGTAATTCTTAAAGCAATCACTAAAAATAATACAAAGAAATGACAGCAAAAATTAATAGATAAAATACCAACCTATTCAAATAATAAAAAAAGAGAAATGAGAAACCAAGAAACAGAAAAACAGGAGGCCAAAAGTAGTAGTAAAATGGTAGACCTGAATCTAATCATATCCATAATTACATTGATATTAATATTTTAAACATTCCAATGAGTGTCAGTGATTAACAGAGCAGGTAGAAAAGTGTGATTCAATTATGCTACCTAAAGAGACCTACAACATAGTTTGAGTACACAGAGGTTGGATGGCTTATAAATACCATTTCTAAGACAGAAGAATCAGAACTCCATTTTCAGGGTGTTTTAGCCACCTCACCGAAGCAGCATGGACTTTTACCCAAAATTAGGCTTGAGGGTCAAGACTTACAATGTCATACACACTCGAGGATATAAAAAGGTTTATCATTCATGTTTTGAGGCTTTCTATGATATCATGGTAAGATGAGAAACCTGGTTCAAAAATGGCTTGAAAGAGAGCATGTACAGGAACTAGTTTGGAGTTTTGAATTCAGTTGGGGGTGAGGAATTAGGATGAATGTTCATGAATGTGAGAAGGTATTTGTGTAGTTGGAATCTCCCACGAACACCAAAGGAAATAAAGCCCAGACTTCCTTTTCAACTCACCTAAGTATTCAGCAGAAGAGGAGGTAAGGCTTAAAAGATATCAGCAGTCAAACATTACAAAATAGAGTTAGACTCTGTTACAACTGAAACCTGGTGTTTGTCTGACGCTGGAAATTTACCATTTTCATTTAATTAAATATGTATTTGTTTAAATATACTATTGTGTTAGTCTGTTTTCACACTGCTCATAAAGACATGCTTGAGACTGGGTAATTAATAATAGAAAAAAGGTTTAATGGACTCATGGTTCCACATGGCAGGGGAGGCCTCACAATCATGGCAAAATGTGAAACTCATGTCTTACATGATGGCAGGCAAGAGAGAGTGAGAGTCAAAAAAGGAGAAAGCCTTTATAAAGCCCTGAGATCTCATGAATTTTATTCACTACCACAAGAAGAGTATGGAGGAAACCACCCCTATGATTCACTTATCCCTCACTTGGTCCCTCTCACAACACATGGGAATTATGGGAACCACAATTCAAAATGAGATTTTGATGGGGACACAGACAAACCATATAATTCTGCCCTGGCTCTCCCAAATTTTGTGTCCTTACATTTCAAAACCAATCATGCCTTCCCATCAGCCTCCCAGAATCTTAAATCATTTCAGCATTAACTGAAAAGTCCACAGTCCAAACTTTCATCTGAGACAAGACAAACCCTCCCACCCATGAGCTTGTAAATCAAAAGCAAGTTAGTTACTTCCTAAATACAATGGGAGTACAGGCACTAGATAAATACACCCATTCCAAATGGGGGAAATTGACCAAAATAAGGGGCTAACCGCCCCATGAAAGTCTGAAATCCAGAGGGGCAGTCAAATCTTAAGGCTCTAAAATGATTTCCTTTGGTTGCATGTCTCACATCCAGGTCATGCTGATACAAAAAGAGGGTTCCCATGGTCTTGGGTAGCTTCATCCCTGTGGCTTTTCAGGGTACAATCACCCTCCTGGCTGCTTTCATGGGCTGGCATTGAGTGTCTGTGGCTTTTTCAGGTGCACGGTGCAAGCTGTCAGTGGATCTACTGTTCTGGGGTCTGGAGGATGGTGGCACTCTTCTCACAGCTCTGTTAGGATTGCCACAGTGGAGACTCCATGTGGGGGATGTGATCCCACATTTCCCTTCTGCACATGCCTTGTAGAGGATCACCATGAAGGCTCCGCTCCAGCAGCCAACTTCCGCCTTGACATCCAGGCATGTACATACATCCTCTGAAATCTAAGCAGAGGTTACCAAACCTCAATTATTGACTTCCATGCACCCACAGGCCCAACACCACATGGAGGCCTCAAAGATTTTGGGTTTGCACCCACTGAAGCCGCAGTCTGAGCTATATCTTGATCACTTTTAGACACAGCAGAAATAGCTAGGACACAGGGCAACACGTGTCTAGGCTGCATACAGCAGGGAGGCCCTGGGCCATGCCCATGAAACCACTGTTTTCTCCTAGGCCTGTGCATCAGTGATGGGAGGGACAGTCTCAAAGTTCTCTGACATGCCCTGCAGATATTTTCCCCATTGTTTTGGAGATTCATATTTTTCTCTTCATTACTAATGCAAATGTCTGCAGCCACTTGAATTTCTCCCAGAAAATGGGTTTTTCTTTTCTATTTCATCATTACACTGCAAATTTCCAAACTTTTATGCTCCATTTCCCCTTTTAAACATAATTTCCAATTCTAAACCTTATCTTTGTGAAGGAATAAAACTGAATGCTTTTAACAGTACCCAAGTCACTTCTTGAATGCTTTGAGCTTAGAAGTTTCTTCTGCCAGATGCCCTAATTCATCTCTCTCAAGTTCAAAGTTCCACAAATCTCTAGGGCAGGGGCAAAATGCTGCCAGTCTCTTTGCTAAAACATAGCAAGAATCACCTTGCTTCAGTTCCCAACAAGTTCCTCATCTCCATCTGAGACCACCTTAACCTTGACTTTATTGTCAATAACACTATCAACATTTTGGTCAAAGCCATTCAACAAGTCTCTAGGAAGTTCCAAGCTTTCCCACATCTTCCTGTCTTCTTCTGAGCCCTCCAAACTGTTCCAACCTCTGCCTGTTACCCAGTTCCAAAGTCTCTTCCACATTTTCAGGTACCTTTACAGTAACACCCACTCTACCAGTACCAGTTTACTGTATTAGTACATTTTCAGGCTGCTGAAAAAGACATACCTGAGACTGAGTAATTTATAAAGAAAAAGAGGTTTCATGGACTTACAGTTCCACATGGCTGGGGAGGCCTCAAAATCATGGCAGAAGGTGAAAGGCACATCTTACATGGCAGCAGACAAGAGAGAGTGAAAGCCAAGTGAAGAAGGAAACCATGAGATCTCGTGATATGTATTTACTACCATGAAAACAGCATGGGGGAAACTACCCCCATGATTCAATTATCTCCCACTGGGTTCTTCCCACAACACATAGGAATTATGGGAGTTAAGATTCAAGATGAGATTTCAGTGGTTACTCAGCCAAGTCATATCAACCACTATGGTAATCTATGGTATCTATGGTAATCTATTGTATCTATATATTATCTATGGTAATCTATGAGCCCAGAAGTGTAAATTATAAGTGAAATGAGTGCCTTGGTCACTACCAGTAATATACGGAATCCTTCAAAATGTCAGTGACATGAAAGACAAACAGTCAGAAGGAATGCCGTAAAATATAAGAGGCTAGAGATATATCTCAATTCATTGTTCTTGTTTAGGTACAGGGTTTCAGCTATTTACAGATCATCAGATAGATAAATTGATGAATTTAATGGAGATATTGGGCAAATATGGGTCTCACGCTTCCTAATATTTTATCAATAATGAACTTCTTAAATATAATATTGGTGGTATGGAGCAGTAGGAACACATCCTTCTTAGGAAACACACACTCACTGGAATGTTTAAGGGTAAAATATATTGATGTCTGCAATATTTTTACATAAAATTTTAAAAATACCCCACATACATATACAAATACACATACACAGAAAGAAGGAGATGATGGAGATGAGTAAATTGGCGATCTAGTTAAAGGGCTTATGGCATTTACTGTTTTTTCTTTTCCTTTGCTTACGTAAATTCTGAGATGTTAAATGAGTGCCTTGTTCACTATCAGTAGTGTATAGAACTCTTCAAAATGTCAGTCACATGAAAGACAAAAAAACAGTCAGAGGAAATGCCTTAAACCTTTTGTAGGTTTGAAATTTTGTAAATAAAATAGGCAAAATTTGTTTTACATGAAAATTTTTATTAATTTATTTTAAAAGTTATACAAAATATATGCTTGTAGATATTAAAATTAACAAATCTTAAAAAAATAATTAAAATACACTAACGAGCAAGAGTGGCAATGAGGATACCAGTTGAGAAGCTTCTGTAATGATGCAGGTGAAAGATGACAGGGGCAGGTCAATAGAAGTGTCAGAAATGAGAATGACTGGTATTCAGAGTGTGTTTTAAAAGCAATGTACTGTGTTCTTATTGGATAATTAAACATGTGTGGATGAAAGATCTAAAGGTATTGAGTATGCATCTGAACAATGGAGTGAGTGTGGTGTCTTAACTCAGACAGGAAACAATCAGAGTGGAGTAAGTGGAGAATAGAGATGGACATAATTTTGATCTGCATATCTGGAATTCATTCAGAGAAGCCTCATAGGTAATTATGCATATGAATCTGGTGATCAAAATACATATTTTGGCTGAGTCAAAGATCAATTTGAGTCATCAGTTTAAATTAAAACAAAGGAACTAAGTGTGACTAAGTTAAGTTTTTGGCACTGACTGTTCATTAGATTCACTTGAATAATTTTAAAGGCTATTTATATCCAAGTTCCACCAGAACAACTAAATTAGAATATATGGCGATCGGGTCAGTTCTTTCTATTTTTAAAGCTTTTTGGGTTGTACAATTATGTAACCCTGGTTGGAAAACTACTGACTTAGATACAGGATATAAAAAGAAAAAAAAATCTGAGGTTTATGTCCTAGGGCATACCAATAATTATAGGTCTTTGGGGAAAGAGAAAGCAATAAAGAATAGCATCTGAAAGAGAAAGCAGCAGTAGGAGGAAAGCCAAGAAAATATGATAACCCAGAAACCAATGGAAGAAAGAATTCCAATAATGCTTCTGGAAGACTGAGTGAAATGAACATTTTACCATTATTGGATGAAGTAACCACAAAAGAAGTGTTTTTTCAAACTTTAAAGGAGACCTACTCTAATTGCAATGGATTATAGAGATGATTTAGGGGAAAAAGATGAAAAAGCTAATAATGACAAACTCATTTGACTTTATGACTTTCCTGTGAAGAACAAAAAATTGGTATGTTAGCTGGTGGGAAATAAGACTGTTCCAGTGACGTTTTATGTAGGTATGCACACATTTGTTTATTTCATTGAGGATACTGTAGCATGTTTATTTTTCAGTGAACATGCTACTTTATAAACCGTAGCAACATTATTTGCATTATTTGAATCATGGAAAAATGACAGGATATACTACAGAAATATTATAGAAGTGTGGAGATTGTCTCAGCAAGAGGGATAGTTCACTCTTAGCAAAGAAAAGACTCCAGAGTATGAGTACTTGTGAAGAACAAGAGATGATATGTTAGGTGATGGATAGATCATGTAGTTCTTGTTCAAATGCTTTACTTCTGCATTAAACAATAAGCAAGATTAACAGGAAGAAGGATAATTTTTAGGTGAGTTGTAAAATTCTTACTTCAGGGAGAGTGAGGTTTAACAAATTTAACTGGGAAATAATAGTGGGATTCTTGACGATGGCTAGTACCCCGTAAGCAAGTAGCATATTTTTCTCCAGTCACGTGAAGTGGTACACAGGGAATTTATGTGAGTAGTGTAGGGGTAGAGCAGGGACAGAAGTTGATGTGTGACATTGTATTTGAGAGTGTTATTGTAATGATGAACAATGGAATCTCAGCTCCATGGGAGATAAATCATCAGGGGAGCAATGGGGAAAAAGTCAAGAGGAAATGAACTAGATATCTGGATGTGTTGACAAATTTTGACGTGGGAGACGATAATAGATCAAGTGAGTTAGAAGTGGGTGACCAGAGAGCGCAATGTTTGAAATTCAGATTTTAAAGATGATGATATTATTACTGGTACATTAAGGTTCATAGTATCATTATTCATAGCAACAATGAAAACTGCCAAAATCTCCATCAGCTGATAAATGAGTAAGTACAATATGTCACTTCTATTCAATAAATGCTGCAACATGGATGAACATTGAAAACCTTATACTAAGTGAAATAAGTCAGTATCAAAAGACCACATAATGTATAATTCCACTTACATGAAATGCCCAAGTGAAGAAAATCTATACAGACCCCTTCCCACCTGGCTATCTCAACAGGGAGTACATTAGTGGTGCCTAGGGCTTTGGGACATTGGAAGTTTGGTAGAGTGATTGCTGTTGGGTGTGGAGTTTCTTTCTGAGGTGATGAAACTTCCAAAATTGACAGTAGTGATAAAGTATAACTCTGAACCTAGATTGAAAATCATTTAATTATACTCTAAATGGGAAAATTTTATGATATGTGAAGTATATACTAATATCTGCTCAAATAAAAATACAATGAAAGAAAATAATAAAAAGCACAAGTGTGTGTGCGTGTGTGTACGTGTGCAGATATGTGTGATCCAAGTTATTCAGTCTGATAAGTCTGGTATGAATTTAGCAACCTGGACTTCATACAATGGAAACTCATATTTCAAGTTGCAAACATTTCTATTTCTTAATGACATTTGAAAGGCAATTGAATTTTAAATGTCCTACCATTCCTACTATATTTTTTGGTCATTGATTTTCCAGGACAAGCTTTATAATCAGCAGTACTCAAATCTAAGATTAAGAAACATTAAATCATTTATTGAATAAATAAATACATACTTATGCTTTAAAATTTTCTGTGTAATAATTTGAAATAGAGGATCATAAAGTTGAACACAATCTAGACTGTCATTATTAGCATTAACAATGGAACTACATAACTTATCTTTCTAGCACTTTTTAGCAGCATTAATTTATTTTTAATAATTGAGTGTACCTGTATCATAACATACTAGTTCAGAAGCAGCACATTCATTGGTAGACATCTCTAAATATGAATTTCTACTTATGTTAAATAAACTATGCTTCTATAAATTTCATACAAGAAGCTTCCAGATGCTACCTGAAGAAAAAAGTGTCTGCTCACAAATCTGAAACAGAAAGTTTCAAACATATAAAGACAATTAAAATATATCTTTTTAGTTCTTGGTTTTCCAGAATACACATGCCAATTAAACATAGTGCTCACATAAAGTGATTTTTATATATCTATCAACTTTGAATTCCTTTGCCTACATTCACTTGATTTATTATTCCATTTTTCTGTCTATTACATAATCTACCCATCTATCCTACTATGTAGTTATCCAAAGCACCAACCTATTTACACACATTGACTGAGCTTTTACAAATATCCTCGTTAAGTGACTAAGTATGCTAGTTAATGGGGGCACAAAATACATAATCCGCAACAATTTTTCTTAAAGTAAAGTAGCTGCTTAATAAGAGATTTCTAATCCTATATTTCTTTCTTTGGAATATTTTCATATTAAAATGTTTATCATCTTCTACTGCAGAGTAATTTTGTGATTATGATTCATATGCATTTACAAACTAATTACAAATGAAGTAATTTTGAACCAGATATTGAAATGCAAACAAATACAATAAATTATTAAAATTTCACATGCCATTATAAGCCATATAGTTGATTTAAAAAGTCAAATACTTATAAACTTATTGTTTTAAAAAAGATTCCTCTGATTCATGGGCATCCATGTTTCTGTTATGGGTTGTCTATATATGATTACTGAGTCTAGTGTTTTTCTTATTTTTGAGGATAGTAAATTTCAAGCATACATAAAAGTAGATGGAATAGTATAATAAGCTCCCAGGTACTTATTATCCACCTCTAGTAATTATTAAGTCACAAGCAATGTAGTTTCATTTATATCCACAACCACTACATACTTCAATCATTTCATTTTATTTGTAATATCTCAGTAAGACTCTCTGTAAGTTAAGAACTTAAAGCACCACAACAACATTGTCACAATTAAAAATAATCACTTGGACTCGGGAAGGGGAACATCACACACGGGGGCCTATCACGGGGAGGGGGGAGGAGGGAGGGATTGCATTGGGAGTTATACCTGATGTAAATGACGAGTTGATGGGTGCTGACGAGTTGATGGGTGCAGCACACCAACATGGCACAGGTATACATATGTAACAAACCTGCACGTTATGCACATGTACCCTAGAACTTAAAGTATAATAATAATAATAATTAAAAAAAAAATTACTGAACATTATAAAATGTATCGGCCGGGTGTGGTGGCTCACACCTGTAATTCCAGCACTTTGGGAGGCCGAAGCAGGCAGATCATGATGTCAGGAGTTCAAGACCAACCTGACCATTATGGTGAAACCCCCCTGTCTACTAAAAATACAAAAATTTTCCAGGTGTGGTGGCACCCACCTGTAGTGCCAGCTACTCGGGAGGCTGAGGCAGGAGAATCGCTTGAACCCGGGAGGCAGAGGTTGCAGTGAGCCAAGATCACACCACTGCACTCCAGCCTAGCTGACAGAGTGAGACTCCGTCTCAAAAAAAAAAAAAAAATTGTTTTGCTCAAGTACACATTTATCTTCTAAATGTCAGATATTATCTTGCTTCAGTGTTTATGATTTTATTTTACTTTGATGAGGGTCAAATAATATTTATACTTTGTTCTTTGTTGATAAGTTTCTATAGGCTCTTTTAATGTACAGTTTTCCCCTGCATTCCTCATGTTTTTCTTTTGTTCTTGTGAGTTGTTTGGTAAAGAAAACCAGGTTATTTATCACATAGGGTTACCACAACATCTTGCTCCCCTTCTTCTATCTTTCCAATTAAATGTAACTAATATACAACATATAATTTTGAAATTTTAAGGCATAATATTATAAATGCTTGATTATTATGGTATCCATACATAAATTTTATATAAATATGCCTATGTGGGGAAGGTGTGATACAGAGAGAATGGTCAGAGTACAAAAATATAGTTAGATAAAAGAAATGAGATCTAGTCCTCAGTAGAACAATAGAGTGACTATAATTAATAAATTATTGCATATTTCAAAACAACTAAAAGTATGGAAATGGAATGTTCCTAACACAAAAAAACAAGTGCTTGAAATGATGGGTATCCCAATTACTTAGATTTAATCATTAAACATTGCATTTTTGTATCAAAATATTGCACACCCCATAAATATGCACAACTATTGCATATAAAAATTAAAAGATAAATATGCCTATTGGTATATGAGTTATCTTTTTTTTAACTTTTATTTTAGGTTCAGGGAACTGGGAAGTTTTGTTATATAGGTAAACCTATGCCACAGGGTTTTGTTATACAGATTATTTCACCTCCCAGGTATCAAGCTCAGTACCCAGTAGTTATTTTTTCTGCTCCTCTCCTCCCAACCTCCACTCTCAAGTAGAACTCAGTGTCTGTTGTTCCCTTCTTTGTGTTCCTGGGTTCTCATCATTTAGCTCCACTTACAAGTGAGAGCAGGCATTATTTGGTTTTATGTTCCTGGGTTAGTTTGCTAAGGATAATAGATACCAGCTCCATTCACGCTCCTGCAAAAGACATGATCTCATTCTTTATGGCTGCACAGTATTCCATGGTGTATAGGTACCACATTTTCTTCAGCATTTAGGTTGAATCCCTGTTTTTGCTATTGTGAATAGTGCTAAAATCAACGGTAATGTTCATGTGTCTTTACGATAAAATTATTTATATTCCTCTGAGGATATACCCAGTAATGAGATTGCTGGGTTGAATGGTAGTTCTGTTTTTAGCTGTTTGAGCACTTGCCATATTGTTTTCCACAGTGGTTAAGCTCATTTACACTCCCAACAGTGTGTGTTTCCATTTTTCTGCAACCTGGCCAGTACCTGTTATTGACTTTTTAACAATAGCTATTCTGACTGGTGTGAGATAGTATCTCAATTGGGATTTTGATTGGCATTTCTCTAATGATCATGGATATTGAGTTTTATATATACACATATATATATATACATGTATATATACATATATATGCACGTACATACATATATACATATATGCACGTATATACACACATATATATGTATATATGTATGTGTATGTACATATATGTATGTATATATGCTTGTTGGCTGCATATATGTATTCTTTTGGAAAGTGTTCATTTCCTTACCGACTTTTTAATGGAGTTGTTTTTCCCTTGTAAATTTGTTTAAGTTCCTTATAGATGCTGGATATTACACCTTTGTCAGACACACAGTGTGCAAAAATTTTCTCCCATTTTGTAAATTGTCTGTTTACTCTATTGATAGTTTCTTTCTCTGTGCAGAAGCTCTTAATTTTCACTAGATCCTATTGGTCAATTTTTTCTTTTGTTGCAATTGGTTTTGGTGTCTTTGTCATGAAATTAAAAAAAAAAAAAAAAAACAGACCGAAAGACAAAAACTATATGATTATGTTGATAGACAGATGCAGGCTTTCCACAAAATTTAACATCCCTTCATGTTAAAAAGTCTAATAAACTAGGTATTGAAGGAATATACCTGAAAATAATAAGAGCCATCTATGATAAATCCACAGCCAATATCATACTGAATAGGCAATTCTGGATGCAGTTGATGGATGTCCCTTTGACAACTGGTACAAGACGAGGACGCCATCTCTCACCATTCCTATTCAATATAGTATTGGAAGTTCTTGCCAGAGAAACAGGCAAGAGAAAGAAGTAAAGCATCCAAATAGGAAGAGAGGAAGTCAAACTATCCCTATTAGCAGACAATGTGATTCTAAATCTAGAAAATCCTATTCTCTAGGCCCAGAAGCTCCTTCAGCTGATAACTGTGGCAAAGTTTCAGGATACAAAATAAATGTATGAAAATCACTAGCATTTCCTGTACATCAATAGCTAAGCTAAGAGACAAATCGGGAAGGCAAACCCACTGACAATTGCCACAGAAAGAATAAAATACCTAGGGATACATCTAATCAGAAGGTGAAAAATCTCTATGATGGGTATTAAGAAACAATGCTCAAAGAAATCGGAGAAGACACAAACAAATGGAAAAACATCCCATGCTCATGGATAGGAAGAAGCAATAGCATTAAAATGGTGATACAGCCCAAAGCAATTTACAGATTCAATGCTATTCCCATCGAGCTACCAATGACATTATTCACAGAACTAGGAAAAACTATTTTAAAATTCATATGAAACCCTAAAAGTGCCTGAATAGACAAGACAAACCTCAGTGAAAATAACAAAGCTGGAGACATCACATTACCCAACTTTCAACTATACTACAGGGGATACAGTAACCAAAACAGCATGGTAGTGGTACAAAAATAGGCACACACACCAACAGAACAGAATAGAGAGCCCAGAAATAAGGGCATGCACCTACAACTAGCTGATCTTTGACAAAGCTGACAAAAAGAAGCAATGGAGAAAACACCCCCTATTCAATAAATGGTGCTAGGATAACCGGCTAGGCATATGTAGAAGATTGAAGTTGGACCCCTTCCTTACACCATATACAAAAATCAAATCAATAGATTAACAACTTAAATGTAAAACCCAACCCTGTATAAACCTTGGAAGACAACCTAGGCAATACCATCCTTGACACAGGAATGAGCAGAAATTTTTTTGTGTGTTTTCCTTAAAATATATTTTAATTGTGATATAATGTTAAATACTGATTCCCAATTAAAATAATTGCCCTTTGCACTTGAATTGTAGTATGTAGATGTCTGTCAGTTATCCAAGACAAAAATAAAACATATACTTGAGAAAAAAAAGGATGAGTAAAAACACAACTAGCTTTCAAATCCCTAATAAGTAATAAATTGCAATAATTTTAAATATATATGCTATGCATATACTAATCTTCAAATTAAGTTCTTTGATAAGCAACTAAATACATTGTCACTTAATTTTTTAATATAGTTAGAATTTAAATAAGTCATTTGAAATATTACTTCCCTCATTTAACCTGAAAAGATTCACAGTAGCCAAGAAAATTTAGAGAAAAGTCTTTGGAGCTTTGAATATAATTATATTCATATTATAAAAAGTATATTTAGCCCAAAATATGATCAATCAGAAAATTAGCAAATTCAGTCGAAGATTTTTATTTAAAATAACCTTCATTCTGGCAAACAATAGTAGGTAAACCTGTTATTATTAATTATACAATTATTAAATTAACATTAGAAGCAAAATTAGAAGAAATCATCCCTTGTTATTCTGCCCTATCAAACATATTTAGCTATTTTTGTCTGTTTTCTTTCAGTTTGTTTACATATGTAAGTCAGAATTTTGTTTTGTCACAACCTCAGCAGCATAACTGCAGTTTTCCATTCTATTTTTTTATTGAACATATCATCCGTAGAGTTGGCAGTGTAACAGTGACTAAAGGTTTTGAATTCAATATTAAGGATATTGCTCTTTGTCTCCTAACTTTCAAGTCTTAAATTTCTCCTAAAAAAATAAAAATAACAATATTTACTTCATACTCGTTTGTAATCATTAATATTAAATTATATATAATATAGTTGGTAAAGTATCTGACAATAAGCACTAAATAAAGAACAGCTTCTAAAATCATGATTATGTTTATTATTGTCATAATTAACAATTACATAGCACTTTATTGAATGAATTAATGTACCATGCCACACATAATCATGCCCCTTCACCATTCCTAATCACTTTAGTTGCCACAAGAAGCCTTAGATTCTTGTGTTAGCCCTCTTATCTTACACTCTAATTCCTGCAAAAATGATACATATATTATTCTCTCCTTTATCACACTTCTTGTCAATCATAATCTCTTGCTTATCATACTTCTTGCCAACTTCTGAAACCATTTACCTAGCTGGGAAAGAGAAATGCAACCCTGATAAGCAAGGAACTGCACAGAACTCACAATTAAGCCATTACGATCTCTTGTTGAACATAAAAATTTCACAGAACACCAACACCGAACAAGAACACTCTGTCACCAGATGGATAAAGACAAAGGCTAGACATCACTTTGTGTCACATTTGAATACAGGAAAAAAAAAATTGTTCAAGATACCAAAATGACTAAACATTCTTTTATACTAACCTGAGTGACTAATTATTTTAACAATCAGATTTAACTTTGCTGTATTCTGAATTCTAGTTGGAAATTATTAAGAAACTATATCAAATAATTGTAGTAGTGATCTTTGGCTGAGGGGCATTGACAGAACCATCTGAACATCAATGTCCGTTGGAAGCAGCATCTGCTATATCCACAATACCTTCTCTGAATCATCCCATTGTGTTTCAGCTGAATTGAAAATTTTAATTTTCCTCAAGAGTAATGCTTCCTTTACAACACCCTCAAATGCTGGCTGACTTTTCTTTCCCAATTTTTCTATCATTGAGCCTAGAGTTGAAACATGTCCCATTTGCTCCATATCGTCTTTTTCAGATAATTCTTCCTCCTACCTCCATTACTCCCCTTTAGCTTCCAATCATATACCATATGATTATCTCATTCACCATATCTCATCATCATTACCATCATCTGCCAACCCCTACATCAAATCCATAAATCCATTCACATTATACACTTTTTTATTTTCTGAGTCATCATCACTATTTCCAATACTGTTCCTGTGTTTATTTTGAGCTACTTAGATATTCGCATAGACAATTTTCCTCAAAACCCTAGCCTCAGTCTCCTGAAGTACTCTTTCCATTCATTTTGCTTTGCATATAGATCAGCTACTCACACTCATGATCTTGTTCTAGACCTTGTCATTACTACCACTTCCTATCTTTCCAGAGTACTGTCTTTAGTACAGCACCACTCCAAACTTAGACCAGAGTGTGGCAGGAAAATGTGGCTGGAGAGAAACACGTAGCCAAAATGAATGGTCTCATATTAAATGCAGTGGTCAAAAGCCTCCAGTGGACTCTTCACGCCACAAGACACTCATTGTGTGCAGTTTTTGTTTTCATTTTATTTTGTTTAGAGACAGGGATCTTGCTATGTTGCACAGGGTGGTCTCAAGCTCCTGGCCTAAAGGGATCCTCCTGCCTCAGCCTCTGAAGTAGCTGGGATTACAAGTGCCAATCACTGTACCCAGTCATAGTGTACATTCTTAATCCATTCTCTCTCCAACAACCTAGATGATTATTTTGTACTTCCTCTTCTCTTGAAACACCAAACACTTCCTCCCTATACTTACTTCCAGCTAATGACTTCCTCTATGTTTACTAAAACAACTGAAGGAAACAGAGGAGAGTCTCATAAAACCATGCATTAGTTTTCTAGTGTTATGTAACAAATTACCACAAACTTAGTGCCTTACCGCAATCAACATATATTATCTCACAATTTCTGTGAGTCAGATATCTTAATGTGGTTCAACTGTGTCCTCTGCTTTCTGGTGTTTCACTGAGCTACAATCACAGTGTCAGCCAGGAGACCTGCATGTCTTCTGAGGCTTTACTGGGTAGAGATTCCCTTCCAAACTCGCATGGTTGTTGGCAAGATTTGGTTTCTTGAGCTGAAGAAATTTTTCTTCCAATGTTTATTTCTCTTACCTCCTTCAAATCTTTCTCCAAATTATAATTTCTCCACAAGGTCTGTCTTGAGCACGCTACTTAACAGTGCAACCTGTTTCCAATATTGCTTGTAGTCATGACCTACCCCCTTTCCTCCACACTTCTCCCAAAAGAGTTTGTTACCTTGTAAAATATCATATAATTTGCTGTTTAACTGTGTTTATTGCATAACTCTACTCAGAAGAATGTTGACTCCAAGAGTGCCATTCCCTTTTGGTCACCAGTGTATTGCAAGCAAATTGTTCAATCCCTTACACATAATAGTCATTCAAAAATATATGTTGTATGTGTAAACAGATAAATGAATGATCATGAGAATCATCTAGGAGCAATGAGATTATGTTTCCTGAATTAAACTGAGGTACTTACTCTGGTAGTCTGATTTCATGGAAATAGCCAAGAAATTATCAGGAGACCAAATTCTTTTTTCTTTTTATTTTTTCTGACTGCTCTGGAAATTAGGGATCTCATTAGAATAATACCACTTTTTTAGGTCAATGTATTTATCCCATGAAGTGTTTTCTACACTTTACTTTGATAACAGTCCTCACTACTAAAAGATTTATTTTGGTCTAACAAAGAAAAACTTCAACAAGATTTGCTTTTATTTCTCAGACAGCCAGGGTAGGCTTTAACAAATATATCTTATCCTAAGAATTATTTAAATGCATGTACAAGGAAATCTCATTTTCTTAGACTGTGTTCCAGAGAAAATGGTGTCTAAGTAGAATTTATAGAATAACACTTTATTGTGGGGTGCAGTCTTGGTGAGACAAAGAAAGAAAAGAAGCAAAGATCAGAATCCATGCTGATCTGAGATCTTAAATGCAGCTCATTATTCTGTTTTCCAGGATGTCTTCTCGTATAACACACTGTTTCATGAAATAGCATTTTCAGAGTAGAAAGAATAATTATCTGTTTGCTTCCATCTCCTGTTGGTCATTTTACTCCACAGGGTTTCACTCCAGGCACTCCTGGGCATTCGACTTATTTTGTGCAGTTGCCAGGGAAACCAGATCCAAGATAGCAGTGACTGTGTCTGGGACTTATGTTAGCAACATTCACAACCTTCTTCCTCTTTCAGTCTTCTACACCCACTTGGGGCACAGGTGTACAATAAGTCTGCTTAAACATACACACAGTGAATGGATAAGTTATGGCCTCCAGTTTCAGAGACAAAAGGGGTAGGATGAACATTCCAAGTGATGTCCAGTTGTATCCATCAGTGGTATGAAGAAAAAGGGTCAAGTGCTTCAAGGGACTGCCGGAAAGTGCTACAACTATAAGGCCACTACCATGTACTGCTGATGAAGTTCATACAGCTCCATAGGTAGCACATAAGAAGTTTCATCAGTAGTCAAGAAGATAATCAATAGCATCTAGCAGAAATGCATTGCCAAATAAATCCAAGGAGGCACCTAAACAGGATCCAGCACATCCTCATTAACAAAAATTCCCACTATCATCCTTTTAATTTCCTATCCTAAAGCCTGTGCTGGTTGCAGTATGTTTATTTATTCTGATCACATTTATATTTAGATATTTGTATTAATTATGCAAATGTTTCAGTATTTATTGGGGTCCTCTGTCATTTTGCTTTAGATAACAATGAAAACATTATCCGATGGTCAATTTCATACAGCAACACCTAACAAAAAGTCTCATCTTTATGCAGGTGACCTTATTTACCTCCACTTTAAGACAACTCACAATTCTGAAATAATTCTCACATTAAACAAAAATGAGATGAAAATCCTTTAAAAGACAGTGTACTCAATATAATGTCTCTTTTATGTTGCTTATAGCTTAAGCCAGATTTAGAACCCTTTAAACCTTCTGTACTCTATGCACATTCTTATGAGTTTTCATTTTTGGTTATTGTGATTGTGCTAGGATCTCTGGCTCTGTGCTGCCTAATATCCATGCATGGGTTCTCTGATACTTGATGTTATCTCCCAGTGTATTTATGATTTTCACGATGCTAAAATTCATGGTTCTGGCCTGGTCTTTACTTGCCCCTGTTCCTGCCACTTAACTACAGATCTCTTTTTTTACTTGTTTAATGTTCTTTACTGTAGTTTATATGAAGAAAAAGTGCATATTAGGAATATATCAAATAGTGACTTTTTGAAGAGTTTATAGTCAAGAAGAAGAGACAGGGTAGTAAATAACCTTTATAAACGTGCTAAGTATGTTCGTGATAGAATGAACGTTCCTTAGAAGAAAGTGTTCTGTCCTACAGAGAGCACTGAGGAAGACTGTCCTTCAATTTTACGGCTTGGCCTTGCTCAATTCACACTCCTAATAACTAAAGGAGTATCTCACTCTTTATCGTCTTTCCTCAAAATGTAAACACCACTTTCTCTTTCCACACTTTCAGCTCAGGGTTTAACTCCTCCCTATGCTAAGAGACTAGTCAAAAAAATAAATAAAATAAAGCGAACATTCATAGACTTTTATCACCAAACAAATCTTCCAACCATCATATGCATACTTACACTGTTTGCTCACCTTTTACTCTGTTTCTAACTCAGGCTAACCCTCTACCCTCCTGCGCGCGCGTGCGCGCGCGCACACACACACGTATCCTCAATTTCATTGCCTTTTTCTTATTCAAGAAATTCTTCTACAGTTATGCCTCTCTAATAGATATCGCCTACTGATCCTTACGAGTTCATTCTCAGTAATATTTTCCTAGATCATTTTAGATCACTCTCTAAGTAATTGTTTATAAGTATTTTTTTTTCCTTTCTCATAGCAACTCACTCCTAAAAGGTGTTCATACCTTCTCATTTACAGAAACTTCTTACTGATAACTTCCACTTTGCACTTTACTAATTCAATATTCATTTATCATCAGCCTTTATCTGGTTTAACCTGTAAGAAACATTTGATGTGTTCTTGATATGCTTTCCTCTTTGTCCTCCTGTTATTCTCTTACTTTCTTGCTTCCTCTACCTCCCCCACCTGCTCCTCCTCCTCTTTTAAGCAGAGCCTCCAAATTTCTCCCTAATTTAGTTCTTTACTTCCCTTGCTGCCTCTAACTCTCACTGTGGTCTGTGTGATTTTCTCATCTTTTCCTCCTTTATCTGATCCCAACTATCAGGATTTGGATGTCTTTTCTTATTCAGTTCTTTGATAATTTCACTTATCCCTATGGTTTTAAATAGTACTATCAAGATGATGAACATGTTCAGCTCCTAGTCCAACATCTTCCAACATGTGAAGAATCACGTCAAGCAGAATATTTGCTACTTCCACTTGAAGATCTACTAAACTTCTCAAATTTGACATGTCTAAAACTAAATTATTGAGTTTCTTCTTATAATCTTGCCCCATCTCAATAAATGGCACCTGCATTCTCTTATTTGCTCAGTCTTTGACTTCTCTCTTTCTCACGTACTCCATGTTTAACGACTCAATAAATCCTTTCAGCTCTACTTTTAGAATTTAGATTCTAGGTTTTTTGTCATCAATAATACTAATATCCTAGTGCCTTTGCTACAATGATTTTATACCTGAATTGTGGTATTATGCTTCTGCCTGGTCTACCTGTTTCCCTCCTTATACATCTGAGTTCTTTTTCAACATAGCAGTCCGAGGAATCCTGTTAAAGTGTAGCTCTTGAACATATTATATATTAGATTAAATTCCACTAATAATTTATTTCACTTAGAATAAAATATAAATTTCTTTCCATATTTGACAAGGTCCTACTCAGCTATCTCCACGCTATCACTAACTTCAAATGCTATGTGGTTCTCTTGATCACTCATCTCAAACCAAAATTGCATACGTTGTGACCTCAAAAAAGTAAGGCATGCTCTTCCCTCAGGGTCTTGGCATTTGTTTTTCCATCTGTCTGGTCCAGTCTTCTTGTAGATATCATCTTGGCTGATTACTTTCCTTTTTATAGGTCCTTGTTCAAATGTCACCTCATCAGAAAATATTGTCTTTATATTCAATTTAAACATTAATTTGAAACATAAGAAAGTGTGATTTTGGAGGGTCATAAACTGTCAAATAGCTACAATTAAATAATTCAACCTAAACAGTCGTATCTCTGCTGTTTCTCTCATAACACTCATGAATACCTAAAAGAGCTATTTGTTTATAACCTGATTCACCATCTCATTCTCTTGAGTAGAATGAGTTCCATGAAAGAAGAGACTATGCCTCTTTTGTCACTAGATTGTCTTCAAATAATGGAAAAGAAGAGCTGGGCACATCATGGTTCAGGCCTGTAATCCCAGCATTGTGAGAGGCCTGAGACAGATAGCTTGAGTTCTGGAGTTTGAGATCAGCCTGGGCAATGTGGCCAAAGCCCATCTCCACAAAAAATTAGCCAGATGTGGTGGTATCTGCCTGTAGCTCCAGCAACTCGGAAGATGGGAGGATTGCCTGGGCCCAGATGCAGGGGATGCAGTGAGGCATGATCTCACCCCTCCACTCCAGCCTGGACAACAGAACCATACCCGATCTCAAAAACAAACACACACAAGAACTAAAGAGATTTTGGTGAACACTTGCTGCATTAGTGAATTAATGATTCAACTGAATGGATGGCATGTATATGATGCTATAAACAGATTGCCTCAAATAATTTTAATATTTTATGTCTGCATTCGGCTATTTCTATAAAACCTTTAGATCTTCAAACAAATCTTTTAATCTTTTGCTCATGTATTTTGCAAAATACGTGATTTAAAGAAAAGTAGAGGTTCAAATGTTTATCTCATTCTACTCTTAAGAGTTGTAGAGTCATAGAAATTTAACCTTTCTGAATCTCACAAATTTTTTTCTCTGAAATAAAGATGATGTTCCTAACTCAAAGTGTGAATATCCATACAACTCCTAATCAGGTAGGTTTACACAAATAAAATTTAGTGTTATTTAACATCAAATATAGTTTTGTCTTAATGTATTTATGAATTTTAACATACTGAAAAGTTAGGTTTTATTTTTAATCTCTAACATTTGGGAAGTGACAAGAGAAAGAGAAATGTTTAGTTCTAACTGTGTGTGTGTGTGTGTATGTGTATGTTTCTAATAGTTAGCAAGTAGAACTGTACTAGCTGTGTTTTTACCATTTACCTAACAAAAATAACATGTTATCCTGATTCAGTGATTGCTATCTTTAGTTACTGATAATTGCAAAAATGAAAAATATGCTCATTTCCTTGGGGCAAAACATTTAAATGATTGACAAGCTAGTGCAACATTTGTAAAGATCTCATATCTGGGTAAATTCATGGATTAATTTTTTAATGATTTTAAAAATATGTATAATAGATCAACTGGCAGGAGTTAATCAGGTTACATTAGAGAAACTTGCATATAAACACTCATTACTGTTTTCTTCTTCTTTTTTTTTTTTTTTTGCCCTTGAGACAGGGTCTAACTCTGTCACTCAGCCTGGAGTGCAGTACCTTGATTGAGTCCAAATGCAGCCTTGACCCCTTGGGCTCAAGTGATCTTCCCACCTCAGCCTCTCAATAGCTGGGAAAAGTGCAGGCCACTACCCCTGGCTAATTATTATTATTATTATTATTACTGTTATTTGTAACAACAGGATCTCATTATGATGCCCAGGCTGACTCACACTCCTGAGATCAAGCAAGCCTTACACCTCAGACTTCCCAAATCTGGAATTATAGACATGAGCCACCACACCTGGATTGTTTTCCATTTTTAATAGGCAGAAAATTATTTGGGGAAAAGAAGACCAGTAACTTCACAACGCCTTAGAAGTGCCTTTGTTCTTCATAATAATTCAAGTCCTCTGAGTCTTAGGGTGTTTTTCAGATTCTAAATTACCTAAATAAACCAAAATAGATGTGAATTACCTAATTAGACCTCCCTAGTAATTTAAGGAGACTCCTTGCTCTTCTAAGAGAGAAATACATGGGTCATTAAGATTTTTGAGAGGGCATGCAGCCTTGGCCCTTCCGTTTTCCAGTAACTAGGACTCTGAATTTGCTTGTTCAGTTTCTTCATCTCCTTCTCACCCTGCCAGATTGCTTCTTTTTACCCTGATGAACCTGGACATGGGGGAGAGGAATATAAAACCAGACAGGGAAGATGAAAGAGGGAAAGATTTAAAAAGATGGATGCAGATGGTGTAGGATTTTAGGTAGTTGGGAGGAAGGGTATTGGAACATCTGTGGGGTCAGCAGAAGTAAATGGGAGAGGAATTAGATTTTTAACATGGTTGGTATGGCTACATTTTGCTTTCACCATGTACATGAGCTTACATTATTATTATTATTATTTTTTAATTAATTAATTAATTTATTATTGTTATACTTTAAGTTGTAGGGTACATGTGCATAACGTGCAGGTTTGTTACATATGTATACTTGTGCCATGTTGGTGTGCTGCACCCATCAACTCATCATTTACATCAGGTATAACTCCCAATGCAATCCTTCCCCCCTCCCCCCTCCCCATGATAGGCCCCTGTGTGTGATGTTCCCCTTCCTGAGTCCAAGTGATCTCATTGTTCAGTTCCCACCTATGAGTGAGAACATGCGGTGTTTGGTTTTCTGTTCTTGTGATAGTTTGCTAAGAATGATGGTTTCCAGCTGCATCCATGTCCCTACAAAGGACGCAAACTCATCCTTTTTGATGGCTGCATAGTATTCCATGGTGTATATGTGCCACATTTTCTTAATCCAATCTGTCACTGATGGACCTTTGGGTTGATTCCAAGTCTTTGCTATTGTGATGAGCTTACATTATTTTGAGAATTTCTCTAGTTAAAATGTATTTCTTTAAACTGGGTTTATAATGTTCTGACAGTGACTAGATAGTGCAAAGCTTCAACACAGCAATATGAAGATATGTAACTAATGCAAAAAATAATATAAAAGATTCATCTCTTATTTTGAGAATAAAAGTGTTACAAGTAATCTCTATACTGAAGGTGAATAGAGTAAAATGTAGTTAAAAAAAGGTATGTATCCAAATTGTTTGAAGCAGAATATACAATAAAGAATTTCAGATACCATGGCATTTTAGTAGGACATATGATATGGTTTTCCTGTGTCCCCACCCAAATCTCATCTTGAATTGTAGCCCCCATAATTCCCTCATGTTGTGGGAGAGACCCAGTGGGAGATAATTGAATCATGGGGGTGGTTTCACCCACACTGTTCTCGTGGTAGTGAATAAGTCTCACGAGATTTGATGGTTTATAAGGGTTTCCCTTTCCGCTTGGCTTCCATTCTCTCTTGCCTGCTGCCATGTTAAGACATGCCTTTTGCCTTCTGCCATGATTGTGAGTTCCTCCTAGCCATATGGAACTGTGAGTCCATTAAACCTCTTTTTCCTTATAAATTACCCTGTCTCAGGTATGTCTTTATTAGCAGCATGAGAACTGACTAATACAACATGTGAAAATCAATGTCTTGAGCCTCCTAGTGTATTTGGAATTTCTTTTTCCTAACTAAGTACCTCAGAGACACTTGATCTGCTTGAAAAATCTTGGAAAATGCAATAGATAGTCTTATTTGACCTACCGTTTTATCAGATATATTTGTGTCACTTCCTCTTGACTGTATTATATCCGACTAAATATCCAAGTACAAAATGAAAATGCAAAATCTAGCATAGAATTTCTTTTGTGGTTAATTTTTTCATGCTGGTTTATCTCAATAGTTTAAAACCTGTGCTCTCTTTAATGAACATAAAATCTAATAATGTACTTTAATAATATTATACATTTTTTAAAACAAAAGCTCTTATGACTAAAAATGTATTAAAACATATTACTGAGACGTGCAACTATTTTCAGACAAAC
Organism: Macaca fascicularis; assembly: GCF_037993035.2. Taxonomy (NCBI): domain Eukaryota; kingdom Metazoa; phylum Chordata; class Mammalia; order Primates; family Cercopithecidae; genus Macaca; species Macaca fascicularis. Next base: position 34,518,675 of record NC_088379.1, on the reverse strand, counting down.
ATTTGAAATATAATTAAGTTATTCTAAAATGAAAATGCAAGTATATTAACAAAATTATTTATACTTCCAGTTATTATACACTTTTCTGTAAAGATGTACTTCATGAATTACTTTTGCTCTTATATTTTTCTGTGCAAGGCATTTGAAACCACATAGAAATAAAAGTTAATGAGGATCTTCATAAAAATTTAAGGTTTTTTAGAAATATTCACTCTATTTTATTTTCTTGATGCATTGCACAAAGGAATTTGCTTCTCTTGAATTCACTTATTTAGCCCAAGCAATAACAAAGCAGATTAAAGGTTTTAATGTTTTTTCTCATCCAAAATTATAGCTGAAAAAGTATAAATTTCATAATAATGCTGGCCCTCATTACCTCAAAGTTTAGAGTTGATTATTTTGGTGCCAAGTGGAAATAGGAATTTCATTATTATCTTATATATTCCATGATATAAAGCACCAAATTATTTGATTACAATTTTCCTGGGCATTTTTTAGTTTTGTGTAATGAGACAAGAAGAAAACTGTGATTTCCATGGGCACGAGAGAGAATAACAATGCACTGGCAGTCAGTACCTGCTGGGGATCTACCTTCAATAATTCAAACCCAGACTACAACTTCTCCTTTGCTTAGAACTTTTACCTCTGTTTTGTTTGGAGAGGGTAGTTTAATAATTTAACCTCTTTCAATGTACTTAGTTTTAGATACTTGTAGATGGAAAGGAATGAGTAAAGCTAAAGGATAATTGCTGTATAGTGGTAAAGCAACCCCTTTTCCTGTTTGTAATATGAAATTCGTATAAGCAAAATTTATTTTTAGAAAGACATGGTGCCAGTATTGCTTGTATGTAAACTGATGAATCCATGCCTCATCAAGCCGTCTGTGCGGCAAATGAATTTTGTTATTTATTTTATCAGTACGAAAACAGAAAGGAATTCAAACTGCTCCTAATGCCCATAAATCTTATTATTTTAAGGAAAAATCTTTGTACATATCTATTTTGAAAATTGATTTCTTTATTAGGATAATATTACAGTTTTGCTTTCTTGAGGCTTTCTTACTGAAGCCAAATTTGATTATTCAGGTTCATGTACAATGGATCCTTGATCATAAAGACTGGTAGAAGGATTACATATTAAGGCTTATGAGAAAGCTGGGGCAGTGTCATGAAAGCTGATCTAGTTGCAGAATTGACCTTTCAAGGATAGCTAAGTATTAATATGTTCAGCATATTTTAAGATATCCAAGAACTCCCTGTAGTCCATCATTTGAAAATTTTTATTGACTGCTTTGTTTGTACCAGGCAGTTTGTTAGGCATTGGAAACTCAAAGGTGAACAAACGAGAGATGATCTCTTTGCTTGTGGATCTCACAACCTAATGCAGGAAACATGGAAATAAACAAATGTAGCCTAGATGAGGCTTTGGTTACAGGGATCTGGATACAGTGCCATTAAGTCATCTCTGTACAGGGTTCAGCCAGGTTAGTTAACTTGAAGTACAATCCTAGAAAGTGTATAAGGGATAAGAAAACCAAGATATAAACCAGCATTTATTGGGCTTTGAAATCAAGTACACATAGATTCAAATATGAGTGCAACCATTTAAAAGGTAATACAGTGGTATAGGGAGCATCTTATATCAATTTCCCTACATCAACATTCCATTTCTATCATTTCTTGGCCAACTTACCTAACTTTTCCGAATCTTAATTCCCTTAGCTAGAAAATAAGGTAAACAACAATATTAAGAAAAGAAACTAACCATATAGTGATTAAAGGAATTAAGATATATATAGTTCATGGGACAGTGCCTGATACATAAAGAATTATTATCATTGTTATATTCTTTTTACTTTTTAACATGTATCAAGGTTACATTATTTCATAATAAATGAAATGGCATACTAAAATGCTTACCTAATGGTATTTTTGTTGTTCCAAATAGCCATTGCTGTATAAATCTTAAGCCAACAAGTCAGTACTGTATCTTGCTGTCCTACATACTGAATAAGCATGACTGGATGGTCTTCCAAAATGACCACACAGAGGGCTGACCATTGATGCTTAACATTGTTTGTAGTTCTGTTGGGGCTTTTGAATGAAGTGACTATACAATTTCTTTACATAATGTGGGCATGGAAGATGGACTTCATGAGGGAGCATCTCGAGGGTGAATGTCCTTCCAAAAGGCCTGATGGAAGCTGCAAGTGTTCTGATGAGCCAGTATCCAAAGTCCTGGAGCCTCATTTTTGCTGTATTTCATTGGTCAGACAAGTTGCAAAGTCCAGTCTCCATGCATGCAGAAGTGAATTAGACTTCACCTCTCAGCAGAAAGAGTAGCCAGGAATTTAAGGCCATGTTTGATCTCTTTCACTTGTGATAAACCTACCAAGTAATTACCTATACAAACACTAGTTACTTTCACTTTTATCATTATCATCATTATCATCATCATCATGCATATTTATTTTCATTTTATATTCTAAGAATCCTAGCAATATAAATATTACTTTCACTTTTTATGGTTAAGGAAGGACAATAATAATAATAGAAGTTAAATGACTTGATAAATTTGCTAGTAAACAGAGAAGGCAGAGTTTCATCTTGGAACTATTGGCTATAGAGTTTCATAAATACAATACCTAGAGAATTAATAAAAGTAAACTACAAATGCAATTTCAATATTTCAATTTTTCAAGAGTCACTTTCCAATCTTAAGTGAATCATCTAATCTTAGAGAATGAAGAAAATCGAGGAGACCGTATATAGTTGGTCCTTGCACAAAGCAGGGGTTAGCAATGTGAACTCCCTATGCAGTCAAAAGTTTGAGTATAACTTTTTATTCCCCCAGAATTTAGAGATCATATAAAATTGACCACTGAACAATGCCGAGGTTAGGGGTGTCAACCTCCCATGCAGTAAAAATTTCAAATTTAACCTCCAAAACTTAACTACTAATAGCCTACTGTTGACCAGAAACTTAAGTATTAATATGCATTGCCAATTGACACATACTTTGTATGTTATATGTATTATATAGTGTATTCCTAAAATAATTTAAGCTAAGAAAGGAAAATGTTAATTTAAAAAATCTAAGGAAGAGAAAGTATATTTATTGTTTATTAAGTGAAAGTGGATCATTATAAATGTCTTCATCCTTACTGTCTTCACTTTGAGTAGGCTGAGGAGAAGGAAGAGGGGTTGATCTTGCTCTCTCAGGAGTAGCAGAGGCAAAAGGAAACCATATCTAAGTGGAACTGTATAGTTCATACCCATGTGGTTCAAGAGTCAATTGAATTTTAAATTATCTTAATAATTTGTACTAAGATTGATTACATATTATTTTACTTTTATATTTCAAGAAATTGTTCAAATTTGCAATAGATGTTAATTAAAATGCAGTTATATTGCATACACAAATAGATAGCAAATGATTTGTGTGTGTGTTTTTTCAAAAACGTGACATCTAAATCCAAGTATTGAACTTTCCTGTCGATGAATTTACCATTCACCTGCTTATATAATTTGCTTACTGGTGAACAATACTAAATGTTTTCCCCAAAATTTCAACTTTATAGATAATAGTACATACCAAGTATGTAGTATACAGTTTTTCCCCTTTATTGAAGGAGGAAATGTTCCAAAACCTCAGCTGATATCTGAAATTAGGTATGGATAGTACCGAATCATATACACACACACACACACACACACACACACACACACACACACATACACATATATACACACACACACATATATATACATATATATACACACACACATATATATATACACACACACACACACACTGTGTTTTTTTATCAGAAAACTGAGACACCTACTAAGTGACCGATGATGAATAGTATATACAGACAGCAGGGACATAATTGACAAACGATGATTCATGTCCCAGGTAAGAGAGAGCAGATGGCATGAGATTTTATTATGCTACTCAGAACAATGCACAATTTAAAACTTATAAGCTATTTACTTCTAGAATTTTCCATTGAATTCTTGGACCACAGTTGACCATGAATATATAAAACCATGGAAAGTAAACTTGTGATTAAGGGGGAAACTACTGTAATTTTATATGAACATGAATATTTTCATTTCAAGTTACTATCTCAATGGAATAGTTGGCAGAATATTACCAAAACTTTAAGTAAAGGCAATGTTTAATTACAAATACAACCACTTAGTAGCTCTCTTTTAAAAGCAGAATTTTAGTGGGCCACTGAACAAGAACACTCAAGAGAGTCATCTTTCTTTCAAAATTGAGGTCTATGTTCTTGCATACTAATTAATTCATGCCTGTTTCATTTAAAAAGTACAGACATACTACTTGCCCTAAGGATATATTTTATTGTCATGTGGAATATGAAATGTTATTCTGCTTCAGAAGATAAAAGCAATTTAATTTGATTCTCTCAGAAAACTAGAGCATCAGCACAGCTAGTTATCCATAACATTCATGACTATTTTCTTTTAGTAAACAGTTTTACATTGTCATTAATATATGTGACATTTTTGTATATTGAGCCTATTACAAAGGTGATTTTATTGCATCTCACTGAGAGAGAAAATTCAATTGTGGGTGTGGTGAGTCACATTTGTTCAGTAGATTTTTGTTTAGTTTTAGAATGTGGCCAAATTTTAAAAAGGGACAGCGAGAGAGAGAGAGACAGAGAAAGAGAGAGAGAGAGAATATTCTACAGACTACCAGTTACCAGTTAGGGACTATTCAGAATATATATATCTTATTTTTAATAAAAGGTTCTAGGATGAAAAAATCCATTATGATCTCCTGGGCTTTCTTGATCAGTTTCACAGTCCATGTAGGCTTTAACCAATCATAGCATGTTTCTTAATGGTGTTAATGGGAATTCATTTCTTCTTCTAATTAAACACAGATGTAGATCTAAAATTTAAGAAAAAGAGAAAAGCTGTATTCCCTTGCCAAACTCATAATTTCTATTTTTTGCACGCTACAGGGTCGTTGACAGTACCCAGGAGCCTAACACAGATGCACATTAATTACCCGTTCTCTAATTACTAGGGTACCAATATAACTGCTCAACCATTCATTACACATTCTTCTCAACTCCGCAAAGCCCCAGAGACATATGTATGAAGCACACCACTTGGCAACATTAATTGAACCCTATTAACTCATAAAATTTATGAAAAGTGCAGCTATTAATAAAAAAAAACCCTCTTTCATTTAGTCCACTAAACCCACAATGTACAAATGATCATTTTCCTTGTGCTGTATATTGGATATCGGACAATGCAGCTGCTCACAGATTGTTAATTATCAGGAATACATCAACAGGATTAGACTAGAATCCTGGTGGTTAAATTATCCAGGCTAATTTCCCATTCTGGAAGTTATGCGCAGTGGTAGTTAGCTGTATAAGCAAATCTAAATAGGAGGCTTAGCCAGGACATTAGATTTTTTAAAAAAGCAAACAAAAAGTATGAAAGAAATTCTATTTAAGTTCAGACATACTGAATCACTGCACTCTCAACTGGTTTGCTTAGAACATACTTCAATTTTAATTTTTTTATTGGAGATATTTCTTTAATATGATATTTTATATTAGAAACAGTATCTTTTTCATGTCAGATACCATTTATTTCCTACTCATATCTAGTAATTGCTAAATTTATCATTACTGGATACAATCTAAACTTCAGGCTGGGCGCAGTGGCCCACGCCTGTGATCCCAGCACTCGGGGAGCCGGAGGCAGGTGGATCATGAGGTCAGGAGATCGAGACCATCCTGGCTAGCACAGTGAAACCGTTTATCTACTAAAAATACAAAAAACGTTTAGCTGGGCATGGTGTCAGACACTTGTAGTACCAGCTACTTGAGAGACTGAGACAGGAGAATCGCTTGAACCCGGGAGGAGGAGGTTGCAGTGAGCTGAGATGGTGCCACTGCACTCCAGCCTGGGTGACAGAGCGAGACTTCGTCTCAAAACAAACAAACAAACAAAAAGTAAACAAAAAGTATGAAAATAATTATGTTTAAACTCAAACATACTGAATCACTGCACTCTCAATTGGTTTGCTAAGAACATACTTCATTTTAAATATTTTTATTGGAGATATTTCTTTAGTAGGATGTTTTACATTAGAAACAGTGTCTTTTTCATGTCAAATACCATTTTTTTTTCCCATTCATATCTAGTAATTGTGAAATTTATCATTACTGGACATAATCTAGGCTTCATAACCTGGATTTACACTGGTTCAAGTTGGCTGAGCAAGTTGGTTTGAGTTTATTCCCTGGTAAACCACACTAAAGAGCATATTTAATTTTGTGGAGACTGCCAAACTGTCTTCCAAAGTGGCTTTACCATTTTGCACTCGTATCATCACTGGATAAAAGTTTCTGTGCCTCACATCCTTGCCAGCATTAGGTTGTATCAGTGTTTCAGGTTTTAGCCATTCTAATATGTGTGCAGTGGTATATCATGGTTGTTCTCATTTGCAAATCCCTAATGATGTGTGATGTTGAACATCGTTTCATATGCTTACTTGATATATGTAAGTCTTCTTTGGTGATATGTCTGTTAAGAACTCTGCCTACTTTTAAATTAGGTGTTCATTTGCTTACTGCTGAATTTTAAGAGACTTTTCACAATTTGGAGAACAGTCTTTCATCAGATGTGTCTTTTACAATTATTTTCTCCCAACCTGTGCCTTATCTACTCGTTCTCTTAACTTTGTCATTATCAGAGAAAAACGTTTTAATTTTAGTGAAGCCCAGCTTATCACTTAATTCCTTCATGAACAGTGTCTGTGTTGTTGTAGCCAAAATGTCATAGCCATGCCCAATGTCACCTAGGTTTTTTCCTATGTCATCTTCTAGCAGTTTTATAGTTTTGCATTTTATATGTAGATATATGATATATTTTGAGTTAGTTTCTGTGAAGGACATAGAACCTAACTTTACTATACAATCCATCCATCATGCTCTTTAGTGTTTATCCAAGGAAGTTGAAAACAATGTCCACATAAAAACCTGCATACAGATATATATAGCTTTACTCATAATTGCCAAAATTTGGGAGCAACCAAAATGTTCTTCAGTAGGTGAATGGGTAAACAAGCTCTGGTACATCCAGTCCAGTTCAATTCCTTTGGTCAAAATAAGTACATAGTAAGTTGGACAGTGAAAAAGAAAAAGAGGAGCATGATAATTAAGTTAAGATTATTGTTTCACTAGAGTTAAATCATGTCATGGTAAAATTTATTTACTTCTCTAAAGGACTTACTAGAATATAGCAGGTTATTTTTATAATCTTTTTTTTTACAAGATAAAAATATGCATTGTAAAATGGATATGCACCTATCACTGACTTCTCTTAAGACATGAAGTATTTATGTACTTGAAGAAACTTATACGATATGTTTCCCATAAAGAATACTTTAATTCCAATAATAATTGGGAATTTCAAAATCCATATTATCATTTAGCTTATACAAAGTTAAATAAAGGACAAGAGGATACAGTGAAGAATGAAATAACACGTTTCTTCTCGTTGACATGGATGCCTTCATGCACTTTCCCAGGGCAATATCTCTATAGTATTCTTTAATCATCTACCTCTTCAAGGCATTTTACTTTATAGTAATTTTTCTTCATTTTTGAAAAGTATTTCTAATTTTATTAACATCTTGTGAAGAGACTCATTTGCATGTAATTAGTTTTTTCATAAAGTGATTTCTCTTTCTGAAATTACGTGCTAGCACATTACAGAACAATCAAATTATCAGCTTCTCTTCCAAGAATCAATTCGACACTCAAAAACTATGATGAGTGAGGTTCTCCATCATTAAAACTGCATACAAATTCTTTAGAGCTGTCAAAGCAGCATCAATGGTTGTTATTTAATGTGTTTATGACGATCAGAAGTTAATGGCATTTTGTCATAGATAGAATTTTCTAGGAAGTTAATCTTTCCGTGAGTGGAATATATGGCTAACAGCCTAAAAAATCCAAAAGAGTAATCAGTAACTATTTCTAAGCCTTTGCTTCCTAAAAGGAGTTAGTCTAGCACCTTTCTGATCTAAACATAAATGCTACATGAGTTCTAATTGAAATTTGATGAATTTAAAATCAGTGGCTTTTCACCCTATAGTTCAGTGAGTTGTGAAATGAAAAGATAACATGAAGAGAGCGGTAGTTTACTTGTTTTTCTGCAGGTCTTATATGTTTTGATAGACTGCTATATTATTGAAAGGCATATTTTATTTTTTACTCAAAGATAAATGTGATACAATTAAATATTTTCTGTTCTACTCACATTAATACACACTAAATAAATTTGCAGGAATCAAATATGTTTCTATCAAACGAACAAGCAAACAAAAACCAAGCTGACACATACATAATGATAGAGATTATTTTTCTGTAGAAATAACCTTATAGGACAACATATTTTCCAGATCAAAAGCAAAATGAATAGAGCAAATGTAACTATTCTGTTACATTCTGTTGCTTTCATTTTGCTGTTTCTTAAAAAAATGTAACATGTACCCTGGGGATCTGATTAAATGCAGACTTGGATTCAGTGGGGCTTAAAACTTTGCATTTCTAACATGCTTTCTGATCAGCAGATGTTACTGGTTTTCAGACCCAATGTGAGCACTGTGAGCAGGATAGGCAAAACCATATCAGGAGTGTCTCCTCCAGTGAGGACAAACTTCTGCCCTTTCCATGATGGAAGAGGTCCAATATAATTAACCTGCCACCAGGTAGCTGACTGAACACCCTGAGGAATGGTGCCATATTGAAGGCTCAGTGTTGGTCTCTGCTGCTGGCAAATTGGACACTCAGTAGTGGATACAGCCAGGTCAGCCTTGGTGAGTGAAAGTTCATGCTGCTGAGCCCATGTGTAACCTCCATCCCTGCCACCATGGCCACTTTGTTTATGGGTCCCTTGGGGTGGCGGGCAGAAAGTGACAGAGTGGTGTCCATAGATGGATCTTCACACCCACTTGATTATTAAAATCCTCCTCTGCTGACATCACCCATTGGTGAGCACTCACATGGGATACAAATATATTCACAGTTTTGTACTACTCAGAAAGGTCCATCCACATACTTCTTCCCTAAATGTCTTTGTCACCAATTTTCCAATCATGCTTCTTCCAAGTCCCAGACCATCCAGATGAACCATTGGCAATAGCCCATGAATCAGTATATAATCGTACATCTGGCCGTTCCTCCCTCCATCCAAAGTGTACACCAGGTGCACTCCTCGAAGGTCTGCCAACTGGGAAGATTTCCCTTCGTGGCTGTACTTCAGCCCTAGAAAAGGGCTGTAGTGCTGCAGCTGTCCATTTTCAGGTAGTGCCTGTATATTCTGCAGAAGCCTCTGTAAACCAGGCCCTAGCCTTCTCTTCCTCTGTCAACTGACGGAACTCCCCATGATACCATCCATCCAGGCTGGGGGAGAGAAGGCAGGGTGATAGGAGCGGAGACCATGGGTATTTGAACCATTTTGTCATGCAATTTACTTGTGCCTTCTGGACTTGCTTGAGCCCGGTCACGTATATATCACTTACATTTGACAATGGAATGCTGCTGTGCACTACCCGCCTTATGACTTGATGTGTCAGAAAGCACCCTGTTCATGATAGGCATTTCGGGTTGCATGGTGACTTAATGACCCATAGTCAAACGTTCAGTTTCTACCAATGCCCAAGAGCTGTCTTTCAAAGGAGAGTAGTTATCTGCAGAAGATGTCAGGGACTTGCTCCAAAATTTTAGAGCCTTCCACTGTGATTCACCTGTGGGGGTCTGACAAAGGCTCCAAACAGTATCTCTATCTGTGACTGACATCTCAAGCACCATTGGATCTTCTAGGTTATATGGCCCAAGTGGCAGAGCAGCTTGCACGGAAACCTGGACCTTTTGCAGAGCCTTCTCCTGTTCTGGATCCCTCAAAACTGGAAGCCTTTCAGGTCACTCAATAAATGGGCTGGAGTAACACACCCAAGTGAGGAATGTGTTGCCTCCAAAATCCAAATAGCCCCCCTTGGTGTTGTGCCTCTTTCTTGGTTGTAGGATGGGCCAAGTGCAACAACTTATCCTTCATCTTGGAAGGATTATCTTGACAGGACCCACACCACTGAACCCTTAGAAATTTTACTGAGGTCAAAGTTACCTGAATTTTAGTCAGATTTATTTTCCATCCTCTGGCACACAAATGTCTCATCAATAAGCCCAGTGTATTTGCTACTTCTTGCTCACTGGATCCAATCAGCATAATGTCGTCAATATAACAGAACAGTGTGATATTCTTACAGAAATGAAAAGCAATCAAGGTCTCTCTGAATAAGATTATGACACAAAGCTGGAGAGTTGATATACCCCTGAGATAGGACAGTAAAGGTATACTATTGGCATTGCCAGCAGAAGGCATATTGCTTCTGGTGGGTCTTATGGACAGGAATGGAGAAACAGGCATTTGCCAAGTCAATGGCTGCATACTAGGTACCAGGAAATGTGTTAATTTTCTCAAGCAATTAAACCACATCTGGTATAGCAGGTGCAATTGGAGTCACCACTTGGTTAAGCTTACAACAGTCCACTATCATTCTCCAAAATCCCTCTTTCTTCTGCACAGGCCAAATGGGAGAGTTAAACAGAGATGTGATACGAATCACCACCTCTGCGTCTTTCAAGTCCTTGATGGTTGCACTAATCTTTGCAGTCTCTCCAGGGATGTAATACTGTTTTTGATTTACTAGTCTTTTAGGTAGAGGCAGCTCTAATGGCTTCCATTTGGCCTTTCCCACCATAACAACCCTCATCCTACTAGTCAGGAGTCAATGTGGGGGATCTGCCAGCTGCTAAGTATGTCTATGACACTAATGCATTCTAGCACTGGGGAAATGACCACAGGATGAGTCCAGGTACCCACTGTAAATCAACGGAGCTAAAATTCCATTAATTAACTGGCCCCCATAAGCCCCTACTTCAACTGGAAGACCACGTCTTCCAGAAACGTCAACCAGAATGATGTTTTGGGTTCCCTGGAATCAATGTCAGCTCAGAGCCAGTGTCCAGTAGTCCATGAAATGTCTGATAATTTCTCTTTCCCCAATGCACAGTTATCCTGGTAAAAAGCCAGACGTCCCCTTGGGGAAAGATGGGAGAAAGCCCCATTGCATAAATTGTCACTAATGTAATGGAGTCATAAAAGGGGTTCTGGATCTGTAAACTCGCTCAAGTCTGGAAATTTATTGAGGGGCCATGATTCTCAGTTTTTATAATTAGAAAAACTCAGTCTTTAGTTACATATAATTCATTTATAAATATAATATATAATTAGTTTTATATATAGTTATATATAATTTGTTTATAATACTCAGATTTTATTATTGGCTTTTAGTCCATTCGATCTAGAAATCTTCTGCTTATCTTATATAAATTAAGTAGAAATGCAGTAGGCTTCCTATCAATTTCACTTCTAGGAAACCAAGATTAATTAGCCAGTGCAAGAGCTCTATATGAGTCAAACTATTCTGATTCCCACTTTGCCTCTGCTGTCCATTATAGTAGCTACGCCCACCTTGCCTTTGATAGTTGAGTGCCACCACTTGGCCCCCACCACCACGGGATCCAATTATTCCCGTTGTATTTAAATTTTGTAGTTGAGTGACTGCAGTTCCCACTGTTAGATCTGACATACAGAGAAGAACAATTACAGGCCACTTCAAAGATGCAGGTGCTGCCCTAACAAATCTATTTCTCAAAGCATTGGTCAAGGGTGTATCTTCTGAACCCTCCCAACTGGGATGAGTAGGTCTAAAGTCACTAATCCACTCCACCATCCAAATCTCCCTAAGCCTTTGAGTCCCTTCCTCTACATTAAACCAAGGGAGATCAGGCGTTTCCAGCTCACTCACCATCTTTTAATCCATATTTCAGCAAACCAAGCAAATAAACTATTAGAACCTTTTTAAATTCCATGAGCTGCAACATTAAATGCAGAGTCACTACTTAATGGGCTCAAATCAACAAATTCAGCCTGATCCAACTCTATGTTCCTTCCAACATTATGCCACACCCATAACATGCATTCCTATCCTTGTTCTCCAATATAAATTGGAAAACTCAAGCAGTCCTTTTCAGGTGTAGCACACATTCTCAAGGGTCACACTCTCAACCTTACCTCTAGGGGCCTGCCAGGACTTTAGTCTAGTTATAGGTCTTGAAGCAAACAGGGGTGTTGAGGATGGCTCCTGAGTCGAATCGACATTGCCTAGCCTGACAATTACTTTAGGAGAGGCCATCACTGTTGCCTCAGGCAGTGCAGGGTTTATCTCCTCAGACAAATGTGGAAAAGTTGATGGCAGCATGGGTTGGGAAGCAGATGTTGCCACTACTGGGGATGGGGAGGTTGTTTCTTCTGTCAACAAAATGTTCATCAGAGTTTACAAACTCAGTTTCCCCAGCTTCACTAGGGTCTTCTACACACCCCCATTCCAATCTGCAGGGTCCCATTCTTTTCCAATCAATGTCCTCACTTTAACAGGAGACACCTGGTGAGGCTGTACATGCATCTTTCATTGCTGATCAGCCACTCGCATGATAAGAGCTTGTGTCTGTTTTTCCACAATTTCAGCTCTTTCCCTACAGGAGATAAGACTGTCACTCAGGGCAATCTTAGCAGATTTCAGGCTCAGTATCTGCTTCTGAAACTGGGAGATAGAATCCCTCAGTTCATCATTTTCTTTCACCAAGGACTATCAGTGTTTGCCATACTATTAGAAGTAGAGTCCTTAGCAATTTGGTGTCTAATTATATTATGCAGCCAACCCCAGAAACCCCAATACCAACAAAATAACTCCAACTTTAACATTTTTTCCTCTAGAACCACTCCTTTGTTCAAAATCTGTATTACTCAAGATTCTCTAGAATGAAAGAACTAATGGTTTGTATATATATGAGTCAATACTTAAACTCCCCTTTATACATACACACACCACACACACACACACACACATTATTTATATATATATTTAATCTATATAATATGTATTTATATATATTTACATATATATATAAAAGGGAGTTTATTAAGTATTAATTTACATGATCACAAGGTCCCCCAGTAGGCTGTCTGCTGTCTGAGGAACAAGGAGAACAAATCTGAGCTCCAAAACTGAAGAACTTGGAATCCAATATTAGAGGGCAAGGAGCATCCAGCACAAGAGAAAGATGTACTCTATGAGGCTAGGCCAGCTTCTCTTTTCACATTTTTCTGTCTGCTTATATTGTAGTCTCAGCGGCAGCCGATTAGATTGTGCTCACCCAGCTTAAGGGTGGGTCTGCCTTCCCTAGCCCAGGGACTCAAATGTTAATATCCTTTGGCAACACACTCACAGATACATCCTGTATCAATACTTTGTATTTTTCAATCCAATCAAGTTGACACTCAGTATTAAGCATTACACCCAGACAGCAAGGACACTGGGGGCTGAACAATTTCAAAGGAGGGGCCAGAGAGGACACCCACAAGACCTTGGCATTCACTGCCTGGCATCACCTTATGGCTCTGCTCCAAGACTTACAGAGCAGCATTCTCCAGCTGCCTCAGGTTCAGTTCCAGAAGGCCCAGATGTGACATAGGGGCATAGTGGCCACCCTTGTGAAGGGTACAAGTGGTAAATCTTGGCAGTGTTCAAACAATACCATCTCTGTTGGCTCACAAAGCATTAAGACTCATGGGGGTTCTGCTGCCTCCACCTGCATTTTGAAGTATAAAACCATCAAGGGACACAGGCAGAAGACCCCGGTAGAGGACTGCAGTAGGGTGGTGCTGCTGCAGAGGATCTCCAATTAGAAAGATAATAGGTCTCCAGTAGGGAAATGTCTAGTGAAGCCAAGAAGACAGGCCACTCCAGAAACCCCAGACTGGTGGAGACACAGATGTGCAACTCGAGCTTGGAGGAACCACAGGCACCTGATTACAGCCTGTGAAATCTTTGGTGTGAGCTCTGCCCAGTGAAGCTATGGATGTAAGGCTTTTCGGAGTCTTGGGGTGCCAACAGCTGCCCAGGATGTCCAGAAGGCAAAGTATCAAGTCAAGCCCTAATGTTTTGGACATGCCCAGAATCTGTCATCCTTCTTTTCTATCCTACTTCTTGCTTTTGGGATGGGAATGTGTATCCTATGCTTGTCTCTCTATTATATTTTGGAAGCACATAACATGGTTGATTTCATAGTTTCACAGATAAAGGGAATTTTGCCTCAGAATGAATTGAGTCTCATTCATATATGATTTAAATGCTTTAAATGATATTAGGTGAGACTGTGACTTAGACTTTTGAGATAATTCTGGATATGAGTTAAGATCTGGGGAGCTATTGGGATGAAATGAATGTGTTTTGCATGTGAGAAGGACATGAATTCCGAAGAGACCAGAAGTTGAATGGTATGGTCTAAATGTGTTCTCCCAAACTTCGTATGTTGAAAGCCTAATTACCAATGTGATGGTGGTAGATAGAGCCATTGGGAATTGATTATATCCCGAGGGCAGAACCCTCATAAGTGCGATTAGTGTCCCTAATAAAGAGAACCCAGAGAACTCTCCCTTCCACAACGTGAGGACAGAGAGACAGCATCATCTATCAAGCAGGAAATGAACCCTCACTGGACACCCAATCAGCTGACACTTTGATCTTGAACATCCCAGCCTCCAAAACTGTGAGAAGTAAATTTCTGTTGTTTCTAAGTCCCTTTGTTTGTGGTATTTTTATAACAGCCTGATTAGACTAAGACACCTGAATTCCTAGAAAATCAGAGCAAACTTTCTAACCTCCCGAATCCTTGCCATTAATTACTATATTCCATAAGCCCCCTATTTGTGACCAAAGGGTCCCGACACTTCCTTAAAGTCTCAGTAAGCTATTTTTAGCAGATTTTTCATTTGCAAGAGGTCAATGACTAAATTCTCCAGAACTGATGTGTCTGTGTGTTTAATAAACTTCAGAGGCAAGACATAATTCATTTGATATGTACAATCTCGAGAGGTCAGTAAATATAAAATTTAAGTATATATTTATTTATGAATGATATATAGATCTACCTGATAGTTTTCTGATATTGATGCCTTTTATGATTGAAATATAGGCAGAATCCTTCAGTTCTATCCTGGTGTCTATAATGACAATAGCCACATGTAATTTACAAGAATACTTTTAGATTTTGGTAAACTAGCATTGCCCAAATAATGTTTCAAAGACAATATTTTAAAATATATTATTATTATTCTGTAGAATGAAATGGTTCCATGGTCAAAAACAGTGATAAAATCATAGGAATAAATAAATGTATAAAGATACATTTAGTAAAAAAAGGTTTGGTCATTAAATTACTAAAAGTTTGGTGTAACTCCAAGTGAGAAAAGCCTTTCTCAAAATTACTTATCAAAACATTTTTTTTTTCCTACAGAGCACAGGATACTGAGTATTCCATTGTACGTGGTTTGAGAAATTCTGACAAAAATCATGGGAGTAACAATAAATAATAGGCAAATTTAAGCCACATCCTGGAGTTATATGTAGCAGTTTGAAAATAGACTGAATGTGAAAGATGAACAAGAATTGGGGATGTGATTCCTATGGTTTTGGTTTGAGACAGTAACAGGATATATACATAGATATATATATACACACACACACAAACACACACACCACATATGTATGTGTATACACATCCGTATATGTATATACACATTACATTTTATATAATATACAACATTTAAAGCAAACAGATTGAAATCATCCTGGAAGAGGGAATGGATAGAGAAGAGGTAAGACTCTAACGTGTTAGCAGGAGAAGTACAAACAAAACAAAATTTTGAATGCAAATGTTCAGTTATATAAGAGGAAAATCAACAAAGTGTTAAGAAAAGAAAAAGTCTTTGTAAAATAAGAGTGTGATAACCTGTATTAAATGCTGTTGAAAACTTAACTGGCAAAAAAGAAGCATATACTGTAATTAGAAACATGGAAGATTCGGATAATTCTAAGAAAATAGTGGCTAGAAGAAATGGTAAACATTTTCAATTGCTTATTTGCTGATCTTTTCACAATCAATAAATATTGTAAGGACAGGATTCCATGACCTACAGACAGAACATGAAATCAAACTGCTAATAGTTTATTTTATTTTATTTCTAATGAAGGAGTGTCTAAAAGAAGCCATAATATGTTTTTCTTTTTATGTACAAAGTAAGCATACATAATTATTTGCCAACAAATTTATAACATACAAACTACTAATTTGGTATTGAATAACTTATTAATACAAGAACTGTAAGAATTCTGATTTTAAATACTGCTTCAGAGGAATTAGTATCTCAAAGTGCCATACTAATATTAAGAAATTATATTCTATAAAATGTACATTATGTCACATTTATAAACTAATTTTTTATTTCCATGAATATCAGCAAATATATTTTAGTAGTTTGATTAAATTATAAAGAAAGATTAATGAAATGACTTTTAGTTTTGGTTACCAGTGTCTAAATCTTTAGACTTTTGTTCAGTGGATTCTAGAGTAGAACCTAGTCATCTTTAAATACAAATTCCTTGGGTCTTCTGATATACACCAAACTTTGAGATTTGTTTCTGTTAATTTAATCCAAATAAATAGCAATAATGTAAAAACATTTTCTTCTTTAATTTTCAATATGGCTATTCAGAAAACTTCACCTAAATGTAAAATGTCAAGCCTACAGAAGATACTTAGTAATTATTTAATTGAGTGTTTAGTTAATTAGAAACTTTGCCTAGCTTCCTAATCTAATCATGTTCCTACAGGCTCCATGGAGAATCACTGGAGATTTGAATCTTTAAGGCACATTTATAAAACAACTCTAAGTTTCTGATAAAAGTTTCCCTCCTAACATTTATATATTTCCAACATGCTATATAAAAGCAGTTCATCTTCCTGGTACCTGAGCAACTGGAGCTCTGAGATTTCCATCTTGATACCTTCAGTTCTCTCCATCTTTGTTCCTCTAATCCTGGCTACACATAATCTCATTCTTTATATTTCACTTTCTCATGTTTGCTGATTACTCATGGCTTTTGATGATATGTGGCTTGCATTGCTGATGATGATTGTGAATTGCTTTTCTGTATGTTTATATTTTAGTTTCGACTTATTTATGAACAATAAAAGTATGATTGGCCCAAATCATTATTGCTGTTATTTGGGGAGATATTTCTTTCCTCCTAATCCCTTATTGGTTGATATTTATTCTGTATTCCACTCAGCTGTGTCTAGAGAGATGATTTACATGTCAGGCAACATAGTCATTTATCCATTAAAAAAAAAAAAAAAAAAAAAAAAAAAAACACTGTTAGGCAATTCCCTCAATGGCAGCTGTGGTGGGTGACATAGTTTCCTTCCAAAAGAAAACCGAGGCCATTTGAGATATCTGAGAAAACAACAACAAACAAATGAATAACTTCCTCAGTGTATCAGAACAAATCAATGCGAGAAATTCATTGTAACTCAACAAAACTATGATACCTTTCCTTAAAGATGGATTTATTGTTTAGAATAAGGAATTATATGCCTGTTCATTTATTTAAGATGCAATAAAACCCCAAATCACGATTATCAAATACAAATAAATAAAGTGCTTATCACATAATTTCACATTCTTAATAAGAAATTTTCCTATGTGTAGGAAAAATCAGCAAAGAAGAGCAGGATATTTTTTAAAAAGACATCATTTGAGAGATTCAATATAATCACTTATTCAAATTGTCACTACTTTTAAAATAATACCTATTAAAACCAAGTAGGTATTTTTATTTTCCAAATAACCTGCTGCTGAAGAAACTATTTTTTTAAAGCAGTCAATAAATTCATATCTAAAAATGAATTACTGAATTAGAATTATAAAATTTGTATATTTGAACTTATTTAAGAAGACAAAAGATTATTGCAAAGTGAGTCCTTAATCTGTGCCTTTTTTCCTTCTTAACATTACAGATAAAATTAATTTTAAAGTTTCAGTATATAACAATGCCATTTTCATATATATGCTTTTATAAAGTTCTAAACTAAGAAAATAGCTGTTAATTAGTTTTGCTTTTAGTGTTAGCCTTAAACTTTTCAACTTTCAATTACTTCAAACATTTCATAAGTTAAAAACAATTCATTTTGGCAGTAGCTATATTTGAACAAACCATATATTTGATCAAGAAATAAATTCATAATGAGTTGAAGCTGAAGTTTTGTAACTTAACTATCTAGCATATATTAAAATCTCTAAAAGTCATTTTGTCAATTTTAAGTTAATTTCTTCTTTAATAAGAAAATTGCAATGTCGCTTTCTGACCATGAGTTTTATAACACAATATGTTCAGTGATTAGTTTCTTCATTTAAAACTGTTACATTTGGAGTAATTTCATCACCAATATCGTAATTTCTTAAATTGAATATGTGAACCAACAGCTAATTTTGAGAAACGAAAAATGAAAAAAAAAAAAAGCCTGTTTTTAAGTCTTACAAAGAGCATCTCATTTAATGTGAATGTTCTAACTGAGAAGCTAAAAACACCCTGCCTCATATTATTTGTCCTTTCCTCTTTCACATTGGATGTTCCATAAGTTAGGGGGGTACTGCCTGATTTTCAATCATACAAGTGAATTTCTACTTCTACTAATAGGTCCTGGAGAGAAAATCTGCTTTCCTTCACTCGTTATCCAGGTCACCTCTTACTTAATTCTCTAAATATCAGTTACAAAGCAGAATTTCTTTTGTTCAATGTCATTTTACCTTCCTGTCCCTTGATATAAATGTCCAAATAACTTTGGACTAGCTTATTAAAATTTTCATTAGCCTTAAAAGAATGTTTCAAATTAATGAAGATTTCTCATACCATACACTAAAATACACTAGATACTTACAGGGAATGAAGAAAGAATTGGCAATTGTTTACAACTAGCACCATTAACTCCAATTTTCTAATACCTGCTCTTCCGGCAGAATACTTTCAGGATCCTGACATTCTTTCACATGGACTAAATATGCTGGCAGGATGTGTTACATAAATCCCCCTTTAAAACTGCAGTGTAATTGTCTTTCAACCTATGTAAAGCCTGGCCATGGAGTGCTGAACCTACTTTATGCCAACAACTCGAACAGTTTAGTAACATTCACAGCTGAGATCTTTATAGGTCTTTATAGTACTTTCTTTTCACTACTACATATTACCAATAGGGCAAGCCAGCTTCTCAGGAGTCATTTTTCTCCAAAATCTTCCATCAGAAGCAGGAGCTTAGTTACCTTTAATATCTGATAGCAAAGCACATTGATAGTTAAAATTCTGTTGACTCAATGTTTCATTTTAATTATAGGAATGCAATTTGTAATATTATGGAAATCAAAACTATCTCAAGCAGTTTTCAATGGTACAAAGTTTTTGTTGATTCCTTATAAACTATAAGTACATAAGAAAAATTTATCTTGCATCCCCAGAACCCAAGAAAGGAATCTGGAACATATTTGTCAAATATTATTAGATGAATTTCTAAATTAATGTATATTTAAATAAAAACATATCTAACCATGGGCCTAAATATAGTCAATGTAAGTTTCTCAACTTTCTTAATCACTTTTTCTTTTCCCCTAAAGAAAGATAAACATAATAATAATGCTGAAATCTCTCAACTCTGAGTAGACATTTTCATCATCTGTTTTGGATATCTTTCAAAAATACGTTATATGTATATTTATACACATATATCAGGTGTATGTTTCAGGTATATATAAGAATAATCTTTGTCAGAACTTGTTTAAAAATCTAATCATACATTTATAATTTTTAAATTTTAAATATGTACATTTTTAGATTAAATCCATGGAATATTTAATTTTTAATCCAGGAAGTTGGCGATTAAAATACATTATGATAGAAGTTTCTGTGTTAATTTCAATATTTAAAAAGCTCGGAAGTCATCATTCTAATTCTTGGGAGAAAAAAGCTGGACAAACTGACAATCGACAATTTCTCTTGGCTCTGAGAACTGAGTTTGCAGAGCAAGTGGAAAACTGCCATCCTGAATTCTGCAGAGACAAGCAAATCCAGAGAGATACTGTTCAGGTCTGCTTACATGGATCAGAAGCCACTGGAGCCATAGATTTATAGGAACAGTTAAATGTTAATTTTGACAAATTGCTTGAGACTAAGTGTGGTCTACCTGATGGTAAGAAACTCTGGGCTTCAATCCTTGAGCTTAACATCCAACGAATACCACTAGGGTTTCACAGTAAAGAACTGAGGGTTACAAAGCTATTTTCTATGCTACTGAATTGGTGAATACATGACGTTTAGCATTTATCAAAACCCACAGAAATTTAAAACAGAATTAATGTTAATGTATGAAAGCTTTTAAAAAATGTAAATCAGGATATCAGTTAATTCCAAGATCATTAATGCAAGATGTGAGGAAAGAAGCTACATGTATTATAAATGTATGAAACAACCTCTCTGAAGCAGGTGGGAGAAAAGGGTACTGATCTAAGTAATTTTGGACATGAATCATATCCCTACAACTAAAGGAAAAAGAACTGCACTTAAGCATTGTACTCTAGTTGATATATTAGTTCCCCATGGGGGTACAGGTTGACAGTTTTGAAGGTACTAATATTCTGTAAATGAAAAAATACGCAAATAGAGGGCAGATGGTAGAAACCAGGGATTTTACTTTTAAAGTAAGAGGTTACAGATAAATCATGGAAGGTGGCTAGGATGATTCATGTCAGAGAGTTGGTAACATCAATATGAATATAAGTTTCACTTAAGACAGACACGTACAATTACATACAGGAATATTTATAGATATGAGTATATGAGTATATGACACAGGTTAGCTTACATACATATATCACCCGGCTTGATTAGACTAGAGGGCCTATAAGACACAATACCCAGTAACAATGAGTGAATGAGCACTCTTGGTGCCTGATGGTGGTTTCTAATGTCATTCTTCAGTAAGAGGAATAATGCCTTCTTGGATAAATGGCTGATTTTAGGACTGGGGCAAAAAATATATAAGATAAGCCTGGAGTATCTTGTAGTTACAGAAAGTAAGAGAAGTTAAACATACACACAAAATCTTCCACAATGATAAGGTATCCCAAAGGAATACAGGAGGAAAGTGGAAAAGATCCCAATGGCTAAAACTAGAACAATTTTAAAAAACAAAGTAAATAAAGAAGTTTTGTATTATTTCCCAAAGTATAAATAAATATCCATGTGTCCAAATGGATATGAATAATTCAATAAATGTATGGGGAAAAACAGAGGAAACTATTGCCCTTTTAAAATTTCTTGAGCTTTCCTTTCTCCCTTCCACTTATCATTGTATCCGCATAATCCAGCAAAAAACCTCGATATTAGTAAGGCACTGAATTAATATTAGAAGAATGAAGAACAATTGAACAGATCACTTAAATCATCTAGCATTCACTTACCTACATGCCAAATTGATGGTTGACATTTATTGGAGCTTGCCTAAGTCTCGCAAAGGAGATGTGACAAAGAATATTTTCTCATACATTAATTTCAAAATATTCTCAAAGTCATTTAACAGCTGAGAAGACAAAGACGGAGTAATTCACTTTGTAACTATAAAATTTGACTAGTTGGATTTCCACTGCATATGTTGAAACATTATTACCTTTATATAAATAAATTTACTATATATTGCAGGTGTTTATTTTTAAAATTGAAAGTCTAAAACACTTCAGAAATAAAATAGGTTTTAGAGGAACATCATTTATAAGAAAATAAGTGAAAATATTTTTATGATACAGAGATACTTATGTGTTGAGACTCACTGATAATTCCAAGCTCTCATAGCCTGTGATCTCTCTTGCTTAAACTCCAAATTCTATAATAGGAAGTACCCAGAATTTTTCCTGGTAATTTTTGTGAGATTAAAGAGATATGTCATTTAGGTAAATGCCAGTAGTTGTCCATTCATTTTAAATAATGAAATTCAAATGGTTTGGCTGTGTCCCCACCCAAATCTCACCTTGAATTGTAATAGCCCCGAAGTGTCCAGAGAGGGACCCTGTGGGAGATAACTGAATAATGAGAGTGGATTTTTCCTGTACTGTTCTCCTTACAGTGAATAAGTCTCAGGAGATCTGATGGTTGAATAAATGGGAGTTCTCCTGCACATGCTGTCTTGCCTGCCACCATGTAGAAGTGCCTTTGCTCTTCCTTCATCTTCTGCCATGATTGTGAGGCCTCTCCAGCCATGTAGAACTGTGAGTCCATTAAACCTCTTTTCTTGGTAAATTACCCAGTCTCAAGTATGTCTTTTTATTATCAGCATGAGAATGGACTAAAACAGAAATCTCTCTCTCTCTCTCTCTCTCTCTCTCTCACACACACACACACACACACACACACACACACACACACACACACACATTTGTCTTCATGGGGCTAAACACATAGAACCATTGCTACAAAAATTAACTCAAGATGGATTAGAGACTTAAATGTTAGACCTAATACTATAAAAACCCTAGAAGAAAACCTAGGTAATACCATTCAGGACATAGGCATGGGCAAGGACTTCATGTCTAAAACACCAAAAACAATGGCAACAAAAGCCAAAATTGACAAATGGGATCTAATTAAACTAAAGAGCTTCTGCACAGCAAAACAAACTACCATCAGAGTGAACAGGCAACCTACAGAATGGGAGAAAATTTTTGCAATCTACTCATCAGACAAAGGGCTAATATCCAGAACTTACAAAGAACCCAAATTTACAAGAAAAAAACAAACAACCCCATCAAAAAGTGGGCAAAGGATATAAACAGATATTTCTCAAAAGAAGACATGCATACAGCCAACAGACACATGGAAAAATGCTCGTCATCACTGGCCATCAGAGAAATGCAAATCAAAACCACAATGAGATACCATCTCACACCAGTTAGAATGGCAATCATTAAAAAGTCAGGAAACAACAGGTGCTGGAGAGGATGTGGAGAAATAGGAACACTTTTACACTGTTGGTGGGATTGTAAACTAGTTCAACCATTATGGAAAACAGTATGGCGATTCCTCAAGTATCTAGAACTAGAAGTAACGTATGACCCAGCCATCCCATTACTGGGTATATACCCAAAGGATTATAAATCATGCTGCTATAAAGACACATGCACACGTATGTTTTTTGCGGCACTATTCACAATAGCAAAGACTTGGAATCAACCCAAATGTCCATCAGTGACAGACTGGATTAAGAAAATGTGGCACATATACACCATGGAATACTATGCAGCCATAAAAAAGGATGAGTTTGTGTCCTTTGTAGGGACATGGATGCAGCTGGAAACTATCATTCTCAGCAAACTATCACAAGAACAGAAAACCAAACACTGCATATTCTCACTCATAGGTGGGAACTGAACAATGAGATCACTTGGACTCGAGAAGAGGAACATCACAAACCGGGGCCTATTATGGGGAGGGGGGAGGGAGGAGGGATTGCATTGGGAGTTATACCTGATGTAAATGACAAGTTGATGGGTGCTGACGAGTTGATGGGTGCAGCACACCAACATGGCACAAGTAAACATATGTAACAAACCTGTACGTTATGCACACGTATCCTAGAACTTAACGTATAATAATAATAATAATAATAAAAGAACCATTGCTAATACTAGTTAAAATAAACTACTTTTGAAATGCAGAAACACACTACTTTTCTTTCAGCACTCTAAATATGTCATTCCACTGTCTTCTGGACTCCATTTTTCTTGACAAGAACTTAACCGTTAATCATATTGTCATGTTCCTATTAATGATGACTTGTTTTTCTCCTGTTTTCAAGATTTTCTTTTATAATTTGACTTTGACTAGTTAAACTCTGATTTTTGCCTAGCTGTTAATCTCTGTTTTTATTCTAATAGGAGTCCATTGAACTTATTGAATACACAAATGTATTTTTATCAGTTTTGAGAATATTTCAGGCATAAGTTTTCAAATTATTTTTCTGCTCCTTTCTCTCCCCCATCCTTTTCATATTTCCATCACATGCATAGGCACATTTTGTGTGTTTACACAGGTCTCTGAAGTTCTATTGATTTGTCCTCATCTTTATTTCTAATTTCTTCTGATTAAATAAGTCCTATTTCTCTGGCTTCAAGTTCACTGGATTTTTTTTTTCCTGTTATCCCAAATGAAGCACGTAGCCCCTCGAGAAAGTTTACTTTTACTCTCAAATTTGTTTCTCATTCCAGAATTTTCATGTGGTCCTTTTTAATAATTTATATCCCCTTTTGATATTCTCTAATTGTTGATTCAGTTGACACTACACTTCCCATGTTATCTTTATTTCATTAACATTACTTTAGTTCTTTGAATATATTTATTTATTTATTTATTTATTTATTTTTTACAACAGGACTTTAAATAAAAAAATGTTCAGTGTCAATTGTCATCCTGTTTGGAAACTAGAATGAGAGACACTTTATTTTTGTTCTAGAGTTTTGATTACAGAATACAATAGAGACATATCAAGGAATAAATATTCTTTTTTAAATTTTTTTTTAATTATACTTTAAGTTCTAGGGTACATGTGCATAACATGCAGGTTTGTTACATATGTATACTTGTGCCATGTTGGTGTGCTTGAATATATTTATATAACTACTTTGAAGTACTTATTTCTGACAAATTCAACATCTAGGCCAACCCAGTGAAAATTACTATTAACTGCTTCTATTTTGCATAGGGTCACACTTTTATGCTTCTTAGTACACCTTATAATATTTGTTGAAAAATATATAATGAGGGAATATTACATAGTAACTATTGATTCTGATTCTTTTCCCCTCAGAGTTATTACTGTTTGCTTAATAACTTCCCTGAAATAAGCCCAGAGAATATGGCTCTGTCACCGTGAGCATTATTTCAGGTCCCTTTTCTGTTTGTTTTGTATTTATTTTTGTTTATTTACTTATTTTTATATTTGAGCCTGATTTGCTAGGAGACACCTTTGTGTGATACATCTCAATGGTCAGCTTAAATTGGACAGACTTTGTGGTCAAATACATTGAGCCAGTAAGACTTCAATTCTGTGTGTGGGTTAGAAAATGCATTTAATATTCGTCAATTTTCAGATGTTTCCTGACTCTTACTTTTCATCAGAATTTATTGCTTATTTTCTGCTTATTCCTGTAGTGTTTCAGGCAGTCAGAGACGTGTGGATGGCCTGGAACCCTTTCAGTTTTCAGTGCACGTGTGCACAAAAAGCACCTGAAGAGCTATCAAACTTTTGTATGTCAATCTTATTTCCAGAATCTCCTCATGACATTTCTATCTAGCCTGTTAATCCATTGATTTTTTTTTTTTTTCAATCAGGACCACTTCAAGTTAGCAGAGTTGCTGTCCTATTATGTTCATTTGCCACTGATTTCACTGCTTTTACTGGGTGATGCTGATGCAGGTTTTTTACCTTCTTTTCCAACTAAAGTGAGCTACACTGTTCTCATTTGAAGTTCATTTTCATGAACAAATCAATTTGTTCTTTGAGGTATTGCTCCTCACAAGACCCAAATGACAGATGAATAAAACATACACGGACACACAGATACTATGTTTTGCCAGTCCTGCTGAGTGTCCGACCACCTGCAAACCAAGAGAGGTTTGTCACTTCAGTCTGCCCTGAGCAGCTTGCACTCCAGGCATTTATTTAATATACAATTAACAACAGAAGCTTTGAGTAAACATGTTTGAGGATAATTAACATGGTTAAGAGGGTAGTTCTACCAATGATTAAAACTCAGGTACCCGGGTTTAACATAAATACCATTAGGGGGCAACATCCTTGGTCAACCTCCCGCAGAGAGGGCCATCTGGCTCAAAGGTTACTCAATGGAGGTAGGGTAAACAAACTTAACTGAGGAAGTCTCCATTGTCCCTAGTATTTACCCTATGACCTAATTCTCTAAGGTAAGACCCAGCTGCCTTCAGCCTGTTCAATTATTACAAGCTATGTAACTTTTCGGCCTTCCAAGAAGGTTTGTGTCTATTCCCTATCACTTTCCGTAATGTTTCCCTTTAATATTTCTGCCACCATCCTGAGTGAATCCCAATAGTTCCTTATGGTTGGTCAAATTTGAGAGTTCAGAAATTTTTATTTGTGACATTTTAATCAAGCTCTACTGTTGTTCTTTAGAGACAAAGGATTATTTAAACTCAGCCACACTGGGAAGCCCCCTATACTATATAGTATTTAAATGACTAATTGACTTTAGAGCACTTTGTACACTAGAACAATTACACTTGCCTTTGACGTAGTCTGCAAAGAGGCACATACATATACAACATATAAAACCTTCCAATGAATTTATTAATGCACTCAAATTTAACAATTTTTTTAATTGTGTCAAGATTTTAAATTATCATTATGAAACTACACTCTCATTTAAAAATATAAGAAATGCAAAGCAAGCTTTCTATAAGAAATGATATAGCTTCACCTCTTACATTTTGATATTTGTATTTATCATTGTGAATAGTAAGGTATATGGATATAACAAATGAGCATGAAAATCTAGAAACTGAACAGATATAAATATGTACAGATTACTTCCCTTCTCTCTTAGGTCTTTTTTTCTTTATTCTCTTTCTGCTTTCCTTATTTCTTTTTTCCTATGCTTCTTGTTAGTTCCTTTTTTCTTTCTGAAAGTATTTTTTGGTGACAAGACTACTATAAAACAAAATAGCTGAAATAAAAACTAAGGCAAAATAAAATGTCCAAACATGCTCTATACATACATTTATTCGGGAAATGTTATACAAAAATCTCATATGTGACTCTTTAGAAGATCATGTAATCAAGGTCATAAAACTCATCAGTGGTAAAGCAGGATTTGCACCAGTTAACTGTGATTCCACAAAAGTTTCACAAAACCATTGTGTCTTTAGTATAAAAAGCTAATTATCCTAATAGAAAAACATAAATTTGAGGTCAAATGCTAACAACATAAAAATAATATTTTTTATGGGTAAGAGCATGTTGTATTTCACAATGCCATCTTAGGAAGAGTAGCTCCATCCAATTTAAAAGTCTTCTTATTATACTGATTTTTCTTTTGTAAAGATACCTATTTTACAAGACTTTGCCAGAGTACATTTTACTCTGCAGATTATTTCTTATAGTGATACAATCAGATGAGTTTATCTTTTGGTTTTGGAGGCTATTTTACATTTACATTTTCAATTAACACGTAGCAAAATTGATTTGAAAATGAATTAGGCAAAGGTATATTTATTGAATTTGTTTATTTATAGTTTTTTGCTGATGAATAAACAAAAGAAGTTGTGGCTAATGATCAAAGAATTTGTTATTGAAAGAAAATCTTTGTATTAGGAGTAAAAGCAACAAAGGAAAAAAATAACAATTTAAGAATTATTCTAAGTGGTTCTTTCTTGCTAAAATGATACCTGACCTAATTTGTTTTTTCGGTATATCAATCATTTAAAACTTTAATTAGAATACCTAAAGAGCTATCATCATTTTCAGTTTATTACAACAAAATAAGATTCACAGGATAGCATGTTAATCAGAAAATTCTATTCATAATTCATAATATTGTATCACTGCCAAATTATCAAGCTGGTACAAAGATGATAAAATACTACTGTGTCTGATAAAATAAAGGATATTACTTTACTCATCAAAACAAATTAATTTGCTTTAATAATTTTATACATGTGTATGATGATAAGGGAATTTAAAAATACCCAAGGACTTACATTTTATAAATTGTTTCCTATGTGAAAATATGAAATTGGAAAAAATATTTATTAAAAATGAGTGAATTGTTGTCTATGTTTTCCTAGTTATTAAAGTTATTTCTTTGGTAAATTATAATATGCAATAGTTACAAAATAATATTTCACAGATATAAAATATTAAGACATTAATTATTTAAGTTTAAAATGTATTTTATAAAAAAATACATAGATTCCCTTAATATGAAATGGAGTGTAAGCATTTATTAACATATGGTGACATTATATATCATTTTATATTATATGCATACAGTAGAAATTAGAGACATTACATGTATTGCTTGCACGTTTTTGCAAGAATATAAATGTGTAGGTTTTTCTATTTGATTGGTTGGTTTGATTGTTTGTTTTTTAAGACACGGTCTCACTCTGTTGCCCAGGTTGGAGTGCAGTGGCACTATCACGGCTCACTGTATCCTTGACCTCCTGGGCTCAAGCAATCCCGTCACCTTAGCCTCTAGAGTAGCTGGGACTATAGGTGCACACCAGGAAGACTGGCTATTTTTAAAAAATTTTTATTAGAGACAGGGGTCTCACTATGTTACCCAGGCTGGTCTCAAACTCCTGACCTGAAGCAATCCTCCTGCCTCAACCTTCTAAACTGCTGGGATTACAGGCACCATGCTCATCAAATGTGTGTTTTTATGGTTTAAGAAAATTAGCCTGTCTGCTAAAATAATTTGCTTCTAGTTTTGTCTTTATTTTTGCTATAAGACCTTTTTAAACAGTGTTTCTAGTATTTTTTCTAAAAATTGTATGTATTTATATACATGTACATATATACATATGTGTATAATTATTAGTTAATTTACATTCACAAATATGTACATATTTACATGTGTAATGTAAGTATTATTTCGTCATCCAGGTACTAAACCTAATACCCAAGAGTTATTTTTTCTTCCCCTTTCCCTCATCCTACCCTCCATTCTGAGGTAGCACCCAGCGTTTCTTGTTCTTCTCTTTGTGTTCATGAGTTCTCATCATATAGTTCCCACTACATGTTCTCATATAGTGAGAACATGTGGTATGTGCTTTTCTGTTCTTGCATTAATTTGCTAAGGATACTGGCCTCCAGCTCTATCCATGTTCCTGCAAAGACATGATCTTATTCTTTTTTATGGCTACATAGTATTCGACCTTGTATATGTACTACGGTTTATTTATCCAGTCTACCACTGATGTGCATTTAGGTTGATTCCCTATCTTTGCTATTGTGAATAGTGCTGCAATGAACATATGCATGCATATATCTTTATGACAGAAGGATTTATATTCCTTTGGGTGCATACCCAGTAATGGGATTGCTGGGTTGAATGGCAGTTCTCTTTTAGTTCTTTAAGGAAATGCCACACTGCTTCCCACAATGCTTGAGCTAATTTACACTAATTTACACTACCACCAGAAGTGGTATAAGTGATCATTTCTCCACAACCTTGCCAGCACCTGTTATGTTTTGACTTTTTAGTAATAGCCATTCTGACTGGTATGAGATGGCATCATATTGTTGTTTTGACTTGTATTTCTCTAGTAATCAGTAATATTGAGCTTTTTTTCACATGCTTTGGGGTCACATGTGTGTCTTCTTTGAATAGTGTCTGTAAAGGTCCTTTGCCCACTTCTTAATGGGGTGATTTGTCTTTATTTTGTAAATTTCCGTTCATTATAGATTCTAGATATTAGACCTTTCTCAGATGCATAGTATAAAAATATTTTCTTCCATTCTGTAGGTTGCCTGTTTATGCTGCTGAAATTTCTTTTGCTGTGCAGAAACTCTTTAGTTTCATTAGATTCCATTTGTCCATTTTTTACTTTTGTTCCAATTGCTTTTGGTGTCTTTCTCATGAAATCTTTGCCAGTTCCTACATCCAGAATGGTATTACTTAGGATGTCTTCCAGGGTTTTTATAGTTTGGGGTTTTATATTTAAGTCCTTAATCCATATTCAGTTGATTTTTGTATATGGCATAAGGAAGGGGTCCAGTTTCAGTCTTCTACATATGACTAGCCAGTTATCCCAGCACTATTTATTGAATAGGGACCTCTTTTTCCATTGCTTGTTTAGTCAGCTTTGTCAAAGATCAGATGGTTGTATGTGTACAGCCTTATTTCTGTGCTCTCTACTCCTTTGCATAGGACTCCAGGTCAATTTTTGTACCAGTACCATGTTGTTTTGGTTACTGCAGTCCCCTAGTATATAGTTTAAAATCAGGTACCATGATGCCTCCAGCTTTGTTTTTTTGTTTACTTGTTTGTTTGTTTAGGATTGCTTTGGCTATTCAGGCTCTTTTTTAGTTCCATATGACTTTGAAAATAGGTTTTCTTCTAGCTTTCTGAAGAATATCATTGGTAGTTTAATAAGAATAGCATTGAACCTGTAAGTTTCTTTGGTTAGTATGGCCATTTTCAGAATTCTTTCTATCCATGAATGTGGAATGATTTTCCGTTTGTTTGTGTCATCTCTGATTTCTTTGACCAGTATTTTCTAATTCTCCTCGAAGAGATCTTTCACCTCCCTGGTTAGCTGTATTTCTAGGTATTTTATTCTTTTTTGTGACAATTGTGAATGGCTTGGAAACATGGGGGCCCCCTGTTAGTAACTGTGTCATGTTTGCACTGGTCGTGATGTTAGGGGGTAGAGCACTGGTGGGTACAGGATTGTGTGCCCCCTCTATGTGTGTACATGTGGACTGCAGTGAATGCTTAGGGCAGAGGTGGGTCTGCTGTTTTCTGTGACTAGTTTTGCACAAGTGGCAGTGTCAGCACAGATGTTGGTTGCTGCGGGGATGGGGCTGGCAGCTTTGTGCCAGTAACACTCTGATGACAATGACAGTGCAGCTGAGGCGATGGGGTGAAAGTGGTGTGCACCTATGCCAACAGCAGTGGCATGGCATGGTCCAGGCACACACACATTCTGGCAAGGATAAAAGGGCAATGTCTGCCTGCACATACATACTAGGCAGAGTTATATGAGGGGTGGCCATGGGAGATTACATGCAGGAAAAGTCACATAGGCTGCAGTGGGAGAAGGACACAGGAGGGCTGGTGTGTGTCCATGGGGGTTATTATATTTTAATATCTAACACAAAAAATAAGAGTTTCATGTTTTTACACTCCTTTTTGTCTCTCCCCTTTCTCTTTCAAAATTGCTTTATCAGTTGTGATCTTCTCCAATTTATATCATTTATATCATTTACACATTGTTCAGTCACCAGAGGTTCAAAGGTTGTTTTAGTCTTACTCCTGAAATGAAACCAAATCAATGTGCCGTGACAGACCTCCTTCTGTTTTTTTGTTTGTTTGTTTGTTTTTACTTTTATTATAAGTTCAGGTACATATGCAAGATGTGCTGGTTTGTTACATAGGTAGACGTGTACCGTGGTTTTTTATCGCACAGATTATCACATCACCCAGGTATTAAGCCCAGTATTCGTTAGCTATTCTTCCTGATGTTCTTCCTTCCCCTAACCTCCCACAGGTGCCCAGTGTGTGCTGCTCCTCGCATGTGTTCTCATTGTTCAGCTCCCTCTTATAAATGAAACCATGCAGGGTTAAGTTTTCTCCTCCTGCATTAGTTTGCTGAGGATAATGGCTTCCAACTCCACCCATGTCCCTGCAAAGGACATGATCTCATTCATTTTTATTGCTGCATAATCTTCCATGGTATATATGTACCACATATTATTTATCCAGTCTATCATTGATAGGCGTTTGGGTTTATTCCATGTCTGTACTATTGTGAATAGTGCTTTACTATTGTGAATAATGAACATACACATGAATGTGTCTTTGTAATAGAATGACTTATATTTCTTTAAGTGTATACCTAGCAACAGCATTGCTGGGTCAAATGGTATTTCTGCCTCTAGGTGATGTACTTTGCTACATCATTAAATAACTGATATAGAGGAGGTGATGTTTAACTTGTCATTTAATTAGCATTATTTGAATGTTAGATTCCTAGAATACATAGCATATTACATAATTACTAGTTCATAATGTAAGAATTCATTAACATGTGTTTTGTATATTAATCATATGATTTTTTTTCCTACTCTACTTAAACCCTCATTACAATTTTCAGTTTTCCCTTTAAGGGAGAGTTTGGGAAATTTAAAGTGGAAGAATATAAAGTACCTAGCCCAAGGACTGTAACATAACAGACCTAAGGAGAAGTTCCTGCCTTCAACCAGATTTAGGAAGGATACTTTCTCTCAATTACGAAAATTACTACTAAAGCAATTTTGTTTATGCTTAGTTCATATTCTTTCCTGATTTAATTATTTTATTAAATCATGTCAATAGTTATTTGGCTGAAATACTGGCCAGAAAACAGTACATTTGCTTGGATTCTGGTGCCAAGTTAAATAAAATTAAAGGCAATTTTTCTTTTGATGAAACACTGTAAGAATTAGTAAAGCTACTGCTTTTTCAGCTGATTCATTAACTGACCTCAGAAGTTTTGCCAGGAGGAGTAATGATTGTACAATTGACCTTGATGATTAATCCACAAAAGGGTATAAAAGCAAAGGCAAAGAAGATAAAGGAGAAAAATAAAGCCTTGCTGTCTTTCCTTTTTTATTCACTGTCAACCTATAGGTCAGTCAGGCAATGAAAAGCTCTCATTTTTCATATAAAAAACTAAATTCCAACTCAGAAACAAAAGCTAAAAAGAAGCAATTTGTCAAAAAGATGAGTCAAATACAATCTGATTTATGTAATATTTAAGTGTTTGCTAAGGGAGAAAACATCTACACACATGAAAAGAGATAAAAATGTTGCAAATTAAGTACATTCAATCAAATAAAATTGTCTCTTCAAAATAATTTCTAGGCTACATTTAGGTTTTCTTACCAATTCTTATTTAATATGGTTACTTTCTGATGAAAAATAGATTATATTACAAAATGAATTACTAAAATAAATGTCAATATTTTAAATTTATTTATTTATTGAGTCATTAATCATTTTTCCCTGAAGCCGAAGATATGTTAGAGTTAATACTGAGATATACAAAAGTGAATAAAATATGGTCACATCTGCCCTCTAGGAATTCAGTCATGGAGTGTAGACAAACAGATGACACCTCAATTACAACAGTTGTTACGAGTGCTACACTATTGTCACATAAATTATATCAAATGGCACAGAAACTCTGAACTTTCTCTCACTGAAATTTTAGCAAAACCTTTATAGGTCAGAAGTTCTCAATAGGAGCTTTACATTTAGTAGGTATTCAACACTCACAAAGTAAGCAAGAGCATTCAAGACTGTATGTTTTCTCTATGCAAAAACAAAGTTCGTGCATTATATCACATTCTGAAAATCATACCCTCTCATTTGACTGAAGCACATTAGGAAGGGTCAAAAACCGCTTACAATGAATTTAAAGATTTAGGTAGCAGCTAAATGATAGAAATATTCCTCCCTGTCTACCCCACTGAAATAAAATATTGACAGTGCTCTGTGAACAAGAAAAGTCAGTGAAGATTTGTAAAGAAATATCACAATCAAATTTGCCTATTAGAAAAATCATACTCCTAGTGTTACAGTATTATGTGGCATTATAAAACATCATTAGAATTCTTCTTATTCTATATAGATTTGTTAAATATTTGATTTTAAAGATAAACTGTTAAGAAAAAGTGTCAATATTTTTCCAGTGTCATTATTCATAAAAGTATTATCTAGAGAGACATAAATCAATAACAGCTTACAGAGAGACTGCCATGATATGGGCAAAGTGAGTACTTAGTTGAGATGATCAAGGAGGTGACATGGTCAAGGGATTCCATGAGAGGTACAGCCCAGTCTCTGGAAAAACAGACAGCCAGTGAGAACTGGAGTGTGCAGAGTAGGCAGGAAAACCACCTGCTTATAATTGTTTTTCATCTACCACAAGCCTCCCCAGGCAGTCTCAGCAGGGCAAGAGGAAACAGGAGCAGCCAGCCAAAGGGACTCCTTGGCTCCACATATGCATGAAGGGGGTTGACACGTTAATTGGCAATTTTGAGTTTTTCCAGAACACAGAGATGGAGAGTTACTTGTGCGGATTACTGAATCAATTATATAAAATTTTTAAAGTTACATTTTTTATTCATACCTCATTGAAGTGTGTATTTCCACCACACAGCACATGCCACTTTATTCCATTATGAGAAGGAAGAAGGAAGTCTTTCATCATTCAGCTTCTATCTAAATCTTTAAATGCATCATAAGCAATTTCAACCCTTCCCACTGTTTTGCAGTCAAACCAAAGGCTGTAATTTTAAAAATATGCCATGATACATTAACTTCATGTTTCAGCATGTTTTTGCTAGGTCTGTGCTACACACTTTAGAAGCTCTGTGACCTCTGAATCTCTGTTCTCTTTCTCACATAACTACTGTTAGCATTACTCTTCTTTTAAGTTAAAGAACTAATGTTTACATAGGGAAAATAATTTTCCAAGGTAGCAAGTAAAAAAGCATAGCTTTGAATCCATGAAATCAAATTTCTAATCTTAAAATCCTGAAACTACCTTTACCTTATACAGAAGGTTAATACAAGTAGAAAGCATAATTAAATGTCTCCTAATGAAACTCCACTAGGTCAGAACTAGGTTTCTCTACATCTTCCTCCATCCCTGACAAGATGAGTGTGCATTAAACACTTAGGTATTTAAAATACATTTGTTCAATGAAAACATGAACAAAGAATCTTCTTCTTAAAAAATACAAGTGAAGATCTTGACAAATATAATTCTTTTACTCAGTTTTTTTCCATGAGGAACTACATTTACATGCAATCTGTTATCAGCGTACTTTCCTCAGTTTTTTATCTTCAAAGTGATTGTTGATTCTTATTGAAGAATTTGTTATGTACTTTTCATTGCAGAACTCATTATTGATTCTCCTCAAGCTTTATATATTTGACATAATCAGGTAGATGTACCTTTGGAGGAATAGCTTGGATATGAATACCAAAGAAATTTCATGTTCTAACATTAATTAATGATGAATTATGCCCACATTATTTAAACAACATATATTTACAAAATATATATAAACATAAAATGTTACCAATTTGTTTCCTAGTAGAATTTACAAGGACTTCACTAAAAGATGGTGCTTAGAAGGATTTAAAAGAGGACAGCTGCATTTGGGAAAACTATCTGAAAACCATGCAGAATTGTATAAGACAATTAATGGACCATATGTAATGCACATTAGAAGTATTGTTTAAGGAATCATTAAATCAGACATTAAGCTGTGGTGGGTTATTGTTAAGGAACAAGAATTATGTTATTATTTTCTTCTGTTTGTTTTACCCTGGATATAAGCCTTCCCTTCTCATGCTAGTAAAGTCTCATTTACTACAAAGCATGGAGTTATATGATTTGTGGAAATTACTTTCATATACTGTATTTTTGTATTGCTGCATAACAAATGAACATAAATATTATGTACAAGCCAATCCTTGCTCTTAATATATGTGACAAATGTTGGTTTCTATATTGAAAATTTTTTATGCAAATAGATGCTGCAGATAATTTTCAGATCTTATGTAGAACACTTTGTCATTAGATGGCATTGGTGTTACTACCATATGAAGAAACTGGCTAAATCATTATCTTACATTTAGTAAAAATGTACATTGAACAGATTGGAAGAAAGACGATTCATTCCTGAAATCATAAAAAAAAACTTGAAATAATTGTGTGCAGGTAAATCTACATCATATATGAGTTGGTTTTAAAAGATTTGTATTTTACACATATTAAAACTCAGATATATATTTATATACATATGTATATATAAATACATATATTTTCCATTTTATATGCATTTTGCAATGGTTCTATCTCAATTTCCAGACCCTTAAGTAAAATATGGTCTGAAAACAGACAAGAATTAATAGGCTCAGGTAAATTAACATGCTGCAACAAAGCCTCAGGTTTCATTAGTCTTAATGGATTTCTGCTCTAAACATTTATCTACAAAATAAGACACAGGTATTCCTACCCTTATAGGACAGGTACTAACCTGGAGGTAAACACTTTGAAAAACATTGCATTAATTATTTAGGTAAAGCCACTCTTGAAGAACTATTGAATTCAATCAGTTCTAAAGCTTATGAGAGAGGATAAGGCTACTATCATTTCCTGGGAGGTTTGAGTAATTAGCAAAATAGTTTCATCTGATTTTGCAAATTTGCATATATAGTCAATTGTTTCAGGAATTCCGAGAAAAATATAGGCAGATAGATATAGAGAGTATAAATTGATAATGTATTTTTTGTAACATTAGATAAATATGTTACTCTACAGATAGACTGTAATTGTCACATGGTTTCTGTACAAACATGAATCCTCAGGTCTGCAAAGCATGTAAATGCTCTTTACTAAGACTACATTACAATTAATTTGATCTCTTCAATATCAAGTCTAGCCACCATATGTGAGAGTACAAGTGGGCTGTATATAGGGATCTAATTCCCCTTCAATTACCTGCCTCAGCAGACTAATTGATTACATTCAATATCAAAACTTTTATCAAAGCTCTTTTTCAAAGGTCCCCAAGCAATCATGGACAATTGCATTGCTAGCATATTTCCCCACTCCCCCTCAAGCACTTCTGTAACCAGCTGGAAAAAACAACAACAACAACAACAACAACAACAACAACAACAAAAACACAAACAGTTATGCAAGTTAAAAATACAACTTAATAAAAACAATTCAGAGTAAGGACATTAAATATCACATTCCTGGAGATTCAAAAGACAGAATCTTCTCTTTGTCTATAACTTATACACATGGCTAAAGGTACAGCAACACTTCTAGGGCGTTTCCCAGGGCCTTAGTGTTAAGTATCATATATTTATTTCTTTGTAGTCCATGGATGCCTCAGTCTTAATATTCCATCTCTTGCTCCCCCAAAATAAGGTTCAGAAATATATATATACATATATATATATGGATCTATCCTACTCTTTTAAAACGAGAAGATAACCATAAGCAAAGTCAGAATCAATTATTCCAAATTAAAACTTGGATAGCAGTGAGGACTAGTGCAAAGAAATTCAAATGACTAAGTGTGAAAATAATAACAGAGTCATCGAGCCAAACATTTTAAAACTAGCTCAACTACATAGAAAATGGCCAACAAGTTGTTATGAGGGCAGGTGTGGGCATCCTTAAAAAATGGTTTCAACCTCAGTAAGTTTTTATGACTAAAGTTCTGGGTTAAATTGCTGGGTCCATATGATAGCCTGATACATGAAAATAGAATGCAGCATGGGGCCGAGGGGAGTTAGGAGTAGCATGGAGTCAAGAAGTGGGAAAAAATTGTATTTCCAAGGCAATTGAAGATAGGAGAAAGTGGATTTGATTGACATGATAATTTTTGACCAACTCTAGCAAGCAAGCTTTCAATTTTCATCAGAAGCAGATGGCATGAATGTGTCAGATGGAAAGCCAGGTGGCATTTAGAAATCACATTTTATCTCTGAGAACTCAATTTCTATTAGCATATAATAGGTAACTCTCTTGACATATTGTCAAGTGTCCTATTGAGCTTTTTGTGTGTTCTACTCTCCCTCAATACTGTCCTGCTACTGATTGAACATTGCCATTTTATGGCAATCTTGTTGCAGGTAAGTAGCAGGGTAGAAGGTAAATTTATTAAGTTGGTGCAAAAGTAATTGCAGTTTTTGCCATTACTTTTAATGATTTATAATGGATAGAAATATTTGCAGTGATTTGCTATGGTAAAGCATTATGACCGCCAGAGAAGATGCATGGTTGGTAGTTTTCAATTTCGTTTTAATGCAATTGTAATGGTGTAGACATTTTCCCAAGGTCCACTTGACATTTCTATATAGCAAATGGACTTAGAGTAATGGCTAATGGACAGGCAACTACCAATAGAGTTTTGAACACTATTTATCAATATCATGATACAACCTAGAGTGACTAGTTATAATAAAATAGTTCTGGGGGGTAGAAAAATTCTTTAATAAAACCAGATAAATTTGCTGAGGTAAACCAAAGAGAGGATAGGTAGATTTCTAAAGAGACCACATCCTAACAGAAATCATTAGTGGTGTTACACTGTTTATATATGTCATTGTGACAGTATCATAGGTCACTCAGCATGTGAATGGATACAGTAACTTTTGAGCCTATCTATGTCTGGGACACATGTATAGCAGGACATTGACATACTATTCCATATGCAGAGCCACCAAAGATCTAGTGAAACATACTTAACATTTTCGATATGTTACATTTAGCTCAGAGGATACATACCTCTTGTAAGTAAATTGTTGAAGTACATTTATATGACTACATGTAATCATTAAATCATGATTGCATAACTTAAATGACTCATTCTGGATCTTCGCCTGGGCTGGTATGAGCATTGTTTTATTTTAAGTATATGATATCTCTTATCATCTGCTATGGCTGAAAAACTACAAATGTGTAAGTGTGATGAACTCAATGTTTTTTGATGTTCTACTTTAATGAAAAGACACATGTTCAATGGTCCTCTTTTGGTACTACTAGAGACAGAGCAAAACTCTGGGGGAAGATGTATATTCACTTCATAAATGTGGCATTTCTTTTTTGCTTATACTGTTACCAGTTTCTGGCTTCAGATGTTAAATAAATGAGACAACAAGCCTCACAAAGTCTAGTCAACACATTATCAATTAATGCTTCATGGGTTCTGGTTTCCACCATGTAACTGACCTCTACCGTGTATAGCAAGTTAGTTATAGGATAATTGATTAGTTAGTTACAGGATAATTGATTTTCATATCTCCTAGAGTCATCCTGTGAACATTTTTGGTCTTTGTGTTAGGGTGGCAGTAGTGGGGTGGGAGTATATGGATTATAGTACACCAGCATCAAGGCATAAATAAACAGATCATGAATTACTTCAATGCTGTGCCTGAAGCTGATGGAAAGCACCAGAGACTCAAGTCATTCTTGATTTATGGTTTCACTAGGGGGAAGTGTTTTGACTGATATTTGTCTTGTCACTAAATACCTGTATCTCTTATCGAGTTAACACATGCAGCTAGTAATTTAATCACAAATTATTCATGGCATAAACATTGAGATAAACATTGCTTACATCTATCACAATGAGAATGCAATGTATATTCCAGAGTAGCCTTCGTTGCTTTTAATTTTTGTAGCTGGGTTTTTGTGAGTGGTTTGTTTTTTTATTTGTTTTGGTAGAGGTAGGGGACAAAGCTAGGTTCAAAATAAGACCAAATTAGTTCCTCCATTATTAGAAGCCTTCGGGGTTCTCAGTAATGGCTCTGACGGTGTTCGAACTGAATTCTCACAATTGAAATTACATTTATCCAAAGACAATAAAGAGCAATTAGTCACTATGATGTAGGTTAATAAGAAAAATGTAGTCAGAGCATCTGAATACCAAAATCTGTGTTAGTCAGGGTTTTCAAACAGAATAAATAGGATGTGTGTGCATATCTACGTATATATATCTGTATCTCCATCTCTATCTGTTTATCTGTCGAGGTATCTCTCTCTCTTTCTCTCTCTTCCTGTCTATCTATTGAGCTTTTATGGAGCTGGCTCAAATGATTGTCAAAACTAGCAAGTCCATAAAAGGCCTGTCCTAAATGTTCTAAACAGGGCAGCTGTAGGGCTGGAGAACTAGAAAAAAGTGATATTGCAGCTCAAGTCCAAAAGTTGATTTTACTCCATCAATATAAGTCAGAGATTTTGTTCATGTCTGTAGGTTCCAGACATTTGTTCCTTCATTTTATAAAACTGTTCTTAGCGCCTAAATTATTCTAGGTGATGAGGAGACTCCAGTAAACAAAATAAATAAAATCTTACTCCCATCAAACTTTATTCAAGTGTGGTCAGGTTGGGGGGAGGAGTTAAATTTATATAAATATCACCTAGAATATCAAATGTTCATATGTGAATTGGGGAAAAATAAAGCAGGCAAGAGAGAAAAGGGTATCAGGTAGTCTATCTTAACCTCTCTGAACAAACGTGCTATTTTCTGAGTAGGGCTTTTAGTCTTGCTACCAGCCCAAACAGAATAGTTTGTAGTAGCTGGAAAAAACCACCTATTTTACAATGTAATTTTCAATTATTTCTTAGAGACAAGTAAAAGGCTGTGTCTGGAGATGACAAAGAAAAATTCTAACTTAAACCTCAACTAGGATCCTTGACTTTCAAAAGTGTACAACCCTTAGAAAGCCAAGTTTTCATTTCATTTGTCATATTTCCAGGTCCAAGAGATAAAACATTGTGACTTTTCTATAGTCAGTCAGAAAAACAGTGGATTTTCAGCAAGTTATTCAAATTCAACCTTCACCTGAAGAATTGAAGCTGACTCAAAAGGGATATGGATTAAATGTAAAGGGTGAAGGTTTAAGTTCGTAAGGCTCAGATGAGGGTGAAGTTTTCTCTTAATAATAGAAGGTGTACAGTGAAAAAGTGCAGTGCTACCAAAAATGTATTAATAGACTAGTCTCTTTTTTGGATGAGACAAATCCGTTAAGAAAAGATGAGGTTTAACAACTAAGAAGGTTAGTATAAACAAGAAACGTAAAGAGCAAGACATCTACTTGCTAGAAACAGTCGAGTTAAATACAGAATAGGTAAAGAATATGTAGAATAGTTTGAAGTCAGGTAGCGTGATGCCTCCAGCTTTGTTCTTTTGACTTAGGATTGTCTTGGAGATGCCGGGTCTTTGTTGGTTCCATATGAACTTTAAAGCAGTTTTTTCCAATTCTGTGAAGAAACTCCTGACAAAGGGCTAATATCCAGAACCTACAAAGAACTCAAACAAATTTACAAGAAAAAAACAAACAACCCCATCAAAAAGTGGGCAAAGGATATGAACAGACATTTCTCAAAAGAAGACACTCATACAGCCAACAGACACATGAAAAAATGCTCATCATCCCTGGCCATCAGAGAAATGCAAATCAAAACGACAATGAGATACCATCTCACACCAGTTAGAATGGCAATCATTAAAAAGTCAGGAAACAACAGGTGCTGGAGAGGATGTGGAGAAATAGGAACACTTTTACACTGTTGGTGGGATGGTAAACTATTTCAATCATTATGGAAATCAGTATGGCGATTCCTCAAGGATCTAGAACTAGATGTACCATATGACCCAGCCATCCCATTACTGGGTATATACCCAAAGGTTTATAAATCATGCTGCTATAAAGACACATGCACACGTATGTTTATTATGACATTATTCACAATAGCAAAGACTTGGAATCAACCCAAATGTCCATCAGTGACAGACTGGATTAAGAAAATGTGGCACATATACACCATGGAATACTATGCAGCCATAAAAAAAGGATGAGTTTGTGTCCTTTGTAGGAACATGGATGCAGCTGGAAACCATCATTCTTAGCAAACTATCACAAGAACAGAAAACCAAACACCGCATGTTCTCACTCATAGGTGGGAACTGAACAATGAGATCACTTGGACTCGGGAAGGGGAACATCACACACCGGGGCCTATCATGGGGAGGGGGGAGGGGGGAGGGATTGCATTGGGAGTTATACCTGATGTAAATGACGAGTTGATGGGTGCTGACGAGTTGATGGGTGCAGCACAGCAACATGGCACAAGTATACATATGTAACAAACCTGCACGTTATGCACATGTACCCTAGAACTTAAAGTATAATAAAAAAAATAAAAAATAAAAAAAAAAGAATATGTAGGATAGGAAGTTCCTAGGTATAGTGTTAGATTAATTTTAAGGCCAATGGGGCTATGAATTAGGAATATTAGTTTGTCTTAAAGAACAGAGAAAACATGAGCAAAATCAGCTACTTCTACCTAATGGTTTTAACAGAAAGTAAAAGAAAGACTCTTACATTATTGTTTCCATTCTTGAAAACATTCTTGAATATTTTTTTGTGATGCCACATTTTAAATCTCTTTTTATTTTGCCATTTCTGGTCAAAATGTTATGTTAAGTTTCCCTTAGTATGTGTCTTTCAGTTTTACTCACCCGACGGTATATTACATTACTGTGACATCTGGTTAAACCATCAACCCATAAATTAGAGAATAGCTTAATTATGGAAAATGTGACTCTTCAATATTTATTTAACTATTGAAATGAATAATCATTTTCTTGTGTAATTAGAAAATTACAAATAAATTATTGGTAACTATTAAGTGTATAAATGAAGCAAAACGGAAAACTACAATCTGTTATGCTAAAAGAAAAAAATGCACTCTTTAGCCATGGAAAATACACAAGGGAAGAAATCTTCATATCGTTTTGCAGAAAACAATTATTCTGTGAATCTAAAATGTAAGGCATGAGGTAGGGTAGTAGAAATACACAAATTGGTTAGGGAAAGCATATAAACATTATGACAATAATAAACCTTATCACATGACCAGATATTCTACTCTGAAACAACCCTGACTAGAAGCCACACACCAATGAACAGGATATTCTTCTTCCTGGGAAATTTCCACTCTTGCCTCACAGGGAGAGTAATTCAACCAAATAAAGTAGGATCAAGCAGCCCCGACATGTGAAACATTCTGACTCCATTGGATTGTGTTGTAGAAAAAGAAGGTAAAATATGTCTATGGACTTCTTATTAAACTTTTTGGGGCCATATGACAATTTTTAAAGTAGAAAATAATACTTTGAAAGTCACCAATTCCTTTATTGATTTTTATTTCACTTTCAGTTAACCTTTTCTTGGTAATTGTAGAGTTTTGATAGTCACATAACTGAGCAGTAAATTTTAAATATTTTATCAGCAGAATATTTTTGAGTCAATATTTTCCAAAACAAAGAAAAGCTACTCTAGCTGAATTAAAACTGGGACGTCAACAACCCTGACTACTCAGCATTCCTTTCACTCCCGACAGCAGAGACTCATTAGCGACTTCTATGAAGCCCAGAGCTGAGTGGGGCTCAGTTTGGAAACCACTCATCTGAAACATCTCTAGAGGACACAATTTAATGAATTATGATAATGGTCCTTTGAAACTGGCAGCTTGAAGAACAATATTATCAGCTACTCATTTAAATCAATGGGGAGAACATGGTATGGTGCAACATTAAAAACTGCAGTTCATAATCAGTCTACACATTTTTAGAAATATCCTACAATATTTACAAGAGTTGTTGTGTATTTACAAATCCATGATCTGGGTTAAAATGGAAAATCCTGCAATTCTGAACCCATAACACTGCAATGCAACAATTAACTGAATTTAAGTTTATCTGTACTTATGAACTGGGCACACACTCTTGGTTTGTCAAATTTTTGTCTTTTATTTTTATACACACTTTATGACTCACTGATTTACTCTTATCTGACTGCTTGTATGAGTTTGCAACCAGTGTAGAAGAAAGACTAAGGATACCTAAGTCAGAAATATTTGATTCCTGTTTCCTAATAGTAAGTGTTATAATACACAGAATCTTGGGCAAGTTAATAATGTTGGACTCTTAATCTGTACAATGAGGGTAAAACAAAACAGGTTTCACACATTTGAGTGAGAATTAAACGTATTAACAAATTGTATTTAGAAGGTAAAAATGGAGATGCTCACTTCATTAACAAAGCAGAGATTATTTACTTAACATGAATATTTACTAATGTAAATTAAGCACTAAAAAGCAAATCACACTTGTTATAATTATATACTTATTCACCACTTTTTATTCTTCACTCCCTTGACATAGTCATTTGGAAAATGTTACAAACTACACATACAATTCATAAGGAAAAGCATATGATGTACTCTTCAGTTTGGGTAAATGAAGCTGGAGTCTCATGCAAT
This sequence comes from Macaca fascicularis, assembly GCF_037993035.2. NCBI lineage: Eukaryota > Metazoa > Chordata > Mammalia > Primates > Cercopithecidae > Macaca > Macaca fascicularis. Next base: position 34,474,944 of record NC_088379.1, on the reverse strand, counting down.
TACATCAATATTGATAGGTTTGTTGAGCTACTGACTAGTGAAGTGGTGCCATGCCCAGAAACATGTTCTTGATTTGAGGTTATGCTAATCTTGTAACCTTGACCAAAGAACTTTTAAATTGAAAATCAGGTAACTTATAAGATGGAATTAACTACTTTAAGTACTCAACAGCCAATTAACTTAGTGACCTTCTAGGCATGACATGGGGAGATTGTGTAAAAGAATGCAGATAGAAAAGAGTATTGGACTAGTGCCCTTTAGGATTAAAGAAAATTTTAATGATGAGTATAATGAAGAGAATTTCATTAGCAGATAATTCATGCATTTGATATACACCAATTAATTGACTGGAATAATTACTTGGCTCTGAATTTTTTCTTTTAACTTTATTCCCTTATTTTATATGGCTTTTAAAAGCACAGTTTCTCTGAATTCTAGTTTACATTATTTTGGAGGGGGTTAGTTAGGCACTATAGGTAACAAACAAAAGGTATAGCCCAAGAACCATTTATTGTATGTTAAATTGTTTTCATCTTATAGTTAACTTATAACTAAAAACTGTAATCAATTTGTTATATTTATGTTTATTAAGAAATTCAAAAATATCAAATAGACATCTAGTATGTAGCAGGCACTATTTCACATGCTGGGATACGGTAAACAAAACACACATGAAATACTGCCATTGTGAAGAAGAGATACAAGTTGAGAAGACAATGAATAAGTAAATAAGTAAAACATACAGTATTTTAGATAACAAGTACTATGGTAAGCAAATAAGTTACAAAAGTATAAGGTTTACTGGTTTGTTAGCAGAGAGGGGCTTAAATCTTAACTAGAGTACTATGTTTTGTGGAGAAGATGAAATAAAGGCAATGACTTGGATGTTGTCAGGGAGCAAACTGTGTGTTCATCTGTTTGAAAAAAACAATTAGGCTAGATTAAAAAAAAATTGAGATAGTAAAAACACCTGGAATGTTTCAGATACATAAAAAGATTGAATGTCTGGAGAGGAATGATGGAGGGTGAGATTAACGGAAATGAAGACCAAGACTAAGATATAATAAGGGTGCCAATCACATAAGAAATTTTAGACACTGTAGGGCTTTTGGTTTTGATTATGAGATAGAAAGCCATTGAGCAGAAAATCCATATGACCTTCCTTTTATTTTAAAAGGATTACTCTACCTCTCCTGTGAGGAATAGTCTGTGACATACAAATTTGGAAACAAAACTATCATCTTGAAGTCTATATGCCAGTGGATAGTGACATGGTGGTAGTGTTAGAAGCAGAGATAAATAATTGTATTCTAAATAAATTTTGAAAAGAGCCAGTAAGAACTGGGTATTGAACATGAAGATTGAGAAAAACAGAGGTATCAAAAGTGATTCTAGATGTTTTACCTTGCACAACTAGATTAGAAAATACAAATGCCAATTACTAACGAAGTGTTCTGATTATCTTAAAGTATAGTTTAAAATTTAACTTATGGCTAAATCTAATAGATAAAATATGGAGTGACAAAGTCAAATAATGATAAGCTATTCCTTATATTATGATCAAATTAGAAATTTTCTAAGAGTCAAAGAGTAGAATAGACTGTAATTCTTCCGATGTTTATTCTTGACTGTCTTAAATAAGTCCTTGACTTAGTAATTTTGGTAAACCTTAACTTGACAGATCTCATTATTACACTATTTTGACCTCATAAGCTTTTAAAAATTTTTACTTCTGTTACATACTCAGTTGGACTGCAGCAAATTAGCTTTCACTTCTGGAGCTAAAACAAAGGCGCCAATTCTTCCACCTACCTGATTCATTTAAAAAATCTAATTTAAGGGTGTAAAGGATTGTTTAAGCAAGGGTTCATCTATTCTGTAAATGTGACCAAACTATTTCTATAAACTTTTGCTAATTTTAAAATAACCTCAGAGATCTGAACGTAGTTTATAAGATGAGAAAAGTGAAACAAATCCACAATTTTCCAGTGGGGAAAAAAACAAAGAAATTTTGTAGTGTTTTATAATTGGACAACACTTGAATTTATACAACTTCAAATCTATGGCCTGAAGCACTTTTCTCTTTGCTTCATTCTAACAATCAACTGATTAGATTAATGGGGAAAAGCTGGCCGGGCGCGGTGGCTCAAGCCTGTAATCCCAGCACTTTGGGAGGCCGAGACGGGCGGATCACGAGGTCAGGAGATCAAGACCATCCTGGCTAACACGGTGAAACCCCGTCTCTACTAAAAAATACAAAAAAACTAGCCGGGCGAGGTGGCAGGCGCCTGTAGTCCCAGCTACTCGAGAGGCTGAGGCAGGAGAATGGTGTAAACTCGGGCGGCGGAGCTTGCAGTGAGCTGAGATCCGGCCACTGCACTCCAGCTTGGGCGACAGAGCGAGACTCCGTCTCAAAAAAAAAAAAAAAAAAAAAAAAAAAAAAAACAAAAAAAAAACAAGATTAATGGGGAAAAAGCTACCATTTTTAGGATAGTAATTTATTCTAGAGAGCTTGTTTTAAATTCCTCATTCTAAAAGAGTACTTGGAGTGAAAAGCACCAACATATTTTACAGTTACGAATGACCTTATAAATTTAAATTTTAGGAAACTACACCTATTATTTCAAATAACTTTAATAACTTTTTTTTTTTTACATACCCAGAAAAACCTAATTGAAGATGCAAAATACATGATGCTTAATTTTATGTGCCAACGTGCCTGGGCTAAGGTAAGTCCAGAGAGCTGGTCAAATATTATTTCTAGGTGTTCCTGTGAGTGATTGAGGAAAAAATGAGCATTTGAATTGGTACACTAAGTAAAGATCACCCTCATCAATGTAGGTGAATATCATCCTCTTTGTTCTTTCTGTGTCTCCCTCTTTTTCTATTACTTTACATAATAATATCCAATTTTTCTGACCTTTACTGGAAAAGACCATTTCTCATTGAACTCCCTAGACAAACTTTAGCCAAAACCAAATTACCATGTATATGTGGATCTATTTCTGGACATTTTATTCTGATTAATTTACATATACATCCATATATACATCCATACACATTTTTACAATCTTATAATTATATTTATATATTTTTCTTAGACAAATAGTCAAGGCCCGAATAAAACGAAAAGGTGGAGAAAGCTTAAATTTGTTCTCTACTTGAACTGGAACACTCATTTGCTGCCCTCAGATATCAGAGCTCCTGGTTATGTGCTTTTTGGACTCAGACTGGGACTTACAAGACTGTCTACCTTTAGTACTTACAGGTTTTGTTTGTTTGTTTGTGTGTTTGTTTGTGTGTTTGTTTGTTTGGAGATAGGGTCTCACTGTGTTGTCCAAGCTAGATTTCAACCCCTGGACTCAAATGAACCTCCTGCCTCAGTCTACCACGTAGCCTACCAAGTATATATGGAACTGGAACTACACCACAGGCTTTCCTGGGCCTTCAGTTCTCAGATATCAGATTATGGGACTTCTCAGATTCATAATAATTTGAACCAATTCGTCATAATAAATATTTTCATTTATCTGTGTACATCCTATTCATTCTCTTTCTGTGGAGAACCTATTCTAATACATTTGTATGTCAATTAGGACTATTTCAGTAGGAAGTAACTGAAAACAAAATTCTTTTGAGTCTATACAATAGTGGGACATTATTGACACATATAAAATGAAAGGCCTGGATTCATTAGATATATCTGTGACTTTTTGGAAAATACAATTTAGTCAGATCATGGGAATGAATCTACCTGAGACATCTTGTTGGAACTCCATTTATAAAGAAAACTCAGGGACAAAAAAACAAATATTTTAACATGTTTATTGTATCATTCTGTTTTCACGCTGCAGTAAAGACATACCCATGACTGGGTAGTTTATAAAGGAAAGAGATTTAATTGACTCACATTTCTGCATGGCTGGGGAAGCTTCAGGAAACTTACAACTGTGGTGGAAAGGGAAGCAAAGACAACCTTCACATGCCGGAAGAAGTGCAGAGTAAAGGAGAGAAATGCCCCTTATAAAACCATCATATCTCATGAGAACTCACTCACTATCACCACAACAACATAGATGAACCACCCACATGATTTAATCACCTCCGACAAGGTCCTTTTCCTAACATGTGGGGATAACAATTTGGATTACAATTCAAGATGAGATTTAGATGGGGACACAAAACCATACCATACCATTTATGTTTGTAAGAAACTTTATTTTGTAGAAGAACTGTGCTACCTGAATTAAAGACACAGCAGATATTAGGAAAAATAAAAAAGAAACCCATAGCTTACCAAAGTTAGTGATAAGCTCTACATAATGGAAAAATATGGTGATTTTCTCCAGTATTATCATATCTGCAAAAATCATCTCACATCCACAGACATCAGTATTTGAAAGGAAAAAAAAGTTATGTTTCACAGAGATTTAGAAACTTAGATAGAGAAACGGGCTCAAGGCATTATCATTTGGTGACCTATTGATAGACCATGCCTGTCTTTTTCACCTGTGTTTCTTTGTAATAAACCCATTCCCTTCACCCCCAGACCATGACAGCCATTGGTATACTTTCTGCCTGTGTGATATTTATTTCCGAAATGTCCAATGAATAGAACAATTGAGTAATTATTGTTTTGTGTTTGTCTTCTTTCAGTTTTTACACTACTTTTGAGATTCACCCTGGCCTTGCATCTATCAGTAGTTTATTTCTTTCTTTGAGTATCATTCTATCGTACTGGTGTAACAGTTTATCAATTTACCAGTTAATGGACATAAGGAATATTTGTGGTTACCTTTAATGAAAGGTAATGAATGCATACATGCTTTTACTTCTTTCAGGTAAATACCAAGTGATGGTATTGTTAGGATATGTAAATGTTGCTTAACTTTATAGGAACTTCAGAACTGTTTTCTCAACTGGCTGCTCTATTTTGCGTTCCCTGTGACAGGAGTGTTCCAGATGCTCATCTACACTTGGTATTGTCAGTGTTGATGATTTTAGCCATTTTAATATGTGTGCAGTGGTACTACATTATGATTTTAATTTACATTTTACCCATGACTAATGAGGGTTCCTCATTAGTGACTCAAGGTTAGTGAAAGAGATTTTCATCTTTCATGTATTCATTATGGACATGTTAATTAGTGAAATGTCTGCTTAAATCTTTTGTCAATTTTGTTATTGGGTTATTTGTCTTTTATGACTGAATTCTGATTTAGCAATCCTTTATCAGGAATGAAGCTTGCAAACGCAGTCTATGGCTTGCGTTTTTATTTTCTGAATGGAACATTTGAAAATAATTTTTAAAATTTTGATGAAGTTTAATTTATTAACTTACTTGTTGGTGTTTTGTGTTTAATGTGTCCTATGAAATGAATCTATATTTAATTTTAAACTATATTGTCGTCTAGGTGCTTTATGATTTTTGGTCTTACTTTTAGATCTATGATCTAGCTCAAGTTTAGCTTTATATAAGGTAAGGTTTGATGTACTTTTTTGCCTTTCTTCTGTTTCTCTCTGTCTGCTTCTTTTTCTATTTCTTTTCATAAGAATATCATTTTTTTCAAAAAATTTTTTTTGTAAAGAATATGTCTACCATTGAACTACCTAAATAACTTTAGCCAAAATCAAATTACCATGTACATGTGGATCTATTTTAGGAAACTCTATTCTAATTAATATATATTTCTTCTTATGCAAATATTCGAGCGTCTTGATTTACAGTAAGCATTGATATCAGAGAGGACACATCATATTACTTTATCCTTCTTTTTCAAAATTGTTTTGGGTATCTTGTGAGCTCTGTGCTTCCAAATAATTTATTTAATTAAACTCTCTCATTTTGAGATACTTGCAAATTTGCATAAAAGTTGTAAGAAATAACATAGATATATCCCATATACTCATTACCCAACCTCCACCAGTGTTAACATCTTGCATAATTCTAGTAAATCTCACAAACAATGTATTGACATCGATGAAAATCACCAATCTTATGCTAATTTTTGACTTAGTTACATGAGTTGATACATGTTTTGGGGTGTGTGTGTGTGTGCAGGGGGTGTTTGTATTTAGTGCTATGAGGTTTTATCACGTACATAAGTTGGTATAATCATTGCTACAACAAAATACAGATGAGTTTCATAACCCCAAGGATTTCCTTTGCTATATATTTCTTCTTATGCAAATATTCGAGCGTTATTTTACATCAATTTTATATGGAAAGGAAATCTGTGAATATAGAACAGATAGTTTCTACATACTTCTCACCCAATTTCCTCAATTATTAATATCTTACATCCGTATGGTCTATTTTTGGCAGTTAATGAGCCATATTGATATATTATTATTAATTAAAGCCCATACTTCACCCACATTACCTTAGTTTTAACCTTTTCTTTTTTTGTTCTGGGATCCTGTCCATGATAACACATTACATTTAGTTTTTATGTTGCATTTGTCTTCCCTTAGCTGTGACAGTCTTTCAGACTTTCTTTGCTTATGATGATCTCGACTGTTTTGAGGATTTCTGATCAGGTGTTTTGTAGTATACTTCCCAAATGGGGTTTGACTGATGTATTTTCTCATAATTGAACTGAGTTTATTGATCTTTAGGAGAAAGACCACAAAGGTTAAATGCCATTTTCACCACAATGTATCCAGAGCAGAAACATGCAATCAACATGACTTAGCCTTGTTGATGTTTGCCGTGATCACATGACTGCTGAGTTAGTGTTAGTCAGGTCTCACCATTGTAAAGTTGCCTTTCTCTCACTCCTCTTTCATATATATTGTATGCTTTGGATGAAAATTACTATGAGCATCTCACACTTAACAAGTGGAGAGTTATGCTCCACTTTCTTGAGGTCACGGAATCTACACATGAGTGTTTCTGATCCATTTGACTCTAATATATGAATTATCATACCAAACTCATAGCTAAATATAATTCTCAATACCGATTATTATTCTTTGCTAGCCCAATATCTCCCTCTCTCAGTTTAATGATATTGCTTGGGTAGAGAAGCTACAAGCTTAATTTCATCTCTGCCAGCAAAATGAGTCTTTGTTCTCAAAAGATTTTTAATTCTTTTTTTTATTATTTGAAACATAGAAGCATAAGTTTTTTTTTTTCAAATCTCCAACCTTCTGTATTGATATACTACCACTCTTTTCTTTCTGTTTCCAAATTATATACTCCTTTCCTGAACTCATATTTTTTTCTGATACCTTATTAAATATATGCAGTAATGACCAAAGACGCACTTCTGTGATTTTCTTTTTGAATCTCTTCTTCTGGAGCCCCAGGCTCTACAAGCATGGCTTCTGCCTTTGAAGTTATTATAGGCAACCAATTCATTACTTCCTATGTTAGTTTTGCCAAACTACCACTTGCTCAGTAGGCCAATGTCATACAACTCAATTTTTCTATTATTGCAGAATCCTACTTCAAAGGACATGTATTGGCATTCCCCATAGTATGCTAACTGCTGTAAAAACAGCTCCAGATTTCCATGCTTGACACATCAAAAGTTTACCTCTTTCTCACACAAGAGCCCAGTATAGGGGTTCCAAGGCAGGACATATAGGTTTAACATATATTGTTAGACATTAATGATTGAAATACCAGGCTTAGAGACTACGAATTTTCAGAATTGACTACCAGATTTCTGCCTTACAACCTGGATTTCTAGCAATGCCCTTTACGAAGTGAGTTGGATAAGGTTCTAGAGGAGTGAACAGGAATAAGGTGTATGCATGTTGAATATAAAGGGTCATTGACATGTTTAAGAATCGTATGAAAAAGTAGTTGCATAAATGACACAAAAAAGAAGTCAGGGTTCAAGATGCATAATATTATTTTGTCATGTACTTAACGGAGTACTGTGCTTCCAGCTGAAGAAGGCAGATGTTTCAGTTTACTTGTTTCTTATTGTTTTGTTTTGTTTTCCTAAGGAGGTGACATTGAAAGGATAGAGGGTCAAAGAAATATATGGCATTTATGTTGGGTAATATTCTAAGATGATCCTTAAGACTCCCACTTGGTACATCTGTGATTAAGTTCCCTCCTATGACTATAATTAAGGGGATGTTCAGTTGTGATTAAAGCTTTAATCAGTTACAAAGAGTTAACAGTAGACTAACCTGAATAGGTCTTGTCTACTCTATTGTTCCCTATAAAAGGGCTTGGACCTTTCCAAATTCAGGGATGCTTTCCTGTTCTTCTTGGAAAAGCACACTACTATGAATTCCATAGGTACAAGGAGTGAATTCTGCAAGTAATAGCATGAGTTTGGGAGAGGACCCTGAGCTTCAACTGAGATCAGAGAAGTAATGAATATTTTAACTGCCGCTTTGTGACAGATAAGCAGAGGAGCTAGGTAAACTATTCCTGGTTTCCTGGCTTGTTAACATAAGGATTTAACAATTTTCTTTTCAGGCTCATAAGTGTACTGTTGTTATATAGTCATAGAAAGTAAAAATAACATTTATAATGTTATTAAATGACTAAAGCTGCAATTTTAGTAGAATAAAAAGAAAAATGAAAGCAAAATTGCTCACAATGTATAGTTAGAGGGATTGTTGTACTTTTCATCAAAATAAAGTTGAAGAACAGTTACTTGAATACACATAATGAGGACAATGTAGTCAAAATGGTGATATTTTAATGCAATAAATTTCTGCAGTCAATGTTGACCTGAATAAAAGTGCACCACTAATTAGAAGAGATTGAAAGAGAAGTTCATTACATACACAGAACTGAAAAAATATGGCCTAGGTTATTGGATGAGCCATCCACATCTATGTCCAAAGGACCCAATAGTAACATGGCATTGTGAGAAGCAAGAAATGGAGCCTGGTATTAAAGCACTTCAAACAACTATGCACAACAGACTAGGAGATAGATGAATAATAGTGATGACAATAAGGAAGATTGACATTAGGCTCAAAGGAGCAGCAGTTTTTCTGAGAATGTGATCAAGTACTTCTCTGGAAGACTTCTTGTAGAGAAAGAAACCCTGAGTTCCTGCGGAAGTGAGAAAATAATGAACGCTTATTTCATGGAGGTAGTTTTAGATTCTATGTCATCAAAAGCCAGCCAGATTTCTAAAAAAGCAAAATGACCAAAAGGCAGAGCATGCAGGGAATTTCTATATCATGAAACAAGGGTTTAATAAAACACCGTGACTGAGTTTAGAAGGGAAAGTAGAAGACAAAAAATAATAATAATAAGATGGTCCTTTCAGGATATGTAATAAAAGAATATTCATTTTGACAGTAAAAAGAAGAAAGTAGGAATATGAGAAATGATGAATTTAAATCTGAAAATGTTGTGGTTGAAAAATATGCCCTTGAGTTGTTCAGATTCAACTGAGTAATGTGACCTTCAATAATGAAATATCAGTGATCTACTAGCAAACCAATGCAAATATAGCTTCAAATTGAGAGGGCTTTCATAACATCAAAGCAAAGGAAAATAAATCAGAATGTGGAACTGTAAAGTTCAAAATAAAAGCTTTATACCAAACTCTCCATAAACACATTGAAAAGGAAAATTTTTAAAAGGACTTAGGAAAAAGATTTGCTATTTATTTGAGAAGCATAAAGATCATTTTAATATATTCCAAAAGAAAAAAAAAAAACCACTGAATGATGAAAGTAAGCTGAGAGTGGGCTAAAAAAAAAATTCTTATTCCCCAAAATATGAAGTATTAAAGCCATAAGAATTCAAAGAATTAAAAATTAAACTAAAATAATTTTATTTATTTGATAATTTTAAAATGACAATGCATAACAATTATATTTGTTATCTATTGTTGCATAAAACATTGCCACAAACATAGCAGCATAAAACAACACAATTTATTATTTCAAAGTTTCTGTGAGTCTGGACTCCAGGCCTGGTGTTCTCTACTTGGAGGTTTCTGCTTGGGGTCTCAAAAAACTGAACTGAAGGAGCTGGCTGGCCTGCCTGTATTCCTCATGCGATTTTTGTAAGAGTTTATTTTCTTGTAGCTGTAGGACTAAGGTTTCTGTGTTCCAGTTAGCTGTCAGTTGGGGACCACCTTCATCTCCCAGCGGCTGCCCTCAGTTCCTTGTCATGTGCCCCCTGTGGGCAATTCACAACATGGCTATTTGCTTTTTTCCGTGCCAGCAGGACCTCTTCCCTCTGATTTCTTCTTTCCCTCAGGTCAGTTATAACAGAGACTTCTATAACATAACGCAATCACAGGAGGGACTATTCCATCACCGTTTGTCACATAGCATAACCTGATCAAGGGAGTCACTACCCCATCATATCCATAGGTTATATCGGTGCTCAGGTGCCCGGGCTAGACAAGAATTATACGCCAGGGTGCAGGATTACACTGGTAACTCTAGAATTTGCCTACTACAATTACCAGGGAATAGAAAAACAGGAATATTCATTCATGTTTTCTGAGATTATAAATCGATATTTTAAAGTGTTTCTGTAAATGTATATGTAAATTATTAAATTTAAATATAATTTGATAAATTAATTTTGTATTTTAAGACTTTTTTTCTGAATTAATCTCATAGGGTGCTCCACAAAGTGCTTTGTGAAATGCTAATTAAGATTTTTTTTTAAGTGTTCAAGGATATGTGATTGATTATATAGATTTTTGATACAATACAGCAAATGAAATCTTTTAATTAAAGTATTGGATAATGCTAACTAAAAAAGAAAGTGTTTAAACAATGTGGCTATTAATTATGCAAAGGAAAATACCAGTGAATGGATCTTCTGTTTGGTTCTAATAATGATTATTTAAATCTTTTTGATTATTTCTAGACTTAAACATTTTAATGTTATAATTATTACTGGTTTATGCTATGTTAATAAGATAGCTTAGCTGTAATTGCACAAAATAAAATTTTCCCATTCCATATATGTATCCACACACTCATTATATTTCTAAGTAACTGTAAAAACTATATAATTTATTAATACTTATAAATTATTTTCATTGGAAAACACCAAGACATTGACCTTTCACATTTGTAACCCTTCAGATAGTCTATGATTATATAAATTGCCAAAAGTATGAATTCTAAGTTTTGGGGTGAATTAAGAACAAAATTCTTGGTAAAGCATTATTAATACCTTAGAAACAGAGAAAGCTCTTAGTATTTCATCTTTTGTGAATTCCTTGATGTCCTCCATTATAAATATTTCTTATAGCAAATAGACTTTTACATGATATATATTTGTCCATAATAATCATGTTAGTACATATTGGAGAAACACCCTATTGATTAGTACTCAAATATACAATTTTTTGAAATTTAAAAAATTATTTTGTCTTTTCCATGAGAAATTAATTTACTCTAAATTGTGCCTTCATTTATAACATTTAAGTATAAAAAGCAGCAAATTTGTACCATTTTTGGCCTTGGTGGATTTCTAAAATAATATTAGTACAGAGTGGTATTAATGATAAAGACTTAACATTTATTTTTTACTCTGGTTATTAGGTATATTTTGGGTTTGCGTTGACCAGATAGGTTATAATACTCATTAAATTGCTGAACAGAAAAATAGGAATATTCCTTGATGATAATGTTTTTTATCATGCTTAACATCTGCATTTCTAATTTGTCTTAATTATGTACATATACAATTTGGTCAATGTTTCGCATTTCAAAAGTCCTTTCTAATTTCAAATGTGTCTGATAGTTCATAAGAACAATTACGTATTTAAATGATACAATCATTGTCTAACTGGCATGTTTCAATTTCCACTGAGATGTGCCAATTAACTAGAATCCACTGTAGACCATAATATCTCCAACAGAGAATTTATGAACCATCAGCTAAATACAGCAGTTTTAGAGCAGCATATCCTAAAGTTTACTTCTGAAAATGGCTTTCACCAAGGGGATTTGGGCTGAAATGCATAAACTGCACTTAAACTAAAACATATGTCATCATTCACCGTGCTTTGTTAACTTTATACTCCATGTCCTTTTGTTTTCTTCAAGCAAATATAATGGAGTTAGGGTGGTGGAATAATGTTCAATCATCACATTTTAATTTAGTATATTAAGAACATTGTACTAACTCCTCGAGGTGCCTGAGAAGCAAAGGCAGATGTTGTCTTCACATTCTTAAAACTACCCAAACCAGTGATGATTCTGCTTATGCATCTATCCATTCATCAGATTTATCTACCCTATGTATGGCAGTTTATGACTAACTGTGACAATAATTTTTATGGGATATTAGAGATATTGTGTTTCAGATAAGCAATCTAAGTTTATTTAATCTAACGATGGATGCATTGAAATATTTATTTAAACCAGTACAAAATATCAAATTTACAAATTCATAAAGTAAAAAATATTACAAATGTAATGTAAAGGTAGACCATTATTAACTGATATGATTTGGCTTTGTCCTCACCCAAGTCTCATCTTGAATTCCCATGAGTTATGGGAGGGACCAAGTGGGAGGTAATCAAATCATGGGGGTAGGTCTTTTCTGTGCTGTTCTCATGATAGTGAATAAGTTTCAGGAGATCTGATGGTTTTGAAAAATGTGAGTCTCCCTGCACAAGCTCTCTCTTTGCCTGCCACCATCCACATAAGATGTGACCTGCTCTTCCTTGCTTTCCACCATGATTGTGAGACCTCCCCAGCCACGTGGAACTGTGAGTCCAATTAAACCTCTTTCTTTTGTAAATAGCCCAGTCTCGGCTATGTCATTATCAGCAGTGTGCAGACTAACACACTGACTTATCCCATGGCCCTAAGAATTATAATATATATTTCACTGAGACAATCAATCATGTTTGCTGTATAGATTCATAAGAGGCCTAATGTCAGTTTTTGCCCTCATATTTTGCTACATCTTTGTCTTTCCCTCATAAATTTAACTTAGCCAAACATTTCTCATTTAAAATAATTGCTTTAAAAATCTTTTTAAAAACTTGGTCAAAATTTAAATTAATATAAGCAAATTCTTTAATTGAGAGTATACCGATTTTTGATTTTATTGTCATTGCTTCTTTTTTAAATTTTTTACATAATGAAAACTTGCACTAAAAATATCATGCAAAATAGTCATTTATATAAAGAATGCTCTCATGTATAAAAACTGAATTCCAATTTGGAATTTTGTCTTTTTAACATTACATGTAATATTATACTAACATGACTTTGATAATTTTAGCTATTGCTCAATAGTAACAATCTATGTTTAGTATTATGATCTCATTCTGAAGGATTATTACTGTTAGCGTTTGTTTCTGAGTCTCACCTCAAGAATGTCTCATCTATACTCTTAAAGTAAATCCAGGGAGTTTGAATGTGAACATTTTAGTGTCATTGATCTAAGAAGTAAACTTTGAGAAACATCAAGCTATTCCTATGTAGGCATAAAAGAACCCTACATCTGTAATCATCATTCACATATTGATGAACACAAAATGACATTAAATTAAGCATTCAATAAAAATGCATCATTTTCAGATGATCTTAATGTTCTTGAACTTCAGAATAAGAAAACATCAGTTCCCTTAAATATTTATCTCACTTGTACTTTTCACTCCAACTTCTCTGTTTGGACCCTCTCTCTACTTATACATAAGAAGCTACATAACAAGATGTAACATCTTTCTAAGAATATTTCTAAATATAGGCCATGCTATTTGGAAAACTGTTGACACAAATAAACACAGAAAGATAAAGTAACTAAGTAAACTACTACTCTAGAAGTATATTTAAAAGGTGACTATAAACTGCTTCTTTCACAATTAAGCTTAGAACTTATGAAATACTAATACAAATTTTGGTGAAAGCTAAGCTTTGGATTTTAAGAATAGACATGCTAACACTTTGCCCTGCTTTTCAAAACCTGAACTTACCTATGCAACTTGTTTTCAAATAAATTCTCTAAAACTGTTAATTTAATTACATCACTGTACTGTAAAATATTTCTGAACTTTTGGTTCTTTATATGCCTGGAATCCTACATTTAGTCTTTACAAGATAAATCTAAAGTCCTAGCTCAAATTCACCTTCTTTAGTGTATTTTTTAGCTGTTTTTTCCTCCCCATTTATGCTTCTTCAAGAAGCAAATTTCAGCGATATCTCAGTAGAGAGTTATAATGTGAGATATAATATAATATAGATCTCTCTATATTATATAGTCTGAGAAAGTTTCCATTATTAACCAAAGATCAATGAGTCAAAAGGAGAACTTTATTTTCTAAAAGCAGTCTGTATGTCTCTATCTCTCCCTGTTTCTGTCTCTCTCTGCATTCCTCTCCCTATCCCCTCCGTAGTTTCCTATTTCCCTCCACAAACCCCTTCCTATTCCTATCTCTATCCCATCTGTATGTATTAGCCCAGAAATTAAGAAACTTGAATTCTCATACCAGTTTGACAACCTTCTGGAATCCCATACCTTGTTTATACTCTCTCCTCTATTCGCTCCTCACAGCTGAGTAAATTTAATGCATTCAACCAATAAATGCATTCAACCAATAGAGTATGTTCCCTTTTTTTTTTTCTGGCACATTGATGGCTAAGGCTGTCTTAACATTCTCTAATGTTCCTTCCTATTTAAAATGAATTATTATTTACCTTAAACCATTGCTTCTCTAATGTCTAAGATTATTCATTTGCAAATATGTTTAATGCATGTGTACTCACTATGATATTCCATTCAATTTGCACTTAAATAGACAATTATAGTTTTATTCTTTTTTTTTTTTTTTTTTTTTTTTTTTTGAGACAGAGTCCTACTCTGTTGTCCAGGCTACAGTGCAGTAGCATGATCTCTGCTTATGACGACCTCCACCTCCCAGGTTCAAGCAATTCTCCTGCCTCAGCCTCTTGAGTAGCTGGGACTACAGGAGCATGCCACCATGCTTGATTACTTTTTGTATTTTTAGTAAACACAGGGTTTCACTATATGAGCCAGGCAACTCTTGAACTCCCGACCTCATGATCCACCCGCCTCAGTCTCACAAAGTTTTATTGTTTTATGAAAGTCAGTTAGTGTGTGCTCTAAGCAGTATAATCTAATAGTGGTATAAACATTGTTGTTCTAATTAATTGCCCTAAAAGCAATCTTGATTCTTCCATTTTACTCAAAAGCATGACTGTGTAAGCACATTGCTAGGGTTATTCTACGGCGATGTGAAAATGTATGGGCCCTGATACGACAATTAGCTTCGTTAGCTTAATAGTGAATCTCTGTCTGGCTCTTAGTAAAAAAAGGCCCGTAGCATACTAATAATTTGCTGTTTTTCTCAGATATAGCAGATCATATTTTCGATCTTGCTTTCAATATATTTTAAACTAATTTTTTATTAGTCAGAGTTTTTCTAAGAAACAGCACAAACAGATTTACTATAAGGAACTGGCTTATGCAATTATGGATGCAAACTCTGAAGATCTGCACTTCGAAGGTCTGAGAACCTAAAGTGCTTATAGCTTAAGTTCCAGTTTGAGAAGGAGAAGATTATGTCCCAGCTTAAAGAAAATCAAGCAGAGACAGCATATTCTCTCTTGCTAAGCCTTTTTATTTTATTCAGGTCTTCAACAGATTGAATGAGACCCACACACATTGGGGAAGGCAAACTGCCCCCTCAGTCTACAAATTCAAATGTGAATCTCCAGGAACACCTCGACAGACACACCCAGAATATTGTCTAACCCAACATAGGGTTGCCCCATGACCCAGGCAAGATGACACACAAAAGTAACCATTACAAATTTATTTAGAAATTTGGAAAAAACTATGTGTGTATGTAGGGGTGTGTGTATGTGTGTGTGTGTGTGTTTGATTTATAGCCTACCTGAAATGCTCCAGCTTTTAATTAGGAACTTTACTGAATGACTTTTCTGTTTTATCAGTACTCTCATAGGAGTGTGGTCCTTTCTTTGTCTTATTAATAGTTTTTAGAACACTAGCGCTTGGATTTAAAATGAATTGTACTCTCCTAAGACTAGAAGACATATCTTTCTTTCTGCCTATAATTTCATGTTCTGCCTGAGATAGTCAACATTGAAACTCCAAAGCTCAGTTTCTGCAGACAGTATAGTTTTGAATATTCAAATGAATAGTATATAAAAACTACCAAGTACTCCTCCTACCTGTATCTCCCTCCCAGAAGAATCTCTAATAATTTTCCACAAAACTCAAATAAATCTGCTGTAATTTCTAGCCTATAATTACTGGTGAGCCAACTTTAGCTTTTACTTTTTTAGTTCTGTTGGCCTCATATTACCCTAAGAGAGTTGTCTTAATGCTGGCAAGTTAGAAGACAGGATACAAAATGGAAGTGTAGTAGTTTTCAGTGGTAAATGCCTTTACTCTCCCTTTGGTAACAGATCCAATATACTTGACCAAATAAGCAGGCATAGGATTTAAGATAAACTAATCATAATGTTACTTTTCTGTAATTACAGTGTTAGGATTAAATCTGAGAAACTGATATCAACTAGACAAATTCATTTATTCGTCAAAAATATTTGTTGAGCTTCTATGATGATGCAGCACAATAGACTGATTATAATAGTAAAAATAGACATAGGGTTTGATCTCATGGGGCTGAGAGTCTAGTGTCAGGGAAGATACAAGCGGATGAAGATTGAGAGCACATATGAGGAAGGTTTCAGCAAATAAAAGAAGTCTGAGAAGGTTTCCTTTATTAATCAATGAGTCAAAAGGAGAACTTTATTTTCTATAAGCAATCTGCAGATTGGGAGAGACAGTCTTCAGTGCAAAACACAACTGCACTTTGAAGGGGAAGTTGGTGAGTTAGACATTTTAAAGGCAAAAAGCTCAGGGCAAGATGAGTAGTCAGGGGAGTAAGTGAGACGTGACAACATGCTAACAGCCCTCCCTCGCTCTCGCACCTCCTCAGCCTTGGCGTCTGCCCTGGCCACACTGGAGGAGCCCTTCAACCCGCTGCTGTGCTGTGGAGGCCCGCTCTGGGGCTGGCCAAGGCCGGAGCCGGCTCCCTCTGCTTGTGGGGAGGTGTGGAGGAAGAGGCACGGGTAGCATCCGGGGTCCCACACAGCCGGGTGCTGGTTCCGGGTAGGCATGGGCTCAGTGGGCCCACAGGGCACAGCCAGCCAGCCCCTGCTGGGCTTTATCAGGGGACGAGCTCCCTCTGGGTTGCCAGAGCGCCCAGGCTAGGTGCCACAAAGTCCTGCAGGGAATGCCAGTGAGAGGTGAAGCGGCTGGGCTTCTGGGACCAGTGGAGACTTGGAGAACTTTTCTGTCTAGCTAAAGGATTGTAAATGCACCAATCACCACTCTGTGTCTAGCTAAAGGTTTGTAAATGCACCAATCAGTGCTCCATGTCTAGCTAATCAGGTGAGGACTTGGTGAACTTTTGTGTCCAGCTAAAGGATTGTAAATGCACCAATCAACACTCTGTGTCTAGCTAAAAGTTTGTAAATGCACCAATCAGCACTATGTCAAAATGGACCAATCAACTCTCTGTAAAATGGACCAATCAGCTCTCTGTAAAATGGACCAATCCACTCTCTGTAAAATGGACCAATCAGCAGGATGTGGATGGGGCCAAATAAGAGAATAAAAGCAGTCTGGAGGAGGCCGCAGCGGCAATCTTTGGGTTCCTGACGCATTTATGAGCTGTAATACTCACCGCGAAGGTCTGCAGCTTCACTCCCGAAGCCAGTGAGACCATGAACGCACCGGAAGAGATAACAACTCTGGACGGGAGGAATGAACGACTCCGGGCATGCCACCTTTATGAATTGTAACACTCACCGCGAGTTCTGCAGCTTCACTCCTCAAGTCAGCGACACCACGAGCCCACCAGGGGGAGGAAACTCTAGACACATCTGAACATCCGAAGGAACAAACTCCAGACACACCGTCTTTAAGAACTGTAACACTCACTGAGAGGGTCCACAGCTTCATTCTTGAAGTCAGCGAGACCAAGAATCCACCAATTCCAGAAACATTTTGGTGACCACGAAGGGACTATTGCCTATTGCCAAGCAGTGAGACTATCACCAAGTGGTGAGACCATCTCCTATCGCCAAGTGGTGAGACTATCACCTATTGCCAAGCAGTGAGTACCACTGGACCCCTTTCACTTGCTATTCTGTCCTATTTTTCCTTAGAATTTGGGGACTAAATACGGGGCACCTGTCGGCCAGTTAAAAGCAACTAGCGCAGCTGCCGGACTAAAGACATGGGTGCCAGGCTTTCTGGGAAAGGGCTCTCTAACAACCCCTAACTCTTTGGAGTTGGGAGCATTGGTTTGCCTGGAACCAGCTTCTGCTTTTCCTGTATTTCTTGACTGAACTGAGGGAGGGTTGACAGAAAGTAAAGCCCTTCAGCTCCGGGGTCTTGGCAACGAGTTGGTTGACCCTGATGATGTGAGTGGAACTCTCAAAGGCATGTCACCCAAGCGAGACTCGCCTATCTATCCTATCTATCCTGACCCTTGCTCCCTGAGTCGTAATGCCTGCCAGACAAACTTCTTCTCGCCTCTCTTCTCCAAGGCTAGTCCCGCTTCTAAAATCCACTCCCTGTCTCTGATGCTTTCCTAGTTTCTCCTATAAGAATGATTTCTAGTATAAACTCCAGGACTCTGTTATCTTCTTTTGGCACCTGGGCTCACCAATCAGAAAGACATAATTTTTGCCCAAAGCCCCATTGTAGGGGGCACTATCTGTAATTTTAGGATCCCTTCTCAGACTAGCAGGCCTAACAAAAGCTATTCCTGAAGCTAGGATACAGGGAGCCTCAGAAATTGTATTCTTCCTATTCATATAAGTGAGGACAAAAGGTGTCACTCTTCCAACACTGGATATCCCTTCCCTCCCTCAGAGTAAGGCCCTCTACTTCATTTTTGGTGCATAACATCTTTATAGGACATGGGTAAGGTCCCAGTACTAACAGGAGAATGCTTAGGACTCTAACAGGTTTTTGAGAATGAATCAGTAAGGGTCACTAAATCCGACCTTCCTCGGTACTCTTTGTGGTCTGGGAGGAAAACTAGTGTTTCTGTTGCTGTGTCGGTAAGTGCAACTATTCCAATCAGCAGAGTCCAGGAACTGCCGTGGGTTCTTGGGAAGGGGTTGTTTCTGCTGCTGTATCGGTGAGCATAACTATTCCAATCAGCAGGGTCCAGGGACCATTGCAGGTTCTTGGGCAGAGGGAGAAACAAAACAAATCAAAACCGTGGGTGGTTTTGTCTTTCAGATGGGAAACACTCAGAAATCAATAGGCCCATCCTTGAAATGCATCCTAAGTCATTGGGACCAATTTGACCTGCAAACCCTGAAAAAGAGGTGGCTCTTTTTTTTCTGCACTATGGCTTGGCCCCAATATTCTCTCTCTGATGTGGAAAAATGGCCACCTGAGGGAAGTACAAATTACAATACTATCCTGCAGCTTGACTTTTTCTGTAAGAGGAAAGGCAAATGGAGTGAAATACCTTATGTTCAAGCTTTCTTTTCATTGAAAGAGACTACACAACTATGCAAAGCTTGCAATTTACATCCCACAGGAGGACCTCTCAGCTTACGTCCATATGGTAGCCTCCCAATAGCTCCCCTTCCTATTAATGATAATCCTCTAATCTCCGCTGCCCAGAAGGAAATAAGCAAAGAAGTCTCCAAAGGACCACAAACTCCTGGACCACAAACCCCTATTGGTTATGTCCCCTTCAAGCTGTAGGGGGAGGGGAATTTGGCCCAACCCAGGTACATGTCTCCTTCTCCCTCTCTGATTTAAAGCAGATCAAGGCAGACCTGGGTAAGTTTTCAGATGATTCTGATAGGTACATAGATGTCCTACAGGGTCTAGGGCAAACCTTCAACCTTGCTTGGAGAGATTTCATGTTATTGTTAGAACAAACCCTGGCCTTTAATGAGAAGAACGCAACCTTAGCTGCAGCCCAAGAGCTTGGAGATATCTGGTATCTTAGTCAAGTAAATGACAGAATGACAGCCAAAGAAAGGGACAAATTCCCTACTGGTGAGTAAGCCATCCCTGGTATGGATCCCCACTGGGACCTTGACTCAGATCATGGAGACTGGAGTTGTAAACATCTGTTGACCTGTGTTCTAGAAGGACTAAGGATCTAAGGAGAATTAGGAAGAAGCCTATTAATTATTCAATGATGTCCACCATAACTCAGGGAAAGGAAGAAAATCCTGCCTTCCTCGAGCAACTATGGGAGGCCTTAAGAAAATATACTCCCCTGTTACCCGAAATCAGTTGAGAGTCAATTGATTCTAAAAGATAAGTTTATTACCCAATCAGCTGCAGATATCAGGAGAAACTCCAAAAGCAAGCCCTGGGGCCTGAACAAAAATTTGGAGGCATTATTAAACCTGGCAACCTCAGTTGTCTATAATAAGGACCAAGAGGAACAGGCCCAAAAGGAAAAACGAGATCAGAGAAAGGCCACAGCCTTAGTCATGGCCCTCAGACAAACAAACCTTGGTAGTTCAGAGGACAGAAAACAGAGCAGTCCAATCATCTGGTAGGGCTTGTTATCAGTGTAGTTTACAAGGACACTTAAAAAAAGATTGTCCAATGAGAAACAAGCCTCCCCCTTGTCCATGTCCACTATACTGAGGCAATCACTGGAAGGTGCAATGCCCCAGAGGACAAAGGTTCTCTGGGTCAGAAGCCCCCAACCAGATGATCCAACAACAGGACTGAGGGTGCCCAGGGCAAGCGCCAGCTCATGTCATCACCCTCACTGAGCCCTGGGTATGCTTAACCATTGAGGGCCAGGAAATTGACTTCCTCCTGGACACTGGTGCAGCCTTCTCATGTTAATCCCTTGTCCCAGATGGCTGTCCTCAAGGTCCATTACTAACTGAGGAATCCTGGGACAGTCTATAACCAGGTATTTCTCCCACCTCCTCAGTTGTAACTGGGAGACTTTGCTCTTTTCACATGCCTTTCTTGTTATGCCTGAAAGTCCCGCACCCTTATTAGGGAGGGATATTTTAGCCAAGGCTGGAACTATTATCTACACGAATATGGGGAACAAGTTACCAACTTATTGTCCCCTACTTGAAGAGGGAATTAACCCTGAAAATTTGGAAAGACAAAAAATGCTCACCCAGTCCAAATCAGGCAAAAAGGTCCTACCACTTTTCCTTATCAAAGGCAATATCCCTTAAGGCCTGAAGCTCATAAAGGATTACAGGATATTGTTAAACATTTAAAAGCTCATGGCTTAGTAAAGAAATGCAGCAGTTCCTGCAACACCCCAATTCTAGGGTGTCAAAAACCAGTCAGAGGAGACTAGTGCAATATCTTAGACTCATCAATGAGGCAGTAATTCCTCTAAATCCAGTTGTACCCAACCCCTATACCCTGCTCTCTCAAATACCAGAGGAAGCAGAATGGTTCACTGTTCTGGACCTCAATGATGCCTTCTTCTGTGTTCCCCTGCACTCCAATTCCCAGTTTCTCTTTGCCTTTGAGGATCCTACAGACCACACATCCCAAATTACATGGACGGTCTTG
Organism: Macaca fascicularis; assembly: GCF_037993035.2. Taxonomy (NCBI): domain Eukaryota; kingdom Metazoa; phylum Chordata; class Mammalia; order Primates; family Cercopithecidae; genus Macaca; species Macaca fascicularis. Next base: position 34,453,430 of record NC_088379.1, on the reverse strand, counting down.
CTCCAAGGGTTTATGGACAGCACTCACCTGTTTGGTCAGGCACTGGCCCAAGATCTAGGCCACTTCTCAAGTCCAGGCACTCTGGTCATTCAGTATGTGGATGATTTACTTTTGGCTAACAGTTCAGAAGCCTCGTGCCAACAGGCTACTCTAGATCTACTGACCTTTCTAGCTAATCAAAGGTATACGGTGTCTAGGCTGAAGGCGCAGCTTTGCTTACAGCAGGTCAAACATCTAGGCCTAATCTTAGCCAGAGGGACCAGGGCCCTCAGCAAGGAATGAATACAGCCTATACTGGCTTATCCTCACCCTAAGGCATTAAAACAGTTGCGGGGGTTCCTTGGAATCACCGACTTCTGCTGACTATGGATCCCCAGATACAGTGAGATAGCCAGGCCCCTCTATACTCTAATCAAGGAGACCCAGAGAGCAAATACTCATCTAGTAGAATTGGAACCAGAGGCAGAAACAGCATTCAAAACCTTAAAGCAGGCCCTAGTACAAACTCCAGCTTTAAGTCTTCCCACAGGACAAAACATCTCTTTGTACATCAGAGAGAGAGCAAGGATAGCTCTTGGAGTCCTTACTCAGACTCGTGGGACAACGCCACAACCAGTGGCATACCTAAGTAAGGAAATTGATGTAGTAGCAAAAGGCTGGACTCACTGTTTATGGGTAGTTGCGGCAGTGGTCATCTTAGTGTCAGAGGCTATCAAGATAATACAAGGAAAGGGTCTCACTGTCTGGACTACTCACAATGTGAATGGTATACTGGGTGCCAAAGGAGTTTATGGTTATCAGACAACTGCCTACTAAGATACCATGAGCTACTCTTTGAGGGACTGGTGTTTCAAATTCGTATGCATGTGGCCCTCAACACTGCCACTTTTCTCCCAGAGGATGGGGAACCAATTGAGCATGACTGCCAACAAATTATAGTCTAGACTTATGCCACCCAAGAGGATCTCTTAGAAGTCCCCTTAGCTAATCCTGACCTTAACCTATATACCGATGGAAGTTCATTTGTGGAGAATGGGATACGAAGGGCAAGTTACGCCATAGTTAGTGATGTAGCCGTACTTGAAAGTAAGCCTCTTCCCCGAGGGATTGGCACCCAGTTAGTAGAACTAGTGGCACTTACCTGAGCCTTAGAACTGGGAAAGGGAAAAATAATAAATGTATGTACAGATAGCAAGTATGCTTATCTAATCCTACATGCCCATGATGCAATACGGAAAGAAAGGGAGTTCCTAAACTCTCAGTGAACCCCCATTGAATACCACAAGGAAATTATGGAGTTACTGCACGCAATGCAAAAACCCAAGGAGGTGGCAGAGTTACATTGCCAAAGCCATCAGAAAGGAGAAGGAGAGGGGAGCACAGCAGTATAAGTGACTGGCAGAGGCAGTCAGAAAGAGAGAAACAAAGAGATAAAGAGAAAGAGAGAGATAAAAAGTAAAAGAAAGGGCCGGGCGCAGTGGCTCAAACCTGTAATCCCAACACTTTGGGAGGCCGAGACTGGCGGATCACGAGGTCAGGAGATCGAGACCATCCTGGCTAACACAGTGAAACCCTGTCTCTACTAAAAAATACAAAAAACTAGCCGGGTGAGGTGGCGGGCGCCTGTAGTCCAAGCTACTCAGGAGGCTGAGGCAGGAGAATGGCATAAACCCGGGAGGCAGAGCTTGCAGTGAGCTGAGATCCGGCCACTGCACTCCAGCCTGGATGAAGAGACGGACAAAGAGGGAGTCAGAAAGAGAGAAAGAGAGAGACAAAGGAGAAGTCAAAGAGAGAAGTCAAAGAGAGAGAAAGAGAGAGAGAGAAGTAGTAAAGAAAAAACAGTGTACCCTATTCCTTTAAAAGCCAGGGTAAATTTCTAAATGTCTATCCAGCCAAGGCATATTCTTCTTATATGGAATGTCAACCTATATCTGCCTCCCCACTAACTGGACAGGCACCTGCACCTTAGTCTTTCTAAGTCCCAATATTAACATTGTCCCAGTATATCAGACCTTATCAGTACCCCTGAAAGCTCAAGTCCATCAGCACAGAGTCATACAACTAATAACCCTACTTTTATGGTTAGAAATGGCTACTGCCACAGGAACCAGAATAGCCAGTTTATCTACTTCATTATCCTACTACCACCCACTCTCAAAGGATTTTTCAGACAGCTTGCAAGAAATAACAAAATATATCCTTACTCTGCAATCCCAAATAGACTCTTTAGCAGCAGTGACTCTCCAAAACTGCCCAGGCCTAGACGTCCTCACTGCTGAGAAAGGAGGACTCTGCACCTTCTTAGGGGAAGAGTGTTGTTTTTACACTAACCAGTCAGGGATAGTACGAGATGCTGCCTGATGTTTACAGGAAAAGACTTCTGAAATTAGATAATGCCTTTCAAACTCTTATACCAACCTCTGGAGTTGGGCAACATGGCTTCTCCCCTTTCTAGGTCCCATGGCAGCCATCTTGCTTTTACTCGCCTTTGGGCCCTGTATCTTTCACCTTCTTGTCAAATTTGTTTCCTCTAGAATCAAGGCCATCAAACTACAGATGGTCTTACAAATGGAACCCCAAAGGAGCTCAAGTAACAACTTCTACTGAGGACCCCTGGACCAACCCATTGGCCCTTCCACTGGCCTAAATAATTCCCCTCTGGAGGACACTACAACTGCAGGGCCCCTTCTTCACCCCCATCCAGCAGGAATTAGCTAGAGTAGTCATTGGCCAAATTCCCAACAGCAGTTGGGATGTCCTGTTTAGAGGGGGAATTGAGAGGTGACAACGTGCTAACAGCCCTCGCTCACTCTCAGCGCCTCCTCAGCCTCGGTGTCCACTCTGGCCATGCTCGAGGAGCACTTCAGCCTGCCATTGTGCTTTGGAGGCTCCTCTCTGGAGCTGGCCAACGCTGGAGCCAGCTCCCTCTGCTCACGGGGAGGTGAGGATGGAGAAGCATGGGCAGGATCCGGGTCTGTGCACAGTTCTCACAGGCTGGCATGGGTTCTGGGTGGGCGTGGGCTCGACAGGCCCCGCACTCCACACAGCCAGCTGGTGCCTGCTGGGCTTGACCTGGGAACGAGCTCCCTCTGGGCTGCCGAGCTCCCTCTGGGTTGCCAGAGTGCCCAGGCTAGGTGCTGCAAAGTCCCACGGTGAGTGCCAGTGAGAGGTGAAACCGGCTGGGCTTCTGGGATGGGTGGGGACTTGGAAAAGTTTTCTGTCTAGCGAAAGGATTGTAAATGCACCAATCAGCACTCTGTGTCTAGCTAATGGTTTGTTAATGCACCAATCAGTGCTCTGTGTCTAGCTAATTGGGTGGGGACTTGGAGAACTTTTGTGTCTAGCTAAAGGATTGTAAACACACCAATCAACACTCTGTGTCTAGCTACAGGTTTGTAAATGCACCAATCAGTGCTCTGTCAAAATGGACCAATCAGCTCTCGGTATAACAGACCAATCAGTTCTCTGTAAAACGGATCAATCAGCTCTCTGTAAAACGGATCAATCAGCAGGATGTGGGTGGGGCCAGATAAGGGAATAAAAGCAGGCCACCCAAGCCAGTAGTTGCAATCTGCTCGGGTCAGCGGTCTTTCACTGTCTGCAATAAATCTTGCTGCTGCCCACTCTTTGGGTTTGTGCCGCCTTTATGAGCTGTAACGCTCACCACGAAGGTCTGCAGCTTCACTCCTGAAACCAGGGAGACTACAACCCACCGAGACGGATGAACAACTCAGGATGGGAGGAACGAATGACTACAGATGTGCCACCTTTATGAACTATAACACTCACTGCGAAGGTCTGCAGCTTCACTCCTAAAGTCAGCGAGACCACAAATCCACCAGGAGGAAGAAACTCCAGACACATCTGAACATCTGAAGGAAAAACTCGTGACACACCATCTTTAAGAACTGAAACACTCATTGAGGGAGTCTGTGGCTTCATTCTTGATGTCAGCGAGACCAAGAACCCACCAATTCTGGACACATAAGGAGCAGTTTTGATTGGATGGCCTTTAATCTACAAATTGCCAGCCTCTCTAAATTGTCTAGGTCCAGGTTGGCAGTTGGTTGGCACCAGCTTGTTTGTTGGTGGTCAGTTTGGGATATATCCAGCTGCAGTCTGTTTTAGCATCAAGAACAAGAACTAGTTTGGCGTGATTGCAGGAAGGGAGATAATGTGACACTTTTACAACATATTTCTGAGAACGCACAGCACATGATTGCTCCCTCACCTAGCCATGACCATCTGATTCTGTTTTAACTTTGAGAATCTCAGCCAAAGGAAGTCCATTTTTTCTGTCAGCCAAGGACATAGTTTAACACCATTAAAAATATCATCAGTAAGATAAATGGAATAATGTTCCTCCAAAATGCTCATGCCTTAATCCCCATCTCCTATGAATATGGTACCTTACATGCCAGAAAGGATGTTACAGATGTGATTAAGGTAAGGACTTTGAGATGAGGAGATCATCCTGGATCAACCCAGTGTGTCCAATATAATGACAAGAGTCTTCATGAGAGGAGGCAGTTAAATCTGATTCAGAAATGGCAAGATGATGATAGAAGCAAAGAGTGAGAGAGAGATTTGAAGATGCTAGCTTTGGAGATGGAGAAGGGGCCATCAACCAAGGAATCCAAGCAGCCTCTAGAAGGTAGAAAAGTTAACAAAATGGATTCTTACTGAGAGCCTCTAGAAGAAACAAGCCTTGCCAACATCTTGAAACTAATTTTGACTTCTCCTCTGTAGAACAGGTAATAAAATTGTGTTGTTTTATTACAGCACCAACATTTAACGAAATCTTAAAAATGAGTCAGAATTCACTTGGCAAAGAGAAGAGCAAGAAGTATCCTATGCAGAGGGAAAAAAAATCTTTTGGTAAGAGGCAGTACTTATTTGAGAAGAAATGGGAGAAAAAAGAAACACAGGTCTTTTGTGGACAGAGGGGAAGAGAAGAGAAACATTCTGTAAGATGACAGAAAGGGAGAGAGTGGGCATGAAGCAAAGGGCTCTGCAAGCCATATTCAGGATTCTAAGAAGCCATTGATACATTTTTATTAGGAGACTGTGTGAGTGGGACATGACAGACATGAACTTTTGAAATTATTTATTTAACTTCACTCTAGAGAATGATTAGCGTGTCTGCTGGGTGTGGGGAGATTTATGGAATTACTTAAAGTCTGGAGAAGGATTTAGATATGTGTGTGAGTGGAGGACTGCTTCACATTGAACATTTAGGAACTACTGTAAAAATGTAAGCAAGAGATGGCAGAAATTGACCTGAATAGAAATGTTGAAACTACCTGGAGGTGGATATATCTGAGACGTATTTGGACAATGAAATTCACAGGGCATGTGGGTGCTGAATGTTTTATTACATTATCTCCAGAAATGTTATAGGGTATGCGTCAAAACTGAGAAGGTTCTGAAAGAACGCTGTGGGCGTGGAGAAATATTGCTAGCAGTTGGAAAGAACTTAATAGCAATGAAGAAACAAGGGGACAAGAGGAGAGGAGAAAATGGGAGGGGAACTTGACAAAGCAACAGAGATAGGTTGTTTAGAACCCTGAATTCAGAGGTCTCTGGATCAGTTTCAACCTTGGCACTTTTCATGTTTTGGTTATATGAGCCCAAAATGTTCCCTTTATTTTCATTTTTTAATTAGTCTTCCAGGAGTAGCTCTTGACAAACACAAATGCAGTATAAACTTGAAACAAAAATTTCAAATGTAAATATTAAACTGATAGGCATCATCTCCTACTGTCTACTAAGATCTATGCCTAGCTTCCTGGTTAAACTCTAAGATTATAAAGAGGTGATTTAACCACCAGTCACCTCCCTCCCACACACTTAGCAGTTTCACATGTGGCAATTAATGGGCAGTTAATACTGACTCTCTGAAGAGGTTGACCTGCCTTCACAAGTACTGAAGTGCTTTAGATCCACCCTGCTGGGTCCTGCCACCAGACACTTTTCTCAGTTTCCACTGATTCATAGGAATTGATGCAATTCCACTACAAGTTTTTGAATTCAAGTGCTTTTGGTGTTCTCTTCATTATTACAAACAATTATTGTCTTCATTATTATAGACAAATATCCAAATTTCCATTGAGTTAATTCTTAGGTTGATTTGTAATCCTTAATGCTGGTGGTGGGACCTAGTGAGATGTAATTGGGTCATGGAAGCAGATGTCTCATGACTTAGTGCTGTCTTCACAATAGCAAGTAAGTTCTTATGAGATCCAGTTGTTTAAAAGTGTGTGGCACCTCCTGGCACACACTTTTTCTCTCTCTTACTCCTGCTCCTGTCATGTGAGATGCCTTCTCCTCTTTTACCTTCTACCATTATTTTAGGCTTACTGAGGCCTTTGCAGAAGCAGATGCTGGAGCTATGCTTCTTGTACAGCCTGCATAATCATTAGCCAATTAAACCTCTTTTCTTATAATTTAGTTAGTCCCAAGTATTCCTTTATAACAGTGCAAGAATGGCCTGATACAGAAAATTTGTATCAGGAGTTTGGTATTGTTATAAAGCTATCTGAAAATGTCGAAACAACTTTGGAAGTGGATAATGAGCAGAGGTCAGAAGAGTTTGGAGGGCTCAGAAGAAGAGAGGAAGATGAGAGAAAATTTGAAACTTCTTGGAGATTTGTTAATTGGTTGTGACTAAAGTGCTGATAGAAATATAGACAGTGAAGGACAGGCTGATAAGGTCTCCGATGAAAATGAGAAACATATTTGGAACTGGGGCAAAGGTCACTCTTGTTATATCTTAGCAAAGAACTTGGCTGCATTGTATTCCTGACCTAAGGATCTCTAGAAATTTGAACTTTATAGTGATGAATTAGGATCCCTCGTGAAAGAAATTTTTAAGCAGCAAAACGTTCGAGATGTGGCCTGGCTGCTTCTAATAGCCTAACGCAGATGCAGAAGCAAATTAATGACTTAAAGTTGAAATTTACATTTAAACAGTAAGCAGAGCATAAATAATTGGAAAATTTGCAGTCTGGTCTTGTGGCAGAAAAGGAAAAAGCTTTTTCTGGACAGGAATTCAAGGAGGCTGTGCAGGAAAAAAAAAAAAAAAAAAAAGGCTGGAAATATTTGCATAATTAAAAAGGAACCAAGTGCTAATAGCAAAGAAAATAGGGAAAAGGCCTCAAAAGCATTTCAGAGATGTTCATGGCAGCCCCTCCCATCACAGATCTTGAGGTTTAGGAGGACTGAATGGTTTCATGGGCCAGGACCAGGGCCCTGCTGCCCTGTGCAGCATCAAGACAATGGTCTCCACATCCTAGCCAATCCAGCTCCAACTGTGGATCAAAGATGCCCAGGTACAACTCATGCTGCCACTTTCCTCCCTGAGGGAAGGCTGCTGTATGTCTTGGAGGCTGCCATGTGGTGTGAAGCTTGGAAGCAGAATGCAAGAATGAGGAATGCTTGAAAGAGTCTTCCTATATTTCAAAGGATGTATGAGGAAGCCCGGGTGGCAAGGCAGAAATATGCTGCAGGGACAGAGCTCTCACAAAGAATCTCTACTAGGGCAGCACCATGGGAAAATGTGGGGTTGGAGATACCACAGAGTCCACAATGGGGCACTGTCTAGTGGAGCTGTGAGAAAAGTGCCACCATCCTCCAGACCCCAGAATGGTAGACCTACCAGTAGCTTGCACCCTGTGCCTGGAAGAGCTGCAGGCATTCAATTCCAACCTATGAGAACAGCCCTGGGGATGGAGCTTACTCAGAGGTGGAGCTTACTATTGCCTTGACAACTCACCCCTTGCAGCAGTGTCTTGGGATGCAGGGGTTAGAGTTAAAGGAGATTATTTTGGAGCTTTAAGATTTAATGGCTGCACTGCTAGGTTTTGAATTTGCACAGGGTCTGTAGCCCCTTTATTTTGGCCAGTTTCTCCCTTTCAGAGTGGCAATGTTTACCCAATGCCTACATCTCATTTTATCTTGTAAGTAAATAACTTGTTTTTGACCTTACAGGCTCACAGGTGGAAGGTGTGTGCCTTGTCTCAAGTAAGACTTTGGACTTTGGACTTTTGAATTAATGCTACAACAAGTTAAAACTTTGGGGAATTATTGGGAAGCCATGACTGTATTTTGCAATGTGAGAAGGACATGAGATTAGGAGGGCCTGGGGCAAAATGATATAGTTTGGATATTTGTCCCTGCCTAAATGCCCAAATCTTGTATTGAATTGTAATACCCAATGTTGGTGATGGGGCCTAGTGGAGAGCATAGAGTGCATTGTCATGAGATCTGGTCATTTAAAAGTGTGTGGAACTTCCCAACGCAATCTCTCTCTTTTTCCCACTCCTTTTATGTGAGGAAATTCCTGCTCCTCTTTCAACTTCCGCTGAAATTATAAGCCCCCTGAGACTTCCCCAGAAACAGACGCTGGTGCTAGGCTTCTTCTTCAGTCTGCAGAACTATGAGCCAATTAACCCTCTTTTCTTATATATTACCCAGTCTCAGGTATTTTTTATAGTAATGCAAGAATGGTCTAATAAAATTATTAAATTCAAGTATATAGAATGTAAGTTACATAGACTTTTTTCTGTCATCAGTTAGAGAATTTTGTGGATACAAATAGCTTCTTAGGCCCCTGTGATCGAATATGAGAGCAAATGTTAAGAACAAGAAAGGGCATGAAAAGTGTCTACTTTTTATTTTAGTAGAAACTCTGTAGAGGTCATACAACTTGAAGTTCATAAAGTAATGCTTAACAATTTGACTATAGTTTTCAAAATACAGCTTTTCATTTATTAAAAACATCATACAAAGTCATTACTCTCAAAATTAACCACTGATAATATTTGATGTATATACTTTAGATTGTATTATAATGCACATTTCATTATTTTTACCTGCAAGACTTCATACACGTATATTGGTATATACTTCCCTTTTACTTAATTACATATATTAAGTAGTGCCTACTTCACCAAGCTACCTTTTTGTATTACTTTATAACGTGATTTTTGTAATAATTTTTGGATAATACACATTCATGTGGAAATCCTCATTCAATGTTGAAAGAATGGAATATCTTGATTGTCAAAATTTTACCATAAGAGATAATCACTGTTAACATTTGATATATATACTTATGGATATGTTAATACTTTGTTGTATAAACATTAACATATCCATAGGATATATATGAAACATATTGCAAATGTATAGCAAAATTTAGGTTGCATTGCATGTAGTATTTTATATTTTTTAATTCACATATTATAGCCTAAATATATTTTTATAACATCAAATGTATATTAACAGCTTTATTTTTATGATTAAGAATTCATTTTCAAGAGTGCTATAATTTATTCAACCAATTTCTTGTTAGTAATCATTTGTATTGCTGTAAATGTTTTACTATTGAAACAGTGCTATAAAGAGTATTGTGGTAACTATCTTTGTGCTTAAATTCGCATAACTGTAAATTCTGGATCAAATTTTGCAAGAAAATTATGTTTGGCTTTGATATCAAATTTTATGTTGAAAAACAATAATAGTTTCTCCTCCTCTTCCATTCCTCTTCCGTGTTTTGTTTAGAGGATTTTATACAGCTTTACTTAATTGTCTTTTTGTCATTATAATACCCAAATGACTCTTAAAAGTTACATCTTCATCTGAAGCTGATTTCAACATTGAAAATGACATTGAAACAGTTTTAGACTCCAGAGTGCCATTTAAATGTCACTAGGCTTGTATTTTCTAAACATTGACTTAAAAGAATTAATAGTGCTTAAAAAAAAATCTAGTGTTGCTTTTGCCTGAAGTGCATGTACAAAAGCAAGTTTTATAACAAAATCAACTTAAGCATCATTCTTCTAATTTAGTAACTTCAATAACTTAACAATAGAACAATATTTATTTTTCTCTTTATCCTATAATTTTATGCTATCTTTTAACTTCACAATATTTAATGTGTATAAAACAATACTTTTTAGTACTTCAAAATTGTGAGTGTAAATTATTTATATTGAAAACACTTTCTAATTACTATATTTTTAAGTTATTTATTTATTTATTTATTTATTTATTTATTTATTAGAGAATGAGTCTCAGTCACCCAGGCTGAAATATAGTGACGTGATCATAGCTCACTGCAACCTCAAACTCCTGGGCTAAAGGGATCTTCCTGCCTCAGTCTCCAGAGTTGTTGGAACTATGCACATGCTCCAGCACATCTGGATAATTTCTAAATTTTTGTAGAGACAGGGCTTTGCTATGTTGACCAGGCTAGTCTCAAATCTCAAGTGGTCTTCTCACCTCAGCCTCCCAAAGTGTTGGGATTTCAAGTGTGAGCTGATTCACCCAGCCTCATTTATTTATTTATATACATGCATGCTCCTAGTACAATATTATATGTGTGTGTGTGTGTGTGTGTGTGTGTGTGTAGAGGGAGAGAGAGATTCACTCCCACTTAGAGTAGGTTGTAACATAGACTGCAAAACATTCCTCAATAACCACAATCTTCATAATCATCTCTTTCATAATAGTAGCACACTTACCTGAACATACAGTCACTCCAAATAAAGACTATTTCCTAGCTTCTTTTTCAGGACATGATCATACGTTTAAATTGTGACAAAAGAAATGTCCATGGAAGCTGTGAGTGCAAACTCTAGGAAGTGTCTTTAAAAGCAAGAGCATTCCTTTCTTCTGTTTTGTGTTCCTGTCAACATCAATAGGAATTTTAGTAACTGGAGCTAGAGAAGCCATTTCAGGCCACCTGGGGATGGACACTGCACACAAGGGAGGTATGACACCGAAAAAAACTTGAGCCCCTGACAATGTAGAGCAACGTTGGCTCTTAACTATTCATTCAGGCTTTTACATAGAAGAAAAGTAAACACCTATATTGGTTTTTCTGTCACAGTGTAAACAAAATATACCTATGTATGGGGGAAATACAAAACAACTATTTGTAATACCTAAATTGGCCATCACTTTTTATCATTTTTAAAAAGATATATGTGAAATATATACATAAACACATACATGTGTATTTATAGATAATGTTATTACTTAAAATAGAAATTATATAGATAACTGCAAAATTTTCAAATCATTGATGCTCTAAATATAAGATATAAAGATGAAATATAAGTTTTGTTATAATATGGCTATAGGATTCTATAAAACTTTAAGGAAATATATTTTTAATCTATGTTATTTTAATATTTTAAACTATTGCATAAATGTAATTGCTGGCCATAAATGAAATTGTTTTCTTTAGACATAAGGATAGGCTTTTATATCCAGAGCATTAAAATGCTCTAGTTTTGTCATTTTCTTTGTGCAGAGATAATATTCAAAAGATTAAAATAAAAATATAGATGTAAATCTACTAGACTTTAAAATTCTCCTTCAGTTTCTGAAGGGGGCTTTTAAGAACTGACAAGGGAGAAGCTGTAGAAATCTTTTGAAACATAAGCATTCAGTTTTGTTCTATGTTCTGAAGCAGAAATCTTGCTATAAAAGAATTTCTAATTTATACCAGTGGACATGTTAGTGAATGTGGAATAAAGCACTTTCTTACCTGCTACTGTTTACTTTGTTATTGCCTATTAAAAATCATTCACTGCTATAATTCCTGTGAATGAGACAGCATTTCTATGTTACTAGAAAACTTCCAAGGGCACGTCAATATATTTAAAATGGAGCTTTGCTGAGACTTTGGCTTTCTGCAAAGTTAAACCTTCTAATTATCTCATACATTTGATAGAGAATAGTAATGAGCTTGGCTGGAAAATTAGGATTCTATAAAATTGTAAAAGCAGTGGAATTCTAGCCTTGATGATGAAATCACTGCTTATTTCTAAATAAGTGTGTCACCACGACATGGCTATTCTTTCCATTTTGATTAGTGACTTAAAATAGCTATTGTCAAAGTTTGCCAAACTCATTCCTTAGCTCCCTCAACTTTAGTAAGATGAAGATACTTGTCAAAATTTTCACTCTCATACTTAAAGATGAAACCATTTTAATGGTAGTTAGTTCAGGGTCAAATTAAAAAACATATATATTTGATTACTCCGACTCTTGGATACCACAGTCCTGTCTTGGGTTCTAAGTCTTTAGTTTCTCAGTATTCTTTCTTAGTCCTTTCTGCCTTATTTCTCAAATAAACCCTTATTTACTTACACATATTTTTTTCTGAACATGTCTTTAATCCTTAGATGGATTTTCTCTCTCTGTTTTTGTTTTTGGCTCTAATTTGCATGAATTTCAGTAACTTTGATTCTTTCTTTCCAGTCAATCCCTGGTGTTAGTGTTCCCTTACTGGACCATTACCATTCAAGTCTTCAAAGTAGACTTAAGGATATGGCCGGGTGTGGTGGCTCACACCTGTAATCCCAGCACTTTGGGAGGCCAGGGTGGGTGGATCACCTGAGGTCAGGAGTTTGAGGCCACCCTGGCCAACATGGTGAAATCCCGTCTCTACTAAAAATACAAAAACTTAGCCTGGTGTGGTGGCATGCGCTTTGTATTCCCAGCTACTCAGCAGCATGAGGCAGGAGAATCTCTTGAGCTCAAGAGGTGGAGGTTGCAGTGAGCCAAGATCATGCCACAGCACTCCAGCCTGGGTGACAGAGTGAGTGAGACTCCGTGGGGGAAAAAAAAAATTCACTGACACTGATAGGTATTCTTTACTTCTTTTAAGTGGGAAATGCTTTTGAAATATTAATTCTGATACCTTGTTCTACACACTCTCCAAATTTTCTTAGAAAGTGTTTTAGTATGCTCTTAAAAATAAGAAATGCTCTCTAATCCATACACTACAAGAATGGATTAAGCTACATGAACAGAGCTTCTCTTGTACCTGAAGAGAGGTAGAAATGTGCTGACTATTCTGATAAAAACACCAATGCTTGTATAATAACATACCCTTATGCAGACCACATAAATGACTCCAGTTTAAAAATTGATAATACCATGTGCTGCTGAGGATGTGCAGCAATTAGAAGTTTTATACAATTCTAGTGGGAGCGATAGTTGAAGCCACTGCTTGGGAGAATTCATGGGCAGTGGATATTAAAGTTGACCCTATGCATAGTATATGTTCCAGAAATTATACTCCTAGGCATAAACCCAATAAGAATGTGTAGATATCTGCCAAATAACACTTTCAAGAATGCTTATAGCAGCATTACAACACAGTCATTGACTTACAATTGTCTGACTTCATAATAGTGCAAAAGAGATAGGCATTTGGTACCTCCTCAGACATCTATATAAACCCATTGTTAGGTGAAAATATCAGAAGTCAAAAATGTGTTATGATAGGTTTATTGAGATATAACCCCATTACACATAGAAGGGCACTTGTATTGCCAATGTCCTCAAACACAGAAACAACCCAAATATTTGACAACAGCATGATTAAAATTAACTTCTGGCACATGAAATAACGTACAGCATGAAAATGAATGAAATACAGCTATAATGTAATGGCATAATCAATCTCATAAACATAACATTGAAAGAAAGAAGCTAGACAGAAAAGATTGAATTTATACAGGTTCGAAAAGAGATACAACTAATGTAGATATTTTTAAATCAGGATAAAGATTCTGAGGAGGAGAAGACAGTGATTGGGAAAAGGCAACAGAGTGGCTTATAAGATATTGGAAATGCTGATTTCCAGGTGTGGGTGATGATTCATGATTATTGTGTTCATTCTTTAGTAATTCATCAACATATACATTTATGATTATGAATTTTTCTGTATTACATTTTAATTCTAAAATGTTTATAAAGAAAAATTAAACCAGTGTTCAATGATTTACTCTTATTTAAGTATGTTCTAATGTACAGATTTAAACTCTTCCCCATAAATCTTCAGATATATTTATAATTGGATATAGCCTTAGATTATTCTAGAAACACTTTCATAATACATTTTAGGGCTTTTTGCTAAGCCTGAGAAGTTGGGCTACTTACGCGAGCATAATTTAAAATAATGAAGAAGCTGTTGAAGTAAACTCTCCTTAATTGCAGAATTAAATTTATAGCCTCTATGAAAGAGTACAACTTCTGTATTCACACCTCAGGAAACATCAACTAGGATAGTTAATATGTTATTGCTGAAGTGCAGCTCATGTTCCTGTTGCTGTCTGAGCAATTCAATGGATATTTATTGAGTATCCAACGTGTCCAAGTCACTGTATTAATCTTCCCGGGCAGTACACATAGCAAGACACAATGACTCTTACATGTGTAGAGAAAACTGGAGGTTAAATCATAACTCAACTTACTAGATGTAATTTTTAAATACATTTCTTTCTAGTTGGAAACAGGTTTAAATTGGTGTGGCTGGTGTTAAGGAAAACATAATAAAATAAAAATAAAATAAACAACAGCTTTATAACATTGATGAAAGGAGGATTACACTTACATGGCAAGAATAAAAGAAGACACAACAATCAGTATACCCATTCAATTTCCGATGATTTACATTTTTTTTGTTAATTAATGCCAATTACAACTAACAAATAATTTGTATTATGAAACAGAATAAAGAATTGCGTTGACTAATGGCAGTATTTATGCACCCATATGGATATGTTCCTAACAATCTTTATCCTGAGAATTCTCGCAAATCATCAAAACACTTTGTTCTTCATGCATAGCAAAAAGCCTTAGAAAACATCTGCTTAATTAAAACTTTTTTTCTATGAAACTGTCTATCCTTAAAATTATAACCTGAATTAATAAATACAACTGGCTCTTGTTATTCAATGACCCACAACAATAATTGTTGATTCATAGTCAATATCACATCAACTATGGATAATTTAATAAGAAATGATGCTATCTACAATATAAGGATATTTTTATTGTTTTTCCAAATTCATTTATAACACTTTTTTTTTTTTTTTTTTTTTTTTTTTGAGACAGAGTCTTGCTCTGTCGCCCAGGCTGGAGCGCAGTGGCCGGATCTCGGCTCACTGCAAGCTCCGCCTCCCGGGTTTACGCCATTCTCCTGCCTCAGCCTCCCGAGTAGCTGGGACTACAGGCGCCCACCACCTCGCCCGGCTAGTTTTTTGTATTTTTTAGTAGAGACGGGGTTTCACTGTGTTAGCCAGGATGGTCTCGATCTCCTGACCTCGTGATCCGCCCGTCTCGGCCTCTCAAAGTGCTGGGATTACAGGCTTGAGCCACCGCGCCCGGCCAATAACACTTTTAAAGCTCTTTGAAAAATAAAAAAGTTTTTGGGTTATTAGTCTATTTATGTATTGGTTATTATATTTGAACTCAATTAAGAAACAGTAATTCATTCATGGTTTTTTTGAGACAGGGTCTTGCTCTGTTGCCCAGGCTGGGATGTAGTAGCACAATCATGACTCGCTGCAGCGTCAATCTCTTGAGCTCAAGCAATCCTCCAACCTATGCCTCCCAAGTAGCTGGGACCTCAGGCACATGCCACATGCCACCACGGCTGGCTAATTTTTGTTGTGTTCTTTTTGTGTTGTTTGTTTATTCGTTTTTGTAGAGATGGAGTTTTGCCATGTTGCCCAGGCTGGTCTCCAACTCCTGGGATCAAGCTATCCAACCACCTCATACTCCCAATGTGCTGGGATTACAGGCATAAACCACCACTCCCAGCCTCACTCATACTTTTAAGGATAAAAAATAATGTCTTCTGATGGACTAAGAATCAGAAAATCTGACTCTTTCAGCCATGTGACCTTAGAAAAATTATGTAATATTTCTGAATTTAAGTACTCATTTGATAAAGAAAAATGTTGAAATGGAGGAGCTATAAATTCCAAGTATAAATTACTGTAAGCCTATCCATAAGATATTTGTGAGTTCACATTCAAAAGATTAGGGGATGCAATTATTTTGAATTTGAACATGTGTTGGTTTATATGTTTTTACCAATTTTGTTTCATTGGGTCATAGAGAACCGATGTTCCTATTCACTAAACATATAACAAATAAAAATGAAGACATTCTATTGTCACTCTTAATTTTACACTCAAATATCAGTGAACTTCAAAAACTTCTTTGTTATCTTTTATGGTAATAATACATGGCCAAGCGCAGTGGCTCACGCTTGTAATCCCAGCACCATGGGAGGCCAAGGCAGGCAGATCACTTTAGGTAAGGAGTTCAAGACCAGCCTGGCCAATATTGTGAAACTCCATCTCTACTAAAAATAGAAAAATTAGCCGAGTGTGGTGGTGCACACCTGTAATCCCAGCTGCTCAGGAGGCTGAGGCAAGAGAATTGCTGGAACTCAGGAGGCAGAAATTGCAGTGAGCCGAGATCAGGCCACTGCACTCCAGCCTGGTAACAGAGCCAGACCTTCTCTCCCCCACAAAAAAAAAAAAAGCAAAATAATAATAATAATACACACAGGAGGCAATAACATAAAAATGATAATTACATGAGTTGTGACAGGTTCTTATTTACATGAAATAACTTTAGATTCTCATGTGTTAGATAATAGACACGACGTAATTAAGAAGACATCCAATTCAATAAAAACGGTGACATTTTGAAATGAAATTTAATTAACAATCCATTTATAGGGGTCCAGGTAAAATATTTATTTATAAAATATAATCAAATGTTTCAAATGTCTGTATATATATTGCTATTGTTACTCAAACATCATTTGTGCTCTAGGAACTTTTCAGTAAAGATGCTTTTTTTGTCAAGAGAATATGAGGTCCAGAGAGAAAATATTAATGAGATTTTGACTGGAAGAATAATAGTGCTGGGAATTCTATAGCACACAGGGAGTCTAAAGTGGGAAGTCACTCTTGCCTTAGCTTATTGTTTCCATAAAGGAATGTGAGCCATATAATAATGAATGAACACTTTTTTTTTTAAGAGGAATCAGAAATCTGCAGCAATATGAGAGAAAAGTAAGCTAATACTTAAATATAATCATAATAAAAACCACAAACCAAAACCCACCCCACTTGGAGTCAAAGAAAATGCATATGGCAAAAATGTTCTTATACCAAAATTAATGTACACTTGTAAGATAACCCTAAAATTTTCTCTAAAAATATACAATCTAGACAATGAAATAATTAAGCAGTCAATCTTTTCTAAGGTGGTTAGTAACAGCGTTCAAACTTAAATATGAAGCCTATAATCAAAATAAAGTACAATTGCCATATAGTATTCAAAGGAATTTTGAGTATCTTTCAGTTTTTGGTAAAGTGACATAATTTGGGCACCTTTGTTGGAGTTTAATATATTGGCTGTGATTAGAAATGGAATGAAAAAAGTAGATAAAGCTTAGAACATTCAGTCTTAGGGGGAACTCCATAATAAAGCATATGGAGACTGGGAAAGCATGGATTAGAATGAAATGTCACAAAAGAAGACTTGATAGAAACGGATTACTAAATGTATGCAAATGACTGTCAAGAAGAAAAAAGAAGATGACAAATAAGCTTTTGCAACTTCTGTTTGCATAAATCACTCTGTTCTTTTTCTCTCATTTCCTGTTGCTCTCATGTTATTGATACCCCAAACCCTGTGTTTTCTTAGTGCAACAGTGTCACATCCTCAGTTAAATATTTTTTCCATTTTATTGCACAGCTATTATTATTATTATTTAATCAGATGTCCTTAGTTGATAGATTATATACTGTGACCTTTATCCTCTGCCAGTACATGTACAAATGTAATGTCAGCCAGGGTCTAAGATAAAGGAAATGATAAACTGCAAGGTGAAGAGTAATGTCAAACTACTAATACTACATAGATAAGAGGTCAGAGGAGAGTCCACATAGTTGATGGAAAGCCAGTGATATATTCTCAGGTAAGAATATGATCTATTCTCAGGTAAGAATATGAGAGCCAGAATTACCTGAGGGTCAGAAGTCTGCCAGTTGGTTGGCAGACATCCAAGAGGGTCAATCCCTTGTCAATTATCATGTATCCAATAGAAATGAAAGGACACGTGTTGCCTGCTCAAAGGGAACCTGTACCATTCAAGCTGAATGACCCAAATAAATTCTGTTTTTCTATTTGGGAATAAATAACTCTTTGGAGACTTGTTCTTTTCCTCTTCTCTAGACACTTCCTCTTGACAAAAGAGCATTTTTGAAAAATCAATTGTATTTTGAAACTATAAAAATGTTATTTCACATTTGCTTGCCTAAAAAGTGAAAAGGATCTTCCTTCTCCTTCACTTATGAAGTTTAGTTTGGCTGGGTATAAAAGCATTGGTTGGAAATTCTGTTCTTTAATAATGCCTCATTTGTAAATGGGTTAAGTGCCTCAATTGAAAGGCACTGAGAGGTAAGTTGGATAAAGAGGCAAGATCCTATACTTATACTGTCTTCAAGAGACCCATATCGTAGGCAGTACAAGAGAAATAAAAAAGAGAAAAAAGGAAAAGAGGAAGTCAAACTATCACCTTTGGCAGACAATATGATTCTGTGACTGGAAAACCTCGTAGTTTCTGTCTCAAAACTCCTTGATATGATAAACAGCTCTAGCAGTTTTAGGATACAAAATCAATGTGCAAAAATCAGTAGCATTTCTATACACCTTACACATCCATGCTAAGAGCCAAATTAGGAATGTAATCCCATTCACAATAGCCACAAAAAGGATAAAATACCTAGACATATAGCTAACCAGGGAGGTGAAAGATCTCTACAACAAGACTTGCAAAACACTGCTCAAGGAAATCAGAGATGACACAAACAAATGGAGAAACATTCCATTCTCACAGATAGGAATAGTCAATATTGTTAAAATGGCCACATTGCCAAAAGCAATTTAGACATGCAATGCCATTTGTATGACACCTCCAATGAGATTCTTCACAGAATTAGAAAAAAAAATATTTTCAAAATTCATATGGAACCAAAATGGAACCAAAATAACCAAAGCAATCCTAAGCAAACAGAACGAAGCAAAAGGCATCATGTTACCTGACTTCAAACTATACTACAAAGCTACAGTAAACAAAACAGCATGGCAGTTGTGCAAAAATAGACAAATAAACCAATGAAACACAATAGAGAGGTCAGAAATGATGCCATACACCTACAATGATCTGATCGTCAAGAAAATTAGCAAAAACAAGCAATGAGGAAAGGACTCTCTATTCAGTAAATGTTGTTGGGAGAACGGGTGAGCCATCTGCAGAAGATTGAAACTGGACCACTTTATTACACCATATACAAAAATCAACTCAAGATGGATTAAAGACTTAAATATTAACCTTAAAACGATCAAAAACCCTGGAAGATAACCTAGGAAATACCATTGTGAATGCAGGAACCCTGCAAAGATTTTTTTGATGAAGATGCCAAAAGCAATTGCAGCAAAAAAAAAATTGACAACTGGTACACAATTAAACTAAAGGGCTTCTGTGCAACAAAACAACATACAGAATGGGAGAAAGTATTTTCTTTTCCTTCTTTTTTTTTTTTTTTTTTTTTTGAGACAGAGTCTCACTGTGTTGCCCAGGCTGGAGTGCAATGTCGCGATCTCGGCCCACTGCAAGCTCCGCCTCCCACGTTTACGCCATTCTCCTGCTTCAACCTCCCAAGTAGCTGGGACTATAGGCGTCCGCCAAGAGGTCCGGTTAATTTTTTTGTATTGTTAGTAGAGATGGGGTTTCACTGTGTTAGCCAGGATGATCACCATCTCCTGACCTCGTGATCCACCTGCCTCAGCTTCCCAAAGTGCTGGGATCACAGGCATGAGCCACTGACCAGGCTGAGAAAGTATTTTCAAACTATGCATCCAACAAAGGTCCAATGTCCAGAATATATATGGAAATGAAACAAATTCACAAGCAAAAAACAACTATGTCATTAAAAAGTTGGCATATGACATAAACAGACATTTTTTTAAAAAAGATATACATATGGCCAACAAGCATATGAAAAAAATGCTCAGCATCACTAATCATTACAGGAATGCAATTCAAAACCATAATGAGATACCATTTCACACCAGTCATATTAGCTCTTCCTAAGAAGTCAAAAAATAACAGATGGTGGCAAGAACGCTCATACACTGCTGGTGGGAATGGAAATTATTTCAGTCATCATGGAAAGCAGTGTGGTGATTCCCTAAAGAACTTAAAACAGAATTACCATCTGACCCACCAATCTTATTATTGGGTTTATGCCCAAAGGAATGTAAATTATTCTACCATAAAGGCACGTGCAAGTGTGTATTCATCACAAGACTATTCATAATAGCAAACACATCAACCTAAATGTCCATTAATAGTAGACAGGATGAAGAAAATGTGGTAAACATATATCCTGGAATACTACACAGCCATAAAAATTAACAAGATCATGTCCTTTCCAGCAACATGGATGGAGTTATCCTAAGCCATCTAACATAGGAACAGAAAACAAATACCACATGTTTTTACTTATAAGTGGGAACTAAACATTGAGCACATATGAACACAGAAAGAGGAAAAGCTAGGGCCTACCTGTGGGTAAGAGTGGGGGTAAGACAGGGTCAAAAAACTAGCTATCAGGTACTACGCTTATTGTCCAGATGATGAAATAATAATCTGTACACCAAGCCCCCATAACACACAGTTTACCTATGTGACAAACATGCACATGTACCCATGAACATAAAATAAAAATTTAAAAGAAGCTATTTAAAGATTATAACATATTAAAATAATTTCCTTTAAAAATGAGGCCGAAAACTGAAGATCATTTTAAGTATGTACACAAAGGGATAAAATAAACACAACTTCTTAAAACTTTCCTAATAAACCACAATGTTCAGCTTTAAAACAACAAATAAATCAATAATAAAAATCTGCTGGGTATTTAAAATGAAAATGATCCTGTGAGACATGAGGGAATGTCTGTATCCCAAATGAGGGATGCATAGGTTTCCTCTCACTTGTCATTTTGATAAAGTCTGTGTGCTTCTGCGATCTCCCCTTAAAACCCCAATCTCTAGATTCTTACAGAATTTTCTTTTCCATCTGTTATATGTTATTGATATCATCTAGATTTCTTTATTCACTTCCTTTTCTTTTCAACCCATAAAGTTGGTACATTTTTCTCTAAATGCAATCAAACAAAATAAAAAGAGTCTCTTGACCTCGTATCATTCCTACTATCAAGTTTCTGTAACCACTAGAAGTCCAACTTCTGAAAAGAAACATCTATTTCAGAGGTCATCACATTTTTTTAGTAAAGCACCAGATAGCAACTAATTTGGCTTTGAAGTCCATACAGTCTCCATTCCAACTACTCAAGTCTTCTGTTGTAATATGAAAACAGCAGCCATAGACAATGTGGAAATGAACAGTCTTGATTTTGTTCCAATAATAGTTTATTTACAAAAGTCAGTGGTAGGATGGTTTTGGCATATGGACAGTAGATTGTTGATCTTTGTTCTATATACTCACTGACTTTATTTCCTACCGGCATATACATCATCATACTTTACTCAGCTTTCATACCATTTAAACTATTTTGATTATGTAAACTAAATAAAGTGTTTGTGGTCTTTTTAAAAGCCAGACCCTCCACTTGAACACGAGACTACTTCCTCTGCCTTTATCATAGAAATGCATCTAATAATTCTCCTTTTCTGTTTGCACAACTTCAGTTTTCTAATACCTATTGGATCACTGGTGTCAACATAGCACTATCATTTCTACCATCTTTAGAAATAAACATAAATATTGATGACTTAACATCCTCTGATGGTTATTGTCCTGTTATTTGATAATCTTGAAACATTTTTTTCTGAACTCAGTCTCCAATTCATTTTATTCCATTTTCTTTTAAATCCACTTCAGTCAAGATTTTTTTTCTTCCATCACTACACTAAAATTTCTCCCATAGAGATCACTTGTGACTTCCATGGGGCATAATTGAAAGTTTAATTTTTGATCATGATCTCACTAGATGTATAAGCAGCCTTTGGCAAAGTGAAATCTTCTCTCCCTGAGTATATTTTTGTTTGGGTTTCTGTTGTTTTTCCTGTGACATCAATGGTTGCTTATTCTCAGTCGACATTGACAGTCTCTGAGGCTTGGGAATACTTCAGATTTCCATCCTTTCCTTTTTTCATCTCTTTTTAAGCCACTTATTCTCCCTAGATGATTTCATCTTGTTTTATGCCTTCAAGTGACAACTCTCTGTTTAGCACGTCCAGCTTTATTTTTCCAACCTAAACTTCTCTCCAAAACTCCAATTTTGTATATTAAATGTTTCTGTTTAACAGATATCTTAAGTCCAACCTGTTAACATCTGAATTCTAATTTCTCTATCTATATTTAACTTAATGGGAATGATATCCTTCTCATTGTGTGAGTCTAAAATTTTGGAATTACTTTTAACAATTATCTTTCTTAAATCCTTTATATTGTCTACATCAGAAAATGTTGGTGTTGCCTTGAATATATGAACAGAATCCGATTATTTCTTAACTGTCTCTACTGCTATTTTTCTGAAATAAGCTTTATCATCTCTTATCCAGAGGTAGTAACTTCCTAAGAGGTCTCCTTATTCTACCTTTGTCCTTTACATGTCTACTGTATATCCCCAAAATAGCAGTCAAGATGATCCTTCAAACCTAAATAAGATTGTGCCACTCATGTTGAAAATCTGCAGGCCGGGCGCGGTGGCTCAAGCCTGTAATCCCAGCACTTTGGGAGGCCGAGACGGGCGGATCACAAGGTCAGGAGATCGAGACCATCCTGGCTAACATGGTGAAACCCCGTCTCTACTAAAAATACAAAAAAACTAGCCGGGCGAGGTGGCGGGCGCCTGTAGTCCCAGCTACTCGGGAGGCTGAGGCAGGAGAATGGCGGGAACCCGGGAGGCGGAGCTTGCAGTGAGCTGAGATCCGGCCACTGCACTCCAGCCTGGGCGACAGAGCGAGACTCCGTCTCAAAAAAAAAAAGAAAGAAAATCTGCAAAGGTTACTCATTCCCCCAAAGTAAAAATCAAAGTCTTAACAATAATTTATAAGGTCCCATCTTATTTCCAAATTCCTTCTCACCTCATTGGCTCTTTGATCTTATCTCCTTTCACTTTTCTCCTTCTGTACTGTATTTCCAACACATGCTTCTTATTAAGAGCTTAGGCTGATGATATTTCCATTTTTTAGAGGATTCTTTAAATGTTTCCCCTAAGCTAAGTCCCTTACTTTGTTTACATTTTTTATCTAATCTCAATTTATCAGTGATGGCAAGGTCAAATAAACCCCCGCTGATATTCCAGATCACCTTTATCAAGTTTTGCTTTTTTCTGTTTTCAGTGTTCTTTGAATTGAATTGAATTCTTCATGTAACATTAATTTTTCAACCCACTGGAGTCTGAATTTGATACTCATGTTTCCTTGAACATATACTCCCTAGAGTCACTTTTAAGATGCCACCTTTTAGATCTCAATTCAAATGTCATTTACTCAGATGTTCCTATCTTAACTTTCAAATATCAATGAGAAAACATCTGTTACTCTTGGTTTCCACTGTTACTTTTCTAATTACTACTCATTATAATTTTTTTTCTTTTATGATTTTCTTCCCCACTAGATTGTAATCTACATTATCAACAATTTATATCTGTTATGTTTACTATTGGGTACTACTGGTAGAATATATACTGAAGAGTATATATTTACCAAAAGAGCGAAAGTGAAACCTCAAAGATATTTTAAGCTTATTTTTGGCTTCATTTGACTTTGGACCACTACTTCTTTTTGAGACCCATTACTCTCCCTGCTGTTAATACATTGCATTTTTTTTTTCTGACCAATATTTCTCTGTCTACTACATGCACTGTATTTTGACCCACCGCTTATGTTTTTGTTGTATACAATTCCATCCAAAGTCAAATAATTTTTCGTTCTACCATCTCCCTAGAAGATATCAATTGAATCTATGTCATAATCTAACTATATGGTAAGATTTCTCAAATATTTATCTATAATATATATATATAATATACAGTATGCAATATATATTAGTATATTATATTTGGCTTTGATATTATATATTTACATATTATATATATATATGTGTGTGTGTGTGTGTGTGTGTGTGTGTGTGTGTGTGTGTGTATCCCTCCAATTCACTTCCATGATAATGAGAGGCATAGAAACCTCCCCAAACTTGTAATATGTAAAATCCTGAACTCATGGGCTGGGCATGGTAGCTCACACCTGTAATCCCAGCACTTTGGTAGGGCAAGGCGGGTGGATCAGGAGGTCAGCAGTTCAAGACCATCCTGGCCAAGATGGTGAAACCCTGCCTCTACACAAATTAGCCGGGCGCAGTGGCAGACGCCCATAACCCCTGCTACTCTGGAGGCTGAGGCAGGAGAACTGCTTGAACCCGGGCGGCAAAGATCACGCCACTGCACCCCAGCCTGGGCGACAGACTTGAGACTCCGTCTCAAAAAAAGTAAGAAAAGGCCGGGCGCGGCGGCTCACACCTGTAATCCCAGCACTTTGGGAAGCCGAGGTGGGTGGATCACAAGGTCAGGAGATAAAGACCATCCTGGCTAACACGGTGGAACCCAGTCTCTACTAAAAACAGAAAAAAAATAGCCAGGCAAAGCCAGGCGTGGTGGTGGGCGCCTGTAGTCCCAGCTACTCCGGAGGCTGAGGCCAGAGAATGGCGTGAACCCAGGGAGCGGACCTAGCAGTGAGCCGAGATTGCGCCACTGCACTCCAGCCTGGGCGACAAGCGAGACTCTGTCTCTAAATTAATTAATTAATTAATTAATTAATTAATGTAAAAAAACCTGAACTGATGTTTGATGTTTTCCTTATACATTTTGTTTCATGCTTTTTCTAATTTGTCAGCACCACTATCCACTCAATTTCACTTCTAGCAAATCCTTTACTGCTGTCTACCTCTTAATCATCACATCTGTTTTACAAGTTTTTGTGCTTTTATGTCCTAAATATTACTCATTCTCTTTATTAGCCATGACGAAAGTGCATGATCAGAATACTATTCCCTCTCACTTGGACTACCACACAACTTCCTGACTGGTATTTCTGCCTGCAAACTTTTCTAGAATACAGTCTGATATAAGAGATTTTGCTTTAACACGTAGAAGAAATGGGTTAAACATGTACTCAATATGCCAAGTGTGGCGGCTCACACCTGTAATTCCAGCACTTTGGAAGGCCAAAATGGGAGAATTACTTGAGCCCAGGAGTTCAAGTCCAGCTTGGTCATCATATCCCATACCTTTACCAATAATAATAATAATAATAAATATATATCTATTTAATAACTTTTAACTCAGGGTAATGGATATTTTGCTTAGTGTCTCTGATCCTCAGTGCTCTGTGATATATTGGATAAACTATTACTTGCTTTTAGAACTAATTTTGGTTACATGTTAAAAATAATATGAAGTATTTTACACATAATCGGTTATTGATTATCTGTTAAGTTAATCTTTTTTTTTAAATTTCCATATATTAAATGTTTGCTGAAGAATGAGAAATAATGTACCTACAAAATATTCTTTTTGTAAAATGATCTTTGAGAATCCAGATGAGCCACGCCTAAGGCAAGTCCAATTTTAAATTAACACTGTGGTATTAGCACTTAATTAGGTGTCATAAGCTTCTATCTAGGGTTGTCACTTAATGCTTTACAAATTGGAAAGTTGAATAAGTCCCTGTTATTTCAATCTTGTAAACTTATCCATACAATGAGAAAGTAATATTTTGGTGATTATGAGGATAAATTAAAACCTACTTTGTTGCCATTTTTATGTCCATGAGTACTCAATATTTAGCTCTCACTTATAAATGAGAACATGCTGTATTTAGTTTTCTGTTCTTGCATTAATTTGCCTAGGATAATGGTCTCCAGCTGCATCCATGTTGCTGCACTAGGTACTCCTAGAAGTGGGAGAGAGGGAATGGTGCAACGGCTGAGAAGCTAACTGTTGAGTACTATGCTTAGTACCCGGGTGATGAGATCATTCATATCTCATACATCAGCATCAGGCAATATACCCAGGTTACAAACCTGCACGTTTACCCACTGAATTTTAAATAAAAACTGGAAAAAAAAAACTGTTTGGATAGAATTTTATTACTAAAAATCTATTTTTGTTGATCTTCTAGAATAGGAGAAAATTATTTTTGCTGATCTTCTAGAATAGGAGAAAATTAGTGTTAACAAGTGTAGAATTTAAGTTTAATTAATAAAAGCCTAATTTTTATATTTTTAAATTTTTTATTAAATAATTTTTATTAAATAATTAATAAAAGCCTAATTTTTATTTAAATTTTTGATTTAAATCTTAACTTCTTCTTTTGCTATATGATTTTTATTGGCTTCATGACCTCTCTAGGACTTCATTTTTTTAAATCTGTTAAATAAAATTATTGTAAACTTAAAAGTGAGAAAAAGCAATGGTAACTGCCCCTGAAATGGTATAATGTCAACAGTGTAATTACTAATTTTTATTAGTTGCCTACATTTTAAAATCTGATGTGAGATTATAAGTTATTGTTGTAAAATATAGTTGGTTTAAGTACAAATACATTTTAAATTTAAAAATTTTTAGATGATTTTCACAAACTCAATGCCAAAATATTATCATTTTACTTTTCATATAAATTTTCCCACACTTTACGTTTCAGTCTTAGAGCAAACTATTGTAATGATCTTTAGTGTATATACATTAAGATAGCAAATCAAAAGTCAACATTCATACTAAAGTTATATGATACAATAATGAATTGCATGATAGATATAAATTGCAAATAGATAAAGTTTTTGTGTAATTTGTTGTTTAAAGAGAAAAATTAAGAGAGTACTTGTAACAAATATTGTTGCAATATTGAAACGAGTAGTTCATTAAATGATTGGCAGAAAGTAAAAACCAGAAAGTAAGACATATTTAGGTAATGAACTGGACCAGTCTATTCAAGTTCATTTATTCTTAGACCTCCAATTCCTATGGATGGTTTCTTATTTTAGTCACATAGCCTTTGCATTTTTGCCTCAGCCAATCTCCCCAACAATCCAGCCTCATTTTAATTATTTGCTTCTGGGAGAAAAGAGTATTTCTTGACACCTCTTTTGATTTCATAAAAAAAAATCGTGTGTTATTATTTGATTAGTCCTCTGTATAAAAGTAATCAACAAGAAAATTAAGCTTATTTTTACAAGAAGATTATTTACACTTTGACACACTGTAGAAAATTTATGTTATTCTGGAGTCTCCGTTAATGCAACAATCAAATCCCTAAGGCCAGTTGCATTACGTTTTCTTCCATAAATGTTATGACATTTATTTTATATAACTCAACACTTGGACCAAAACTTAATATCCCAATGTGAAATAAATAGTGATTATATACATATCTATATACATATATATTTATATATTTATATATATTTATATATATTTCATATATATATCTTTACAAATATACACACATATATGTATATACACACACAAATATATAGAGATAAGATAAATATAGAGAGAAGAAATATATATTCTTAGATGCATTTCTATTGTATCTTCTCTTTATTCCATTTTCTTTGCATATTTCTCTAGATGTTTTTAGAGTAAGTTATAACTGCTTTGGAGGGCAAGAAGTAATAACAATCTACCTTGTATTAAATTGTTAGAATGTTATTATAAATATAATTATTTGATAGCTATCACCTATTGACATTTAACACACTTTCGTGTTGCAGTTTGCTTTAAGTTTGATTCCACATAGGAATAGAATGTGTTGGCAAGAATATTAAAATAGGAATTAGATGAACTGGATCCTGGAACTTTAACATTTCAAGATGTGAGTTTCTTTTTCAATTTGTAATAACATGTACAGCTTAATTTCTCTTATAAATTCAAAATTTTTCTGTACTTGCTTCCTTTTCACAGTCTCAGAATTACAGAATTACACATCACATGATATTCAAATAGCAACTTGCTTCAGAGAACTGAATGAATAAGGTATTATTTCAGGAGCTCATTAGACATTGTTTTGTATTACATGTGGAATCTACAATTCCCAGTAAATATTGTAATACAACTATTTAAAAAGAAAACATAAAGAAAAGCATTTCTTCTCAGCATAAGCGTCACAAAATAATTCAAAAGAGTTGGCTTTGGCTACATTATTTTTATGAGCTATAGGATGCAATAGGTTTCTTTGGAATGTGAACATATATTTGAGGTAATGTATTTAAGTTTTCAGTTTAACATTTGAAAAACTTCAACAATGACTACCTCTTTTTTAAGCAAGCTATAAAGAGCATCAGCCTTAAATTGTATACCTATCTGTTCCATTTGTTAACTTTTTATGAAACAAAAGAAACAGAGAAAAACTATGACATTCACTGATGAACTGTCCCTGAGTCATGCCGTCCTCTTCCTAAATCCCATTCTTTCTAGCTTGGTTTGTCCCTTCCTATAATAGAAAATCCCTTTTGTTTCTGGCCTTTGAGATTCTTGTCCACCTCCCTGTTATAACAGTCTCCTTTCCCCTATTAGAAGAGTCCTTTTCTCAATATCACAATAATCCTTTCTCATAAATTCTAAATCCAGATTTGATTTTATTTGAAAGTTTTTATTATTGAATTATATTAAACATTTTGCTTGAGAGATAATATGTCTCTCTACATCTATAAACATAAGGAATGTAATTATCTGGTGTCTAACAATGAATATGGCTGTGTAAACACAAATTGATGCAGTTGCCGTGACTTTCCCTCAAATTTCCCTTTAAACCACTTTTTTGTGGTTAAATTTTAACAAAAATCTTAACCATAAACTTGAGGTTCTCAAAGTCCAATTAGGAGCTAAGCAATATATTTTTCTGTAAGGGTAACTTTCCGAACATACCTATTAATTATGCTATAAAAATTACATTACAAGTTGAGTGCATAATCTAGAAGGGTGAATGCCCTAGAGAATATTTTAATGCCCCATTTTAAATAATCTTTTCCTTCCAAATCAAGTTTAAAATTAACCTTTCCTTCAAGGCCATCCCATTATTCCACGGAGGTTACATTATCTATAAGTTCCTCCTGCTCTCCCTCTCCTATACTTGACACCATTTATTTCTACATATTATTTAACTGGCTGTGTGGCAGAGCAGAAAGAACTTTTGAAATAGAATCATATAAGCTTGGGTTAACCTACAGGCTCTGCCATTCATTTTCCATTTCTACTTTGGCAAAGAATATACCCTGTCTATTTACAAAATGGAGGTAATAAATCTATCTTGCAAGATTGGTGAGAAGATTAACTAAGATAAAGATGCAAGACTTTGCAAAAAGCAATTGGTTTTTAATAAACAATGTTCCCTGTCTCTTCCCCGGAGTGATTTGCCTATGACTTTATAGAAACACTGAGGAAGCTCTTGCTTCGTGAAGTCTGGATAGAAAGCCATGAATATTGTTAAAAGATAGAATAGCCAATAACATTTTTACTGCTCTCTGCATGAAAGCATTTAGTTAATTTTCATTTTCCTCTAGGAGAGTACATAGACAGCATTATTAACATAAATCTGGAAGAATTTTCCAAATCACTTTCTATATAATGCTTCTTACCACAATTATCATTCCTTCCCTCTATATTATTTAGAAACATGAAATGTAAGCAGTTTATTTCATTTTCCACTGTCAACATCATGTACAGTTCTGCTAATTTCTTTTTTGAAATTAGCAAAACTAATACTACTAAAAAATGGCGGGAAAAAAGCAATATTTATTGTGGCCAACAAGATAACATTTCTTAAGTAAAACAAGTTATCTATATTACTCCTCTTCTCCTCCCACCCTTTTCATTAGGGGTTCTTTTGTTTTGCTTCTGTTTTGTTGTTGTTGTTTAGATTCTACATCTACAGGAAATAAAAGCACTTGCTGGTCAGGCTTGGTGGCTCATGCCTGTAATCCCAGCACTTTGGGAGGCTGAGGCAGGTGGATCACTTGACGTCAGAAGTTCGAGACCAGCCTGGCCAACATGGTGAAATCTCATCTCTACTGAAAATACAAAAAATTATATTTTGATATAATTGTTTAATTTAAAAAATAAAATTGGTGCATGGTGGCACATGCTTGTGATTCCAGCTACTTAGGAGGCTGAGATATGAGAATCACTTGAACCCGAGAGGTGGAGGTTGCAGTGAGCAGAGGTCATACCACTGCACTCCGGCTTGCATGACAAAGTAAGACTCTGTATCAAAACAACGACAACAACAACAAAAAATACTTTCTTAGTGATTTCTATATTGGTATTTACTTGGATTTTCCTGATGACTAATGATGTAGAGCAGGGGTCCCCAACCCTCCTTGGAAATGGAACACACAGCAGGAGATGAGTGCTGAGTGGTCAGCAAAACCAACATTACTGCCCGAGCTCCACCTCCTGTCAGATCAGCAGCTGCGTTAGATTCTCAGGGGAGTGCAAACCCTATTGTGAACTGCACAGGCCAGAAATCTAGGTTGTGTGCTCCCTATGAGAATCTAATGGCTGATGATCTGAAGTGAAATAGTTTCATCTCAAAACGATTGCCTTGGCCGGGCGCCGTGGCTCACGCCTGTAACCCCAGCACTTTGGGAGGCCGAGACTGGCGGATCACGAGGTCAGGAGATCGAGACCATCCTGGCTAACATGGTGAAACCCCGTCTCTACTAAAAATACAAAAAATTAGCCAGGCGTGGTGGCGGGAGCCTGTAGTCCCAGCTACTCGGGAGGCTGAGGCAGGAGAATGGCGTGAACCCGGGAGGCGGAGTTTGCAGTGAGCGGAGATCACACCACTGCACTCCAGTCTGGGCGACAGAGCGAGTCTCCCTCTCAAAAAAAAAAAAAAAAAAAAAAAAAGATTGCCTCATCGCCCCATCGATGGAAGAATGTTCTGCCATGAAACCAGTACCTGGTGGTGCCAATAAGGTTGGTTGGGAACCACTGCATTAGGCACTTAAATTGTGAAATGTGATGTGACTTTCATCCATTCATTCAACATCTACTGTCTTCCAGTCTATATTCAAATTTAGGAGAATGACAATCTATATTCCGAAGTACTTGTTCCCCCACACACTAGAAAGTTTCAGTAACTTCACAGACTCATCAAGACTAGGTATTACCTATCATTTTAATGGCTACCATTCTGATGAGAGAATTGCATTGCTATTTTAGGTTCTTAATATGAAATATAGTTTTAATATTAATGGTAAAAAGGCTTAGAACTGGTCCGGCGCGGTGGCTCACGCCTGTAATCCCAGCACTTTGGGAAGCCAGACAGGTAGATCACGACGTCAGGAGATCTAGACCATCCTGGTTAACATGGGGAAGCCCGTCTCTGCTAAAAAAAAAAAAAAAAAAAAAAAAAAAAAAAATTAGCCGGGCATGGTGGTGGGCGCCTGTAGTCCCAGCTACTCGGGAGGCTGAGGTGGAAGAATGGCGTGAACCCGGGAGGCGGAGCTTGCAGTGAGCCGAGATCGCGCCACTGCACTCCAGCCTGGGAGAGAGCCAGACTCCATCTCAAAAACAAACAAACAAAAAGTTAGAACTGTTTCATACGTATGGGTTATTTGGATATTGTCTTTTGTAAAATGCCAATACATCAATACATGTCCCTTATATATTTTTATTGATAATTCTTCCTGATTTAAAAATATAGATTAATAAAAGACCTTCTTATTTTATGGATATGGGACCTTTTATCTGTGAGTTGTAATTATTCTCCCTTCTATTACTTTTTTTTCACTGTTCTGATAAAAAGAAGTGCATTTTAATGTAGTCTAATTTATCAGGTGTTTACATATGCATGTTTTATTTACAGGTGTTTACATATGCATGTGTTTGTGTATTGTTCAAGAAATGTTTGCTTACCCCAAGAAATGACTGTATTTCCTCTAACACCTTCTATAAGCTTTACTGGTTTAGCTTTCAAATTTACATATATATTGGACTGGGAATTGATTTGTGTGTGGTGTGGAGTAAGTGTCAAATGCCATTTGCTTTCCATATAACATTTATTGAAATTTATTAGATGATTAACCTTTCTTCAATACTATGCTACTTTTGTCAAAAATCCATTGTCTTATATATGGCTGTCTGTTTTTAAGCTCTTTATTCTTTGCCACTGATCTACTCTTCAGTTCTGGTACCCATAACACAGTAACTTAATATGGTTCCATAATAAGTCTTTACAATTGAGAAAGTAAACTCCCCTTACCCCATTATTTATTTTCAAGATTGTTTTAGCTATTCTTTAAATCCCCAAATAAATTAAAAGAGCTTGTTAATAGCCAAACAAACAAGCAAATAAAAAACCCATGCACAAACAATGAGGTTTTGTTTGGGATTATGCTCTTTTAATTTTTTTTGTTTTGTTTTTGTTTTTTGTTGTTGTTGTTGTTTTAAATAATGGTGTCTTTATAATATTGAGCGGATCAACCCATAAATTTGGTGCATCTTTACATTTATAAAGGCCATTAACATTGCTTAGTTGTACTTTATGTTTTTCTGAATACAGTTTTTCCTATGTAAATGATGCTTTTAGATGTCATTTTAAATGGTTGTATTTTCCTAATTTATTTCTATTTATATTTAGAGTGCATAATATGCACATTTTTATATGTTGACCTTATACCTGGCAATCCTACTAAATTTACTAACATAACGATGCCAATAATTTATTGTATTTCTAGATGTTCTGCTTTCGATGTTATGCCATTGGAGAATATTGTTTTATTTATTCTTTTCACTTCCTAAAATATCTTTTTCTTTTACATGAATGGAACTTCAAGTACATCACTGAATAGAAGAGGTGATAAATAAGCCTTCTTATCTAATTTCCCATCATAAAATGTAAGTTCTGTCTGGCACATCACCATTAAGTATGTCATTTTCTGTATTTTTTGTTGTTGTTGTTGACATCCATTATCAAATCAGACAAAGCCCTTTCTATTCCTAGCTTGATAAGTCTTTTTATAATGTTAGGAACAGTGGTTAAGTTTTATTCTTGCTTCATAGTACTCGTTTTACTGTCTCTGTCTTTTTCATTTATAGAAAGTGGTTAGTCAGATATAGAGTGTTAAAATGTAGTTGTTTTAACAGTACACTTTTTAAATCCTAATTCAATGCTGAAAAATAACCACATCCATAATCTGGAGCAGAATTTTCAGATTGCATGAATGTAATTGTCATTTTTTTAACTTCTTTCCTTCCATAAATTACCACATTTCATTTTATTTACCAGATTGGCAACAATATAATAAGTAATATGTATGAACATTATTACAGTGTTGTTGGTTTTACAATTTAAGAAGGAAGCAATGAGTTTAGTCATCATCGTTAGCATCTGTTATTGTTTTATTTGTATAACTATATAATTTCTTGCAAAATAATATTTTATATTAAAAAATTTATGCTTAGTTCAATTTTAGTATTTAATAACATTTTTCTTAAAAATAGCACTATAATGTAATAAAGTGGTAATATGAACTCCATTGCATATGACAATTATAAAAACTTCTAACATTTTTCATGATCCTGTTGCCTAGATACAATATGAAGCCACTTTTTTCTTTTATCTGTGTTTCCGCAAAGCCAGCATTTCTTCTATACTTCTTGCTTTATTTTACCCCTTTGCAATGATCGCTTTCTAATATGTTGTATTTTTCTCAAGTATTTTATTTTTCTTCTTTCCCTCCTAAAATGTAAGTTCCATATGAGCATGTATGTTTGTCATTTTGTCACTGATATACCCTGGCACTGAAAACAAATAATTAGAATAGTGAGAAAGAATTTAAAGACAGTTTCAAATTGTCTAGCATGGGTATCATAGGATTACTAGAATAATACTTTCCTGGGAAGATACATGAAAAATGTAACATTTGTTTGTTTTTGTTTTCGGTTTTTTTTTTTTTTTTTTTTTTTTTTTTTTTAGTCAGTGGCAACAGTGGGATAAATTGGAGGTATTCAAGTTGTAGAGCTAACTGCTCACATGTTGTTTCAGACTGACACTATTATAGCAGCATGGTTGATAATTTTTATTGCGTTTTTAATAGTCTTTAATTTAGTTAACTGTAACATTACTCTGGTAGGCAAAGCAAGTGTTACTTTGTAATCTACTCCATTACTACTGTAATAGATAGTGTTATTCTTTCTATTTTAGCATGAGAAAACTAAAATTTAGAGAGATTAGGAAACAATCTCAAGTTGCATATTAGACAAACTAGGATTCAAATCCATATTACTATCATGGAACATCAATCCATCAATCCATACCATCCTGGTTTGTAAACATGGCTGATTTTTTAGACTTACTGCTAAATTTTCAAAATATATACTATAATCTACATGAAATGATTCCAATTTTAAGGGTCTGGAATGGAGTCCAAGTATCTATACTTTTTAGGAAGTTCCCCAGATGTACTAATAAGTAGCCTGATTGCGAAATCCAAGACATGCTTGATGGTTTTACTTTTCCCAACTCGGTTTAGGCCAAATAGAGAAAGTTATTTTAGCAGTACAACTAAATTAAGACAATGAAGAAGGCAAAAAGTAATTCTGATAGTATAAGAAGCTGTAAACAATAGAACTTAACAGAATTTTATATTTAATTACTGGGTCAGTCAGAGTTCAATTAGCAAAGCATGGATCACCACAGATATTATGGAATACGGATTTATACATTACAAAACTACGGAAGAGCTAGAAAGGTAAAGGTCTGGAAAGGGGGTTAGAAAGATTAGACAGAGGTCAGTAACTAGCCCTGGTATAGGTGATAAAATTGGGGTTTTCAGGGACACTAGAAGCTGTATTCTCTATCTGCTGGAAAAGAATTCTGACAGTAGCATGGTACTAAAGTATGTGGTAGAATGTTCGTTCTTTGTGACTACTGCTTTCCTGAATTTGCAAATAGATGGGTCTTTGAGCTAATGGTGAATGTTATATCAGCAGGACGAGCACTTAGAAAAGAGCAGGTAGAAATGCAGAAAAGAGCAGAGGCAAAGTAGTTTCAACTAGGCCATCCTTATCAGCCTTTCATTTTCTCTAACTGACAAAACTTTTAGAGAAAAATGATTTCTTCTTTACTGCTGCCTCCAAAATCTTGCATACTTTCACTTTTGACCAACTCTCTTCTAGAATGGGATTCTGGGAACATAGATTTTAATAACCTTATTGATATTAAAATAGTCCAATAAACGTGGTATTAGAAAGGTCAGAGATATGCACAGTCCTAAAAAACAATGAGATCATGTCCTTTGCAGCAACATGGATGCAGCGGGAGGCCATAATCTTAAGCAAAGCAATACAGGAATAGAAAACCAAATACTACATGTTCTCACTTACACATAGGAGATAAGTATTGGGTATTCACAGACATAAAAATATCAACAATGGATGCTGGGGAGTACTAGAAGGGAAGGGAGAGGGACAAGGGTTGAAAAACTGTTGGGTACTATGCTCACTACCTGGGTGATGGGATCAGTCATACCCCAAACCTCAGCATCACGTAATACACCCATGTAACAAACCGGCCTCGTGTACATGTTGAATGTAAAATAAAAGTTGAAATTATGAAAAAAAAAAAGTCAAAGTTGGATAATGATGCCTAAGGTAAATTGCAAAATTTTAAGAACTAAGAATACTGAATTAAATAAAACAGGTCAGAACTGAGGTATGGATTGGTAGTAAATTTAATGCATTCTTCTTTCTAATTCTCTATTTCCAATTTTACATCCTGGTTAGTATTTACTGATGATAACTAATAGAAATAGAAATAATTGCAAAGCTAGAAAATAATAAAACATATTGAAGTTTTCTGGTATCTGTATATTCTTTCATAATATTGGGATAACAAAATTTCCTTCTATGACTTTTTGGTGTTACATAAATGAAAAAATGATTTTTTAGATTTTTTTCTATCTCTTACATGCTACAGCTTCTGTCCTGATACACAATTGAGCAGTTATCTGACTATGAGACATAACATAATTTTGACTTTTATTGATATTTCTATTTACATTATTTTATTACTCTAAATTTCATCAATTGTGTATATATACATATATAACTGTATATTTTAGATATAATATATACAAACATATATAAATATATAAACATGTATAAACATATTTATACATGTTTATATATTATATATATAAATATATGTATAGTGCATCTAGGCTTTTCATACAATTTTAAAGGGGTATTTTAAAATATTAGATGATTTTTAATTTGAAGACTATAAATTGTCTTTCACACATTTTCTTTTACATTTCCTTCTCATTGAGGTAAGCTGCTGGATATTGGTTTTTCTCATATAAATTTTAATTACAGGCCGTGCGCGGTGGCTCAAGCCTGTAATCCCAGCACTTTGGGAGGCTGAGACGGGCGGATCACGAGGTCAGGAGATCGAGACCATCCTGGCTAACACGGTGAAACCCCGTCTCTGCTAAAAAAAATACAAAAAACTAGCCGGGCGCGGTGGTGGGCGCCTGTAGTTCCAACTACTCGGGAGGCTGAGGCAGGAGAATGGCATGAACCCGGGAGGCGGAGCTTGCAGCGAGCTGAGATCCGGCTACTGCACTCCAGCCTGGGCGGCAGAGCCAGACTCTGTCTCAAAAATAAATAAATAAATAAATAAAAATAAATTTTAATTACAGTAGTAATCACATTTCTCAAAAACTGGTTTGATAACTTAATATTCCCAAGTAGTTATACATTCATTCTTACATATTTAACTATACTTTTCTCACTCGACTCAAGAATATTACTTTTTTTTCTGTTTTAAAAATTTTTTTATTAAGATTATATAATCTAAAAAAGACCTGAAAGTTCCAGTGCAAGAGAAGATACAGGAATCAGTCAATGAAAATTGGGATTGACAACAGGTATAAGTCTAAAAGAGGTGTACTTCAATTCAGATCTTAAGCCAGGACCAGAAATTAAAGTTAAACTGTATTTGTTGAGCAATTCTAAGATACATAAACCATAGGAATTAGGAGGAAACATTCAGAAAGACCACTAGTTAATTCAGTTAACTTTCTGTTAATAGAAAATGCTAATTAATGATAAGAATTTATTTTTAAGATCAGGCTTGAAAGTGAATATGTACTTACCCAAAATTTCACATTCTGTCCTACATTATCATATGTGTTTGCTTTTCTCTTTTCAACAAAGCTCCTGTTCACAGAGAGCTCGTGTCATTTCTTTGTTGAATCCTGTCACCTCTGCCAATAGTTTATCACAGGGATGTGATAAAACAATTTTAAAATAACTCAGTTGGGTGCGGTGGCTCATGACTGTAATCTCAGCACTTTGGGAGGCCAAGGTGGTCAGATCGCTGGAGCCCAGGAGTTCAAGACCAGCCTGGGTAACATGGTGAAACCCCACTCTACTAAAAATACAAAAATCAGCACATGTGGTGGTGTGTGCCTGTTGTCCTGGCTACTTGAGAGGCTGAGGCAGGAGAATTGCTTGAACCCAGAAGGCGGAGGTTGCAGTGAGCTGAGATTGTGCCACTGCACTCCAGCCTGGGCAAAAGAGCGGGACTCTGTCTCTGAAAAATAAAATAAAATAAAATAAAATAAAAAAATAAATAATAACTCGTTGTTAAGTAAACAAATATATAAAATAATACCTACAGTGTAATACATAAAATACCATGAGAAAAACAAAACAAAGTTTAGAAATGTACCCGTAGATAAAAGTCAAACAATAGAATTTAAATTGTATGTTTCACAGTGAAAGCAGTTACTATGTTTCAAAGTTTTTATTTTAATTTTTTGGATATGGATTCTCACTCTGTGGCCCAGGCTGGAGTGCAATGGCACAATCTCGGCTCACTGCAAGCACGGCCTCCGGGGTTCACGCCGTTCTCCTGCCTCAGCCTCCCGAGTAGCTGGGACTACAGGCGCCCGCCACCACGCCTGGCTGATTTTGTTTTTGTTTTTTTAGTAGAGACAGGATTTCATCGTGTTAGCCAAGATGGCCTCAATCTCCTGACCTCCTGATCTGCCCGCTTCAGCATCCCAAAGTGCTGGGATTACAGTTGTAAGCCACTGCGCCCAGCCTTTATTTTAATTTTAATCAAGATTTTCCATATGTTTTCATACACTTATTTGGTTTCATGATAATACATCTATTTTCTCTGATGCTTTATTTCAAATGAATATGAAAATCAATTACTTGTGAATTAAAAATATTGAATGCAGTTGAAATAGAATGTTCACATAAAGTTTGCAAACCGAAGTATAATTCTAAGGGATGACTAAATTTAAAGTATATGGACTTTATGAAAAATTAAACTGAGACCTGATATTACTAAGTTGTTGATATAATGTTCTGTCTTCAGTGTATTCAATTGAAAATTTCTGTCACTAGTCTGACAATGTGTATCTGTGCTAAAACAAACAAACAAAACTGCTGCTGTTCTTTAAAAATGGAAATATCTCACTACTACTAACAAATAACATAGGACACAGTTGTCAAATATTAGATGAGGTCACAGAAGAAAGAGAAAATGTCATTTGGACAAGCTTTCAGAGAAGGGATAAAACTTCAGTGAAGCACAGGAATATCCGAAACAAAATTTCTGCTGTGGTGTCTTGTCATGAATATAGCTTTTTTGCTCATTTGCATTTTTTCATAAATATCATAATTTTTAAAGCTATTTCCTTTGAAAAAATATAAAAGTAATAGTATTTATATATTCTTGAGGGATTTTCTACATGTAACATTTTGTGTAGATTGATTTGCAATACCACTGAAACTATCAGTCTGTGAGCAAAAGTGAAATTATCTAGGAATATTTATATGTGATTTTTACAGTTTCTCATTTATTCATTTATCTACAAACTCATAGATACTAGCTTATGGCCCTCTGTTGTAAGCCAGGCACTGTTCTAGGAACTGAGGATACAAGAAAAACCTGTTTTCATACATCCTAGACATTTATGAAAATATAGAATATATACAAAATAAAAATTAAATTATAAAGCAGAGTCTCTCAGCATCATCATTATTGATATTTAGAGCCAAATAATTATTTGATGTGATGAGATCATGTCCTGAGTACTACAGCATGTTAACAGAAACCCTGGATCAACCCAGTAGATACTAGAATTCCCTTCCCTATGAAAGGGAGAAAACAAAAAGTGAAAACCAAAAACATTATTAACGTCTCCTGGGGGGAAAGTTTATCCCATCTGAAAAGCATAAAGGCAATAAATAATTAATAAAGGTAATAAATGGTTTGGATAACAATAAAAAAATAGATTTTTTTTCTTGGAATGGTGATTTAGGATCACAGTTTTTTCCATTTGTGGCTCAACTCAGAGATCACTTTCCACCAGAGAACCTAAAAAGAAACAAGAGTGCTGGGAAACATAATACAAAATTGAATAACTTGTTCCTAAGAACAAATCCATACCAGAGAAAAGGAGGATAAATCTTCCATAAACTGTTGGCTATCACTTCCTTAGCTAGCAAGGGCAGAAACCACTTTGGAAGGCTAATGCAGTATCCAGAAAGTATGTAAAGATTTTAATGTGATGCTATTCCAACTTCCCTCTGTATTTGCATTTTTCATATTCTGCAACACTTTATTTTAGACATCTTTGGATTTTTTTTCCTCATTTACTTACTAATAATTTTCAGAAAATGGCATCATCTTTGAATAATTGGGCTATTTGTCTACATTAATTTATCTCCGCCCTCTATTGATGTCTCTCAGAAATAAGGAGTTCATTCATAAGGCATAGGGCCATGGCAAACGGTGTAATGTGTAATGAAACTAAAGCATAAAAGAATCAAACTAAAAACCCTTTCCTGTTAAACACGTTCCTTCTTGAAACTAAAATAATCGGCTTCAGATTGTCGTCTATATAATCTAGAGGACAGTCATTCAAATATTAATGTTCATATCTGGGCAAGAGTATAAACTAAAATAAACACTTAATAATATGTACATATCTAATTATTTAAATATATATACTCATAAAATTTTTAAATGTAGGACTGAATTTTATATCAATAATTATTTAAGCTCTTATATTTATTATTTCCATCTTATCATCTCTAAAATAGATAATATTTTTGGAAATATTTAGACAATTTTTCTTCCATATTAAGGATTAATTGCCTGAACACAAAATCTCTAACTCAACAATGAATGACAAAAATCATGAAGTAGGGAATTGAAATGGTCAAGTTATCAGTAACAGGAGGAGGTGAGTAATAAATTAGTTATTTTGTAATAGATTCCTCTCACTCTATTATAGGCAGCATGCTAAATTTTTTATGTTTTATTCAGTAGCAAAAAAGTATTTTGGTTCACTTTTTAATGAGCAATGCAAAATAGTTATAATTGAAGAAACAATATATGGGGAAAGTTATTCCACTCTATTCTCTAAAATTAACAATTTAATCCTTTAAAGCAGGAAATTTTTATCTAGATCTTTTAATAATCTTTCTTTCATTTTCCTGTCACCACAACTCCTTCAATGCACATACAAGGACCTCCAGCTATTGAATTGAACCAGTCTGCGGGCATATATTCCTCTCAAGTGGTGCTGTCGAAAACAGACTTGCAAATCCTTGTGATATTATATGAAATATTGTTGAGGATAATGCTAATTATATTATATAATTTGATTTATATGATTACTCATAAGTAAAATAAAGCCTAATATTGTCTCTCTAGAATAGCAAACCTTTTGATATTATAGGTATTAGATACTTTGCGATCATCATCAATTTCCTCTTTACTAATAGAACTCATGGGATTGTAAAGACAAAATTTGTATTCTAATCATCACACGTATACAGTTGACCCTTGACCAGCACAGGTTTGAACTGTGTGAGTCGACTTATATGTGGATATTTTTCAATAAATATGTTAGAAAATCTTTTAGAGATTTTCCACAATTTCACAAAACTAAGACAAACTCTAAGGCCTAGTAATAGTTAAAAAATTAAGACAATATTAGGTATATCATGAATGCATAAAATATACATGGATACTAGTATATTTTATCATTTACTACCATAAAATATACACAAATTTATTGTAAAAAATTACCATTTATCGCAGCACTTTGGGAGGCCGAGACGGCGGATCACAAGGTCAGGAGATCGAGACCATCCTGGCTAATACGGTGAAATCCCGTCTCTACTCAAAATACAAAAAAATTAGCCGGACGTAGTGGTGGGCGCCTGTAGTCCCAGCTACTGGGGAGGCTGAGGCAGGAGAATGGCGTGAACCCGGGAGGCGGAGCTTGCAGTAAGCCAAGATCGCGCTACCGCACTCCAACCTGGGTGACTGAGCAAGACTCCGTCTC
The DNA here is from genome assembly GCF_037993035.2 of Macaca fascicularis. Taxonomy (NCBI): domain Eukaryota; kingdom Metazoa; phylum Chordata; class Mammalia; order Primates; family Cercopithecidae; genus Macaca; species Macaca fascicularis. Next base: position 34,412,122 of record NC_088379.1, on the reverse strand, counting down.
AAAAAAAAAAAAAAAAAAAAAAAAAAAAAAAAAAAAAAAAATTTACCATTTATCAAAACTTACACAAACACAGAGCATACATGGTGCCCTTTGCAATAGAGATAATGTAAACAATAAAATGAACAGTAATACATACTGTCTGCTGTACTAATTTCATAGCCATCTTCTGTTGCTATTGCAGTGAGCTCAGACATTGGGAGTATCCACTAATATGCTGTGTTATGCTAATCATATCCACGTGAGCGGTCAGCCATTCTAGTAAATTGCTATTGCAGTAAGATGTCCTCTCTTGCAGTTCTCAAGTATTTTCCATTGTTAGTGCAATACCGTAAAGCTTAAATAACACATAAGAACCCTATAACATGCAGGTAATGATTGATGCTGGTAATGTTCCTAAAAATCAGAGAAAAGTGTTGACATTCAAAGAAAAAACTGAATTGCTTGATATGTACCATAGATTCAGGTCTGCAGCTGTGGTTGCCCCCATTTCAGGCAGATGGTTTATCTTGTAGAGATGACATAAAATTATGATACTGGTAAGTAAATATTCTCTCTTCCTTATGATATTCTTCAATTTTTATTTTAATTTCAAGGGTACATGTGCAGGGTGGGCAAGTTTGTTTTATAGGTACGCTTGTGTCATGGGGGTTTGTTACACAGATTATTTCATAATTCAAATATTAAGCCTAGTATCCATTAGCTATTTTTTCCTGGTCCTCTCTCTCTTCCCACCTTCTACCCTGTAAGAGGCCCTAGTATGCATTTCTCACCTCTATGAATCCATCTGTTTTTCATTATTCAGTTTCCACTTATAAGTGAGAACATGCCATATTTGGTTTTCTGTTCCTGCATTAGTTTGTTATGGATAAAGGCCTCCAGCACCACTCATGTCCCTACAGAGAACATAATCTTATTCTTCTTTATGGCTGCATAGTATTCCAGAGTGATGTATGTCTGTGCTACATTTTCTTTATGCAGTCTATCACTGATGGGCATTTAGGTGGATTTCATGTCTTTGCTATTGTGAATAGTGCAGCAATGAGCATACAGGTGCATGTGTCTATATAACAGAGTGATTTATATTCCTTTGGGTATATACTCAGTAATGGAATTACTGGGTTGAATCGCATTTCTGTCTTTAGGTCTTTGAGGAATCACCACACTGTCTCCCACAATGGTTGAACTAATTTACACTCTGACCAACAGTGTATAAACATTTCTTTTACTCCACATCCTCACCAGCATCTGTTATTTTTTTACTTTTAAGTAATCGTCATTCTGACTGGTGTGATATATTATCTTATTTTGGTTTTGATTTGCATTTCTGTAATGATCAGTGATGTTGAGTTTTTTTCACATGATTGTGGGCTGTATGTATGTCTTTTCTTGCTTTCTTCATTGTAAGAATACAATATATAATATGTATGACATACAAAATAATTGTTAGTTGACTGTTTTTGTTATAGATAAGGCTTCCAGGGAGCAGTGAGGTTATTAGTAGTTAAGGCTTTGGGAAGTCAAAAGTTATATGAGAATTTTTGAGTGTGCAAGGAGCTTGGTGCCTCTCACAACCACGTTATTCAAGGGTAAACTGTATGGGTTTTTGTTTTCTTGCAGTACCCTCACTTTTAGTGGTATTTTAAGGCCCTACCTTACTTTTCTTAGTCTTTTCTAATTTCAATTTATATTATTATGTTATATATCATACGTCTCTACTCAGCCTTAAGTATTTCCAAACCACCAATATACACAAGTAAGGTAAAAAAGAAAGTAGATTGTTTGGATTATGTTCTAAAAACCCAAGTAACCATGTGTTAATTTATACAGATAAGAAATATTTTTGCCCCATGTATAGGGCTTAAGTCAATATTTACCTGTTAGTTGAAATATGTATTTTTTCTTTAAACTGGATACATCAAGAAAATTTAACTAAAACAACACAAACAACAAGAACAACAATAAGAACAACAACGAAGCTATTCCCTGTATTCCATAATTTCATCATGTGCCTCAACTTAGTAACACACTAGTGGATCACTAGGACTCACAACTTTCTATCATAGCCACAATTTTTAGTGTACTGTTCTTCACTTTATTCCAGTATGTAGCTCAATTTTCACCTTACTAGACAGCATTCCACATACTCCTGCCTGATATTTACTTTAAAGATGACTGCTTTTTAAATTATTATTAAAATAAAGCATATTCCAACCAAAACTCTATAAAATATGATAAACACAAATAACTACCTTTTCAACATGTGTGTATGAAACTTTCCAAACACTCCTATGAACATCTGTGCTATGAACAGATTAGGATACATACATTTCATAGAAACTGTAAACCCTACAGTAAATACTTTGTAATTCCCTCCTTTCATTCACAATTTTTTTCCAATATCATTAAGCACCCTCCCTCAGCTATTTAATGGCTACAAATCAGACTACTTAGATGACTTACTATAATGCATTTAGTAAATCTGCCATTGTTCAGTGATTTAAATAATTCAGCAATAGAAGCAATGCTTTGACTGTTATCTAATAGCTTAAAATTTGAGCTGATTGTTTCTGAAAAATAAGTTGTTTGAAGTGGAATTACTGAAGCAAAAGTCATGCCGAATACTAAAATTTTCACATATCAATTGCTTGAAAGATTGCACCAATTTTAAGTACTTTTGTTCCAGATTGTTCTTGTGATACTGACATCTTTATCACATTGCTACCTAGCTCAAGAATCATTACTGATTATGTGAAGCCAATGTCATACTCCTCAATTTGCCACTAGAAAACATTTTGTGCAGATTTATTTTATACAGTTTTCATTTTATCCTAGCTATTGCCTAAGGCAAGAAAACTAATTTTCTAATATTTTCATGCATAATTTGTTTTATGCGTGCATTCATTCATATTGTCACTCGACCTATACTTCACAGATACTATCAATTAAAATTATGTATTTACATGAAGCCTCATCTCAAGTATAACCCACAATCCATTTAAAATTAAAAATACATAAAATCTTGTAACGGCAAGAGCCATGATCTCCAACTTTGTAATTCCAATGGTGATGGTGATGACCATATAAACCTAGAAAAGTTTAAGAATTATAAGGAAGATTATATTTGGTGAGTACCTACTCTAGGGTAAGCACAAAACCTAATTTTGGCATAGTCAATATGGGAAAACTAATTTGCAAATTAGTTTTGAGAAATAGTTGAAGAATGGCGTGAACCCGGGAGGCAGTTGATTGAAGAGTTGATTTTAACATAGCAACTCTGATTTCAATTAAGTGTATCAATTATTTCAAATGACTACCTCATAACTAAAGTTGTGAATTCCATTTATATAACAGGAATAAAACTTTTTAAAAATAATTTTTATAATATATTTCAAAACCCGCAGTATCAGCTAGAAACAGGGCAAGAACCATACCTGAATGTTATCTTTGACTCCACAATATTTAGCGTAGTATCTAATGTATTACTAAGTCCTAAATGAATTTCTGATGATAAGATAAAGCATTTTAACATTACTGTCAAGGAAATATAGTCTAATTTTTATTTTGCTTTGTGTTTCTTGTCTGTTTATCAAATATAATAACTGGAAACCAGTGGCTCAAAACTGTGTAACTGGTCAGGTAAATATCAAGGTTTCAGCTTTAACAGGCAAAAACATATATACATTTTAATGATTTTTTTAATATTTAGCTCCAAACAATGAAAGAAAATCACAAAAGAAACTTTTTAAACATTACTAAGATAAAATAATATAACTATAATTTAGGCAATCCCTTTAAGCCCAGCATGAGATCTTGTTGAGCTAAAATTCTAGAGGAAAATAGTATAAATAGAGAGGGCAGCATTATAAAATATTTTCATTTGATGCAACTCATTTCAGTGTGGAAAAATTTCTTTAGCACAAAATCTATTTAAATTAATTCAGAAATACCTCCAAAATAGATTTATTTTTTAAATGCTATAAGATGTGAAAATAAATTCTGTTTTAATAAAGAGAATTTCTTAAAACCTAGGGGAGGAGAGACACCAAATAATTTAGACAAGCACAGATTTTTTTCATAATCCTCAGCAGAATAAATCACATTTTTTTAAATTATTCCTACAAATGCAACTTTTATTTGGAAAGGGTTTTTCTAATCAGGAAATAGCAAAAAAAAAAAAAAAAAAAAAAAAATCTAATTAGCTAAAGATCTACCAAGCATTATTAAAACTGATAGCAGTGTTATTATGAAATACATATGTATAATTAGAAGTCATAATGTATTTGGAGAGGGTAAATTAATGATGTAACTGCAGTGTGCTATTGTATTTGACCATCTTTGCTATCCATCATTGTTACAAAAAAACAGTCTATAAACAAATCTATTCATTTATAGGAAACAATCAACAAAGACGTGCTCTACCAACTGATTTGCACAGCTTTCTACTTGTAAATTATATGTATAATTTCAGCTAGAGACATAATTTAAGGCTACATTAAAATGCATAGAAAATAAATGGTTAGTATTATTTACTATAAAATCATATTAAATATCTATTAATGCCATTTGAGATCATTAACATTTTTGTGAAATGAGTTGTAACTTATTGCAAAAAAAGATATTATTTTTAACATATTATAAAATAGGAAAAGCTTACTAGAAAATTAATAGGGACTCATAATACTTTTACTCAGAGACTTTTTTTAAACCCTCAAAAAATTTAAATATTTTTTCTGTTTCTATAACATTGGTTATATTAATATGTTAATATAAACTTACTTATATTAATAACTATATCATATTAATATACAATATAGTTCATAATGTTAATTTTATTGCATGTAAAATATAGATATTAAAATATTAAAATTTCCATATTTTTATGTGTTTTTAGACAGATATATGAGGATCAACACACAATTGAAGACCTTTAATCTGGCCTCATTTCCTCTCCTTGCAATCCAACAGTCAATAGTTCTTTTAATTTAATGTATACACTTTACTAACATTACTATTACACATTTTTTACAAATTTATATTTTAAAAATTTACTGTCTTCTCAAAATTTACCCTAATGCTACCATCTGTCTTTTTATACTTCACTCTTTTTATTAAATTTATATGTTTAGAATATTAATCTAGGTTTATAAATGTTTAATTATTCATTCTTACTGCTATATAAAACCCATACATGCACAACGTATTTCTATTTTTATTTTTGTGTAAATGCAAGATGTTTCTAATTCTTCTCCATTGCAACCACAGTATAGTGAAATTGTGTGAATTTTCTTATGTAAACGCAACATTTTAAAAATTGTATGCCTCTAGTAGAATCACCAGGTCCCAGGATATGTATATCTTTAATTTTGTTAACTATTGCTGAACATCTTTCTAAAGTGATTGTAACAAATTGTATTTCACCAGCAAAAATACAAGTTCCCTATTCCCCATATTCTCTTATTCTTGCTCACAGTATATACTACAAAAGTGTTAAAATATATAATTTTCCAAAACTTGAAAATATATATTTTTTTCTTTTTCTTTCTTTCTTTTTTTTTTTTTTTGAGATGGAGTCTCACTCAGTCACCCAGGCTGGAGTGCGGTGGCATGATCTGCCCTCATGCAAGCTCGGTCTCCTGGGTTCAGGCCATTCTCCTGCCACAGTCTCCTGAGTAGCTGGGTCTACAGGCGCCCGCCACCACACCCGGCTAACTTTTTGTATTTTTAGTAGAGAGACAGGATTTCACCGCATTAGCCAGGATGGTCTCTATCTCCTGACCTCGTGATCTGCCCGCCTCGGCCTCCCAAAGTGCTGGGATTATAGGCGTGAGCCACCACGTCTAGCCTGTTTTTCTTTTAAGTTATATGCCCTAGATTATGGGTAGAGTGAAATATCCTTTCACATTTTATCTGGCATTTGAATCAATTTTTTGTGAATTGACTGTTCATAATTTCTGTACATTTTAATTCATTTTATATGAATAAATTTCAGATATTCTTTATATATTATTGATGCCAAAGTATTTCTGTTATTTATTTTCTTTTATTTTAAAACTTCTTTTGTGTATTTTGTCATAATAAAATGTTAACATTAGAATTTTATCAATCTTCTATTTTTTCACTTACTGAATTCCTTTCTAAATATAGTGTATACATGTCTATTTCTATATTTTTCATTTAATATATTGACATTGTATTTCACTTTTCTGTCTTTTATATTTTAGAAAATCTCGATGCATACTGTGAGATAAAAAACTAATTTCATACTTTCTGAATGTGATAAATTAATTATTCCCAAAGGAATTTATTATACAGTTGAGATTTTTCTGACTGACTTACAATTCTGACTCTGTCACAAATCTTTATGTATATGTGGTCTTTTTCTGCCAAACTGTCTATTCCTGTGCCAATAACACTGCGTTGTAATTGTGCTATCCAGAGTTTGATCAAGAAAGCAGAACCCATGCCAGAGTTCAATGTAGAGAATATAATATGAGAACTATTTATAAGGAGACAGACTAGAAAGAGCAAGCGGGATGGTGAGGCAACCCAGAACCAGCAACAGCAGAAAGGTTCTACCTCCTCTAGGACTAGATAGAGACACAGAAGTGTTGGTGTTTTCGGAGTCCTGTAGCTATTCAAGGCAGGAGCTATTTGGCCTGGATGTAGCTGGAACGCTGGAGGAGATGCAGCCACTGCCAGAGATGCCACCTTAAAGCAGAAAGAATGGAGTAGAAGTAATACTTTTTTTTCCCTGACTGCTACTCTTCATTCTTCTAGAGTACTAGCCACTTGATTGAAGCCAGTAAATAAGGTAAAATTGTTAAAAATATCAATATTTGTTTTTCCATTATGATTTGTGGATCATTCTTTTCTATATCATGCATTTTAATGCTTATTTTGTTTATCATCTTTGGTTCTTTTTGTTGGAGATTAGAAAGTTATGAAGTCACTTGGTCACAAATTTTCATGCAAATTAAAGACACTACTTATAACCCTCACACCAGCATTTCAAAGCAGGTATGAGATGGTGAAGAAGGTGGCTAACATAAGATTTGAATGTAAGTTTGACTTCGAAAATCATGCTCCTTCTACTTCATCTCCAAAAGTGGTGGCAGGAAATTTATTTTCACCTCCTCCCCTGTGTATTTTGTGAAGTTGGTAAAGTGCAGCAAATGTGTCAAATAGAAGGAAAGCCATCATGAGAATTTGTGGTCAAAAGACAAAGGATCCAAGTTGAAACAGGAGAATCTAGGTGATAGCTCATTGTTGGAGAATGGTTATCACTATCAGTGCTTTTTATTGGGGGAATTGGACATTGATGAATAGTGATCATGGATATGCAGTGTTACTATTACTTCTTACTACAGAAAAAAAAAGAATCCTAAAGAGTAAACTCTCAGGTATTGTCATTAACTGAAGAGCTTCTTTAATGCATGGTAGGAGGTACTTGCAAAGTTGTTTTGACCATTAGCTCAACCAATAAGATGGTACATGTTTATTTATATGACAGTATGTAGCATAGAAGCTTTATTTTTATAAATAACTGGCAAACAATGCAGAACTTGAACTTGGGGTTCTAAAAGCAATTCTAGACAATATATTCTATAAATAACAGCAACATGATTAAAATATGTAGTTTTTTGAAGTAATCATTTTAAAAATTGATACAATTTTAGTAATAGAAATTCTCTCATATTTGTTTAAAAGTTATGTATTAGTTTGTCATAATTTGTTCAACATATGCTCACATTTCTAAAATTTTGAACTTTTTAATTTTTTTCAAAATGAGACTGGGACAGTGAGAGACAACAGCCACATGCAGCAATTGTGACTGATCTTCATCCATAATTTCTCATTATTCCAAGAGAAAAGCCACCATTGAAATGCACAATTTCTGTGTTTAAAATATTTCATTTTACCGCAAACTAAATGTCATTCTCAGTCTCTCTTTTAGTCTGCCAAGGCACATTGCATCAAGTACAAGATTATATTTTAAAGCCAGAAAGCGTATTTTTTTCACTGTAGAGACTGGATAATCAATTGCTTACAAAACATACAGTGAAGCCATGTGAGTTTCCCTTTTTGTCCTTCTATAATGCCAAATTACCCTAGGGAAGGTTGAAATATATCTAATATTAATCCAGAAATATGTATATGCTAGTGTGGCAGTACAGATGATCTTTCCTATTTAAATTTCCCTGCTCTCTTCCAGATTAATGGTGCACCAATTGGCATACTGCTCTTTCTATTATTACCATGACATTCAATTTTGCCAATGAGTTCCTAGATGAATGAGGTAGGTTATCTACGCTAATGAATGATAATAAAATGCTCTTAAATGTTAAATCACATTCCTGATGTATTTAACACAAGTCCTTTCCAAGGTGTTCTTTGAGAGTTTTCTCTCCCCTAGCTATCATCTCTATTGCCCTAAATTAATGCATTTGGCATTTCTGTATTGGAATGCTAATTTATCCAGTGAGCAAGTTGAAAGTGATAGCAAATATGTGTTCTTCTGATTATTCTTAAGAAAATATTGAGAAACCAGGAGATAAATCTTTCTTCTCATTCATCTTTTCCCCCTCCCTCACAGTCTTTCCTTAATCTCTATTTATTCTCATTTTTTCTTTATTTTCTATACATTTTTGTCTTCAGCCAGTCAATAAATGAATTTCTTTATTATTATTATACTTTTAAGTTCTAGGGTACATGTGCACAACATGCAGGTTTGTTACATATAATTACATGTGTCATGCTGGTGTGCTGCACCCGTTAACTCATCATTTACATTAGGTATATATCCTAATGCTATCCCTCCTCTCCTGCCCCCACCCCATGACAGGCCCTAGTGTGTGATGTTCCCCACCCTGTGTCCAAGTGTTCTCATTGTTCAATTCCCACCTATGAGTGAGAACATGCGGTGTTTGATTTTCTGTCCTTGAGATAGTTTGCTCAGAGTGATGGTTTCCAGCTTCATCCATGTCCCTACAAAGGACATGAACAAACGTAACTTTTTAAAAAATGTTGGGAGATACATCAGTTATCTGTTCCTATGTAACAAGTCAACCAAATTTAGTGGCTCAAAGGAACAATAATCCATCTGCATCATAATTTTGCAGGTCAGCACTGGTCTGGACTCATATTACTGATTCTTTTCATCTGGGTTAGGCTCAGCTGGGATTATTTATGTTTATGCAGTCAGTTGCCAGGTTGGCTGGAGGTTTGCTGGTCCCAGGTGACCTCACCTCATATGCCTGGTTGCTGGACACCCGTTATCCTGGAAGATGAAAATTACTGGTCCACTTCTTTGTTTTCATTCATCATGCTAGCCTAGGCTAGTTCTCAGGGCACTTTCAGAGTTCACAGAGCAACAAGAGAAGGCGAGTTCCAATGTGCAAGCACTTTAACAAGTCTATTCTTGCTCCATGTTTGCTGTTGCCCATTGGCCAAAGCAAATTACATGATAAATTTCTAATTAAAAATCATTGCTGCAAAATCTTCCACAACAGCTTATGTTGCTAGTTATCTCTGCTGTTACTAAAAACATAATTAATATAATAGGCGGCAGCAAAAAGTCAAGCACATATGTACACCGTGTAAATTTAGAGAATAATTACCAGTTTTGAAATAACTGCTATGTCTATAGAATTTTCATACATCAGCTTATTTAATATTATAAAACTCCTGTGAGATAGAATATATTGTGTTGCTCGCTATACCAATGAAGAAACTAAAGTTGAGGTTACCTTTCACATTACTACCTAGAGGATGAGTTGCAGAGCCAGGATCTTGACAGACTATGCACTGTACCCAAAGTTGTTTGGTTTATCTTTTGTAGCATGCTTATCATATTAATAAGACCCTTTCAATTACACAGAATTATTATTCTGTCGATTATTCATTGACACTATAGAGAAACCATCCCGCAAACCACATGCCTACAACAAACAGTGCTTAGCTCCAGTATGGTTTTCAACGACTTAAGAACTGTCTTAAGCTCTCAAAGCTGCCTCGGGGACAAGCTGACTAAGTATCTGGGTCCATATTTTGTTGCTGTACCAGAATACCTGAGACTGGGTAATTGATAAAGAAAATAAGTTTATTGAGCTTACCATTTTGCAGGCTGGGAAGTTCAAGATGGAGTGTCCGAATCCGAGAACTGCTGGTGAAGGCCTCATGCTGCCTTAAAACAAGGTACAGAAACAGAAGGGAACCTGGGAATGTAGGAAAACAAAAAATAAATAAATAAATAAATAAATAAATAAATAAATAAGAGAGGCAGCCTTAATTTATTAAAAATAATGTCTCTCCTAGTAACTAAATCAATCCCTCGAGAGTGAGAATTTACTCCTACAAGAAAAGCAGGCATTAATCTCTCTTACCAACCTAATCACCTCAGAAACACAAACTCCCAACATCACCAAAATGAGAACCAACTCTTCACTTAAATTTTGATGGAATAAACCATATTAAAACAATAGGGCAGATAAGGAACTAAATTAAAGCAACAATTATCAGTTAAATAATTGCTGAAAAATGTATAAACTTAGGAGTTTTCTTACTGCTCTTAAATTATTGACTCCAGACTTTCTCTTCCCTCAGTCTTAGATGAATATTCAAACCTTGACTAAAGTTATCTGATGAGGTGAGTTTCCTTTCTCTTGAATCTATACAAAAGCCTGTCTTATCTGCTGATATTTCTTAAATTCCTGCTGCTTTTTTAAATAATGTCTTAGCTTTAGCCTTGCCAGAAATCTTACTGTTTAAAGCTCTCTTCTCATCGCCTAATTCTTTTCAGACACCATCATTCAATGTCAATACCTTCAGATGCCTCAAATCTTTCCTGACCATCCACATCAATAATAAATGCACCAAACTAAGGCTAACTGAACTCTGATTTTTCCAGCTTGCTTTTTGATTTCTGGAGCAGAGCATTTCCAAATACTCATTATTTTTCTATGGAAATCTAAATATTATCATTTAAAAATTACTTATTTACTTACTAGGTAAAAAAGATGATATTAAAAAAAAAAAGCATGAAAACAGAAGAAAGTAAAAATAAAAAAAAAAAGCAAGGAAAAAACAAATTCCTCAAGATTATTAATATTAATCTGCAGGAGAAATTTATGGTAAACATTAATTACTCTCAACTATTTACCTGGCAATGTGTAAGCAATAAATATAAGTAAGACAATTCCTACCCTCAAGGAATTCATACTTCGGTTGGTAAAAGCAAGAATGCGGTATTGTATGAAAAGACAAAACATTAAACATGTATATAAGACTGAATTGTCATTAACAAGGAAGTGACTTTTTTAGAGTTATTTGGGAGAATCAAATGAAAAGTGACTTCTAATTCAAATATGAATATACATTTTAATTGGAAAAATGGGTATGAGGAAATATATTACAGCATACATAAAATCAGAGGAAAGAACATGATTTCAAAAATTACGAATAGTTCAGATATAAAGCTGAAGAATTAGCTTATTTTATGCCATTACATATTTTATTAAGACCAAAGTTAAATAAATTTTTAAAGTTATTTCCTTCTCCCTACTGCCTATGAATACAATTGTAACAACTGATGAATTGGTGAGTATTTTATAAACTAAATTTCTCTTCTTTTGTTAAAAGCAATATATATATATATATAAAACATACCTATGTATATATACATAATGTAAATATATGTACATTATATATGCATGTATACATATATATTTTATAGTGATAGTAATTACAGTTTTAAATTTTGAATTAAAGTAATTTTAAAGTTTTTTGAACTATTAATGAAATCTTTAATATTTCTAACAATAGAAAAATAAATCCTGTTCAATTCAATTTTATGTTTTTGCACATATTCCAACTCATTCTTCTGGAAGTAAGGGCAGGATTTATCTATTCATACTGTTACAAGCATAATATGTAAACTGTCAAACCATTTATTTTAACGGTGATATTGAGGCCAAAAAAGAACAACCTAGAACTAAAAACAAGTTCTTAGTGACACAACATTTTAGACCAAAATGGATGAAGCTGGAAACTATCACTGTCAGAAAACACAAGAACAAAAAAACCAAACACCGCATGTTCTCACTCATAAGTGGGAGTTGAACAATGAGAACACATGGATGCATGGAGGAGAACATCACACACTGGGGCTTGTTGGGGACAGTGGGGGGCTAGGAGAGGGATACTATTAGGAGAAACATCTAATGTAGATGACGGGTTAATGGGTGCAGCAAACCACCATGGCATGTGTATACCTATGTAACAAATCTGCACGTTCTTCACATGTACCCTAGAACTTAAAGTATCATTTTAAAAAAAGAAAAAAAAAACAGACCCAACCTTACAGTCGGAAACCCTCACAGACCCCCTCTTTACTGTGAAGAGTTTTATTTTTTTGCTTATTAACTTTTGTTCCTACCTAAAAAAAAAAAAAAAAAAAAAAAAAAAAAAAAAAATTGTGTGGACTGAACTCTAACTAGGCTTATGTCTTGGACTTAAAAGTTAGGATGATTGCAAACCTAGGCTTTCCCCATGGTAAATAGATAGTTAATAGTGCCAATTAATTTTATTTTGGGTCATATTTGCTCCCACGAAAAGCAGTGTCTTTTTTTTACCTGATAGTATTCCAATGCGTTGAAGTATAATTTTAAAACAAGTTAAAACATTATTTTCAGACAATATAAAATGAACATATGTTGAAGACACTGTTTAGCTAAGTAACTGATGATGCCAGTAAGATGTTAAAACCAGTTTAAAGACAATTCAGTATGGCAGAAACCATTTGTATTACTTCAACAACAACAATAAAAAATACCTCACCATTTTTTTTTTTTTCCCTGCAAGTTAAGTTTTATCTCTATGGAGTTCCAAAGTAGAGCAAACCAATATAAAACACACAAGCTCCTACAGCATCAGACATACCCTAAGGACCTACTTGATGATGTACAGCATTTCATAGAAATGGCTCCTAGTAATGTTTTTGACCATTTTATTATTTTACAATTGTCTCAAAAAAGTTTTTAAAGATATGCTTTTATATTTTTGAGACAATTGTATTTTAATATTTTTTAAATGGCATTGATTGTGGTCTCCTAGCATGACAAAATAACTCGTATTTTTCAGGGGTATTTTTTTTTCTACAAGGCAAGGGAAAACCTTGGAATTCATTCGTCGTCTTGATTGAAATAAATATCAGAAAGACATCTAACAAAAAATTACTCTGTATGTATTAGAATTAGACATCAGAAAAGATGATGAAAAATATATATAATAAGTTAGTAAGTACCAGTGGCATCAATATATTGCATTTGCTGACAACTTCAAGAGATCTGAAAAAATTGCAAAAAAAAAAAACTTTTTTCCTCCATTATGATACATAATTTAGCATCTAGAGAAAATATGGCTTTAACAAACTTGCATACATTTAACAATCCTCACTCCTGATATAACCAAACACATCATTGATGGCAGAAAAGTCAATGTCACTATTTAGAAGCAATTCAATCATTTCAAGTTAAAACTCACTCTTTGTGGGTGGTACAGATAAGAAATTTCCTGTAGAATAATCTATTTTCCTGGCAGGTTTGCCTTCTCCCTTGCTTTCCTACACATGCTGTTATCTATTTTTGCTGGCCTCTGTTGAGGTGTTGCTTCTCCTGCACAGAGCTGGACAATGGTCTCTGATGCTTTCTTATCTGTTATACTGGTGGCCCTGTTCCTCTCTCAGGCGTCAGTCTGTACACCCTGTGGTCAGTCTGCTCCAAGCTCAAGCTAGTTCTCTTCCAGCTTTTCTTCTCTCAGCCACTTCCGAAACCCTCTCAAGTAGGCTTGAATAACCCTGGCTACTTTCCTTGTGGCAGATTAGGGAACAGACCTCTGTGAAGGTTCCTTTTGGTGTAATACCATAGATACTTCCTTTAGCACTAGCTACATGGGTACCAGGAGGAATACAGAGATTCCCTACAAAGATCATAGCTGTCCAAGATTCACTTCAGACAAAGCAATTAGGAAACCCACCCTCACCCAGATTTGGATCAAATATGCTGTGTTGGGCCCCTTCTCAGAATTTTACCTGTATCAAAACTTTGACATACCTGTTTGAAATTTCATTTATCCAAGCTGGTCCAATTTTGTATTCTTCCCTTATAGAGTGAAACCACAGATTCTTGATTTCTTAAATTCTTGCAAATTGATCTGCCATCTATGACATAGGATAAGGTGTGTATGCTATAAATGCTCTAGTTTTGATCTTTTAGATGCAAAGCCACATTTTAAAAATTCCAAATATAAGACTTTCATTCACTCAAGTGCCTGGGCCTGAGAAGCACTTTGCTTTGCAAACTACTGCATTTGTTAAATATTTAGTAAGTCTACTTAAGGGCTCCAAAACTAGTTATTTCGCTATTATTTCTTTAGCATTCCTATTCTGAAGAGAGGTAATAGAAAATTTTAAACACCTCATAGACTTGTGTTAAAATATGTCAAAATACTTATTTACTGTAGGGTGAAAAATGTATTGGTAGAGTTACTCAAAATCAGTATGTCAAAATAACTCATATATTTCTGCATTTATTTGTTGTATTAAACTACATAGAACAAAGGAAGATAGTAGGATATTTTTATAAATATTGTTAGCATTCTGGTGTAATATCTGTAATAACAAGTTTCATTCTTTACCTTTCCGATGTTGTCATCATCTAGAACAAAATTAGAGTGTATTTAGCTGTTTCATACAAAATGTTTCACTACTCATAATGCCACGTCAGGAAGTTGGGACTTCCTTGACTTCTCTTGGGTTGTCAAAGAAAAGATCAAAATATAGGAAAGTAATACCAGCTCATTTGTATTTAACACATACTTTTGTATTTGCATAATCAAAAACAGCTCAATAGCTCTCTAAAGAATATAAAACTTCTCAGAGTCCACAGAAGGTGGACTCTGTATTCAATTGATCCCTCCTACGCTCAATGACTTACTTTTTCTGAGTATACTCTTCTAACTGTAGTTGTTTTTGTAACTTAAAACTTATACCATATATATCCACACAGCACATTCTTTTTACATGTGTTCAAATGTATTAAAAGCATATTTTGGGAGGCAATGAGATCTACCTGGGAAATCCGAAGACTGAGCTTTCTGACTACATAGTAGAATAAAATAAGATCTATGGCTCCTTTTAAGCCTTCCCAGTGTCTGAGGACTCAAAGTAGGTGGAATCTAACTTATCCAAATTGTGACATTCTGAAACTGACAATGCGCACTAATAACCATTATGCTGGGATACCACACATAAACCCAAATTTTCCCAGGCAAACTGGTCCACACTACCTAATTCAGTTAAAAGGTCAATTCTGGGAAATATTTGTCTCAACTCGGAAATAAAAAAAGAATAAGCCCGCTACACTGATATATGTATATATTTACATATAATTTCTGATTCTTATAGTTGATGCCTCTTTGGCTTTCTTATTACAGTTTGGCAAATATCTTTTCTTTCCATCCACCCTCCTCGACTCTACCCCTCCATTTTTCTCTCTCTTTCTTGTGAAATTTCTCCTAACTTTATGCTCTACCATATTCTTTTCAGTCTCATCCCTTGGCCTTTTCATAGACATCTCTATTAGATATTTTCTCTCTTTTCATGGCTAATACCCATTTATTATTAAATATTCACATGAATATGTTTTGCCTAGGGAAATTTTTTTCAGGAACCTTCAGATAATAATGGAGCCTATTATATTATCCCATAACACTTAGGATTTATTCTTTTGGAATATTTATATTTTTGATGTTTTTTAAAATTTCATGTATTAGAAAACAAGTATATGTATACATTCAAGAAAATCTTTAAAAAATAATGTCACTTGTTTTTACCATTCACTTTTACATCTCCATGCAAAATAAATATGGATGCTTCCTTTAACTCCATAACCTTCAATCATATATGTTGTTGTTTTGGTTGGAACACCAGTTAGTGCTCAAGTCCTCTACTTATATGATCATTTTCCACAGAGAAACCAGAAGACATACTATTGTTACCAAGCAAGAGGGGCTCGCCTGCTGATGTACTAGAGGCAAATACTATAACGCCAGGAGAAGAATAGATTTTTATTGCAAGACTTGGGGTGACCGGGGTACGGCTTAAATGTGTCTCCCCGGGCTGGTGTTAAGGCAGTAATCTTATTAGAATATATTTAGAGGATGACTTCTGGGATTGCTAGGTGATTGGTGGAAGAAGAGGGGTGGTCTGCAAAGTGGTCCAGCGTGTACAGTTATCTCTTTGTGCTATCTCATAGATTGCAAGTGTCAGGATCCTTCAGGTGTCGCTTTGCCAGCCAGAAACCTCTGTGGCTGGCGGCACCTCTGCTTGAGTTTTGCTCATGCCCACTGGGCTTGTTCTGCCCACTTGGCCCACCAGGCTGCTCTCAGCTCACACTACCAGCTCAGACCCCATGCCGGCCAAGGATAAGCCAGGCACAGAACAGTGAGGGGTGTGTGAGTCAGCAAGTGCAGAGTCTGGCCACTGCACAGCCAGGAACACCAGCTGCTGTGGTGGGGTGGGCAGCTCCAGGTGTCGGCACAGGTGCTGGCTCCATGCAAAGCTACAGCTGGACCAAACATACCACAAGTGGCATCTGCTGCAGGCATCAGCTTCTGGACGAGGGGATTGCGGTCGAGCTTGAAAGCTTGGAGATGCCAGGAACCCAGAGCCCCAACGAGGGTGTCACAGCCCCGGCTTGGGGAGCCCCAATGTCTGGGCTTCCAGAAGGCCCACAGTTCTTTTCTCCTTCTCGTTACCCACTTGTTTCAGAGGGCATGTTTCAGCCCGTTTATGTTACCGTTCTTTCAGTCCCACTGGCCCGCTCCAGCCCACAACTCCTGGGTTGACCCAGCCCCACTACTGCTTCCCATCGTGTGTGGTAGTTGCCTGGTGCCAGCAGAGGGCAGGAGGGCTATAGCATTATAGCAGCTCTGGCTAGGGAATCCCAAGGCCTGGATCCCCAGAAGGGTCACCATTCTTCACTCCCACAGTACGGGAGCTATCACCACCTGCAGCTCTGAGAGCCAGTCGGGAATGTTACAGCTCCTTTTGCTGCTGCCATTTGGTGGGTCCTAAGTTCTTGTTCTATGTCCAGGAAGAATGAGGTTATGCGGACAACTGAAGGGTAAGCAAGGTGGAGAGGAGCTTTATAGGGTGACACAACAGTTCTCAGTGGAAAGGAGACTCAAAGTGGGTACCTTCTATCTGCAGGCAGGTCTCTGAGTCTGGGGTTTGTATGGACTCAGAAAGGAGAAAGTACATGTTGATTGGTTCATGGGAGGCTATGGAAGGGCCTGGAAAAAAATCACCATCCAGTTGGCCAAAAGGCATTAAGAAAGTTCTGACTCTGGGTTGCGAACTCTACCTGCAAATGGGAGCCCAGCCCCCAGGCTTAGGCTCTCCCTGACTTGAAGGTGGCATTTCACTGGGGACCCACTCCTTCCCACTCAGGAACCTATCTGCCTCCTGCTACTATCAACATCCCTTCTACGGCACCCAGGCTATCCACATCAAACGGCACCTGCAGTCTTGCATCAAGCCACCTTCAGCCCCCTGGCCTCCTTCCCATGCTTGTCACTGCCCAAAGTCTGGAGGGGACCAAGGCAGCAGGGGGCTGGCATGTCAGCATTGCCCCAAGTGCAAGCACACCCAGACAGTTTGCAACAGCTCCCGGATTCAGCCACAACTTTGCTCTGCATTGGAGCAGAAACTGGGAGTGAGAAGCCAGGGAGCAGGCATTTCCTAGCCTGCAGGGCTAGGGGGGCTCCTGGGACCACATTCCCCAATAGCACAGGGATGCCCAGTTCTGGAGCCGTGGCTGGATGACTGCAGCTGTGCCTAGGAGCACAGGCTCCAACCCCACCAACTCAGTAGGACACGGGCCTCCCACTGGGATTACCTGTTCCTGGCTCCTTTGGTTCCACGAAGCATGCAGTACCAGCTGTGCCTCCCAGCTGCAGCTGGCATCCTCACAGTGACTGAATCAGACAGGCCACCGTCACCATCACATGTGAAAATTCGGGGATAATTAGGATGAAACATGTGAGGGAAATTTGAGTTGTGGCATCAGCAAGCTTGTTCTGTGCAAACTCTGCTTGGCCCTATTAGTTCCAACCCATTTCAGCCAGTTTTCTTAATCTCACCAAAGGAGAAAAAATCAGTGTGTCATCCAGTTGTTTATATACTTATCTGTTATCTTGCAAACTCAAGAATGTTCGTTAGTCAAAGATTTTTGTGTATGTATGCGTGTGTTTGTATATATACACGTACACATTTAGAGTTAGAGTCTCACACTGTCACTGAGGCTGGAGTGCAGTGGTTTGAACATAGCTCACTGCAGCCTCTAACTTCTAGATTCAAGTGATCCTCTCACCTCAGCCTCCCAAGTCACTGAGACTATCAACACTATATTTTTCTATAGATACAGGGTCTTATCGTGTTGACCCAGCTGGCCTCAACTCCTGGCTTCCAGAGGTATTCCCGCGTCAGCTTTATTTTATTGTTTTTATTGGAACACCATTTATTAGTCAAATACTGTACTTACATAACCATTCTTCACAGATACCCTAGAAGACATACTATCTTTATATTTTCTTATATTTAATATTTTGTTTTTCTTTGAAAAATGCAATTGTCTTTGTTGTTGTGAAATCCTAAATTTTCTATCTTACAAATTCATTCCTAAAGTCACTGTCACAAGGTTATGTCTCTCCTCAATAAATTTTAAAATATCAGTTATCCATTATTTATCCTTATGTGTTTCCTTTAGAGGATAATTTATTCTAAAGCTTCTTTCTCCCATGCCATAGGCTCTCACATACTGCTCGCCCAGTTACACATCTCATGTTTTACCATTTTTGTTTTATTCTCTTGTTTAGGGAAGTAAATCCTCTATGAAAATTATAACAAACATAGAATGAGAGTCAGAAGAACAGCGGTCATGCATGGCATATGGGCATTTATATTTTGTATATGAACATTTTGTTGGAAATCATTCTTTTTTGCAGATACGATCAGAATGTCTCCTAGTTTCTGGATGCTGAATCAGTAGATGCTATAGTGATTTTCAATTATTTCAGGGTGAATTTCTTTACACATGTGTCTCTCTCAGTACTGTCTCTACTCCTCCAACTCCCATTCTCAGAAAACTTTTAGAATCTTCTTTGTTATTTCCATATTCTGAAATTTCATGATTATCATCTTTGCTGTGGTCATATATTATGCATTCACTTGGCATTTAGTAGTGCATTGCAATCTAACCATTTCTCTTTTATTTCTGTGAATTTTAAAAAATTAACCTTTGATAATATTCCCTTTTTGTTTCTTTAATTTTGTGTAATTATTTAATCAAATATTATTTTTTTCTGATCTTAGCTCTATTTTTTTATTGTATTTTTCAACTGTTATTTTTTTCACTTTTCTATTCATGAAGTTTCTCAAACTTTATCTTCTATTTATTCTATATATTGGTTAAAGATAGATGTTGCTGTATGTAATCTAATATTCCAGAATACATGTGGCTTAAGCAAAACAGGATTTATGTAATTCTAACAAAATTTAACTAAGAAGTTAAGGAGTCCAGGACGGATATGGAAGTTTCATTATGACATCAAGGACCTGCAGTGCCATATTTCATATTTCTATTTAATTCTTAGTGAATGGCTTCTCTTTATTCACATGGGCACACTTGTCTACATAACACTGGAAAACGTTCTTTTTAATTCTAATTGCAGTGTAAATTGAGTTCTGTTGCCCAGGAGAAAGTGTAAACAACAGTTTCTACTAAAGAGTATAATGTTGTTCTCAAGATGTCTTGTTTCATAGCATTATGCATTATCATAAACATAATAGCTTCATTTAACTGGGAAGACTCTGAGTATGTGAATAATATGTTTTTTTTTTTGTATTTTTTTTTTTTTTTTGAGACGGAGTCTTGCTCTGTAGCCCGGGCTGGAGTGCAGTGGCCGGATCTCAGCTCACTGCAAGCTCCGCCTCCCGGGTTTACGCCATTCTCCTGCCTCAGCCTCCGGAGTAGCTGGGACTACAGGCGCCCGCCACCTCGCCCGGCTAGTTTTTTGTATTTTTAGTAGAGACGGGGTTTCACGGTGTTAGCCAGGATGGTCTCGATCTCCTGACCTCGTTATCCGCCCGTCTCGGCCTCCCAAAGTGCTGGGATTACAGGCTTGAGCCACCGCGCCCGGCCAATAATATGTTTTTAAAACCTTTTTTTCATGGACTATCATTGTATCCTCCAACTTCCATTTAATCTTACTGTTTCAGTCTCAGTTTTTCATGTTCTCAGCTATTAAGTTAAACTAAACTATGTTGCTCACTTATATTTAAGTGTAGGACAGACGAAGAAAAGGCAATTAGAATCTATAACTCTAATGGGAAAAAGAATTTTTGAAATGGTGAACTCCTATATATGATTATTTCCTGTGTGAGCTTTGGAGGGAAACTACAGCTACCGGAAATATTAGATTTTTGCTCTTCTTTTTGTGCTCCTTAACTTCTCGAAAAGGAATAATGTGATCTATAGACTAGCAGATATAAACATCACCCTCAGATTTTTATTTTATTTTATTTTAGATAGGGTTTTGCTGTGTTGTCCAGGCTAGTCTTTAACTCCTGAGCTCAAGCGATCCGCCTGCCCTGGTCTCTCAAAGTGCTGGAATTACAGGCTGAACCACTGTGCCTGGTCTCAGATTTTATTTATTTATTTGTTTAGTATTTGTATTTTTTAAAACGAGACAGAGTCCTGATCTGCCATCCAGGCTGAAGTGCAGTGGAATAATCATGGCTCACTGCAGCCTTGACCTCCCTGGCTCAAGGAATCCTCCTGCCTCAGCCTCCCAAGCAGCTGGATCTACAAATGGACACCACCACACTTTTTTTTTTTTTTTTTTTGGTAGAAATGGGGTTTCACCCTGTTGCCCAGGCTGGTCTCAAACTCCCGGGCTCAAGCAATCCTCTCACCTTGGCCTCCCAAAGTGCTGGTGAGAGGTGACAACGTGCTGGTGGCCCTCGATTGCTCTCCCGCCTGGGGTTCCTCTCTGGCCACGCTTAAGGAGCCCTTCAGCCCGCCGCTGCACTGTGGGAGCTCCTCTCTGGGTTGGCCAGGCCTGAGCCGGCTTGCTCTGCTTGTGGGGACGAGTAGAGGCAGACGCACGGGCGGGAACTGGGGCTGCGCGGCCCTCGCGGGACAGCGCGAGTTCCGGGTGGGCGTGGACTGGGCGGGCCCTGCACTCCAAGTCGCCTACCGGCGCGGGCCGGGGCAGGAAAGGGCTTAGCACCGGGGCCTGCAGCTGCAGAGGATTCGCTGAGTACCCCAGCAGTGTAGGCCCGCCGACGCTGCGTTCCAATTCTCGCAGGGCCTCAGCTGCCTCCGCGGGTGAGAGCTCAGAACCCCTGCTCCCTTCCCCCGGCCCCCCACCGTGGGCTTCTGCAGGGCCCAAACCTCCCTGACAAGCGTCGCTCCCTGCTCCGCGGTGCCTGGTCCCATAGACCGCCCAAGGACTGAGGAGTGCGGGCCCGCGGTGGGACTGGCAGGCAGCTCCCCCTGCCGCTCTGGTGCAGGATCCACTGGGTGAAGACAGCTGGGCTCGTGGGTCTAGTGGGGACTTGGAGAACCTTTATGTCTGGCTAAAGGATTGTGGATGCACCAATCAGTACTCTGTGTCTAGTTCAAAGTTTGTAAATACACCAATCAGTACTCTGTATCTAGCTAACCTAGTGGAGACTTGGAGAACTTTTCTGTCTAGCACTCTGTGTCTAGCTAAAGGATTATAATCGCACCAATCAGCACTCTATAAAAATGGACCAATCAGCTCTCTGTAAAATGAACCAATCAGCAGGATATGGGTGGGGTCAGATAAGTGAATAAAAGCAGGCTGCCAGAGCCAGCAGTGGTAACTTGCTGGCGTCACGTTCCAGGTAGTAGGAGTACTGTGCTTTTGCCCTCTGCCATAAATCTTGTTGCTGCTCATTCTTTGGGTGCCAGTGCCTTTATGAGCTGTAACACTCACCTTGAAGGTATGCAGCTTCACTCCTGAAGCCAGCCAGACCATGAACCCACCAGAAGAAAGAAACTGCGGACACATCTGAAAATCTGAAGGAACAGACTCCGGATACACTTTCTTTGAGAACTGTAACACTCACCGCGAGGGTCCGCGGCTTCATTCTTCAAGTCAGTGAGACCAAAATCCCACCAATTCCAGACACACTGAGATTAAAGGTATGAGCCACCACCATCAGCCCAACCCCAGACTTAAATGAGGAAAGAAGGGTGAATGTTCACCATGTAAGTATGACTTAAATTCTTTATTCTGATTACAGCAGCCCAGCCCTCTACTCAGGTATTTGATTCCAGTCAGCAATCTTCACTTGCTTGTGGAAGGTGCCTGCTCTCTAATTATATGGCATGGTAAAGAGGACTTCAGGAACCCATTTCTAATGATGCATTTTAATCAATAATGTCACATGATCAAGGATATAAACAGAGAATGGATAAATTGGAGATGAGAGAAAAAGGGTGTTTAGCAAATGATTACCATGACCCAGTTGTCAAGTGTTAAAGGCTTGTAGTCGAAGTGAGAATAAAGATAATTTTTTCCACTCTTTTTCACATAGATGGTGAAGCAAGGATCCACATAGAAGCAGTTTGTTATTAGAATTCTAATACGTACAGTAAAATATTTAATTATGAAGAATATAAAGACAATTGACAATCACTAAATTGCTCTTTGTTTCCTAAAACTTTCCAATGTATTTGCTGTCCACAACAGCCATTCACCCTCTGGATTTACTCGTTAAAATATACAGTTTGCCAGTATGCACACTGAATTTGACAACGTAGACAACTGTAAAACAGTATTCAATTTCAAAAAAGCCCAGGCTCACGCCTGTAATCCCAGCATTTTGGGAGGTTGAGGTGGGCGGATCACGAGGTGAGATCGAGACCATCCTGATTAACACGGTGAAATCCTGTCTCCACTAAAAATATAAAAAATTAGCCCGGCGTGGTGGCAATCGGCTGTAATCCCAGCCACTCCGGAGGCTGAGGCAGGAGAATGGCGTGAACCTGGGAGGTAGAGCTTACAGGGAGCCGAGATCAGGCAACTGCACTCCAACCTGGGTGAGAGAGGCTCTGTCTCAAAAAAAAAAAAAAAAAAAAAAAAAATACTATCCCAAAATAATCCTGTAATTTATTTTGTACATATTCATTAGGACAGATAACATTTTAGCAGAGCTTCAGCTAGGGATTTTAAATATTAATAATTTTAATTATTAGAAGTTAAACACAGCATCTAACAGGTAATTTTTTTTTTAGTAAAAAAGTAAAACTAAAAAGCAATAAAATGAGATTTTAAAATTGTTTTCTATCATTTGATCTGAATGACAAACCTTAACTCTTTTCCGTTCTGCAAAAAGGAAAGCTAATATTAAACACTGTAGATACTTTTGGAAGAAAATTGCTAATTTTATTGGTAATTATCACACATGAAGGTAATGCTGTCTAATCTCATGTAATTATATTTCATGCTTCATAGAAAAATTTAATCAATACAAACGTAAAAGAAAAACTATCTCCTCAGAAAGCACTTCGGGAAACCTGGGTATCACAGTAGATGCATTTATCTTTGTTAAGACATTCGCGGTTCAGAAATTTCAATGCTGTGGTCACATAATCACTTATTTAATATGTTATTTCAAGGAGAATATATTACCAGATTAAATGGCTACTAAATATGATGTTGCATTAGAATAACATTTAATACTGTCTCTGCCCATGAATAACACTTCTTCGTTAAAATTTTTATTATTTCTTTTTCTTCTGATTGTGGTGAGATACATTTTTGGATGCCCTACTCCTTAAAACCCTTGACCAACAGAAAGAGAAATATTTCCTCATTTTGTTTTAACTTTTTTTTAGTGTTGTTAGAAAATAAAAAAGAATATTAAATATATCCTTGAAAACATCATGTTAAGTAAAATAAGCCATACACAAATTGATAAGCATTACATACTCATACTTGTATGAAATATCTGGAGTAGACAAAATTATAGATACAGTTGATTAAATGTGACAATGGGCTGGAGTAAAGGGTAAATGGGGAATTATTGCCTAATGGGTACAGAGTTTCTGCTTGGGTTCTGGGAAAGTTTTGAGATAGAGATGATGGTTTTACAACACTTTGAATGTAATTAATGCCACTGAATTGTACACGTAAAAATAGCTAAAATGACATATTTTATGTTATATATATTTCACTAAAAATAATAAAATAATTTAAGTAAGTACGTAAGAAGTGCCATTAGTGGTGAAACAAATCACATATTTTTTAAATGCTCTACAAAACAGAAGGGAAAAACTGTCGTTGAAAAAAGGAATAGTGTATATTGCCAGGAACAAAAATTAAGTGCTTTTTTGTTGAGATACCCATGATATAGGGGTTAAAATCACTGTGTAACTGTCTCAAACATGGATTACACTCAGTTTTTGTAGTGATAAATACTTTAAAGTTTTATACTCCTAATTATTTGGTAGTATATCTATGTTTTAAATGGTGTTTGGTAGCCTTCAACTGATTAATGAATTTTTAGGCATAGTGTAAGTCACTGGAAAATTAGCAAAAGAAAAAATAATATATTCTATATAATACAATCATTTATAAAATCCCAATGTCATTAACTGATCCATCATGTGTCTCCAGATTCTAATGCCATGGAATGTTGCTCTGACAACCTATGAAAATATTTATTTTAGTTCATGCACATAGTCAACAGTCAGTACATATTTGTTGAAAACAAATACCTCATGTTCTCACTTATAAATAAGAGCTAAACATTGAGTACACGTGGACATAAAAATGGGAACCATAGATACTTGTGGCTACTAGAGGGGAAAGAAAGGGAGGGGGCAAGGGTTGAAAAACTACCCATGAGTGCGATCCTCACTACCTGGGTGAGTGGATCAATCACACTCGAAACCTCAACATCACAAAATATAACCATGTAACAAACCTGCCCTTGTACTTTCTCAACCTAAAATAAATGTTGAAGTAAAAAAAAATAGCACCTAGAAGAGAAATACTCATCCAAACATCATGTCTTAGAGCAACGTGTATGTGGTGTTCTAGAACTAAAAAAAAAAAAAAGCCTTCAGTTCTTCACTAACTCAGGCATTTCATAAGAGACAATTGAGAGATAGTAAACTTAACACTTTTAGCTAAATATGGACAGGTTTCCCATGGTAAATGATTAGTGATAAAATTTGAGCCAATCATTTTGTGAGCCTGACTTTTATATATAAACTAACATAGAAAAATAATAGCTATAGTATTCTTAGTCAATCATGATAAACAGATCCACTTTAATATTTTCTAGGTAGTAAAGAAAATTATGTTCAGTAATATTTAATAGGAAATTATTGTCATTTCCAGTATTCCCTACTTTATGTTGGAAGTTATGACAATGAAGACAGAACGAGAGAGACAGAGAGAGAGAGAGAGAGAGAGAGAAGGGAAAAAGAAAGAAAGGAAATAAAAATGATCCGTAGGTAGATTGAGAGAACTCTCTTTTATCTCTTCTGCTGTGCTGACAAGTCCTCACGCTGAGATGAATAAGACATTAGAGGAAAGCAGCCTGGGTTATTGAGCCATATAAGAAAGAACAATTACTTTAAAGAGTATCTAGAACTGCTGCAGTGGTAACCATTAAGTAAGTGTATGCATGCAGACACTCACATACATGTATATGGTAATGCATGTGAATGAAGCCACTGATTGAGAGTTGGCACTATTTATTCCTGTCTCAAAATCTACCTTAACCCAACTGGCCCATAAAAAAAGCTTAGATTTTTTTTCCTAATTTAAGTTCTTTTAAAAAACAATTCATGTATCTATCAAATTATGACAAAAGTCTTGCGTTTTAGTCAAGTCTCCTAGACTGTTTTGTGCTCACATAGTGCCAAAAGAATGAATTTTGAAAATGGAAGCAGATATAAATGGTCTTTATCAAATTTATATATGAATTTAATGGATCATTTTCAAAGAACTTCCTAATACATTGGGTCACATAGACATTTTTATCCAGTGAACATAGATATCTAAAGGATTTCTGAGACCTCTTTCTCATACAGAGGCTGATATGTAGACACAAGCCCTGGGTTTATTTTTTTCTCACGTTTCTTTTTGGGCAGTGCTGCATTGCTGAACATTGTCATTCACATTCTTAGGTGACAATTCTACTGGTCCCCTAAGCATATAATTCCAATTTATGAGATTTTAACCTTGTCCTAAATTTCATCCTAATTATTTATATTCTTAATGTATTGCTAATTTCTACATGCATATGCATGTGTATAAGCATTATTTATGTGCATTCATGTTTATTAAAATATTTAGATTTTATAAACCATCTAAGACTTTAAGGAAAAAAGCAAAATATAAACATCGTGTATCAAAAACGTGGATACATGCTTGGAACGTTGTCTTAATTTAATGCCTTTTTGTAGTAATATTTAGAAAACTGATTGAGAAATTACCTTGAAAATTTTTAGACAATTGTAAAAGATGAGGAGAGTGTTTAAGAGCAGAAAGAAATTACTAGCCATTGGAAAATTCAATCATTTAGTATTATATCTGCAAGCCAGATGGAAACTTCTAAATCAAAATAATACATAAAAATAATTTAAACAATAAACTATTATTTTTGTGTACACTTGATTATCAGATAAAAATCTATAGAATTATGGCAATTTTCTATAATGATTAGTATTATCAGTATTTTAGAATACAGTGAAAAACATCTTTGTATAAAGGTTATATTTTTAAATTGTTAAAGTTTGAAAGTCTCTAAGATTGCTTTTAATAAAATAAGTGATTTTCACCTCTGTATTTCTAAATATATTAATTATTATTTACTAAAAGACTTGTGAATAAACCACAGAAATAAACAAAACAGAAAATCTGTATTTTCTTTAATAACTGTTATAGAACAATTTTAGATTAACAGCAAATATTGAGTAGAAGGTACAGAGATTTCCATATAAATTACTGCTCCACTCATGCATAACCTCTCCATTTTTAACATCCCCACGAGTGCTACATTTATTACATATAGTCCTTACAAATAACTATAACTTTTTGCATTTCCAGCAACAACAAGTGTGAGTTCCTGTTGCTCCACATCGAACTCAACTTGACACACTGTAAATACCCAAAGTCCACAGTCTGCATTAGGGTTCACTGTTGTAACTGCATATTCTACATCATTAGACAAATGTATAATGTCATGTATAAACCATTATAGTATCATACAGAGTAGATTTAATGCCCTAAAAATCTTCTGCACTCCATCCACCTGTCACTCTTTCCCCATTAACTGCTGGCTAACCTGTTTTATTTTCTCTATAGGTTTGCCTTTTCCAGTATACTATATAGTTGGAATTATATAGTATATAGCCTTTCCAGATTAGCTTCCTTCTTTTAGTAATACGTACTGAAGTTTCTTTTGTGTCTTCTCATGCCTTTTTAGCACTGAATTATATTCCATTGTATATAGGTTCCACCGTACCACAGTTTGTTTATCCACTCACCTACTGAAGGACATCTTGGTTGCTTCCAAATTTTGGTGATTGTGAATAAATTCACATGAATTATCAACATCTGTATGTAGGTTTTCGTGCAGACATACATTTTCAACTCCTTTGGGTAAACAACAAGGACCGTGATTGCTGGATCTTATGGTAAGAATATGTTTAGTTTTGTAAGAAATCCCCAAACTGTCTCCAAAGTGACTATAACTTTTTGCATTTCCACCAGCGAGTAAGAGTTTCTGTTGCTCCACATCCTCAGCAGCACTTGGTGTTACACTATTCTAGACTTTGCCTATTCTAATAAGTGCATAGTAATATTTCAGTTTCATCTGAATCATATCATTTTTTCAGATTTATCTAAGTGCAAAATCGAAGTTGTATGACAGGTATTTTCAAAGACTGAATCATGAGTAACACAAGTCTTGCCAGAGAACTGAACAGAAAACTATGACAAGCATCCACTAGTTAAAATTAGACACTATACCTTGACTTTTCTACCCTCCCCCACTCCCTGCCAACACAGGCACGCAAAAAGATTGCAAGATGGATGAGTTGGGTAACTGTCAACTCAGTAGGTTTACCTCGTGTTGCTGGCCAAGATTTCCACCTTTGTTAGATTCGCTAGTGATGTGCACTCATCAAGTCTTCTGACTTAATATTATAGAGTAATTTTAGAGGAGAGAGTAGAGTAACGAGTATCTCTTTATTAGGTGTCCTCACTGCACTGAGTTTCACACTTACTAAAATTTCCAAATTTGGCCCTAACAGTAGTTTCTGTTTTATTTCTGGATCTTGATGAGTGTAGACCATGAGCCCCACATTCTCTGAAGGATCTGCCCAAAGCATATGTACTAATCAACTGCTAGTATGTCGCCGAAGAAATAACTACCCATGCACCTATTTGTTTACTGAGTATTTTTGTCATCTTCATCTTTCTTTTTTCTTGCAGAGTGTTGCTCTTTCTTATTTTTATCATATAATGGTCATTGGTCTTGATACTTGAGTTTAAAATGTGGAAAGAACAAGCCTAAATTATGAATATATTAATTTCCTCATTTCTCTCATAGATATGATAAATCATGAATTTATATGCCAATGTCAACCATAGGTTTCCAAATTTAGGTTGCATTATTCAATCTTCTTGTGTTTTCAGATTTTATCATACCAACAGACAAAGCTAATAAAGCCAGCTAATCATGAAGTTAACTTGCCAAATATTCAATTATAGACAAAGGAAAAAATTCAAAAATATAAGGCTGAAAAAATGACCTAAAATACATGGATCACAGTACATTTATTGGAATAACAGGATATAGAATATGAAAATTATTTAAATTCAAATTTTTCTTTAGTTCATTTGCATTCCTAAGAATACATAACCAATAATTAGATTAAATTTTAAAATGTACTATTTTTAATTTAAATTTCTGGAAGTACAAACACCGCTGAGCTGTTGGTTATAGGTATGGTGTTTTGTATGTGTGTTACAAGCAATTGGAAGAAATTGACTGCTTCCATTGACCTAATTAACTAAATAATAATTACACTTTCAACCCATTAAACATAGTTAGACGAACAAATGATACTTCTTCAGGTATCGGGTGAGTCTGTGGCCTGATGAGCTTATTTGGAGATTTGAATGTGGAATAGAATCATGTCTTAAAACAAAAAGTCAAATCTCAGCCTTCAAAAATAAAAGAAAGAAAAAGGAAAACAATGTAAGAAAAGAATAAAGCAAGAGAAAAGTAAATGAACGAACTATTTCTTGCTCTTATAAAGGATGAGTAAAACATAATGCCTGTTACATATGCTGACAACAACAGAAAAACCTAAAGGCCAGACTTACAGAAGAATTGAGTGCATTTAGAAAGATACTTGTAACAGAAACCTCTGATTATAGTGAAATGCTTTAGTTTTCAAAGGGCACTCTGCAAACAGAGAAATCTATAATTGCTTTGTAGAGTGGTTAAAACTGCTGAGACAGCTTTGCAAATTCCGTATAAAACTGAACAACACTTTATGGAATGAAATAGTACCGAATTGATTGTTAACTCCAACTGGCTTGGAAACAATACTAAACTTCGGAGAACTGTGATGACCATGGCAAGCCATAAGGGAAATAACTCTCACAATGTGTTTATTTTTCTCACATATAAATCTGTTTGAAATTCGAGATTATTCTAAATATATATTTTTTGAATTGCAATTAATTTAATTCACTGATTCTCACTTGCTAATGTACATAGAAACCAACTGGAGAGACTGCTACAATTTGGATTTCAAGCCTGTCCCTCCTAGAAATGTTGACTATAGGGCCTCAATGGAACCAAATTTCTGCATTTGTTTCTGAGCACACCATGTAAAGATTAGATTTGACTTTCAGAATCTCTACTAATCATTGTAATATGTCAGGAAAAAAGAAAGCAAAATTTAAAATAAGTTAGTTGTTTTTCCCTTACATACATGAGTATGAATTGTTATTAGGTTTACATTAGAGGGTGAAATAAATTCATCATGGAAATGGAATGAAGAAGATTAATGAAGATCTTAATTTTGGTCCTTCAGTCCCATGTCCATTGCCTTCATAAATCATTATAAAAACATTCAAGAGATAACTATAAATCTGAATCTCACTATATAATGATACATATCACAAGATAATGTAATAGCAATAGCAAAGGAAATGACATACCATCTTACCTATATACTGAAACATCAGATGTATGTTATATTGTTAGAGGAATTATTTTGGACCAGTTTTATTTTTTGCTGACAAATTTCCAGAGCCAACCATAAATAACAAGTAATGTATTTTTTTCTAAGTTGCCTTGGTGGTTTGGGGGCAAACATATTTGCATTTAATATTTTAGGCACTCATATTGTGTATTGCCAAATCTCAGACAACTTCTCAATTACCCTACTCTCTGAGATTTTAGTGAGAAAACCATAAAGCACTATTTTTTTTCTATAAACTTTACATAGAAATGCAGAATTGTTATGTTGTCTACCCTCATTTCACTCTCACCCCAAATAATAATTCAGCTAAAAATAATAATGATAATAGTTTATAAGTGTGACTGAGCATTTACTACAGTAACAATCACTGTGCTATGTGAATCAACTTAGTTAAGTCTCGTGACAGCCTTTTAAAATAGATACATTCCATATGAGCATAGTACAGATGAAGAAACTGAGTCTTAGATGAGCTCTATTTTCCCAAAGTCACATAGCTCACTACCCATGTACAAAGAGCAATGGGTAATTGGAAGTGAAAAATACATCAGAATATAAGACATGGAGTCCTAACTTGTCTTTCTCAATTTAAGGAAAGAAAACTTATTCTTAGAGGACCTTACGTTTTAAGGCAGTATTCCTGATGGCAATAGGCTGTAGGGAATACGAAGATTAATAAGCACAGTCTCTTTCTTTAATGAATTCACTCTAGTAAAAGAAAAAAAGACAAATCTGAATTCTAAATATAAGTAAAATTAATATGGTGTAGGGGTTTTGAAACAGGAATATCTTATGCTGCTTTTAGGGGGGACAGGAAATATTTGACATATTTGCACTTGATATGGCTCTTCCATAATGGAAAATTTCTTATGGAAAATAGGTCTTTCAGTCTAAAGGCACAACTGAGGCAACCTAAAAAGAGACAAGTGCATTTTACCAATCACACAATGAGAGTCAAATGGAATGCTAAAAGCCACATATTCTCACTATTAGTTCTGTCAGGCTGGTATTATTTTCCTAGGAAATTAAAACTTAGCAAATTAAAATATAAAGAGATTAGATGATTTGCTGAAGGTCACCAACAAATAATTATTACATGGGGGATGGAATCTAAGGAAACTTGACTTCAGCTCTCAGGCTCCTAACAACAATGTAGCAATGATTCCCACTTGAAAACTTGGTTGATGCGTTTGGGGACCAGCAGAAGAGTGTAATTAACTTGCAATGAGTTTGAAGGGCATAATGTGAAATGAGGCTGAAGAGTGAGATTAGGAACAGATTGTGGATGGCCTGGGATGTCTTACTGCAGAGTTTAGAATTCATTCTATAAGCAATACTCAGTGAGTGTTAAATATGAGGAGAGGAAGTATAGTGATCAGATGCATGTCTTAAGATAGCTCTGAGGCAGTATGAAATCAGAATAGGAAAATATTTTATGCAGGCTGACAATTGTGGAATGTATTAAAATAGTTTACATGTGAGTTTAAAAATTGCATCAGCAGTAGAGATAAATTTCAAGAAACAGGAACTAATTTAAGAGACATTATAATGACAGGATGAATAGAATTTGGTAATATAGTTTATGTATAGAAAATAGTCAAAGGGTAGTTTATTTCACTAACATAAGTTTGTGTGAAAGTTTATTAAATGGCAGGCATTGTTCTTTCATCTTACAAATATTTGGCCAATTAATTGTTATAAAACCGTAATAGTAATGTACCATTATTATTTATTATACTTGTAAAGAAATTGAGGCAAAGAACAGTCAAATACTTTGCTTTAAGTCTTCCAGATAGTAAGAGGTAGAGCAAGATTTGAAGTCAGCCCGTATGTTTTATTAGATGAGTTTATTAGAGAGATCGCAATCTATTCAACTGATATTTGCAAAACAGGACAAGGAATATGTTACCATGCCTTAGAGAATACAATTCAAAATGGAACATTCTGCAACATAATTATGAGAGGCACATTACCTCAGGGAAACCAGCAGGTTGCCCAAAGAGGCCCTCGTTAGGGGACTTTATTCTCTGTGAGTTGGCCAGTTGCAATTTTAACCCTCATCTTTAAGGCACAGAAATTTGAAATTATCTCTCTCCCCATGGTGATCACATTTAAGAATTATAATTCATAATAAAAAAACTTATAAGAAAAGGATATATAGGCTGCAATTTCAATTTATTTTCTGATAATGAGAAATGTATTTCTTAGAATCTGATCAGCTTCAGCATCACTCTCTCACACAAACAGGTTTCACAGGAAACCAAATTACAATTGGAAGTTTTCTTAATGAGCATGAAAGTGGTGTAAATTGATTTAATTATGTGACACATGAGCTAAAAATCCACCAGGCTCTGCTAGCCTAACAAGTCCCTCTCCACAATAAAGATTTGCCTACCAGGAAGCTAATGTTTGCATTTAATCTGACAGGAAGCCTCTCTCATTGAGAGTCTTTAAATAAGTGATGCCAGTGTGTGTACAGATAACTCATCCATGCTTCATTTGCTGAGTAATACCAATAACAGTGACTCAACATTTGTGCCACTGTATGATTGCATACATATTCTATAAAGTACATATATAACGTATATGTACTACAATGTATACCGACACAGTTACTCATATTCAAAATGGGTCTTTATTCATTTTTTTTCATTATGTGTTAAACTGTAGAGTCAAGCCCTCATCTTACTTTCCTCATTTCTAATGCTTACTTGGTGAAGGCATCTTTTGTTGGTAGAAGAAATCTCTTACCAGCTTCATAATATCCACCTCAGAGATGTTGATACTGAAGTACTGAGAGATTATGCCTCTGAGGGAGTCAAGCAGGAATTTGGGAATTTAAAAATGGAGCCCAAGCAAAAAGGAAAATAGTATCAATGGTAATAAACATAATTCAATAAAAATGATCATAGCTCTCAGAGCTTCCACTTCAGATACACTTATATAATACATAGCTTCTTAATACTTAAAATAATCTTACATGATAGTAACAGAGGAGGAAACAGGCTGGTCTTTTTGCATACTAGGAAAATGAAGTTGCTGAGTTATATACTATTTAGCTAAAACTAAACCCAAATCTGCTAGTTCAGAACTGTGCAAGCCATTCAATACATCAGACACAGGGAAGATAACCCTTTACTGTTTACTTGAGTCACCCTGAGATTGGAGTAATTAATTCTTCCAGAATATCATAGTGACACAAGTGAATATGAACAATTGATCTTGTTAGCTCACTCCTTACACTTGTGCTTAAATTTATGTAGCAATATATTTACCCCATTTTATGAATCAGGAAAACCTGAATTAGAGACGAAATCGACATCCTCACAACTAAAATGGACCTGTGCATCAATAATCATGGATTAGCTATTTCTCTCCTTTGCCTACAGGTTTTCATTTTGGCATTTTCAAAAACTGAAAGAGAGAAAACCTTACAAAGATTTTTTTTTTCATCATAATGAAAAGGGGGTGAAAGGAGAGCCTTTTAATGTGTTACAATAACCTCCACAGGGAGATATGGACAGACATAATGTTGACCATTGTTCTTTTTATGAAGGTAATACTCTATAGAAAGGGTATGGCCATGCCTCAGACTCAAGAGACTCACATGTCATCTATGTTATTAAATAAAAGCATATCTACATGACAAAATTGAAACTACTATATATTTGGCATGGTGCATGGCTGCGTCTAATGCATTCTCATTTTAGTGGTTTATTTACTTGCCGCTATTTTACTGTGGCGAATGTATTATATGCTTCATAATGGAAATCTATTACCCAATTATGTGTGGTCTAAGATTAAAATCATCATTCCACTACACACATGGGTAGGCAGATTATTTAAGCTGTTAGAATCTAAAGCCAATACAAAATAATCACAGATAAATGTTTCTCTTTCACCAACTGTCAGTTTTGTAATTTTACATCATCAGCTTCTCTCCCAATTATGAATCATAATTTAGTGTTGATAAAAGAATAGACCACAACACTTATGTTTTTAAAAAGTGCAGTGCATACATTTAATGCCAAACTTTCTGAAGGGAAAGCTTCCTAAAAAGATAAAAAATGGTTATCACTGGTCATTGAAGATTGGAGTCATTTGATTTTCTGAACACACTTTTATAGGAATAATTACCATTGTAAACTCTAATCAGTTATTAACGTGCTATGTGATAAGATCGGCTCACACTCAAGATTTAGTCACATCAATCTCAGGTGTTTCTTTAAGTTGATTTATTGGTGTACTATTCTATATGTGACCATTTGTATCATATAATCTAGATGAGGTAAACAAATGGTAACTCAAATTCAGTGCATACCTGGAAATTTATATACTGATTTGTGCATGATAGTGAATGGTTTGAGAAAAACCTGCATTCAAAATGCATTTGCCATTATCTTGTTAATAGGCTCTACTGCTTTAAATCTACAAGGAATGCAAATAACTGATAATTCTGCACTCATTAAGAAAATCTCCAGTGACTTACTTCAGTTAAATGTTCCAACAGGCATGTTTAGCACTTCTTTTGGGATTGGTAAAGTTCCAAAAGTCTGTAAATTAAAGTTCTGCAGAGTGCTATCAAATATGCATAATGAAGCCCTAGATGTAAATTAAGACGATTTATATGGCTGCATTCTGCTTACGTTATTCAATAGCAATGCCTCACAGGTTTTTATGAAGCAAATAAAGTGTTCTTTTTCTTGAATTCCAATTTAAATGGTCACTATGGATTCATTCTTACATTACTTGTTTCACCCATTATAGAATGGATAGTCATTTTAAATCTATAATTCATCCTAAAGGTTTATCATACAACACGGTCAAATTACATGATACTCCATACATACTACTGCATAAATGAACAGCTCAAGCTAATGCAGAGATAAATGCGTGCTATTTATATTAATGGTCTTTCAAATCATTATCCAGGAATTATGATGTGGCACTCCAACATTTTCTCTTTCTTCTTAGATTTAGTGATGCTGGTCTTGCCATATTAACTCTGAAATTTGAAGAATTTTATGAATTTGGTTAGAAACATTAAGATCTACCAAGAGGAATACATAAATTTTACCTGCATAGAGATAATTCACTATCATGTATAATTCTACTAATGAAGTAAGACTTGCGTTTGATATAGGAAGTATGAGCCTGTCTGTCTACTTGGCAACATACATTGTTATATAGAATAGTTAAGCAACAAAATAGTATATAAGCCTTCAGATCATGCTCTGCAGTAGACTAAAGGCATTAGAAAAGAAGAACAAGGACAAATAAAAGAGCTTGGCATTTAATTTTTAAAAGCTATTTTGAAACCTTGTGACTAAAAGATGTAGGGGAGAGGGTGCCAAGCAGAATTAATAACTAATGTTA
Organism: Macaca fascicularis; assembly: GCF_037993035.2. Taxonomy (NCBI): domain Eukaryota; kingdom Metazoa; phylum Chordata; class Mammalia; order Primates; family Cercopithecidae; genus Macaca; species Macaca fascicularis. Next base: position 34,376,360 of record NC_088379.1, on the reverse strand, counting down.
AAGACTAAAAAGAATGTCTAAGAAGTTTAGGAGCTACACATATCTTTGAATGTTTATGTCTACATGCATCAGGAAATAAATGCTATGTTCAGTGTAAGGAGACTGGATCATTTTCTAAAAACATTTAATCTTAACAGCAAAAATTAGAAATCAGTTTTCTCTTTTTCCAAATCCATGTATCTTTTTTTCCAATTAATTTCTGGGCATGCATACCATGTCAAAAATAGTATCATATTGAGTATTTTAAACAAAAAAATAAAAGCTTAAAACAGACTAGACAATCAACAAAATCTATTAATATCAAACTGCTCACAAGCTTTTTGTGAACGATCCTTTAAAAGTTAATGTACATGCTCTCCATTTACATTTTGTCCTTATGCAGACAATATTGCCTCCTCTATTCATTGTAAAACTTTTATATTTATGCTCCTATCTTGAAAGAAGGTATCTATCATTATGGCAAAAAGGGATAGCTGGGGAAGCTTAGCTTCCAACCTATTATTTTAACTCGCTTTTCAATCTACTCCATATGAATGTGATTATCTCAGTAAGACCATTAATCTTTTCATGATTTAAAGCTTGTAGCTTTGGTTTAACTTAAAAGATGGGTACCCTTTAAAAAATTTCAACTTTTGCTTTTGATTCAGGGAGTACAGTGTGCAGGCTGACTGCATGGGTATATTGCATGATGCTTAGGTTTGGGATATCGATCCCATCACACAAATAGTGAGCATAGTACCCAATAAGTAGTTTTTTTAAACTATTGCCGCCTCCCTCTCTCCCCTCTCTAGCAGTTTCCAGTGTCTGTTATTTCCAGATTTGCGTCCATGTGTGCTCAATATTTAGCTTCCACTTATAAGTGAGAACATGTTGTATTTGGTTTTGTGTTCCTGCATTAGTTCACTTAGGATTAATGGCCCCCAGCTGCATTCATATTGCTGCAAAGAACATGATTTTATTACTTTACTTTTTATGGTCACATAGTATTCTATGATCTGTATGTACTGCATTTTCTTTATCTAACCCACCATTGATGGACTTCTACCTTTATTCCAAGTCTTTGCTATTGTAAATAGTGTTGTGATGAGCATACAAGTGCATATGTGTGTTTGGTAGAATAATTTATTTTCCTTTGTGTATATGCCCAGTAACAGGATTGCTGGGTTGAATGGTAGCTCTGCGATAAGTGGGACCTAATTAAACGAAACAGCTTCCACACAGCAAAATAAACTATCAACAGAATAAACAACCAACCTACAGAATGGGAGAAAATATTTGCAAACTACATATCTGACAAAGGTCTAATACCCGGAATCTATAAGAAACTGAAATAAAGCAACAAGCAAAAAACAAATAACTTCATTAAAAGTGACCAAAGGACATGAACAGATACTTCTCAAAAGTAGACATGCAAGAGGCCAACAAATATATAAAAAAGTTTCACGTAACTAATCATCAGAACAATGTAAATAAAAACCACAATAAGATAACATCTCAGAATAGTAAAAATAGTTATTATTAAGAAGTCAAAGAGCACCAAATGCTGACAAGTCTGCACAGAAAAGGGAACACTTATACTTGGTGGGAATATAAATTAGTTTAACTACTATAGAAAGCAGTTTGGAAATTTCTTAAGGAACTTAAAACAGAGAGATACCTATTCCTAACACTTTACACAAAAGGGCTTATTTTAAATTAAAAGTTACATGATTGATAAAATAGATGAAACATACCTTAGGCCTTTTGTTGTGTTTCTTCCCTTGTTCCAGCCTAAGTTTCCAATGTTTATATTTAGAGATCTGCTCCAGACCCAGGGTCATCTAGCTTTGGATTTTTATAGCTACATTTATTAATTCCAGAGGTTGAAATAATTCAATCTGAAGACTCTGAAAACATTTGCTAGAGCAACCAGAAAAATGTTTATTTTCTTGTAATTCTTATAAATTATGAAGAGTGACTATAATTCCTGTGTCCATGAAGAGGCAGAGGGGGAGAGGAAAAGAACATATGCATGAGAAAGTAAAGTAGGAAGGTCAAGAAAAGATTACTTGATTTGTTTAACTTTGTTTCAACTTGAGTGAGCCATGGTACCCTGATATTTGGTCAGACATTTCTCTGGATGTCACTGTGAAGTGTGTGTGTGTTTGTTTGTTTGTTTTTGGATGAGATAAACATCATATTGATGAAGTTTGAGTAAAGCAGATATCCTATATAGTGGGTGGACCTCATTTCATCCCATCAGTTGAAGGATTAAAACAGCAAAGACTGATCTTCAAGAAAAAAAGTAATTCTACCAGCAGAATGCACTTAGATTCAAACTGAAACTATTCTTTAGGTCTTCTTCAGTCTGCTGGCCTACCCTGTAGATTATGTGTTTGCACCCCCATAATCACATGATTACATGAGATAATTCCTTAAAAGAATGGGCTCCTATGATCTTATAATTATGGAAGTTTTACATATCTACATTCAGACACATCATTATATATACTTTATCTATGTTTATATTTCTATATCTATATATATCATCTATATATCTAGATATAGATATAGATCATATAAATGATCTATATATTTCTATTCTAGAAATAGAATTCAAATATATAAATAGCATCCATATATAGAATCCATATATAAATAGAATCCATATCTATAGAATGTATATATATAACCCATATATATGAAACATATGTATGAATTTTATATATATATATATATTTATGAATTCTATTTCTCTGGAGAACCTAATTTATCATCCTATTATTTTCATTGTTTTTGAACTCATCCATGCCTGGAGCTATATCTACTTCTGATCTTTTCAGTTACTTGAGGCCATTCATCTCCTTTTTGTTAAAAATAATTTAGCTCGATATTCTCTGACATACAGGTGAGGAAATCTCAACACACTTTCTATATTTTGAAAGAAATAGGGTGAATAAAAAAAGAAAAATATTTAACTGATGGATGCTAACCAATGGCTGTGTAATTTTGAAGTAAATGATTTTATTTTCTAAGCTTTAGCTTTTTCATCCTCAAAATAAATATAATGATACAGAAGTCATTTGAGGTGTAAATAAAATATCTGTACCAGTGTTGATAAACTATAAAATGTCACAAAATACAAAATGTACACACATTTCAAAAATGTTTATAATTTTGATTGCATTTTATTTAAAATGGGATTTCAAATTTTATTTATCTTATGCTTTTTTGCAATTTCTATAGTTTAAATAGTAATGAGATAGAAAAAATACTTAGAAATATTGTAAGGAATCTCTAAAATATAAAAGATAAATAGTTGAATAGGATTTGTAAATCTTTGTGTTATACTATTGAATTCTTGTCTGAGTTTTATGTAGTGGTGAGAAAACTAAGTCAAGTAGCCTATAGACATTTTGTATGTAACGTAACTGTGTTCTTTGTAAGTTGTATTCCCACATTAAATACTAGCCTACAGAGATTTTCTTCAGATAAATAAAACCTGCACCAATGTACAAACCTTAGCAGTATGCTTTATTGTATGGCTTTTCCGAGAAGTTTTCCAATTTGAAAAATCTGTTTAGCTATGTTAAACTCAGTGTTCCAAATTGATATTATATAACAAGGGATATTTTTATATACAGCATATATTGTCTCAACCTCTTAAAATATTACAGAGAACACAATTTAAAAACCTGGTAGTACATCTTTGTTCACAATAGACACTTTTGAATTTAGTGGCAAATCTATAGCAACGTATTTCTCTACCACTACAGATTTCTGTAGCACCTTATAGATTATATACTTATATATAATCTTATATTATATATAATATATACTTATATACTTAGTAATTATATACTTAGTAAATCCTATGATGAAGCTAAACCCAGGGAATGAGGACATTGTTAAAACAGAAACAATAATTGTCCATCCTAAAATTCCTGTTTGTGTGTGTTTGTAGGAGATGTATAGAAACATAAAAACAGAAATAATAGGTGTGTGCAATCAATATGTATGGCTTTCTTCCTAGAAACATGAGACATGCTAAAAAATTGTCAGCAAGACAGATTTCTTGGAGAAAACAATTTGATCTAATTTTTCCCCTTTTCTTATACTTTTTTGAGACGGAGTCTTGCTCTGTCGCCCGGTCTGGAGTGCAGTGGCCAGATCTCAGCTCACTGCAAGCTCCGCCTCCCAGGTTTACTCCATTCTCCTGCCTCAGCCGCCCGTGTAGCTGGGACTACAGGCGCCCACTACCTCGCCCAGCTAATTTTTTGTATTTTTTAGTAGAGACGGCGTTTCACCGTGTTAGCCAGGATGGTCTCGATCTCCTGACCTCGTGATCCGCCCGTCTCGGCCTCCCAAAGTGCTGGGATTACAGGCTTGAGCCACCGCGCCCGGCCCCCTTTTCTTACACTTTTAAGTTCAAGGGTACATGTGCAGGTTTGTTACATAGGTAAACGTGTCATAAGGATTTGTTGTACAGATTATTTCATCACCAAGACATTAGGTCTAGTGCCCATAAGTTATTTTTCCCGATCCTCTCCCTCTTCCCACTCTCCACCCTGCAATAGGCCCTAGTATGTGTTGCTCCCCTCTATTTGTCCATGTGTTCTCATCATTTAGCTTCCACTTGTAAGTGGATATGCACTTATAACTTCCACTTATAAGTGAGGATATGCACTATTCACAATAGCAAAGATATGGAATCAGCCTAAATCCCCATCAATGATAGACTGGATAAAGTAAATGTGGTACATATATATCATTGAATACTATGCAGTCATAAAAAAAGATCTAATTTTTACAGATACAGCTTATAAAATCAAAAAAAGTGATGAGTGAATCATGTCTTCCCAGTCTATCTAAAAAAAAAAAATATATATATATATATATATATATATATATGAATTAAAAACATGAGGACTCCAATTTCCAAAACCCATTAAGTTTATGCTTGTATTAGGGTTCTCTAGTGGGAAAGAACTAATAAGACAGACGTACATATGAAAGGGAGTTTATTAAGGAGTATTGACTCATGATCACAAGGTGAAGTCCCACAAAAAGCCGTCTGCAAGCTGAAAAGCAAGGAAGCCGGTCCAAGTCCCCAAACCTCAAAAGTAGGGAAGGCGTCAGTGTCGCGTTCAGTCTGTGGCAGAAGGCCTGAGAGGCCCTGGCAAATCACTGGTGTAGGTCAAAGAGCTCAAAAGCTGAAAACCTTAATGTTCAACGTTAGAGGGCAGGAAGCATGCAGCATGGAAGAAAGATGAAAGCGAGAAGACTTAGCCAGTCTCCTCCTTCCACGTTCCTCTGCCTGTTTTATTCTAGCTGTGCTGGCAGCTGATTAGCTGGTGCCCACCCAGACTGAGGATGGGTCTGCTTCTCCTAGTCCACTGACTCAAATGTTAATCTCCTTTGGCAACATCCTCATAGACACACAGGAACAATACTTTGCATCCTTTAATCCTATCAAGTGGACAGTCATCATTAATCATCACAATGTTACAAATAGAAAATTCTTCTCACATTATTTATTACCACTCAGTTTTTTTTAAATGTTTTTAAAGAGATACTTAATACCATTACAGAGAAATATATTTTCCATATCATGGGCTTCATAAGACTTTCATGTGGTGGTTTGTATAATTGTATTGGACTTACATATTTTTTTGTTACATCATGCTTACATATTTTATTTTATATTTTGTATTTTAGTAATCAAGAAATTAAAGTAAGTTGAACTTTTTATTTTTTGGTAATGATAACCTCCCAGATTAGTCATCATGGTTGTGTTGATGCTCAGAATATGATATCCCTAAGTGACAACCTCAGAAGCAGTCTCAAAAGCAGTTTCTCTCCGACTTCCTACTGTCCCCCTGTCTTGCCTCCATTGTTGTCCCCTGAGGCTAGCTATAGAAACTAGAATTCCTCTTCCCCTAGGCAGGTCATAGTAACCAGAACCCCTTTACCTCAAATCCAGCCATACAAAACTAAAAAAATTACAACAATTCACCCCCCCACTCCACCTTTCTGTGTAAGAGCTGGCCATAAAGAAATTCTCTGAACTACCTTGTTTGATTGTAGGCTATAAGACCTCCATTCCAGAATGGGTCCCGCCCCATACCAGGGAGGAAGGAATGCTGCATACAGAGGCAGTAAAAGTTAGACATGTCATGAAAGCATACAATAGATGTGGATGATAATAACATGGTGTATCATTTGCTACCATAAAATATACATGAATCTATTATAAAAGTCAAAATTTATTAAAACTTATGCCCACGAACATTTACAGACCATATATGCTGCCATTCAAAATGAAGAGAAATGTTAACAAATGTGAAGATGCAATATTAAATCGTAATACTGCAAATGCAGTTGGGTTTATGATCAGGACTACCTTTTTCTACAAAGCTGACAATCCCCGAGCCTTAAAGGAAAAAGATTAGCACCAGCTATCAATCTTACGGTTGTATAACAAGAAGGTCTAGACAATGAGGACTCCTAAGGATGACAAGGATGAAGACTTACAAGTATCCACCTCCACTTAATGAATAGTAAACATATTTTCACTTCCTCATAATTTTCTTAAAAACATTTTTTTTTTGTTTAGCTTACATTATTGTAAAAATCTGTTCATGTTATTAGTCAAACTTTTGGTCAACAGTATGCTATTCGCAGTTATGTTTTGGAGTAAAAAGTTATAGACAAATTTTTTGATTGTGTTGGGGGTTGGCATTCCTAACCCCTGCATTGTTCAAGGGTTGTCTGCATGAGGAAAATTTTGAAGACAGGTAGGCAGAACCACTAAAGGGGGAAGTGATTTGGAATTAATTAGTCCATGATGTGATGCATCTACAACTGCTAAGGTGGCTGAAATTGGAACTGAGGAGTGCTCTGGCCCCTACTTCGGCGGGAAAAACCTGCAAGCATTTGGTCACAAAAATCTTAAATATTCTAACTTTCTTCTCTGCTGATATATCAGATTTGTCCTTAGGATGGTGTGGGAAAGAGAATTTTATGCTCTAAGAAAGCAGTGTTTTTTCAAAGCATACCACAAAATGTCAAGATCTGGGAAAGAAAAAAATTAAAGGAGACCCTTCTGGAAAACATCTCTGAAATAAGGACGGGGTCCCAGTGGCAAGATCTTTTCTTCCGGTAATTATATTCTGGTCTAGATTCTATCCATTAGTATGGATTGTTATAGTGTGAAAAGAATCTGAATTTGAGAGATATGGTGTATAGTTAGAAAATGTTTTTCATTTGTTTAGGAAGTAAATTTTGAAGGTGTATTGTCATCGTTAATCCAAAACAATTCTTAAAGATTTGTGACTGCTTTACCAGTATGAGATGTTCAAACTTTGCTAGAATCTCAGGTGAAGTACAGGACTGATGTTAGCACAAAATAAATACATTTAATTTGTAACATTTGGGGTGATCTCCCAGTTCCTCTTCTTAACAAGTCATCTGACAAATATAGTTTTTTTCCTAAGAGCAATGAAAACAAACTCATATTAATTACAACTAGTATATGCTCAAAGTGGAAAATCTCTTATAATAAACTGCTACTTTGTTTTTAAAGAAATACTACATTATTGTGTTAAGTAATTAAAAATATATTTGGGTCAAAATTCATACCTACTGTGTCATTTATCAAAATCCAAATATGTTGTTATGCTTTGAAATACTGTATTGGATTCAAAACAATCTAAAAATGAATTCTGCCAGCAAAGAGAGAAATAATAAAAGTGAAAAGAATTACATACTTGTAACATTCATTGTTTACTTTTCTTAACTGCAAATGAAGAGTTAAAAGTAAAAGACTGAATTTGACTTCAAAGTTCCTCTTACTCTAATAGTCTGTAATCCTACATTTGAATGAACATAACTTCTTAAATTTTTATTTTGTTATTTCCAATATTTATTTAGTTGAAATATTAATATTGGTTGTTTCCATTTTATGTGGTTTGGCTCTGTTCCCACCCAAATCTCATCTCACATTGTAATCCCTACATGTCAAGGGAGGGTCCTAGTAGGAGATGACTGGATCATGACTGCGGTTTCCCCCATGCTGTTCTCATTGATAGTGAGTGAGTTCTCCTGAGATCTGATGGCTTTAAAAGTGGCAGATTCCGCTGCACACTCTTTCTCTCTTGCCATGATGTGAAGAAGGTTCTTGCTTTCCCCTTCACCTTCTGTCATGACTGTAAGTTTCCCAAGGCCTTCCCAGCCATGTGGAACTGTGAGTCAATTAAACCTCTTGCTTTATATAATAAATTCCCAGCATCAGGTGTTCTTTATAGCAGCGTGAAAACAAGCAAATACACCATGTTTTACATAATTCTATTTGGGAGGCTGAGGCAGAAGAATCGTTTGAACTCGGGAGGCAGACACTGCAATGAGCCAAGATCACACCACGACACTCCAGCCTGGGTGACAGAGCAAGACTGCGTCAAAAAAAAAAAAAAAAAAGAAAGAAAGAAAAGAAAAAAAGAAAAGAATAAAGCAAATGAAAATTTTGATCTCAGAAAAAGAATTAACAATCGTGATAGCCAAGTCTTAATGAAAGTTACATGTACTGCGGCAAATGGAACTTTTGGCCTAAGGGGTGGATAGTAAACCTAGTTGTGAATTGAAATCTACAAGGATACATGCTATCAGTCCCCAAACCATTTAATACAAGTGAACTGAGTATCAGGATCCCTCCAGAAGTAGCTGAATAACAAATGGAACTTTCCTAATTTAGTCCTATATTTAACATATACATTAGCCTTGCATTTTAACAGGTGCTCCCAATAATGGTCTGTCAAACATCATCCTTGTAACTTCATTTTGCATATAGAAGAATAATGCAAAGGCATTTAAAATTCCTTTTTATTAGAATTATTTTAGCTGTTGACTACAGATACAGACTTTATTTAAAGTTTATCTGTCATAATTATTTTAGTAGCATGTGCAAACACACACACTTTTAAAATTCTTTAGTTGTTTTGAATAAAGGCAAGTGTTTTAACTCTTTGACTATAAGTTCTTACATGCAGAGAAATTTGTTTATAAAGTCTATACAATAAAATTAATATATTACTAAGAGTGCATTTCTTCTTTAACACTGTATTATATCAAGAATATGTTTTAGCATACAACTTCTAGAGAGTTCTACCAATCATGTTGGTTCATATGAAAAAATAATTATAGTATGCTTCTTGCTAAAGAGTGATAATAGTCTAACATTTTTAGGAAGACAGATACCCCTGTACCCATACAAGTTTTTAAATGGGATCTTTGGCTGTCTCTGGGAACCAAAGTGATACCAAACAGTATAACGAGAAAACCAACTAAGTTTTCTTAATTTTACCTATACATCTTCACAAGACAGAGAAGACCCAAAGAAATGACCAAAGCAAAAATTTTATACTTTATAGACAAAGAATAATAAATTCTGTGAGGGAAAAAAGTGGCAAGACATAGCGGTCTGAGCTAGGAGCAGTAAATCCAGGGGAGTCATTAGCAGATATACAAAAGCATGTGAAGTTGACAGAACATAAAAGTTATTTTAGGAAATTTATTGTACAGGTAGGTCCATTGAAGTGTCAATTGTCAGACACTGGTCATAAGAATTATCTTCTCAAGTGCTTTGAGGTCCAAATAATTGATGTGCCAGGTTGAGGCAATTTGGAGTGTTATAACCCAAAATTATCCAATAGCATGATCTCCATACACACATGTAATTTGTTGTTTAAGACATTATGATAATGAAAACTCCAAGTACATATGGTTTCACTGGTGATTCTATTAATATTAAGGCATAAATAGTGAATTTAATATACAATCTTTATCAGAAAAAATGAGAGAACCCTTTCCAAATGAAAAAGACATTGTACTAAAAAAATTAAAAGGAGAGAGGAAGAAGAATGACAGAAAATTACACACCAATATCCATTATAAATATCTATATAAAATACTTAAAAACATAGCAGAATAATAACTAATTAAAGCAGGCAATATAAAAATATTTTTAAACAACAGATTTACTAATTCAGGTTTATCCCTGGAATGTAAGGTTACTTTAACACTTGTAAATCAGTCTATGTAATTTAACATTTTGATACAATAAAATATAAATATCATAAAATTAAAAATAGATTCAGAAAAGAAATCTGACAAAATTAAAATGCATAAATGATAGAAACTGTGAGCAAACTAAAAGTAGAAGAAAATCTTCATAATCTGATAGAAAACAAAAATCATCTACAAAATATCAATATGTGTTCTACATGTAAGAAGTGGGGAGGTATGCTTCATCTTCCTAAGGATGGCGTAGCTACATAATTTATTTGGAAATCTTCTGTGCTTGAGATTTATCTATTCTTTCCCATTATTTATTTATTCAATCTTGTATTATATCAGTATGAGAACAGGGATATTTATTTTACATTTTGGGTTATAATCCAATACTATTATTTTATTTATTATGGTTCACATTATTCCAACTTTAACCATTAGGAATTCTTTCAATTTGGCTTCTTTCCTGTGTCCATTTTACATAACCCCATCATTCTTTTATTTTTGAAAAATATTTATTTATTTTCTCACACTACAAGGTGATCCAAGTTCATCTACTGTGTTTCCTGACTCAGTCACAGAATAAACTATTTCTCCAAAGAGCTCTGGTTCATTTTATTGGAGAATAGTATTAATACCAAGATTAATTGTGCTTGTTACTACTGCAATCAGTCCTTAGACTCCCTCAGGTGACAAAACTATATTCTTAGGTATTTTCTGAGTCTATAAGTATTTTCATAAATTTCACATTCTCTTAAAATTAACTTTTACTGGTACTTTAGCATTTTTATTAATGTTAAATTTTCTAAATACAAAAAATAGAGAATAATTGAATATACTTTCAGGCAAAACGTTTGCTGTTTATTTCTCTCTCTACATTTTAGTTTAGTTTTTATTTTCCTAACTTATTTGTGCCTGTTCTAGGATGCACTGTATTTTTTATGAGGTCTGAACTTAGCATTAATTGTCCTTCACCTAATTTTAGTACTTAATCTTGTATTTCTTAATTGTTTGCATTTGCAACTACACTGTACCAAATATACTGTAAATGCCAAGAAGATGCAACCTACCTTACAATTAGTTCCAGTCTCCAACACAACCAACATTGAATTTCAGGAAGGGTAAGTTACTGTTGAGCTCCTTTCTCTCACCAAATACGAATTCATCTACAGCATCATTTCTATATCTGGATTAAATACACACACACACATTATAATTTTAAAAGATTTAAGTTGATTGGGTATGTGAAATCTAGCAACATTGTGGGTATTCTTTTTAGAAAAAGTGGTTTGTTTTGAATCCCTAAAAGCTTCCCTTGCGGGGTATTAATGAATATCTGTTGAACTAATAAATGAATGTTGAAAAAATAAGTGAATGTGAAGGAAACACTTATATTGCTCTCTTAAATATATATTTGCTCTCTTAACTGATTGATACACTGATTCATGAATTAGTTATAGGTTTTCTTGATTAATTTTTTTTTCCCTTGGAACCACCCATTCTGGATGTCTTTTTATTGTGTTTGTTTGTAATTTCACTGATGTTTGGAATTTCTCTATGTAAATTGGTATTCTTCTTTATCTTTTATAGTTTCTTCACTTTTAGGGATATTGGGATTCCTAAACTGTGGTACACCCATGAATTGTGAGAGGGAAAGGAATTTCTGCATTTGTGCTTTTACTTTTTGCATGACAGAAACATGAGTCTAGTCTCTGTCACTTGTTTGAGTACAAAAATGATCTTTCATGTCTGACAAGTGGCTGCCAGCTGTAATCCACTGTATCCAGGCCCTTAGCATGTCATCACTCTGACTGATGCTTACACATGAAATTCAGTTCACAGGCTTGTATTGAGTTTCAGGAATTTACTTTCTGGTAAGAAAGCTCATGGCCCTTGGAAAAGAGCTGACACTGATTAACTATCCTAGTCAAACTTACATCTGCCAAAGAAAGCCTCCCGTGTGCTGTTGACAAGATAGAGAATTCTGAAAAACATAAAAAGCCTCAGGGGTACCTATAAAAATATTGTCCCAACACTATTGATTACAATGACTCACTTCATGAACCCAATTTGCCACAGACCAATTTGCCATTTCTAAAGTTAATGGCAAATTGTCTTTTTATAAGAGCATTATGCACCTCCATATGCAATGATGTAAATAACCTATATTCTCTGTTTAAAAGTCTATGGAGTTTTCAAAATTTTTAACCCTAACTAGGATGATTTTTAGCATATCTTTCTAGCCTATCTGCTAGAACAACTGGCTGGGTCATTTTAATTGCTCAGAATATTATTGAATATTTTCATGCCTGAGTTTGTATTGCCAATCATGCTACATAGAAATCAACTCATTGGACAGATTCAATTTCCTTTCTTCAAAAGTCATTTTCTTAGCTGGAGGAATGGTTCAAGACTTCCACACATAATCCTTCTCAGTCAAGAAAATTTTACTCTTAGTAAAACAAACTTGATTCTTTTTCTTTAGAATTCAAAGTTTCTTACATAAAATGCCATAGACATGGTTTAAAGGTGATCTGGTTTAGATGGTGTCAGAGTAACTGTTACTTAATGATGGACTCCTTCCAATTCTCAGACTAATTTTATTTCATAAGGAAACACTAGTGAGCTAGTTATAATTTTTGGAATTCTAAGCCAACTCACAACTCACAGTATTTATCTTTCATTACTTTTCAGCAACCTCAGAAAATATTGAGTATTTCCTATTTCTTCAAATATTTTGTTAATTTGATTATGAAATGCTTTCTCACACTGTTAATTTCCCATTAAAATTAAATTCTGAGGCCTTGACACCTATAGAGTCCTCCATTGTTTAGTATATGTAGCACTTCAAACTCATTTTCTAATATCATCAACCTCCCTCACTACCTCCTGTCTACACTGCTTTTCTTGTTCTTTATGGAATATGAAACAAGCACATGCCATTATTCAAGCTTTTATATTTGTGGTTCCCCGTACCTAAAATTAATTTCCCTCAGATAGTCATATAGTATCTCATATCAGTTCAAGTTTTACTCACATACTACTCCCATTATGAGGGTTTCTCTGAAAACCCTACAGAAATTACCATATTTTAACATCCTGAGTATTTCTGTGAGACGGTCTCACTCTATCACCAAGACTGAAGTAGAATGGCTCCATCTTGGCTCACTGCAGCCTTGATGACCTGGGCTCAAGTGATCCACCTGCCTCAGCCACCTGAGTAACTAGAAGTACAAGCATGTGCCAACATGCCAGGCTAATATTTGTATTTTTGGAGGGAGATTTTGCAGTGTTTCCCAGGCTGGTCTTAATCTCCTTGCCTCAAGCAATCTTCCTGTCTCAGCCTCCCAAAATTCAGGGATTACAGGTGTGAGCCACCATGCCCAACCATGATTACTCTATTTCTATGCTTAATTTTTATTCCTAAAATTTATTAAAATCAAATATTTATACTTTATATGCATTTGTAATTTAAACTATTGCCTATTTTTTTCTCTAGATTTTAAATGTTATAAAAGCAGTAAGATTGTCTGCTTGATTCACTATTGTATGTAGGTCATCAAGTCCTGATAACTGTAAGGGCACAGTTGTCATCATAATCTACGAGAACTGTGCTGTGACCCACATCATCTCAATGAGACTTCGTGTGAGTTGTATAGTAGTGCACAACCTATGTTCTGTATGTGTCTATTCTAACTGCATCCCTAGTACTTACATAAGTGACTTATATAAGAGATACTTCATAAATATTTTTAGTTTTAAGGCCTGATTGTACTTTACATTAATTAGGATATACTAAACTGCTGTCCAAAACAAGCCAAAAATGAATAAAGCTAAAAGACAATAGATATTTTCTTCTTGTTCACTCAACAGTCTAAGGCTGATATGCTCTTTGTTGATGGGTGGCTGTCTTCCATACAGTGATTCAAGAACATAGGCTTTTTCTGTCTTATACCCCTGCACCCTGAGAACCTTATTATCTTCTATTTTCAAGTGCTCAAAGAGAGACTATTGAAAAAACTACACTCAGTATGGAAAATTTATCTAAAGCGGTGATTTGAGAAAAATTTTTAAGTGTTAGTGCTTATATGGAAAGGAAGACAGGGCTAAAGTCAGTGATTAAAGATGAAATATAAAATGTAAGAAACTAGAAAAACAGATAAAAGCAGAAAATTTAAAAAAAAAACAAGATAGTCAAACAATAGAGAAAATCAATGTAGTCGAAAGGAGGTTCTTCATAAAAGAATTTAAGCATATAGATAGATTCCATTTTAAAAAACATAATCGAGAGAGTAAATTAATCACAAATAATAGGAGTAAAAAACAAGGATTACACCAGAGATGCTACAGTTATTCAAAGGGAAGTTAAAAATATTATGAAAAGCTTCATGCAACTAAATTGGACATATTGGACACATTTATTTTAAAATACAATTGTCAAAACGAACACAAGATGAAGCAAAAAATCTAAGATAGTTTATAAATTAAACTCTTTGTTTAATTATAGATTATTTACAAATTAAACTCTTTACAACACGATACCAACAAAATAACAAGAAAAATAATAGACCTAAGTGTTTTTATTCGTGAATTTTATAAAATAGTCAAGAAAAAAAAAAACAACAATAAAACAGTAATTTTCCCAGAAAACAGAGAAAAATCTCTCCCCATCTCATTTTGAGAGACTAATTCTAAAATCTGACAATAATAAAGAAGGAAAATTATACATTAATATTTTTCCCAAACACAAACAAAATATCCTTAAAATATTAAGAGATCAATATATATAACAATCCAATGTAACAGAGTATCATAATCAAGATAGCTTTCTCTGAGGAATTCAAGTCTTTACACATATGATATTTTAATATCGTTTCACTGTTTTCTTTTCATTCTCTTTTAATATTTTGCCTTTTCATGTTCACTTTTCACTTTTTCCGTGACTATATTATGCTACATTGGAAACCTCAGTGAAATTGTCAACATTTTATTCTCAGTAAGCCACTTGTAATAAAATAGTATATGCTAACTATAATCACTAATTCAACTATATTAAATATAAAGAGACAAAATTTCATGAGAAACATCACTTGTATGAAGACTGAATAACTGTATATCACTACTTATAAAGTTCTGCTAAATTGTTATTGTTTAGTTTCCAGAAAATAATGATTAAATTATCTGCTTTTCTTTAACTTATTAAACATATTTTCCATGAAATAATGTTTAACAAATTTAGACATTGTTAAAATAGGCTAAGATTCAGTAAAAATTGTGATTTTTTTTTTTTTTTTTTTTGAATCAGAGTCTCACTTTGTTGCCCAGGCTGGAGTGCAGTGGCACAATATCGGCTCACTGCAGCCTCCACCTCCTGAGTTCAAGCAATTCTTCTACCTCAGCCTCCCAAGTAGCTGGAACTACAGGTGAATGCCACCATCCGTGGCTAATTTTTTTGTATTTTTAGTAAAGTCGTGTTTTCACTGTGTTAGCCAGGATGGACTCTATCTCCTGACCTTGTGATCTGCCCACTTCAGCCTCCCAAAAATTGTGAAATTTTAAAACAGCTCTACTAATGTAATTAACCATATTGACAGAATAAAGGGAGAAAAACAATGTGTTATGTTCAAATGATACAGAAGAAGCACTAGAAATAGTTAACAATGATTCATAATAAAAGCTACTACCAAATTAGAAGTACAGGAAAAATCCCACAATATATTAAAAGGCATCTATAGCTAATATTATGCTTAGTATCAGGACCTTATTGAGAAAGCTTGATTTTACCACTTCAATTCAACATTGTACTGGAGATTACAGCTTTTGCATTAAGAAGAGGAGAAAGGTAATAAAAGTATTAAAAATACAACTAAAAAATGAAAACTCTCATATCACCATAGACATGACTATGTGGAAGATTCTATAAAACCTACAAAGTAATGACAACTTAAACTTGGCAGTATGAGCAGAAAAGATAACTATAGGGTACCGGGAATAATACCCAGGGTATGAAATAATATGTACAACAAACTCCCGTGAGATTTACTTATGTAACAAACTTTCACGTGTACCCTCAAACCTAAAATAAATGCCAAAATAATAAATAATAGCAATACGACAGAAAAAAAAATGCCATTTAAAAATCAATGTTTTTCCATATGAGTAACAATTAGAAAATAGCATTTTTAAAATAGCATTTATAATTTTATAAAATTAAACTACTTAGAAATAAATGTAGCAAATATGTGTACAATCTTTATAATGAAGACTACACAGCATCACTGAGAACAATTAAAGATCTAAGTAAAAAAAATATCATTTATGTGACAGAAAGTTCAATGTTAAGATGTTTTCCACAATTTGACTTATACTTTCAGTGCTCTCACTTAGAAATTGACAATTTGATTCTAAAATTTACATGGGAATGCAAACATCCTAGAATAGGAAACCCTTTTAATAATGAAGACAGAAAGTTGAAGAACTTGCATTACATTTTAACAAATAGTACTATAAAGCTTCAATAATTAAGATAGGGTGGATTGGTCAAAACACAAGTATACAGATTAATGGTATAGATTGCAGTACAAAAATAGACCAACATGCATGTGGTCAGTTTTTTAAGAAAATAAGAAAAATCACAATAGGGAAAGATATGTTTTTCTTCCAATGGTTCTAGAACAACTATATGTTTATACAGAAAAAAAAAATCTGCATTAATATTTATCTCACATCAGACAAAAAAACTAACACATGGTATATTACAGACTAACAACAGTGATGTCACTATAAATTTCTAGAGAAAAAGAAATAGGGAAAAAAACTTCATGGCCTTGGGAAAAAAAATAAAGATTTCTCTAGTTAGGACACAAGAAAAAACGATGAAGAGCAATATTGATGAATTACCCTTAGTCAATTTTTTTTAAATAACATATTTTTGCTTTCAAAAAACTTCATAAAGGTAATTAAAAGGCAAAACATAGAATGCTGTGAAATACAGTTTATATATTTGACAAAAGGTTTAAATCTAACCTGTACAAAATAATTACAACTCAAAAAAATTAGCAAGACATTTGCCAAAATTTTATAAAACACTTCAAAAACGGCAACACTTTCATATAAATACACAAAAAAGTTCAATGTAATTAGTCATTTTGTAAATGGGAAGTAAAATCACAGTAATATAAAATTACAGAAAAACTTAGTTCTAAAATTTATGAAGGTGTAGAGGAAAATAAATTTACATATGCTACTGCTGAGCATGTAGAATCATAAAACTACTTTGGAAAACTGTTTAGTAGTTTCAAACATATGTAAACAACATTGTTCCTATAAATGAGACATTTGACTGACTTGTATTTACTGAAGGGATATAAAAAATATATTTAATATTATGATTTATACACAAATCTCAACAGAAGCTTTATTCATACCCATCGAAAACTGGCTGTAATACGAGTGTCCATCACAAGGTGAACAGACAAAATGTATTCACTAAGCATGCTCATTAGTGGAAGTAAATCATTATTGACATATGGGTACATTTTGAAACCATACTCTAAGTAAAGGAAGCCAGAAACAAATGCCATATGTTTCCGTTTATATACAAGTCTAGAAACTACAAACAAACTTATAATGATCCTTAGCAAATCAGAGGTTGCCTGAAGCTGGGAACACAGAAAGAGATGGATGGATTGCAAAGTGGCCAGAAAAACCTTTTTGGAATGATGGAAATGTTTTATATCTTGATTGTAGTAGTGGTTTTGTGGCTGAGTACGTACGTCAAAACTGTTGGAATTTTATACTATAAATTGATTCGTAAATTATGCCTCCATGAATTTGATAAAAGTAAGCATAGAAAGTGAAGTAATAAAATATATCAGACCCATGCAGAAAATAAGCATAAGAAAGCTAGAATAGCTATAATCTTAGTAGACAATTAGACTTAAAGATTTATAGTTTTACAAGAGGTATATATGTTACTGGATTTGGGGACTGTTGCTTTTTCTGGTGGGAAACCTTTGTGGCTGGTGGCTCTTTTGCCCAAGTTCTTGTCCTGCGTCCAGGAAGAATGATGTATACAGAGACATGGAGGGTGAGCAAGACTAAGGGGAGCTTTATTAAGCGTTACAATAGCTCAGAGGAGACCTGCAATTGGTAGCTCCTCCTCTGTAGTCAGGTTGCGTCCTGGAGGGTTCAGCTCTCAACAGAGAGGCCCCGGGGTGGGTGGCTCCTTTCTGCAGCTGGTGGTCCGGTTGTCTTCCCCAGTCTCAGCAGAGAGGCTCTTTTCTGCAGCTGGTCATTCCATCGTCTCTCTGTTCTCTGCCCTGCTCTGGCTGACCCTGGGGATTTTTATGGACATCAGAGGGAAGGAAGTGCGTGCCAGCTGGTCTATGGGCAGCCATGGACAGGCCTGAAAACGGCACCACAAGTCCTTGCAGTGGTCCACGGGCGTGGCAGCCTGGCCCCGAGCCTACAGGTCCTCCTTGGCCTGAGGATGGGGCCTTACTGGGGACCTGCTCCTTCAACTCAGGAAACTCTGCCTCCTGCTGCCATTCGTGGCACCTAGGCTTGCTCCTAACTTTGCTGTTATATCAGAGCAGGAGCCAACAGCAGGGAGAAGCCAGTCAATGGGATCAGGCAATTCCTAGTCTGCAAGGGCAGGGAGGGCCTTCCCCGGCCCCCAGGAGTGCAGGAATGCCTGAGGTTGCAGCAGCTGGTTTGGGCAGCTGCAGCTATATGGTGGGGTGGGGGAGTTCCTGTCTGCCCTGTAGAGAAGGAGGCCCAGTTTTGCAGTCGTGGTTTGGGTGGCTGCAGTGGCACCCAGAAGGGCAGCACTCCTGCCTGTTTGCTCCCTGGAGAAAGCAGCCTCAGCTGCTACCCCTCGCAGCCTGGGGCCGGAGCTCCTGATCCTTGCTGGGCCCTGACCAGCATCCAGGGCAGTGGCAATATAGCCATGAGCGCCCCCCCGTTTCCCTGGCACTCAGCGGTGACCCGGGGCAGAGTGGATCACTCCCCGGGCCCAGCCATCGGGAGTGGAAGCTTAGCAGTCACCCTGACTCCAGGCAGACCCTGGGGACACGGCCCCAGGCGGCCCTGCACAGACACTCCTCCTGACGCCCAGAAACCTGGCACCCTTGGTCGGGGCAGCGGGACAGCGGCCGGGTCCCTGAAGCAGGCACCACTCCCACTTCTCACCCTAGGCTCCCAAAGTGCGGCCCAAGCTCTGTACTGAAGACATTCCCTGCTCGACCTGGCTGCTGCCCCTCTGTGTCACTCCCCGACTGGTGGGCGATTCTGCCGGGGACCATAACCCGGGCGTCAGGGTAGCAGGATGTGGGGGATGGGCTGTCCGCCGCCTCCTGGTGCCCTTCCTACAGCAGCTAACATGATGACCGCAGCTGCACCAGGTAGACCTCTGCTGCCACCAATATCACATGACAATAATAGTACTAACTAATCAAGAAGACATAAGAGTCACAAATATGTATGCACTTAAAATCAGAGCATCAAAATCTGACAGATTAATGGTAGAATAAAAAAATTCTCTCCCTCAGCAAATTATAGTAGACAAAAACACTCTCAGAATATAGAAGAATTAGATACTATTAATCAACTTGACCTAGTTGACATTTAGAGAAAAATAAATAATACATATCCTTTTCATGAATTCCTGAGAATGTTTCAATCAACTTTAGAAATTGTGAACTTACAGTTTATTATCTGCTCAAAATTGATTAACCATAAACAGCAAGTTTTCTACAAAATTCCTTAGACCTTTGGAAAGTATACCTTATTTTATTTGTTGTACTAAGACTTAACATGAAATCTACCCTATTAGCACATTTTTCTTTTCTTTTATGAGATGGAGTCTCCCTCTGTTGCCCAGGCTGGAGTCCAGTGGCACCATCTCGGCTCATTACAACCTCTGCCTCCCAGGTTCAAACAATTCTCCTGCCTCAGCCTCTTAACTAGCTGGGACTACAGGTGTGTGCCACCAAGCCCAGCTAATTTTTGTATTTTTAGTAGAGACAAGGTTTCACCAGGCTGGTCTCAAACTCCTGACGTCAGGTGATCTGCCCACTTCAGCCTCCCAAAGTGTCTGGATTACAGGCTTGAGCCCCTGCACCCAGCCCTATAAGCAAATTTTTAAGTGTACAGTAAAATACTATTCACCTTAGAAAAGTATTGCACGGAAGATCTCTAGAACTTACTAATCTTCCCTAATTAAAACTTTATGCCCCCCGTCTCTACTAAAAATACAAAAAAATAGCCGGGCGTGGTGGCGGGCGCCTGTAGTCCCAGCTACTCAGAAGGCTGAGGCAGGAGAATGGCGTGAACCCGGGAGGCGGAGCTTGCAGTGAGGGGAGATCAGGCCACTGCACTCCAGCCTGGGCAACAGAGTGAGACTCCGTCTCAAAAAAAAAAAAAAAAAAAAAAAAAAAAAAAAAAAAAAACAGAAAAAAACTTTATGCCTTTGATTAGTACTTTTCCATTGCTGTGCTCTTTTCTCACAGCTCCTAATAACAGTTTTACTGATTCTATGACTTTAACTATTATAGATACTTCATCTAAGTGGAATCATGCAGTATTTGTTCTTCTGAGTGACTGGTTTGTTTGGCTTAGAATAATCTTTAAGGTTCATCAATGTCGTAGTAAATGACAAAATTTCCTTTTTTAAAAGGTGGAATAATATCCCGTTGTATGAATAGACGTGTCTGTTCATCAGTTAATGGACACATGGTTGGTTCTCCGTTTTGGCAATTGTGAGCTTGCTGGATCATATGGTCATTCTATTTTTAATTTTTTGAAGAACCTCCATGTTGCGGGAAGTCAGGGACCCCGAAAAGAGGGACGTGTTGAAGACGTGACAGAAGAACATAAATTTTGAAGATTTCATGGACATTTATTTGTTCCCCAATTCATACTTTTACAATATCTTACGCCTGTCTTTACTACAGTCTCTGAACATAAACTGTGAAAATTTTATGGACATTTATCACTTCCCCAATCAATACTCTTGTGATTTCCAACAGGATGAGGAAATTCCTGCCTAGTAAATTTTAGTCAGACGTGTTGTCTGCTCTCAAAAACTGTCTCCAGATAAGATGTTATCAATGACAATGCACACCCAGTGGGATGTGAAACTTCATTAGCAATTTTAATTTCGCCCTGGTCCAGTGATCCCACTCTGCCTGCATTTGCTTTGTGATATTTTATTGCCTTGTGATATTTTATTGCCTTGTGAAACATGTGATCTCTGTGACCCGCACCCTATTCGTACACTCCCTCCCTTTTGAAATCTATAATAAAAATGTGCTGGATTTGCGACTTGGGGGGCATCACAGAACCTGCAGACATGTGATGTCTCCCCCGGACACCCAGCTTTAAAATTTTTCTCTTTTGTACTCTTTCCCTTTATTTCTCAGACGGGCTGACACTTAGGGAAAATAGAAAAGAACCTATGTTGAAATATCAGGGACTGGTTCCCCCCATACCTCCATACTGTTTTTTATAGTGACTGAACAATTTTGCATTCCTATCAGCCGCGTACAAGAGATCCTTCTTTTTTTTTTTTTAGTCCTTACTAAGTTATGTTTTGTTTTTTCTTGTTGTTTTTTTTTTTTTTTTTTTTTTTGTATTCTTCTTTTTTTGTTTTTATAATACCCATACTAACCGCTGTGAGGTGATGTCTCATTGTAGTTTTGGTTTGCATTTGGATATGATTAACTATGTTGCATGTGTTTTCGTATACTTGTTGACCATTTGTCCATCTTTGGAGAAATGTTTATTCAAATGTTTAACCCATTTTTAACCTTGGGTTTTAGGTGTTTTTGTGTGTGTGTGTGTGTGTGTGTGTGTGTGTTTTATTTGTTTGGGATTTTCTTGCTGTTGAGTTATAGGGGTTTCTTAAATACTTTGTCAATTAAGCTCTTATCTAACATACTGTTCGCAAATATTTTCTCCCATTCTGTAGGTTGCCTTTTTGGTTTGTTGATTGTTTCCTTTGCTGTGCAGAAGCTTTTTAGTTCAATTTATTCCCACTTGGCTATTTTTATTTTTGTTGCCTATGCTTTTATTTCATATTCATGAATTCAATACCAAGAAAAAGTCATAAATATATATTTTCCATATTATCTTCTATAAGTTTGACAGTTTGAAGTTTTAACGTTTAAGTTTTTCATCTATTTTGAGGTTTTTTTAATATGGTATAGGATATGAGTCCAAATTCATTATTGTGCATGTAAATATCTAGTGTTCTCAACACCATTTGTTGAAAAGACAACCATTTCCTGATTGTGTGTTTGCAGAACCTTATTGAAGATCAATGAGCCGTGTGTGTGAATTTACTTCTAGGCTCTCTATTCTGTTCCATTGGTTCATATGTCTGTATCTATGCCAATGGCCAACTATTTTGATTACTATAGCTTTGTAAAATAATTTAAAATGAGGAAATGTAATACTTCCATTACTGGTTTTGTTTATTATAATTGTATTAACTTTGGGGACTCTTTTGTGTTATACATGAATTTTAGAATTGTCTTTTTTTATACTTACGGAAAAAATGCCACTGGGAATTTGGATTTTGATAGAGATAACATTGAATCTGTAGATTACTTTGCATAGTATGAACATTTCAACAATGCTAAGTCTTCTAATAAATGAATAACAGCTATATATTTTTTGTATCTTTTTAAATTTCTTTCTTCAATATTTGGTAGTTTTAATGTACAAGTCTTTTTCTTCCTTACTTAAGATATTCCTAAGTACTTTATCCTTTTTCATAGCATTGTAAATGGAAGTATTTTCTTACATTCTTTTTTTGATAGTGTGTTGTTTGTGTATAGAAATGCAACTAATTATTGTATGTTGATTTTGTATCCTGCCACTTCACTTTTTCTAGGTTATCCAGTTTGTTGGTATAGAATTATTTACAGTAATCTCTTATGAACCATTTTGATTTTTCTTACAACCTGTGTAATGTCTCATGTTTCACTTATGATTATATTTATTTTAGTCTTTTTTCTTAGTCTAGCTAAAGGTTAGACAATTTTGTTGATCTCAAATTACTGACTCTTAGTTTTGTTTTCTATTGTTTTTCTACTCTCTGTTTCATTCATTTCTCTTCTAATCTTTGTTATTTCCTTTCTTCTGCAAATATTGGTCTTGGTTTGTTATTTTTCTAGTTCCTTGAGGTGTAATGTTAGGTTGTTTATTTGAGAGATCTTTCTTTCTTTCTTTTTTTTAATTATAGGCATCTGTTATTACAAGCTTCTCTTGTAGAACTACTTTTGATGTATCCCGTAAGTTTTGCTATGTTGTATTTTTATTTTCATTTGTTTAAACACATTTTCTAATTTTCTTTTTGATTACTTCTTTGACTCACAATTTTTTCAAAACTATTTTGTTTAATTTTCACATGTTTGTCTATCCTTCAGAAGTTTTCCTTCTCTGGTTTCTGGTTTCATTATACTGTGGTTGAATAAGGTACTCGGCATGATTTCAATCTTTATAAAATTTTAAAAACTTGTGTTTTGATCTAACATCTGGTCTATCCCAGAGAATGTTCTGAGCCTACTTGAGAAGAATATATATTCTACTGCTGTTCTTTAAACATCTCTGGTTCATTTAGTCTTAGCATTGCTCACATCCACTGTTTATTGATTTTCTGTATGACTGACCTGTCCATTTTTTAAAGTGGAGAGTTGAACACCCTACTATTGTTTTGCTTACTCTCCCTTCAATTTTGTCAATGTTTGCTTTATATACTTAAATTTTCTGATGTTGGATGCATATATTATAATTTTTGTATGTTCCCATTGATTATTTATTGATTATTTTAATGTCCTTCTTTGTCTTTTGTAACAGGTTTTTGCTAAAAGTTTATTTTGTCTAATATAAATATAGCTACTCTTGCTCACTTTTGCATAGAATACCTTTTTCCTCCCTTCACTTACAGGTTATATGTGTCTTTAAATCTAAAGTGAATATCTTAATACAGCAAACCGCTGAATCTTGCTTTTGTTTAACCACTCCACATCCTTTGATTAGGTATTTTAATGTGTTTACATTTGAAGTAAATATTGATAGGGAATGATTCGCTATTGCCATTGTGTTGTTTTCTCTTTGTCTTAGAGGCTTTTGTCATTTTTTTTCTCTTGTTTTCCTTTGTATATCATAGATACTTTATATTGGTATGCTTCGATACTTTTCTGTTTGTGTTTGTGTGTAACATCTGTAGTATTTTATTCATGTTCAACATGGGCCTTATGTAAAATATAGCAATGTATTTTAAGCTGATAACTTACGTTCAGTAGCATACTAAAAAAGTATGCTTTTACTTCTTCCCAGCTACATACACATATTATGTTACTGATGTCACAATTTATGTCTATTTGTATTGTGTAGTCATTAACATTGTTATTATAGGTTTTTAATACATTTGTTTTTTAAATTTTATATAAGAATTCAAATGATTTACTCACCACTTTGACAGTGATGCAGATTTCTGTATTTGTCTATATGTTATTTTAGTCTTTCCTAAGCTATTGTATTGCTGCTTAGCTTCCTTTATTTTTACCTTTAACAACTCTCTTTAGCATTTTAACAGTGTGAGCCAGTGGTGATGTACTCCCTCAGCTTTTATTTGTCTGAGAAAATTTGTATCTCTCCATTATAGGAAACATTTCTGAGGAACTTTGGGCTTCTTGAATTGGGATGTCTATTTTCTTTCCCACATTTGGGAAATTCTCAGCCATTATTATTTCTTTAAATAAGTCTTTTAGTCTTTTGTTTCTCTGTTTTTATTCTGGGACTTCCGTAATGTTTATATTTAAAAGCTTGATGGCGTTCCATTAGTTCCTTAGGTTTTCTTTACTCTTTTACATTCCTTTTTTTCTTTTTGTTCCTCTGGCTAAATAATTTGCAATGATTTGTCTTTGAGTTTCTTGATCCTTTCCACTGTTTGATCTAGTCAACTGTTTAATGCCTCTAGTAAATTTTTTAGCTCAGTTATTGTATTCTTCAGCTCCATTAATTCTCTCTGGTACTTTACAAAACTTCTTCTTGTTGAAATTCTCATTTTGTTCATGCATTGTTCTTTTGACCTTGGTGAGCATCTTTATGATGGTTATTTGAATTTTCTGTCAGGCGAATAACACACCTCCATTTTATTAGTCAGTTTATGGAGATTTATCTTGTTGCTTTGTTTCAAAAGTATTTTTCTCCTTCTCTATTTTCTCCTTCTCTATTTTTCCTGATTCTTTGTGTTCATATCTGCATATTACAGACAACAGCCACTTCTCCTAGTCTTTACAGACTAGCCCTGTACTGAACAAGACCCTCACAAATCAGCCTGGGCCAGAGATCCTGGAGGCCTCTCAAATATTCATGCTGGTCCAATTCACTTTTTTCATTTTTAGTAGTCCGTGCTGTCTAGAGTGTGATGAAACCTATCAGTACTCAGAGAGCCAATTTATCAGGCAACCCCTCCTTCAAGTTGGGTTGTTGGGTGCACAATGTACTTCATTCATTTTCTAGATAGAAGTTGGTATCAGGATAGCTCTGCCTGTGCTATCCTGAGCTAGTGTCACTGACTATGGTGACAGGCTAGACTGAAACTAGTCTTCTGGGTAACCCTTGGAAAAGTTAGGATATTGAACACTCAGTGCATCTCTTTTCCCTTCCTCACCTCAAAGTGAACCTAGGAGCTGAGGCTTTTTGTCCACTTGCTTGTTGTTGAGCCAGGGAGTGGCTATGGGGACCACCAGGCCAAGTGTCTATCTCTGATCTCAAGGGAGGCCTTAGGTGGCATAAAATGCTGTGTCCCAGTTTGATTAGAGTTCTGAGACAGAGTAGACAGAAGCTAGTCTTTTGGGTAGCTCTCTGAAAAGTTGGGACATTGGACATTTAGTGCACCAGTGTTCCTTCTCAGGAAAAATCTGAGAGTTAGGGTTTTACCACTGCTATTTCTATGCTGAGCCAGGGGGTGTGGCTATGTTGACCCTCAACCTGAACCACTGCTTCTGTTTTCACTAGCTCCAGGTGGCTAGAGTATGCCATGTTCCATATTCTGTATTCTCTTCAAAATAGGACGGAAAAAACCAGTCCTCTGTTAACCTCTGAAAATGCTGGGATGTAGGATACATGGTGTACTCTTTTTATTCCCAGGGAGAAGCTGGGAAAAGGTATTTCACATTGTCTTACTAGCTTCAGTGTGACTTATTTCATCTTCAGCAGGAGTGCAGTAGCTTCTTAATTAGTTTCTGAATTTCTCACAGAGAAAATGTCCACCAATTACTGCTGAAACAATGAGTTAGTCAGAGTAAAGGAGGATTCAAGACTTCCTGTTCTGTTGTCTTGCTAATACCACGCCCACTGGAAAGAATACTTTTAAATAACCCCTAAAGCACACAAATTCAAAAGAAAAAAAAATTTAAAGTATTTAAATGAATGAAAATAAAAATTTAACTATACCTATTAAAGAAATGAATTTAATAATCAACTAAACTTTTAGATGTAGATTTTTTCTACCACTGATGAATGCTATCAAATAGCACAGAAGTTATGCCAAATCTACACATATTTCTCATAAAATAAAAAAGCTATATTAATAATTTTATATTTGTCGTACTTTGTATAATTAATGAAACAGTAATCAATTAACTCTTCTCCTCTCTTGAGGATAGTATGGGGGTAGATGCTAAAAAATGTTATAACACTAATGGAACCCAACCAGCGATTAATGAAATGACCAAATAATTAAACATGAACTGACAGAATCACGTACAAACACTATTCAGAGAAGCAAATGCTAGCTTGACAGTGGTCTCAAAAACTGATGAGACAATGCTGTCTTACCCTTTCTCACTGAGTATAATGCTGGAAGGGGTCTCTTAAAAAGGGACAACTGATTAATTACAATGTGTTTGTTTTTAATGATGAAAAGCTAGTTTTGTATATTTTCCCCCTAATAGCATAGTAACTTAAAAATTGGAAAGATAATATTCATACATTTAATTATTAATTGATTCAATGAATGTATACTTAGCACCTTCTTTTCCAGTCATTGTTGTACATACTAGGAGTACAGATGTGAATGAAACAGACAAATCCTCATGAAGCTTACATTCCAGTAGGAAGGTAGAGTCTTAAGCAAATATAATTTTCAACAGTGAATCCAAAGAGGAATTTTGAAAAGTATTTGATTAGAGCACGCTATATTTGAACATTGTATTTTTTTTGCCCAAATGGATCAATGCAATTTCCTTATTCATTTTAAATGATAGTACAACTGTTTAATGCTGAATAGGTAGTTTTATTTGCTAATTTTAGACTGTTTAATCAGTTTTATGAGCTTTTATAAGCTTTATACCTTTTTAGTCCAGCAGATTTAGATGATATTATACAAAGAATTCAGAATCTAATGATTTTTATGGAATCCAAAGTCTCACAAAATTGAGCTTATTCCCTGTGGATTCTTTTTATGTAAACTGAATCTCTGGAGACTTTGACTCTTTTGAAATATCCTACTCATTATTTCTGACCTTCCTTACATGACATATAATAAATGATATGATCTATAGAGCTTGTAAATTTCATTGCCATCTAAATAGTCAAATATATAAAGCATTCTATTT
Organism: Macaca fascicularis; assembly: GCF_037993035.2. NCBI lineage: Eukaryota > Metazoa > Chordata > Mammalia > Primates > Cercopithecidae > Macaca > Macaca fascicularis. Next base: position 34,348,683 of record NC_088379.1, on the reverse strand, counting down.
AATGTTAGATTATTTTTTGTTTACCAATGATAGTGCATTCACAATTTTACAAATGGAAGAAACAAGATGGAGAGAGTTACGCAATATTTTTTTCAGTTCTCTTTTTTAATAGCTGAAGTACAAAGTTTTGTAGGAGGTAGGAAATAGAGTGTTAAAACCAGGTACCATATTGATGAGAAAATATGCAATTAGTATATGTGGTCATTTTAAAAGCTAGTCATTCTAAATTGAAGACTGATGGAGAAAAGAATTTTCTTAGCCAGAAGTGTAAATCTTTCTCCTCTTTTTACTTCTTAAGCTTTCATTTCTCAAATAAAGGATCAAAAATTTCAAAGTCAAATGGGGAGTTTCTGAATTCTGTATATATAACCTCATATCTCTGCACAGTAGTTCCTTTAAAACCTATAATCATGAATTCTGTATAATTCAGAGAACACTAGGAAATTATGGCACTAAGAACACATGATTAATGGTTTTGCTGTTCAGAGGATAATATATGAAAGGGACTTGTAAGAATTAGATTTTATTGTAGTTAAATTGAATGTATGCAATGCTGGGAAAACATTATTGGTGGTAAAAATAATTAATAACCTATTGCCCTCAATGAAAATCACACTTAACAGTAAAATGTGTAACGTTAATAATAATGATAAAAATTTAATATCACTTGGAATTTTTTTGACAAATTCTTAAGGCAATATTATGACTTGTCAGCATGTATAATAATACTGCTGGCCGGGCGCGGTGGCTCAAGCCTGTAATCCCAGTACTTTGGGAGGCCGAGGCGGGTGGATCACGAAGTCAGGAGATCGAGACCATCCTGGCTAACATGGTGAAACCCCGTCTCTACTAAAAATACAAAAAATTAGCCGGGCGTGGTGGCGGGCGCCTGTAGTCCCAGCTACTCGGAGGCTGAGGCAGGAGAATGGCGTAAACCCGGGAGGCGGAGCTTGCAGTGACCCGAGATCGCGCCACTGCACTCCAGCCTGGGTGACACAGCGAGACTCCGTCTCAAAAAAAAAAATAATAATAATAATAATACTGCTTATCTTTAATTGATTAGCTTACAATTGTCAAATGCAATCTTTCACTGGATATTTCCACAGGATGCTTTGTCATGAATAAAGACATTATGCAGGTTGTGGCAGCAAATGTGATGTAAACGACAAAACATTGGGATATTCTCAAGAAAATCCAGCTGGTTCTCTCAAGAGGATTCCTAGGACACCATCAACGTGGTAAACATGCCACAGTCTATGAACTTCAAATTCATTCTGACAGGGTCCAAATACTGATTTCCTGGCACACATAAAGTTATCTCCCAGAGAAAGATTTACATTCGCCTCATGGAAAAGAAATGTAATTGAACAGAGCCTCCCTGTTTTGATGAATATTAGATCTAAAAGGACACCTGATCTTCCCATAATCACTTGTCTAAATGCAGAGACTTACTGCCCCTTCCTGCCCCACCCTTAAAGCACATGGTTGTTCTGCACATAAGGAGCATATGAGGGAGTTCAGCTGTTTATTATTTCAGCCTTCATTAATATTAACCAAAATGAGCCAACTCCCACAGCCTGATACAATGCCTGGCATTTTCTTGATAACCATTTGTCAAAAAGAATATAATATCAGACTTATCTTTTCAAGTCTTGGTCTTCACACATTCTATTCATTTTTGTAGAAAATGCTTTTACCTCTCTAGGATAAAATTTCTTTTTGGAAGTCATTCATGCATACTCTTCAGTTGGCAAGCATCATTTTATCAAGAAATTATTTCTTGGCCTATGAATAGCTGTATTCCTCCAGTGCTAATTTTGTACTAATATGTATTTTTTAACAGTACAAGTTGGGGTAAGAAATTGTTACTTTGTTTGTTTTATAATTAAGTATAAGCATCACAGGGTCTGTTTCTCTCTTTCTGGGGATCCGAAGCCATGCATACAGTAAGGACTCAATAAATATTTGTGGGAAGAATGATTTGGATAGAAGAGGTAGCCAGTAATTGCAAATTTCGTTGAAGAGGCTGTAACAATTATCTGCATACTCTCAGTCCTAACTTCCTTTAACCAAACATTGTCACTTTTTAAATGTACTATTCTCCTCCTACTTTATGCAAGATAATAGGTTGTAAATTATATGTTTATGGCTTGAAATTTTGACACAAATACAAAAACACAAGCTTAAATCTGTGATATCATATAATAAATTAATATTTATGGATATAATTATGATTTGGTCAACCCTAACCCTGTTACTTTCAATTAGAGTATGAAAATAATACAAATATAATTTTGAAGTATTTACTCAATGGAATTTTTATGTTTATTCTGTAAATCCAAGTTAAAGCTATTTTTAGTTCAAAATAAATTTTTATGATATATCCTTCTTAGTTACTTCAGTTTTTTTTTTCTTTTTCTGACTTATGTTTAATGACATTTTTGTTTTAGAGAAGGAATGGGAAAAAACTCAACAGGATCCACAACTAAATTCTATTAAGTTAAATCCCATATCTGACAGCAAAAAATATTAGTATTTTTCTTTTAAGGACCTGAATATTTTATCAGGTTTAAATATCTGTAAAATAAGAGTTTTTGCAACATTATCACTAAGTTCTGAGCTCTATTTGGATTCTGCAGTGGATAATTGGCTTCCATGGTTTTGCATTTGTGTTCATTTTTAATTTTGTTTTAATAAGTTGTCCAGAATTAATGAATGGAAGAAAACATTTGATAGAGACAGAGGGTGTTTGTTCTCATTTCAAACTGAAACACGTTTGCTTTATTTAAAATAGGGTTTGTAGAGGCAAGTAATACAAAAAAAAAAAGACAAAATATATATGCAATGTCTTTATATATCTGTGCCAGATTCTGTTTCGCTATTAAAGTTGTTTATAATATGATGAAGATAAATAGAAGTTAGAGTCAGCTTGAGGTCCTAATGGACTAACCATTTTGGACTATCCTTCCACTCATAAACAATTAGAAAACTGATAAAAGTATATAAAAAACAACTTTGTCAATATTAGACAATCGATAACAGAACTATGAATCCTGTGGAAGGAAAAACATAAAATGAAACACACAAAAATTCCTCAGCTTTCTGCCTATACACACTTACAATGCTGCAAAGCAGGAAGTTGAAAGTCCAAGAATATCATGATGGTCCCACTGAGATGAAGAAACCAAGGTCAGAGTTGAGGAGACTAAAGTTACTAGACTTCGTATGCAGAGTACTAGAGAAGAGGAGGTCCAGAAATTGAAATAAGTAATTCTTTCATTGTTTATCCCAATAATAGCCTATGCATACACAGGAAAAGATTCTGCAAGTTTTGAGTGACAAATGGTATCAGGGAGCTGTGAGGTGCACAGACATTATAGAAGTTGCAAAATGCTGGGAGTTGTTTGGTTTCCCAAGAGCCAGCGTGGAGTGAAATTAATGACCTTTCTCATATTCAGCTGAAACCTCATAAAGGTGAACTCCAACCCTTTAGTGATATACTGGATCTGGTTTAGCAAAGATTAAAGCAAAACCTTGAAGACTTTGTTTCTCATTAAAATGTAGAAAGTTGCAAGAAAACATCATTCAATCTCTAATGGCAAAATAAATTGTTAATCTATGAAATCAAAACTATTTTTGACCTCTTCATAGTGCTGAGGTTGCAAGGCAACTAGGTAAACTAAATTCCAAATAGTCACAGGACCCTGAAAAGAGAGCTGGAAACCAGAACACAGTGAAAGGCAAATGTTAACACATGTTATATCAGAAATGAAGAATTTCTTCAATGGGTTTATGACAAGACCTGACACAGAAGATGAAAAAATGAGCAAACTTAACTATAAGTTACTAGAAATGGTCAAAATGAAAATGAAAAAGAGAAAATAAATTAAAGATATATAATAAAGACCCAAAGGCCTTGAGAAGTAATAAGTGCTATACATGTAATTAGAATCTCAGAAGGCAAAGGGGGAAGGATGGAGTAGAAGGAATATTTGAAAAAAGAATGGCTCATTATTTTCCCAAATTACTGAATGATTCCAAACCACAGATGTGTAAAACTCAGAAAACAGAAAACAATGAACACAAAGAAAAAAATATATCTAGGCCCATCAAATTCCTACTGCTAAAACCCAAGAAGAAAAGAGAAAAATATCTTCAAATTAAGAAAAAATAAAGAATCACATTAAAATTGTTGTTTTAACAATAATAGAATATTGTAGAGAAAAAATTATTAAAAAACAATTATTTATTTGGTATAAAAAAAACAAAAACCTGTCATCACAAAATCTTATAGCCTAGAAAATTATTTTTAAAAATCTAGGTAAAATATTTTTTAAAATACAGAGAAATGATGAGAGAATTCATTGTCAGTTGACTTGCCCTATGAAAAATACTTTAAAATAACAGTTTTCAAGTTTATGAAACATATTGCTGGACAGATATTTGGGTTTACACAAGGACACGGAGAATATTGGATGTATATATAAGCATTTTCCCCATTTTTTATTATTTTAAAATATGAGTCTATATAAAGTTAAAAATTATATGTTGGGGTTTATAACATATACAGAATGAAAATTGTGTAACTATCATTGTTCAGAATTGGGAAGAGAAAATGAGAGCATAGAGTTGCAATTAAATGCTATAATATTATTAGACTGCAAATTGTTGTAATTAAACATGTATTTTTTAAATCCTAATACAAGTACCAAAAATATATATAATGTAAGTAAACTACTAAGACAAGGTTGACGATAAAATGGAATCATAAAAAAATCAACTATTCTAAATGAAGGCAGGCAAAACATTAAGGAGATAGACTCATGAATATATAAGACAACAAAATAACAAAAATAAGACAGGCTTAAGTCCAAAAAAAGCAACAAATTGTATTAAAAGTAAGTGGTATCATGACTCCATAAAAAAGGAGATTATCATAATAAAATTAAAAAAACAAATAAGACCATACCCTACACTGTCCAATAGAAACCCATTTTAAATAAAAAGAAAAAGGGTAGCTAAAAATGAATGAATAAAAAATTGCATACCATAAAAATGTTCATCAAAATAAAATTTGAAAGATTATATTTATATTACATAAGTATACTTAGCAAAAATTAACATTACCATGAAAAAATGAACATTTACCAATAAATCCTATCCAACGTTTAAGAAGTAAACAATATTAGTATTTCCACAGCTCTCTGATAACATGAGAGAATACCTTTAAAATTGTTTTATGAGAATAACATTGTAATTATATGAGATTATGATGATGTTACAAGAAATAAAATTAAGGACACATACAAATCATAAACATTCACCTCAAAATCTTCAACAAAAATATTAGCAAGAAAAATCTGGTACCATATACAATTATAATATTAAATGTATCCCCAAAATGCAACTTGAGTTTAACATGCAAAAATAAATTAATGCATTCCACTTCCTTTATTCATTAAAGGCTAAAGCTTATATGCTCATTAATAAGATGTAGAAAAACCCTTAATATATTCAACATCCATTCATGATTAAAAACTTTCTATAAACTAGGAATAGAAAGAAACTTTCTCAAACAGATAGAATGAATTTACAAAAAAAACCTGATGCTAGCAATATTGTGGCAGACAAACCATACAATGATCCCCTTTGCTCCTTACTTGCTGATGTGTATGACGTTGTACAATCCTCTCCCACAGAGTATGAGTTGGACATGAGTCTTTCTTATAACCAATAAAATATGGCAAAGGTGATGTAATGTCACTCTTAGTAGGATAAATAATGTACCCTATCTTATAATTTAGGAGTCAAAAAATGTCCTTGTGTGTTTGAAGTGATAAGAAGATAATAAAGAAATCTACTTGGCTTGAAACTACAGTTGCCTCTAGGACGTGAAGATGACCTCCAGCCAACAGCCAACAAGACTCTGGAGCTCTCATTCACGTATTCACAAGGAAATGAATTCTGTCAACTACTTGAATTAACTTGGAAGTAGAGTCTTCCTCAGTGGTGCCTCCAGATGGGAATACAGTGGGCCTGGCAACTTGAGTTCAGGCTGACCCTGTACAGAACACTGATTTACCCATGCCCAGATTTATTTGATCGACAGAAACTATGAGGTAATAGAAGTGTATTAACGTAGCCTGATGACTTTTTAGTAATTTGTTGCACTAAAGTAGAAAACTAATGCAATTATAGTTAGTAGAGAGAGAGAGAAACACAATCCACCCTAAGAGTCAGGACACAGCGAGAATGTATAGGTTCTAAACATTGCAAATGGCTAGTAAAAGAAATAGAAACCTTACATATAGGAGAGAATGAAATAAAAGTAGTTATTTATATAAAACATGATTATATGGTATGGGATCCAAGGATTTATTATGTAACTTTCTATTAAAATCTGTGAAATGTTATGGTCAATAGGAATTGCATAGTTTTACTTTGAATAAACTAAACATGTTCATTAAGTGATGTAGCTTTAAATTGAGAGCATGTATTTAACAAAAACTTAACACATTATTGAGAAACATGCATGTTCTGAATTTTAAAATATTTGTAATTTATTAATTCATATAATTATTACATGTTGGGCTTAGGAAATTTAGGAAAAAAAGAGCTAGCTTAAGAACATATATTTGAGAAATCAAGTTATAATAATTAATTTTTACAATTAGGATTGTTGGACAAATTTAACAAAGTCATATAGATTTTAATAAAACCATACCTGTGAAGAATCTTTATAAGTTAAAGAATCTGAATTTAACTGAAGAATCTTTATAAGTTAAAGAATCTGAATTTAACTTTATTCTTAAGAAATTTTAAGTTTTGAACACAATTTAAAGTTCAACAAAACGATTTATCAATTCTGAAAAGTAATTGGAAATTGTCAACAGAGAAACCCATGACAACCTACTTAGGAGATATCTAACAATCCTGTTGGATAGATGACCAGAAGTTTGAGAAAACAATTTTAGGTGCTATTTTGATTTCTTTTTAAAATTTGATTCCTACATTTCTTTATAGAAGGCTGTTTCTTCAATCTAATTTTAATTTATTTTGATATTTGTGAATATGCTAATTTTCAGCTTGCAGATTTTAAAAACATTTCATGTTACTCTGTCACTAAGCATAATGATACAATTGTTAAAACTGGAAAAGGTATTAAAATAATGAAAAAGGAAACTTTTTAATAAGTTAAATTTTTGCTTTGTACATTTTCTTGCTTTTTTATGTGGTACCTATGCTAAAAAGTAACCAAAATAATCGATAACAAGAGTCAATGAGTTATACAATCAACTAAATTAAAATCTAGTCACTAAATAATCAAGAGAAAAAATCATATTATTGCCAATACATACTACAAATTGCAGGATAATATTGACCTTGCAAAAGTAGTCATCATATTTTACTGTTAATGTTCTAATTAAAATTTGCACATAGGTCTCAGTATACATTTACGTGTAGCTATCAAAATAAATATGTATTCCTTTTTTGTATCAATCTCTTGTCATAATCTCCCTTCTCCCCTACAAATAAAAGACCATGTATATATGAGATTCACAAGCATAAATAAATGATAAACATTTGTTTTCTTAAAAACTTTACCTTTAGCAAACTTCAATCAAAATGTCTTCTGTAATGTATTTTGTGGTTTGCATCTAAAATGCACATTGAAATGAGATTAATTTGTTATTATATCATTGTCATTTCAGAGCATAGAAATGCACAATTAGCATCATCATTAGTTCCACAAAGTACTTTCTTCAGATTAAGAGTCAGCAAATTATTGTAAACAACATGATTTAATTCATTGGCAGTGATATTTTTGGCAGCTCAGTCACTGTTAGAGTTGTGTTAGAATTATTATTTTTTATTAGGAGACTTGATGAAAGAGATGTGAGAAAACAACTGTGAAATTATAATCTGCATAATAAGTAATATTGAAGAAGTTATTCTTGTTTCCATGTGTATTTCAAACTACAAAAATAAACTTAACTTCCAACCATTTCTCATATGTTTTTCTGTACTAACTAGCAATACCAAATGTTTATTTGTGATAGGAATACAAGTCAAGAACAAGTGTAATCCAGATACATATAAAAGCATATATATCTTTTTTAGATGACATAACAAATTGCAGTTTTTGTATTAGAGCTCAACTGCTATTCGAGTAAATTTTCTAGATACTTAACAATATGTCCAATTAAATCTTCTTGTAGCCTTGAATGTTTTTGGTTTTGATATATAATTTGACTATTCAATAGAACTGTTCTCTGAAGTTGACAGGTTATGTGTTTTCAAAAACTCTCTAGTTTAATTTTGATTCTGCCAAGTTAGAATTGTATTAAAATGTTATAAACCATAAGCTGTTGAACAGATAAAGCATAAAAACATAATTAAAATGTAAATATATCCAGTAAAAGCAACACAGTAGTCTTGCAGAAATTGAAAAATATTTTGATATTCAAATTTTAAAATAATTTTGTATTAAGGGTACTTTATAGAAAAAAATAGCTAAAAAATATAAGCATGTATGTATTATATTTTACATTATAGGGAGCAATTAATTTTAAATAAAGTGAAGATCATTTCATATTTAACCTTTTAGTTTTAATATGTATAGGTGAATTTGGTGAATAATACCAATGTAAACATTTTTATGTTTGAGTCTTTTTTGACAAATACATTTTGTATAGAATGTTCACTTGAAACAAAACCGCCAAAAATATGCAAATATTTATTGAATCCATGCAGTGAAATATAAGTAAGACTTTTTCCATGCTACACAGGGACTTCAAATATGTAACAATAGAGACAAATGAATAAGGAAAAGTAATTCAAAAATGTGTCTTTTGCCGGGCGCGGTGGCTCAAGCCTGTAATCCCAGCACTTTGGGAGGCCGAGACGGGTGGATCACAAGGTCAGGAGATCGAGACCACCCTGGCTAACCCGGTGAAACCCCGTCTCAACTAAAAAATACAAAAAACTAGCCGGGCGAGGTGGCGGGCGCCTGTAGTCCCAGCTACACGGGAGGCTGAGGCAGGAGAATGGTGTAAACCTGGGAGGCGGAGCTTGCAGTGAACTGAGATCCGGCCACTGCACTCCAGCCTGGGCGGCAGAGAGAGACTCCGTCTCAAAAAAAAAAAAAAAAAAAAAAAAAAAAAAAAGTATCTTTTATCATGAGGATTATTCTTTCCTGAAGGTGAGAAAAATGCAGGATGAAATACTGTCAGAGACATGACATCATTGATTGCCCTTTTTCCCTCCAGCAAATGTTGTAACTAGTTTCATAGGAGCTAGTATTTTTCAATATTGTGTTTAAATGGATTTCCATTGCTTGTCATTGTAAATTCATCTGGAAAGACAATGCAATTTTTTAGCATATAAGTTCAGTATTGAGCCAACAATTAAGCTTTGCCAGTTTATCAGATTTACTTTGCTCAGATAGTGTCATTAGCATCTGGCTGCTAATCTACTTTATGCTGTCATTTGCAAGCACCTCTGTTCTTATAGTCTCCTCAGGTATACTAAAATTTTTTAAACTTGCCTAATTAAACTAGAAATTTTATGTGCCTCTATGTTGCATGTCTATGTGTGCATTTGTGTATGTTCAGTTTCGCTCAATGCATATCTGACCTGAAATGATATAATCACAGAATGTGGAAAGAATCTCAGAAGGAGAGAAGAAAATATTTCATCTCTTCTTGCTGGGATATGGAGAAATTCACGGTGAATAAGAAAAATAAATAGAAACAAAGATATAATCAAGTAATCGAACTACAGTAAGAGCAGTCTTCATACATTGATGTTTTCAGTATGGCATGAAAGTTACGTACAATCTCTATATTAATTCTTACAAATTTTTGATACTGAAACCAGATTCAAATAGGTATTGGATGGCTTTATAGATGATGTTTCCTTGAAAGAAGGAAATGAATATGATTATTTTGATCTTAAAAGCACACTATTGCAAATGTTTCTGTTTACACTGCTGTATTTTCCATATCAAAAACTTATAAATTGCATTTTAAAAATAAATGAAGACATTAAGATAAATGTTTAATTGAATAAATAAAACAAAAATGAGCAAAAAGTATGTTTTGCAACAAATTGTAACACTGTATAATTCATTTATAGTATAAATAATTATTATTTTTAATTTTTTTTCCTTGTGTCTTTGCTGGGTTTTGGTATCAGGATGATGCTGGTTTTGTAGAATGATAAGGAAAGAGGCCCTTCTCCCTGATTTTTTGGAATAGTTTCAGTAGTATTGGTACTAGCTCTTGTTTATCTGGTAGAATTCAGCTGTGAATTCAACTGTTCCAGGACTCTTTTGGGTTGGTGTATTTTTTATTACAGATTCCATTTTAGAACTCAATATTAGTCTCTTTAGAGTTACTGTTGCTTCCTGATTCAACCTTGGAAGATTGTGTGTTTCCAGGAATTTATACATTTCCTCTAGATTTTCTAGTTGATGTGCATGGAGATGGTCATAGTAGTCTCTGAGACCCTTTGCATTTCTATGAGATCAGTTTTAATGTCACCTTTGTCATTTATGATTGTGTTTATTTTGGTCTTCTTTCTCTTTTCTTTTTCTTTGTTAATCCCATTAGCAGTCTACTGATCTTTTTTAAGTTTGCAAAAAAACAACTTTTGGATTTGTTAATTATTTGTATAGATTTTTGTATTCTCACTTTTGTTCAATTCTCCTCCAATTTTAGTTATTTATTTTCCTCTGCAAGCTTCGGGGTTACTTTTTTCTTGTTTTTCTAGTTTTTCTGGTTGTAAAGTTAGGTTGTTAATTTGAGATCTTTCTAATTTTTTGAGGTAGGTGTTTAGCACTACAAACTTTCCACTTAATACTGTTTATGGTGCATCCAAGGGACATTGGTATGTTGTGTCTCTGTTTCATTTATTTGAAAGAAGATCTTTTTTTCTGCCTTAATTTTATTGTTTACTCAAAAGTCATTCAGGAATAAGTTGTTTCATTTTCATGTAGTTGTGTGGTTTTGCAATATCTTCTTGGTATTGATTCTTGGTGTTGTTCCACTGTTGTGTAAGAGTATGGTTGGTGTGATTTCTATGTTTTAAATTTATTCAGGCTTTTTTTATGGCTGACCATGTGGTTGATCTGGGAGTATGTGTCATGTGCAGAGGAGAAGAATATACATTCTACTGTTAATGTATAAAGTGTCCTGTATTTTTCCATTAGGTACAATTGGTCAAGTGTTGAATTTAAGTCCAGAATTTATTTATTAGGTTTTCTGCCTTGATGCACTGCCTAATGCTCACAGTGGATAATAACGTCCAACATTTCTGATGACCATAGATGCAAAAATCCTCAATAAGACACAACCAAATCAAGCAGTATGTCAATTTTCTTTTATATGTCAGTAATTTATTCCTTTATATTATCTGATAGTATGCTATTGTAGTGATATATCACAACGTATTTTTCCATTGTCCTATTGATGAAGCTTAGGTATTTCTAATTGTTTTAGCTCTTACGAATAAGGCTACTATAAATATTCTTGTATTAATATTTTATAGGCATAATTTTTCTTACATTGTGCATAAATAGAAGTCCTAAGTGTATGTTTAATTTTTAAAGAAATTAATTAAATTTTAAAAAGAAATTATAAATTATAAATTATTAAAAATTAAAAAATATTTAATTTTTTTTTCTGTTGCTCTTCTTTTTTTTTTTAATTAATTAATTATTATTATACTTTAAGTTCTAGGGTACATGTGCATAACATGCAGGTTTGTTACATATGTATACTTGTGCCATGTTGCTGTGCTGCACCCATCAACTCGTCAGCACCCATCAACTCGTCATTTACATCAGGTATAACTCCCAATGCAATCCCTCCCCCCTCCCCCCCCATGATAGGCCCCGGTGTGTGATGTTCCCCTTCCCGAGTCCAAGTGATCTCATTGTTCAGTTCCCACCTATGAGTGAGAACATGCGGTGTTTGGTTTTCTGTTCTTGTAATTTTTAAAGAAATTATTTAATTTTAAAAGAAATTATTAATTATTAATTAATTAATAATTGATTTTTAAATAAATTAAATTATTAATAAAAACAATATTTTTCATGGTAACTGGAAATATTTGAAATATTTGAAAGTTCTAGTTCCTCCAAATTATTGCTTACATTTTTATGATTAGTCATTTTCTGTTTATTGAAATCATAACCATTCTTGTGTGTGTGTGTGTGTCTGTGTGTGTGTGTAGGTGTACTAAATAGTGGTCCTGATTTGAATTCCTTAAAAACTATTAATATTGAAAAACTTTTCATATGCTTATTAGTCATCTGTATGTCATCTTTTGTGATATATTTGATTAAGATTTTGCCTATATTTTTCAGTATGTAGAAATTCTTTATGTATTCTATATATGAGTTTTATTGTTTGAAAAAAAGTATTGGGACTATATTCTCCAAATATGTTTATTTATTTTTTTATTTTTATTTTTTGAGATGGAGTCTTGCTCTGTTGCCCAGGCTGGAGTGTAGTGGTACAATCTCGGCTCACTGCAAGCTCTGTCTCTTGGGTTCACACCATTCTCCTGCCTCAGCCTCCCGAGTAGCTGGGACTACAGGCCCCTGCCACCATGCCCAGTTAATATTTTGTGTTTTTAGTAGAGACGGGGTTTCATCATCTTGGCCAGGCTGGTCTCTATCTCTTGACCTCGTGACCCACCCGCCTCGGCCTCCCAAAGTACTGGGATTACAGACGTGAGCCACCACTCCCGGCCAAATATGTTTATTATCTTATAATTTTTTAAATTATTTGCTTTGATGGGCAGGTATTTTAAATTATATAGAGTCTAATTCATTTTTTTCTTTTCCTACATTGCATGCTAGATTTTTTCCAGTGCATTTATGCCTACGTTATTGTTACAAAGTATATTTTTAGCTTTTTAAGTATATAACTTGTCTGACATGAATTTATATATTGAGAGTGTCACAGGTAAAAAATTATGACTTTTTTTTTTCACATAGATATTCATGCTCCAGAGATTTTGTGGGAAAACTCCACCAGGGGCAGTGTTCTAGTTCCATGGATTGACTTGGTACCTTGGTCAAAACTCCACTGTCCCCATATGTGAGACTCTATATCCACACTTTTATCCTGTTCCATGCATCTATTTGTCTTACACTGTTCCACACATACACCTGCGTAGGATTTCTTGGATTGTCCAGTCCATCATCTTGAACATCCTTTTTGAACATTATTTAAGTTAGCCTAAGAGGTCTGTCTCTTGCATGTGGCCCCCACTTTTTGACAGAAAGCAAACAAGAGTAATTGTCTCCCCTCCGAAAAAATCTCTAAAATTGCAGGCCATCCACAATGCAGTAACTAATTACTGAGGTGAAATTTCCATGCAATAAACTATATATAGTTATACAACTATTTTTATTACATGCAATAAACTATACACATGTATGTATTTAAAGTACACAATTTGATAAGTTTTGACTTATCAAATGTTTAAACCATGGGACTAACACACCATCAAAATAATTAATTTATCCATTAACCTCAAAAGTTTCTGTTAACCCTGATAACCTCTCCCTTCTGACATACTTCAGGCAACCACTGACCTGCTTTGTAGAACCATTAAGATTAGTTTATATTTTCCAGAAATTTGTTTAAATGAATTCCTATATTACCACTCCTTTTGGTAGAGGACAAGGGGTATCTGCTTTACTCAAAATTATTTTACTGATTCATCCATATTGTGCTTACCAATAGTTTATTCTTTTTATAACTGAGTAGTATTCTATTGTGTTTTCTCCATGTTATTGTTATTAAAAATAAAATACCTCTAAAAAGTGTTTGAAATTTCTAAAGACAAATGCTTTCATTTATCTTAATACCTAAAAGTGGAAATATAGTGATACATTCAATGTGTTTTACCTTTTATTACTTTAGTAGTGTCTTGAAAGACCAGACTCTGAATTTTAATCAAATATATCAATTTGTTTCTTTGTGGGACATGCTTTTGTTATTTTGACTAAGAAATATTTGCCTATTATAAGATAATAAAAATTTTTCCTATATCTTCTTGTAGAATTCTCATAGTTTTAGGTTTACATTTACATCTACTATCCACTTTGATTTTTGTATACAGTGCAAGATATAGACTATCTGTATATGGATATTAAGTTATTGTAGAACCATTTTTGGCAAGCCTATATTTTTTCCACTCAATTGCCTTTTGTAAACTTTGTCGAAAGTTGGATTGGAGTTAGCACTCCATATCTGTGGATTTCACATCTGTGAATTCAACACAACCACAGATTAAAAAATACATATTAAAAAATAAAATCAGACGGTTGCATCTGTACTAAACAGATATTTTTCCTTGTCATAATTCCCTCAGCAACATAGTAGAACCACTATTCTTATAGAATTTATACTGCATTATATAAGATAATTAATCTAAAGATGATTTAAAGTATATGAGAGTATGTGTGTAGGTTATATGAAGTGCTATGCCATTTTATACAAGGGACTTGGGCATCTGTGGATTTTGGTGTCCGAGGGGCATCCTGAAACCAATTTTCTACCGATATGACAGGACAACTATATGTACCTGTGGGAGGCCATTTCTGGGTTCCCCATTCTTTCCAATTGATCTATTTTTCAATTATGCCAAAACCACACTTGGTTGAATACTTTAGCCTTATAATAAGTCTTGAAGTCAAATGTTGTGTTGAAGAATGTCTGGGAAAACCAAACAGAGCCATGTGAAGTATAGCAGCACATCAATCAAAATGAATGTCAGTGTTCATAATTAAACGTAATAGAAAGAAATTAAAAGCACATAGACTATATACTGAATAATAGAATCTAATAAATAATTCCATAAAAATTCCTTTTTAATAGCATGCCATTTTGAACACTCAGTTAACTTCTTTAAAAATATCACATCATTTTATGTTATTCCTAAAACAATAATTTTCTGACTTATTGCTGTCTCTGAAATAAACTACAAAAGCTGAGGAATCTCTATGCCGGTAGATGCCAATGAAGGTTTAATAAGTAACCTATTTCCAAAGAATTCTTGATAAAAATAATGCTCACTGTCTTGTTTCTTTTAAAATAGCTCCATGAATAAATATTTAAATGAAATCTATGCTGTATTATATCTGATTAATGCAACTTTATTAATGAATTTTGAAACAATATTCGTGGGTTACTGTATCTTTGTGACTTAATTTTATCTCTCATTGTCACTTTCATTTCTTGGTTCTTATCATGGGCTGAATAGTACTCCCCTACCCTGAGATATATGACAATATTCTAACCTACAGAAATTATACATGTGGTGTCAGTTGGAAAAAAGGTCTTTGCAGATGTTATTAACATAAGGTTCGCAAGATGAGATCATCCTGGATTACCCAGGTAGGCCCTAAATCCAATACAAAATGACCTTAAAAGAGACCCAGGGGAGAGGTATATGAAGGGGAAGAGGCAAAGTGACCAAGAAAGTAGAGATGAGAGTGATTCAGGAAACGAAGCCTGAAAATTGCAGGAGGCACTGGAAACTGGAAGAGGCTAAGAAAGAGACTCCCCAGAGCATAGAGGCTGTCTGTGGCTCTGCTGATATCTCGATTTTGGGTGTCTAGCCTCCAGAACTGTGAAAAAAATAATTACCAATTGTTTTAAGCTCTCCAATTTTTGGTAAATTTTTACAGCACATTTAGGAAACTAATTTAGTTTTTATTAATATGTACTTTGATGTAAATGAATATTTCTGTTGTTTAGTATTAAAAAAAACCTGGTCAGGCATGGTGGCTCACACCTACAGTCCTAGCACTGTGGGAGGCCGAGGCAGGGGGATCTGGACTGCTACCGCTACTACTACTAGTAGTAATAATAATTATAAATACAACATTTTATATAACAGTACAAACTACACGGTGTTGCCACAAACCTAATGTCATTAAAGAATCATTTTATTGTAACATAAGGCCACTTGCTTGTAAGTCATAAGCTACTGTGTGAACCCACTGAATTTTATGGATAAGAGCCCATTTCCCTTAAAAATGTATGACATGAAGGAATGGAATGTGTTGCTATAGGGCTCCTAAACTACATGTGAAGTTTTGTAATGTTAGCTGAATATAGAATGTTATGAGTTAAAAATACAAACAATAAACTTTAGTGAAACTACTAATATATACATAAGATTTACAGTAAATAATGTAACAAGGGTAAAAATGGAATATAAAAATTGCCTAATTTATTCAAAGGAAGCATGAAAAAAGAAAATGTGAATCAAATAAGTTAGAATAATTTTTTTTAATTTTTAATCACTATTAATATTTACATTAAATGTATGTGGTCAGAACACCTAACTTAAGTGGAAGAGATAGTAATACTGGATTTAGAAAAGCAAAATCCAGTGATATGTTTCTTATATGAAAACAATTTAAATATAAAGTTAAAATGAAAATATAGAATATTGTAGTCCATGCTTACAGTAGTAAAAAATAAACTATCATTATCAATGACAAAAATAAGATTAGGAGCAAACAAATGATATTAGGGAGAGGAGGGCTATTGTGTAACAAATAAGGAGCCAATTAAAAAATCAGATTTATACATCTTAATGCGGATCATCAAAAGACATAAAGCAGAATCTGGTAGATCTTCTGTCTCTAGCAATAATAGACAACTTCACGAGTATAGTCAAAGATTTTAATTCTTACAAAAATTACGAGTTATATAGAATATTAAATAGTATGATAATCTAAACTGGTCTAATTTATCCAGCAATAATGGAATATAATTTTCTTAAGATTACATGAACAATTTATCAGAGTGAACTATATTCTTATGGACCATAATATACACATCTCAATACATTTAAAATGACTTAATTCATGCATGGATGCTCTCTGACCAAAATACAATTAAATTGGAAGTCAATGATAGAATAGCAACTGGAAAATCCTCTAGTAACTAAAGCTTAAATACACTTTTTTTTTTTTTCAGAGACGGAATCTCGCTGTGTCTCCCAGGCTGGAGTGCAGTGGTGCAATCTCAACTCCCTGCCACCTCTCCCTCCGGGGTTCAAGCGATTCTCCTGCCTCAGTCTCCTGAGTAGTTGGGATTACAGACGCGCACCACCAGGCCCAGTTGATTTTCGTATTTTTAGTAGAGACGGGGGTTTCACTATGTTGGTCAGGCTGATCGCGAACTCCTGACCTCGTGATCCGCCCGCCTCAGCCTCCCCAAGTGCTGGGATTACAGGCGTGAACCACCGCCCTGGCCTTAAACACACTTTTAGATAACACATAAGTGAACGAAGAAATCACCCATAAGTGAACGAAGAAATCAAAGGGAAGCTAAGGAAGTATTGTGACCCGAATGACAATTAAAACATAACATATCAAAAATTGTACATTGCAGGTGAAGAAGCTTCAGTGTGAAATTTATAACACTAAATGCCTATATTGGAAACAAAAAAGGGATCTCAAACTAATAACCTCAGCTTCCATCTGAGAACAATAAAAATATAACAAATGACACTTGAAGCGAGCAGAAGAAAATAATAAATATCAGTATGGAAGTCAGTGAAATAAATAATGAAAATCAGTAGAATAAAAGTAAGATATAAAATTTGTTCTTTTTGAAAATCCATATCATTTATAAACTTCTCTCTCGAATGATCAGGAAAAATATGGGAGACACAAATTACCAAAATCAGGAATAAGGGAAATTATCATCAGAGATCCTTGATAAATTAAAATTACTTTAAGAGTATATTAGAAAAAACTTTTTGCCAACCAATAAAACAACATAGATAAAATTTTTTAAATTACCCGAACTATATGATTTACCAGAACTGGCTGAAAAGAACATTGAAAACCTGAGTAGACATAAGAAGTAATAACAATTAGTTCATAACAAAAATATTTGTATAAATATAATTCTAGGCTCAGATTGCATCACAGGTAAATTTTATCAAACAATGAAGAAGAAACAATACCAATACCACATAAACTCTTTCAGAATATAGAGAAGAAGGAAAAATTACTAACCTAACCTATGAAGCCAGAACTGAGGTGATACCAAAGCAAAATGGAGACTTTATTACTGCAGAAAACTACATACTAATATTTCTCATCAAAAGATGCAATATCATTACAAAATGTTAACATGTTGATTCTGAAAACATATTCAAAGGATTCTACAGCATAACCAACTGGGTGTATCCCAGGAATAAATGTATCCTGCAATACAAAGAAGATTTAATATTGGAAGCAAAATAATGCAGTATACCACTTTAATAGAATAGAGAACAAAAGCTACCAGGTTTCTCAAATAGATGAAGAAAAACTATCTTACATAAGTTATTACACATTATCCTGAAGTTTTTCAACAAACTAGAAGCAGAAAGGATTTTTTCAACTTGATGAGAAATATCTACGAAAAAACAAAAGTAGATAAGATACTTAATGTTTAAACACTGAATATTTTCTCCCTAGGATTTTCTAAATCAACCTATAAATTTAACACAAATTTTATTAACATTCCAGAAGAATTGTTTTAGAAATTAAAAATCTGAACCTAAAGTTAATATTAACTACAAAGGAACTGCAATAGTAGAACAATTTTCAAAATGAACAAAGTTGGAGGACTTATACTACCTGATTTCAAATTTAATAAAAAGCTACAGTAATCAACACACATAAATCAAATAGACAATATAACAAGTCCAAATGTTGACCTATGGTCAGTTAATTTTTAGACATTTTTAAAATGCTGAAACTGTTAGATTTATATGCAAAAAAATAAAGTTAGAACCTTACTTCATATTGGCCACACAAAATACTCCTTAAGGTAAAAAACAAACAAACAAAAAAAAATTACAAAACTTCTAACAGAAAATATTTCAGAAAGTCTTCATAGGTTTGGATTAGGCAAAGTATTTTCAAATGTGACACAAAACTTTATCCACCCCTTTAAAAAATTGATATCACGATTAAAATATATTGCTTTCAGAACATACAATTAAGTCCACAGAAAGATAAGGAACAGATTGGTAGAAAATATTTACAAATGATATATTCAACAAACAAATTTAAAGTCTATCAAGGGCACTTCGATGGAATAACAAAAAGAATTCAATTATTGAAACGAGCACAAGTTTTGAACATGGATTTCACCAAAGACAGCATAAGAATGGCCGATAAGCATATGAAAAGATGTTCAAAATAACATCTCATTAGGGAAATGTAAGTTGAAATGTGACCACTAGAAATGCCGTAATTTAAAAGTCAAATTGTGCTAACTAATGTTGAGAATATGGAGAAACTGGAACCCTCATACATTGCTGGTGGGAATATAAAACTACAGCCACTTTGGAACACTTTTTGGTGGTTTCTTTAAAAGCTTTATATAAATTTACCACATGAACCGAGAATTTCACTCCTAGGTAATTACTCAAGAGACATGAAAACATATGTTCACAGAAAGACTTGCACATAAATATTCTTAGCAGAATTATTCAAAATAGCAAAATACAAGAAATAGGCCATATGCCCATCAACTAGTGAATAGATAAACAAAATATGCCACATGCACATTTTGTTTCAAATAGTATTCAATAAGAACTAACAATGAACTATTGACACATGCAATGTTAATGAATCACAAAAACATTATGTCGAAAGAAAGAAAAACAAAATGATTCTTATTCTGGGATTCATTTTATATGTAATTTCTAGGAAATGCAAAATTACAGATTTCTGAACGCAGATCAGTGCTTGTCTGTGTTTCGGGGTGGAAAATGTTGACTGACAGAGGGAACAAGAACAATTTTATTAATGATGGAAATTTTCAAGTATTAGATTATGGTGATGGTTTTACAACTGTAATAATTTAGCAAAATTATACAACTGTATATTTACAATGTTGGATTTTATGGTGTATAAATTACATCTTAATAAAGCTGTTTTTATTTACTTACTGTTTCAGCACAAATATAGAAAGAACTTGGGAATGGTCTCTCCCATCTCTACAACAAGAAAAATGCAGAACAACTTAAGGATCGATGACTTGTTTTTTAGTATCCATAAAGATCTGAACTTTTTAAGATCCACAAAGATAGTGGGTGAAGACAGTCTCTGAAATCTAGAGAAATAGGCAAATACAGAAAATTGCAGCTGAGATCTGCTTACCTGGAACAAAATCTCTTGAAGTCATAAACTGGTAAGAAAACTTAAGTGGTAAATTGATGAATTGATAGACACAGATTATGGACTAGTGTGAGAGTTGATAAACCCCTGAGAGCTTGGGGGAAGGAGGTGAACTTTTATGTGTTTTACCTTCACAAACTGACCAGACTTATACAGGGAAGAACCTAGAAAGATGTCCTCATGACAAGCCATTTTGGATTATGTCCAGAATGTTTCTCTTATAAAAGGCCTATTCTCAGAGTAAAATACTTTACCAGAGCCTTATCACTCTTAGGGATATGGTGTTTATGCAACTTGAAACCCCTTTACTCTTCCAGGTTTACCTAAGGCTGGAGATTAAGAAACACTTGTGAAACTCAAAAGACAAGAGCAAAGACTGCTAAAAGACAGAGATATAATCACAAATATATAAAACACCTTCTCTCTTCCACGCCTTACCACCATGTCAATATGACTCCAACATAATAACATAGGGTTACTACTGAAAGAGCTGCAAGGTGCAGACTCCATGTAGGGAACATTTTGTAGGAAGCCCAAAGACAGGAGGGGAGACATAAAGGTCAATAAGGAAACTGCTAAAACCTGTAACTACATGAAACATTAAATACAACCCTACTTTTAATCAGATTAACATCAAATATTACAATAAATGCCTTTATCTGAGTTGCTTTTACCCAATACATCAAATGTAGCATTTCACTAAAAATTACAAGTCATGCTAAAAGTAAAGAAAGAAGCCACAAACTGAAGAGATAAAGCGAGTATCAGATCAAATTCAGACATGACACAGATTTTGGAATTATCAGACAAGGAACGTTAAGTAATTATAGTTAATTTCTTATGGACTCTAAAGGACAAATTAGACAACACGCAAAAACACATGTGTAATGTAACCAGTGGCCTGGAAACTCTAAGAAAAAAAATCCAAAAACAATATTAGAAATCAAAAACAATGTAACATACGTGAAGAGTGCCTTTAAAGGACATATTAGTAAAATGGGCATGGCTGTGGAAGAATTAATGAGTTTGAAGATAGGTTAATTTAAACATCCCAAAATGAAATGAAGATAGAAAAACAAATGATAAAAACAACAAAATAATCCAAACACGGTAGGGCAATTTCATAATATGCAACATAAGTATAATTGGAATACCAGAGAGAGACATGAGATCATAGCAGAAAATATGCTTGATGTGATAACAATGGCTGAAAAGTTTACAAAGTTGATGATAGGTATCAAAACGCCAATCTGGGATGTTCAGAGATCTTCAAGAAAATTAAATACCAAACTGTCCATATTTAGACATATTGTATTCAAATTGTAGAAAACCAAATGCAAGGAAAAAAGTCTTTGTAGAATATTTTGTAGAAAATCTCTGTAGGTGACTGAGGAAAATTGTAGAGATTTTGTAGAAAATCTCTGTAGATGAATGATGACCTTAACTATATGAGAAAAAAGATAATAGAGTAAACGTCCCATAAAATAACCTGCCAGCAAGAAGAGAGTAGAGTTAAATATTTAAAGTATAGTAAGAACAAAATACTGAACTAGAATTTTATGTTTAAAGAAATTACTCTTCAAAAGTAAAGGAGAAATAAAGTCTTTCTCCAACAAAGGAAAACTAAAAAAAATGCATTTCCAGCATATCTACCATGCAATAATTTTCAAAGGAAGTTATTCTGGAATAAGAAAAAATGATACATAATAGAAATTTAGATTTATTAAAGAAAGGAAATCATATGAGGAATAAGTAAAGATAAAATACCTTTTATTGTATCATATTCCCAAATTGATCTAAAATGTAACTGTATAAAGTAATAAATAGTATTAATTGAAGGTGGACTTATTTGATGTAAACGTACATTGCAAACGGTAGGACAACTATTAAAAAATTCAAAATGTTATATATCAATATGCTAAAATAAGCATAAAATGGAGTAACACCAAAAATTCAATTAAATTCAGAGAAGGCAGAAAAGGGGGAAGGCAATATAAGAGTGAGAAGAAACAACGAAGAGCAAATGCAACAAATAGAAAATAGTTACAAACATAGTAAACATATAATCACTCTAAGTGTAAATGGACATGATATGCCAATAAAAATACAGATTTTCAGAATGGATGAAAATATAAAACCCAACATCATATTGTCTCCCAGAACCTATTTGAATATCAATGGACAAGTTAAAGAAAATAGATAAAGAAAGAGATACCATTCTAGTTAACCCTTATCAAAAAGAAATCTGAAATGATTGTATTAATTTCAGACAAAGTAGACATTAAAAAAAGAAAATTATGACTGATAATAAGGAACATTACATAGTGATGAAAAGGTCAATACTTGCATGTATTGTCTTGGGTATACCTAATAACAGAGCATCAAAATCTGTGAGGCAAAACTGATAGAACTGAAAACTAACATAAAACATTCACCAAGGTAGAACATATTCTGGGACATAAACCACAGTTTATCAAGTTCAAAAAAATTGATGTATTGCAAAGTACATTCTTAGATAACAATGGAATTAAACTAGAAATTGATATTAGAAAGATCGCTGTAAAATTTGAAAATATTTGAAGGTTGAAAATAATACTTCTAAATAACACATGTATAAAGAATAAATGATAAAATCAATTAAAATATATTTTGAACTAAAGGAAAATGAAAATATAACATTAAAGTTTATGAGATGCAATAAAAACAATGCTTATAAGTAAATATGTAGCACTGAATGTGTAAACCAGAAGAGATGAAAAATCTAAAATTAATAACATATTTCTACTTTAGAGAGCTAGAGAGAAGAACAGCACTTTAAGACAAAAGAGGAAGACTATAAAAAATTTAACTAGAGCAGAAATCAGTGTAATTAAAAATATAACAACAATATAAATTAATAATAAAACCAAAACATGCTTTTTGCAAAACATCTGTAAAACTGATAAACCTCTAGCCAGGCTGACCAAGAAAAAAGATATAAGACACAACTTACCAGTGTCAAAAAGGAAAAAGGGATCATCACTACTGATCCTAGTAATGGATAATAACAAAGTATCGTGAACAACTGTGCTTACAAATTTGGTAACTTAGATAAAATTGATCAATTCCCCAAAAGACAAAACCTTCCAAAACATACACAAGTAGAAATGAATAATTTCTACAGGCCTAAATCTATTAAAGAAATTAAATCAATAATTACTGACATTAAAAAAAAAAAAGAAGAAACAGTCTTGGTTGGTTTATCTGGTGAATTCAATTAAAAACTAGAACACTTAAGAAATAAGTAATACCAGCATTTCTCTACTATTAAAATCAGGAAAAAAAAATCACTTAGAAAAGAAAGCTACAAACCAATATATTTTCAATTTGAGATGCAAAATTTTAAACAAATTATTACTTAATTGAGTATAAGAATTACAAAAAAAATGTACACCACAAGCAAGTAAAAACTATTCTAGATATGCAAAGTTGGTTCAACATCCACAAATAAATTAATGTAATCTACTCTGTCAACAGAGTGAAGAAAAAAAGTCATATGATCATGTAATTGATATGATGAAAGCATTTGACATCTAACATTCATTTATAATAAAATAGCACACTAAGAATAGAAGTGAAATTCCTCAATTTAATAAGGAACACTCCCTAAAAATTCTTACAGTTAATATCATATGTAATGGTCTTCTAAACATTGCAAATGAGACAAGATGTCTTCTCTTATTCTTCTATCACATATCATACTGGAAGTCCTAGCTAGAGCAATTTGATAAGAAAAGAAATGAAAATCATACCATTTGAAAAAGATAAAATAAAATTGACTTTGTCCATAGATGACCTGATTGGCTATGTAGAAAATTCCCAAAGAATCCATTAAGGAAATCATCTCAGAATTAATAAGTGATATAGCAAGTTTAAGTGCAAAAAGAATTATTTTTTTACATACCAGCAACAAAGAATTGGAATTTGAGATTAAATATAATGCCATTTTAATAGTCTCAAAAATGTAATACTTAAGTCACCATATAACAAAATATGCACATGACCTTTATGTGAAAAATGCAATATTCTGATGACACAAATAAAAGGAAATCTAAACAGAGATATATTACATGTTGATGGATTGAACAAATCAATAAAATCAATAATGTTAAAATGACATTTCTTCCCAAATCGATCTACAGATTAAATGTAATACTAGTCATATCTCAGCAAGATATTTTGCATATGTCATCAAGCTGATTGTCAAGTTTTATGAAAAGGCAAATAACCTAAGATAATCAAAACAATACTAATGAAGGAGAACAAGTTGGAAGACTCACACTATTCAATTTCAAGATTTACTATAAAGCTACAAGATGTCATGATACTGGAAAAATATAGATACATAGGTGAATGGAACAAAATACAGAGCCTCAAAAGATATCAACACTAATATAGTCCACTGATCGTTGAGAAGAACGAAAGACAACTCAGTGTGGAAAGGGTAGTCTTTTCATTCTATGTTGTAAGAACAACTGGATATCCATTCGATAAAAGAAATAAATCTAGGTACAGACTCACAAACTTTACGTCATTCACAAAAATTTAATCAAATGGATTATAAATGGAAATATAACATGGAAACAAAAACTAAGACTGACACAGGAGACATCTAGCAAGGATGCAAAAGGGAACCCTTGTACACTGTTGTAGGGGATGTAAATTAGTACAACTACCATGGACAACAGTTTGGAGGTTGCTAAAAAACTGAAAATAGAGCTACCCTATGATCCACCAATCTCATTGCTAGGTATGTAACCCCCAAAAAGGAAATCAGTGTTTTGAAGAAATACCTGCACTCCTATTATATGTTCATTGCAGCACTATTCACAATAGCCAAGATTGGAAGCAACCTTCCAAAGAAAATGTGATACATATACACAATGGAGTGTTATTCAGCCATAAAAATGAATGAGATCCTATCATTTGCAATAGCATGAATAAAACTCAAGGTGATTATTTTAAGGGAAATAAGCCAGGCATGGAAAGAAAAAAATTTGTATGTTGTCACTTATTTACGGGAGCTAAAAATCAACACAAGTAGAAATAGAGAGTAGAATGATGATTACCAGACACTGGGAGGGGTAATGAGGGAGGGTGAGAGGGAACTGGGAATGGTAAATGGGCACAAACAAATACTTAGAATGAATTAAATCTAACATTTGATAGAAAAGCAGGGTGACTATAGTCAATAATAATTTGATTGTATATTTTAAAATAACTAAAAGTATAAAATTTGATTGTTTATAACACAAAGGATAAATTATTGAGGTGATAGATACCTCCTGATACAGTTTGAATCTGTCCCCACCAAATCTCATGTTGAATATAATCTCCAGTGTTGGAGGTGGGCCCTGGTGGGAGGTGATTTGATCACTGGGGCAGATTTCTCATGATGAATGGGTTAGCACCCATTCATCCTTGGTGCTCTTCTCATGATAGTGAGTGGATTATTATGATATCTGGTTGTTTAAAAGTGTATTGCAGCTCTCCCCTCTGTCTCTTCCTCCTGTACCAGCCATGTGAAGACAGACATCTGCTCATGCTTTTCCTTCCACCATGATTGTAAGTTTCCTGTGACCACCCCAGAAGCAGATGCTGCCATGTTTCCTGTACAGTCTGCAGAACTGTGAGCCAATTATTTGGTGTTATACAATTGCTTTCAATGGCAAAAACCACACACATATGGTAATTTTAAGATAGTGTTCAGAGCTCTGAATAAAATGGATGTAAAATCGTGGAGAGTACTTGAAAAGAAGCTGACACTTTAAAATCAAGATGGGGTATCAGGGAATGCATCTCTGAGAAAGGGACATTAAAGCTGAAACTTTAATGTAAAAATGTCTAATAAATATTGTCTATACTGATGGCTTCATGGGAGAATTAATAAGTCAAAACTCATCAAATTATACACTTAAATATATATTGTTTATTGTATGTCAACTATACCTCAGTAACACTGTTTAAAAAAATGTTGATCCGGGGCGGAGCAAGATGGCCGAATAGGAGCAGCTCCAGTCTCCAACTCCCAGCGCGAGCGACACAGAAGACCGGTGATTTCTGCATTTTCAACTGAGGTACTGGGTTCATCTCACTGGGGAGTGCCGGACAATCGGTGCTGGTCAGCTGCTGCAGCCCGACCAGCGAAAGCTGAAGCAGGGCGAGGCATTGCCTCACCTGGGAAGCGCAAGGGGGAAGGGAGTCCCTTTTCCTAGCCAGGGGAACTGAGACACAACACCTGGAAAATCGGGTAACTCCCACCCCAATACTGCGCTTTAAGAAACAGGCACACCAGGAGATCATATCCCACACCTGGCCGGGAGGGTCCCACACCAACGGAGCCTCCCTCATTGCTAGCGCAGCAGTCTGTGATCTACCGGCAAGGCAGCAGCGAGGCTGGGGGAGGGGCGCCCGCCATTGCTGAGGCTTAAGTAGGTAAACAAAGCCGCTGGGAAGCTCGAACTGGGTGGAGCTCACAGCAGCTCAAGGAAACCTGCCTGTCTCTGTAGACTCCACCTCTGGGGACAGGGCACAGTAAACTAAACAAACGAGGCAGACACCTCTGCAGACGCAAACGACTCTGTCTGACAGCTTTGAAGAGAGCAGTGGATCTCCCAACACGGAGGTTGAGATCTGAGAAGGGACAGACTCCCTGCTCAAGTGGGTCCCTGACCCCTGAGTAGCCTAACTGGGAGACATCCCCCACTAGGGGCAGTCTGACACCCCACACCTCACAGGGAGGAGTACACCCCTGAGAAGAAGCTTCCAAAGCAAGAATCAGACAGGTACACTCGCTGTTCAGAAACATTCTATCTTCTGCAGCCTCTGCTGCTGATACCCAGGCAAACAGGGTCTGGAGTGGACCTCAAGCAATCTCCAACAGACCTACAGCTGAGAGTCCTGACTGTTAGAAGGAAAACTATCAAACAGGAAGGACACCTACACCAAACCCCATCAGTATATCACCATCATCAAAGACGAGAGGCAGATAAAACCACAAAGATGGGGAAAAAGCAGGGCAGAAAAGCTGGAAATTCAAAAAATAAGAGCGCATCTCCCCCGGCAAAGGAGCGCAGCTCATCGCCAGCAACGGATCAAAGCTGGACGGAGAATGACTTTGACGAGATGAGAGAAGAAGGCTTCAGTCCATCAAATTTCTCAGAGCTAAAGGAGGAATTACGTAGCCAGCGCAAAGAAACTAAAAATCTTGAAAAAAAAGTGGAAGAATTAATGGCTAGAGTAATTAATGCAGAGAAGGTCCTAAACGAAATGAAAGAGATGAAAACCATGACACGAGAAATACGTGACAAATGCACAAGCTTCAGTAACCGACTCGATCAACTGGAAGAAAGAGTATCAGCGATTGAGGATCAAATGAATGAAATGAAGCGAGAAGAGAAACCAAAAGAAAAAAGAAGAAAAAGAAATGAACAAAGCCTGCAAGAAGTATGGGATTATGTAAAAAGACCAAATCTACGTCTGATTGGGGTGCCTGAAAGTGAGGGGGAAAATGGAACCAAGTTGGAAAACACTCTTCAGGATATCATCCAGGAGAACTTCCCCAACCTAGTAGGGCAGGCCAACATTCAAATCCAGGAAATACAGAGAACGCCACAAAGATACTCCTCGAGAAGAGCAACTCCAAGACACATAATTGCCAGATTCACCAAAGTTGAAATGAAGGAAAAAATCTTAAGGGCAGCCAGAGAAAAAGGTTGGGTTACCCACAAAGGGAAGCCCATCAGACTAACAGCAGATCTCTCAGCAGAAACTCTCCAAGCCAGAAGAGAGTGGGGGCCAATATTCAACATTCTTAAAGAAAAGAATTTTAAACCCAGAATTTCATATCCAGCCAAACTAAGTTTCATAAGTGAAGGAGAAATAAAATCCTTTACAGATAAGCAAATGCTTAGAGATTTTGTCACCACTAGGCCTGCCTTACAAGAGACCCTGAAGGAAGCACTAAACATGGAAAGGAACAACCGGTACCAGCCATTGCAAAAACATGCCAAAATGTAAAGACCATCGAGGCTAGGAAGAAACTGCATCAACTAACGAGCAAAATAACCAGTTAATATCATAATGGCAGGATCAAGTTCACACATAACAATCTTAACCTTAAATGTAAATGGACTAAATGCTCCAATTAAAAGACACAGACTGGCAAACTGGATAAAGAGTCAAGACCCATCAGTCTGCTGTATTCAGGAGACCCATCTCACACGCAGAGACATACATAGGCTCAAAATAAAGGGATGGAGGAAGATTTACCAAGCAAATGGAGAACAAAAAAAAGCAGGGGTTGCAATACTAGTCTCTGATAAAACAGACTTTAAACCATCAAAGATCAAAAGAGACAAAGAAGGCCATTACATAATGGTAAAGGGATCCATTCAACAGGAAGAGCTAACTATCCTAAATATATATGCACCCAATACAGGAGCACCCAGATTCATAAAGCAAGTCCTTAGAGACTTACAAAGAGACTTAGACTCCCATACAATAATAATGGGAGACTTCAAAACTCCACTGTCAACATTAGACAGATCAACGAGACAGAAAGTTAACAAGGATATCCAGGAATTGAACTCATCTCTGCTACAAGCAGACCTAATAGACATCTATAGAACTCTCCACCCCAAATCAACAGAATATACATTCTTCTCAGCACCACATCGTACTTACTCCAAAATCGACCACGTAATTGGAAGTAAAGCACTCCTCAGCAAATGTACAAGAACAGAAATTATAACAAACTGTCTCTCAGACCACAGTGCAATCAAACTAGAACTCAGGACTAAGGAACTCAATCAAAACTGCTCAACTACATGGAAACTGAACAACCTGCTCCTGAATGACTACTGGGTACATAACGAAATGAAGGCAGAAATAAAGATGTTCTTTGAAACCAATGAGAACAAAGATACAACATACCAGAATCTCTGGGACACATTTAAAGCAGTGTGTAGAGGGAAATTTATAGCACTAAATGCCCACAAGAGAAAGCAGGAAAGATCTAAAATTGACACTCTAACATCGCAATTAAAAGAACTAGAGAAGCAAGAGCAAACACATTCGAAAGCTAGCAGAAGACAAGAAATAACTAAGATCAGAGCAGAACTGAAGGAGATAGAGACACAAAAAACTCTCCAAAAAATCAATGAATCCAGGAGTTGGTTTTTTGAAAAGATCAACAAAATTGACAGACCACTAGCCAGACTAATAAAGAAGAAAAGAGAGAAGAATCAAATCGACGCAATTAAAAATGATAAAGGGGATATCACCACCGACCCCACAGAAATACAAACTACCATCAGAGAATACTATAAACACCTCTACGCAAATAAACTGGAAAATCTAGAAGAAATGGATAATTTCCTGGACACTTACACTCTTCCAAGACTAAACCAGGAAGAAGTTGAATCCCTGAATAGACCAATAGCAGGCTCTGAAATTGAGGCAACAATTAATAGCCTACCAACCAAAAAAAGTCCAGGACCAGATGGATTCACAGCTGAATTCTACCAGAGGTACAAGGAGGAGTTGGTACCATTCCTTCTGAAACTATTCCAATCAATAGAAAAAGAGGGAATCCTCCCTAACTCATTTTATGAGGCCAATATCATCCTGATACCAAAGCCTGGCAAGGACACAACAAAAAAAGAGAATTTTAGACCAATATCCCTGATGAACATCGATGCAAAAATCCTCAATAAAATACTGGCAAACCGGATTCAGCAACACATCAAAAAGCTTATCCACCATGATCAAGTGGGCTTCATCCCTGGGATGCAAGGCTGGTTCAACATTCGCAAATCAATAAACATAATCCAGCATATAAACAGAACCAAAGACAGGAACCACATGATTATCTCAATTGATGCAGAAAAGGCTTTTGACAAAATTCAACAGCCCTTCATGCTAAAAACGCTCAATAAATTTGGAATTGATGGAACGTACCTCAAAATAATAAGAGCTATTTATGACAAACCCACAGCCAATATCATACTGAATGGGCAAAAACTGGAAAAATTCCCTTTGAAAACTGGCACAAGACAGGGATGCCCTCTCTCACCACTCCTATTCAACATAGTGTTGGAAGTTCTGGCTAGGGCAATTAGGCAAGAGAAAGAAATCAAGGGTATTCAGTTAGGAAAAGAAGAAGTCAAATTGTCCCTGTTTGCAGATGACATGATTGTATATTTAGAAAACCCCATTGTCTCAGCCCAAAATCTCCTTAAGCTGATAAGCAACTTCAGCAAAGTCTCAGGATACAAAATTAATGTGCAAAAATCACAAGCATTCTTATACACCAGTAACAGACAAACAGAGAGCCAAATCAGGAATGAACTTCCATTCACAATTGCTTCAAAGAGAATCAAATACCTAGGAATCCAACTTACAAGGGATGTAAAGGACCTCTTCAAGGAGAACTACAAACCACTGCTCAGTGAAATCAAAGAGGACACAAACAAATGGAAGAACATACCATGCTCATGGATAGGAAGAATCAATATCGTGAAAATGGCCATACTGCCCAAGGTAATTTATAGATTCAATGCCATCCCCATCAAGCTACCAATGAGTTTCTTCACAGAATTGGAAAAAACTGCTTTAAAGTTCATATGGAACCAAAAAAGAGCCCGCATCTCCAAGACAATCCTAAGTCAAAAGAACAAAGCTGGAGGCATCACGCTACCTGACTTCAAACTATACTACAAGGCTACAGTAACCAAAACAGCATGGTACTGGTACCGAAACAGAGATATAGACCAATGGAACAGAACAGAGTCCTCAGAAATAATACCACACATCTACAGCCATCTGATCTTTGACAAACCTGAGAGAAACAAGAAATGGGGAAAGGATTCCCTATTTAATAAATGGTGCTGGGAAAATTGGCTAGCCATAAGTAGAAAGCTGAAACTGGATCCTTTCCTTACTCCTTATACGAAAATTAATTCAAGATGGATTAGAGACTTAAATGTTAGACCTAATACCATAAAAATCCTAGAGGAAAACCTAGGTAGTACCATTCAGGACATAGGCATGGGCAAAGATTTCATGTCTAAAACACCAAAAGCAATGGCAGCAAAAGCCAAAATTGACAAATGGGATCTCATTAAACTAAAGAGCTTCTGCACAGCAAAAGACACTACCATCAGAGTGAACAGGCAACCTACAGAATGGGAGAAAATTTTTGCAATCTACTCATCTGACAAAGGGCTAATATCCAGAACCTACAAAGAACTCAAACAAATTTACAAGAAAAAAACAAACAACCCCATCAAAAAGTGGGCAAAGGATATGAACAGACATTTCTCAAAAGAAGACATTCATACAGCCAACAGACACATGAAAAAATGCTCATCATCACTGGCCATCAGAGAAATGCAAATCAAAACCACAATGAGATACCATCTCACACCAGTTAGAATGGCAATCATTAAAAAGTCAGGAAACAACAGGTGCTGGAGAGGATGTGGAGAAATAGGAACACTTTTACACTGTTGGTGGGATTGTAAACTAGTTCAACCATTATGGAAAACAGTATGGCGATTCCTCAAGGATCTAGAACTAGATGTACCATATGACCCAGCCATCCCATTACTGGGTATATACCCAAAGGATTATAAATTATGCTGCTATAAAGACACATGCACACGTATGTTTATTGCAGCACTATTCACAATAGCAAAGACTTGGAATCAACCCAAATGTCCATCAGTGACAGATTGGATTAAGAAAATGTGGCACATATACACCATGGAATACTATGCAGCCATAAAAAAGGATGAGTTTGAGTCCTTTGTAGGGACTTGGATGCAGCTGGAATCCATCATTCTTAGCAAACTATCACAAGAACAGAAAACCAAACACCGCATGTTCTCACTCATAGGTGGGAACTGAACAATGAGATCACTCGGACTCAGGAAGGGGAACATCACACACTGGGGCCTATCATGGGGAGGGGGGAGGGGGGAAGGGATTGCATTGGGAGTTATACCTGATGTAAATGACGAGTTGATGGGTGCAGCACAGCAACATGGCACAAGTATACATATGTAACAAACCTGCACGTTATGCACATGTACCCTACAACTTAAAGTATAATAAAAATAAATAAATTAAAAAAAAAAAAAAAAAAAAATGTTGATCCAGAAAATTCCTTAGGCATTTTCAAAGATGCTTTGTAAGGGGAAAGTAAGCTGATTGTTGTCACATAGGATGATCTTGGGAATGGCCAGGTAGGCATGCTTCCTGAGCTGACAGATACCAGCTATGGTCTTTTGCTCTGTATCCCCATGGGCTGTTAGAGAAGCTCCATCTGATGGCATTTGTCAGTTCATCTCTGTGTGTGTCCATCTCCGTTTCCCTGGGTCTTCCCTGAATTTCATTCAAGTTCCATTAAAAGTGGGGTCTCACTTGCAGCTTTGGTAGTTCATGGATTGCTCTGTGTCTGCATTTAAGACATTCGATAAAGAAAAGCAAATGAAGAGTAGAAACCTCATAGAAATCAGAAAATGAACCTCGGAGAAATGAGTACTGTGGCCTCTGAGAGAACAAGTAGCAGTGATTGTGAGCTGGGTAGCTGGCCAAGTCAAGAAAGAGCCACAAGCCAGGTTTGGGAAATATGGATGAATTTACCAGAGATTCCTGAAAATACATGAAAGAGAAATTTACTAAGCAATTTGGGAATCTTCAGCTGGTAAGAGCTCAAGGAATTTTATATCAAAAGGGCCAACATCAGTAATAGAATGGAAAGAAGAACCTAGATACTTGGTTTGTCCCTGAAGTTGCAATCATCCAGAATCTGATGGAAATCTTGACAGATGTTAAAGTTTCCAGTGAGTCTGCAGTTTTACATGAGAAGAGTTAAGCCACTGATATTTAATTCATTATTTTATCTATATTTATTCACATATATATACACACACACACAAATGCACACATACAAAAACACATATATTCCCCTATGATCTAGGCACAGATCTAAGCATTGCCCAACTAATGTAGGCACTCAGAAATAGCACTAAAGTAAACACACTGCATCTCTGATATTTAATAGTAATTAAGTAATAATCAACAGTAAACCAAAAAATGTGACAATGTAAGAAAATGATAAGTGCTATTAAATGTACAAAACAAAGAAGTATACAGAGAAGTACTAAAACCAGTCAGATGCCAGGGTCATGAAAAGCCTCTCTGAAAATTACCTATTTGGGCTGAGATCTAAATGATTGTACAATGTCATACATGGACACAGTCAGTTCCAAGACATTAATTCCACAGAGAGGAAGCAGCATATGCCAAGGCCCAAGCCAGTAATGAACTTGACATGTCTGAGGAATAAAAGGCAAGCTCGTGTGGCTGGAGCATGGTCTTGGAGCCAGTGGTAGAAAATGAGGTTCTGGACACAGAAATTGGCAAGATTATGTGGGACCATGATGATATGCTGATTTTTTCTAGGAATATGGAAAACATGCTAATAGTATTGAGGAACATTGAAAAATTTTAATCAGAAGAAATACTTTGATTTCAAAAACTAACATGCTTTGTCTTGGGTACTACCTGATGAGCCCCAAACCGATTCATTATTATATAATCACAGGCTTGGCTGAAGGGGGTAGTTATGATTACGTATTTTGTCCTTTTTATTTAAAGTGCTTTTCTACTTGAATTTCAATCTGAAATTTTTCCTTTTGCCAAAGGAGATAACACTATTTCAAAAAAAGGAAAAAAATATACTATGTCCCATGGAGAGCATATATCAGGGTATTACTTTTATTCATTCAAGTTCTGAAAGGGGTGTTTAGATAGTCTGTAACTTTTAATCTCGGTAAGTTTAGTCAGTTGAACACCACTTCTAGAATTTAGACATCAACAAGTTTTGTCCTGTTAGGAAATGCTGTTCCCTCATCTCTACCTATTTTACAGCCAACCTCTCCTTTCCCAAGTGTTCTATTTCTTTCAATTCCATTTCCATACAGACACTTTTGTAAACCTTGACCTCTGGCATCTAACCTATGACTTCTATCTCAGATTGTGTCCCTTCTCTCTCAGTTTGCACTTCTGCTTAGCCTCAGGAACTCTGTACAGAAATAGCCCTCCTCACACCCACCTGCCCCCTAGACTGGCCAAAAAGACTCAAATCAAACTCACTAACATTGTCCCTATTCCTCGGTACCAGCATCAGAAATTACAGGGTAGTACACAATAGCAAAAACACAGTGACAAAAATACGTAAAGATACTACTGCGATTTTAGATTTTGCAATTTTAGTGTAGGTGCTTGTGGCAGGGGAACACAATATTAACTAGACAGATATAGTAAATTTTCAAAAGTTTTTGTCCTGGAAAATATTGGTGAATTGAGCATTACTTAAATTAAGCAGACCATTGACTGGGTATACACTTTGGTATGGGAATAATAATGCAAATAGTGAGACTTTTGTTCTTTTTTAACAGATAGGTTGATAGGAGTCTTTTATTTTAAGGAGAGCACTATTAAGATAAAATTTTTGTTGACAATGTTACATAGCACAACCGTTGAAAGAAATGGTGATGTTTTAGTTATGTGAATTTTTTTTTTTTTTTGAGACAGAGTCTCACTCGTTGCCCAAGCTGGAGTGCAGTGGCACAATCTCGGCTCACTGCAACCTCTGCCACTAGGGTTCAAGCGATTCTCCTGCCTCAGCCTCCCGGGTACCTGGAATTACAGGCACCTGTCATCATTTTGTAGTTTTTAGTAGAGACAGAATTTCACCATCTTCGCCAGGCTGGTCTTGAACACCTGACCTCATGATCCACCTGCCTCGGCCTCCCAAAGTGCTGGGATTACAGGCATGAGCCACCGCGCCTGGCCAGTTATGTGTATCTTAGCAGAAATAACTAGCAGATTGTTCCATCTTGTTAAGTTAACCGATTTTAAATGTTGCATTACAGCACTTACAGTAATAGGACAAATCAATTTCACTTAGAACATATTTACTTGTTTCTTCCCATATTCTGAACATTTGTGTGTGCTAGTGATTGGTGCCAGAGTTAGTGGGAGGGAGAGATGAATAGGCAGAACACAGGGTTTTTTTTTATGGCAGTGAAACAATTCCGTATGATACATGGATGATCTGTAATGTTCAGCCTCTATGATAGCCCAGGAAACAAGATACATGTTCTAATACATTCTTATTATTTGTTTCTAACCAAGTATATACTATTGATGTATATAGAATTTTTAAAAAGTCACTTCAAAGTCATTTAGTGCCCTATATGAATAATATCTGGGGATTGTTGAATACATTTAATTTTTGATGGTTAATTATAATATAACAGTGACCTTAAATATCAAATATCATATGAGGGGTATCCAAAACTTACACTGCCTATGATTTTTCACATAGCATCAGTTTCCAGCAGGTAGATTCATCATTGCACTGTAAAAATGGGTCACAAGTTATTTGATGAAATCAAATTCTGATTCAGAAGTTCTAAACAAAAAGGAAGATGACAAAGTCAAACTAGAAAAGGGTTTTAGAAAATTGTATTTTGTTTTCTTTTTTTTTTTTTAACTTCAGAGTAGATTCAGTCTGAGTCAAGGCTGAATTACTTCAAAGACTTTTCATAAGTGATGTCAAGTAATTTCAAATGAATTGAAGCTGCCAGGTTCAAGAGAGATATTGAAGGTATCAGGACCCTAAGGACACTGGAAACTTCACTAGCTTAAAATTAATTTAAAGTATATTAACATCAAACACTGAGAAATGCAGGTTAGCAATAGCATTAGAGGAAGACTTTGGGAATACTACTCTAGGCGTTCCTTATGAGATATTAGTTGTCACTGAAAAGCTACTTATAGCCTATATAAATGTATTTTCAAACTTTTAGAAATCCAGATTCTACATTTCTTAGAAATTCAATTCTGGATTGACTGGCGGTGGTTTAGTTTCCCTGCTTTAGCTGCACTTGCTTCTGAGAAATCATCCACAAATCAATGCATCAGCATTGAAGTTTGCTTGTGTATTTTTATGCTGACCAAACATTCTAGTAATTTATAACAAAACAAACTAAATTATCCTGGGAATTGTAGTTTTGCTTACTCGTTCTTCAATGTGAAAATTAGAGTGAAAGTTATGTTACATCCCAATTTTTAAGCAAAATTCTTAGTAACAGAATATCCAGTTTACATCAAAACAATGCAGTAAAGCTGGCTGAACAATAATTTAACCTGGAAAAAATAAAAAAAAACAAAACATAAAAATAAAAATAGAAAAAATGAGTATTATGCGATACTATTGAAGAGTTTTGTTGTCATTTTTCCCTTTCCTACACCCTATTGGGAAAAGTGTTGTGTGACTTCTTTCTTTTTTTTTTTTTGAAACAGGGTTTATTCTATAGCCCAAACTGAGTGCAGTGGCACAATCTCAGCTCACTGCAACCTCCGCTTCCCAGGCTTAAGCCATCTTCCCACCACAGTCTCCCAAGTAGCTGGGACCAAAGGTGCACACCACAACACCTAGCTAATTTTTGTATTTTTCGTAGCGATGGGGATTTTGCCCTGTTGGCCAAGCTGGTCTCAAACTCCTGACCGCAAGTAATCTGCCTGCCTCAGTCTCTCAAAGTGCCGGGATTACAGGTATGAGCCACCGGGCCCAGCCTCTGGACATATTTTAACCAATATTTGAAATTGTTTTCTAGACTAACGCTTACAAATTCTTTAAAATTAAGTAAGCAAAAAATTGGTAGATCCATGACTATACCTCCTGTATTTGGGATAAAGTGCAGAGAGATAGTTTTTCCAATGCCAATATTAAGTAATAAAGGTTTTGAAGTTTTCCAGTGGAGCTACAGGAGGTCATGCCAAGTAGTGTAGAAAAGACTTAAAGACCTTCTTTATTTCAATGTCAAATAATTGAAACTTCTTAAAAACTAGGATCTAATAGAACTTTCATCCTAGTTTTCACATTAAAGAATGAATAAGCAAAGCTGTAATTCCTAGGACAAATCCCAGATAATTTAGAATCCACTAGCTACCATTATAAGAAAAACATAATTTTTGGTTTTCATTGAATAGAATTATCCATCTTTTCTATAATAGAAGACTTTTGACCAACAGGATCAGGAACTGCAGGAGGTTGGTTAGTCAAAAAAGGTAAATAGGACATGGAGACATAAAAAAACTAATATGGATATAATTAAACACTTTTTTCTTTCAATTTTAAAAGAGTATTAATTTGCCAAACAATAATATAATTCAAAGGCTTTTTGTTATCTTTGTTGTTGTTTTTCACTGAGTCTTTTCTTTTTACTGATTATTCTATGAAACATATTTACATTAACATAACTGTGATGAATCACTTATTTCCATTTTTAGAGTTCTTTTAAGATTTTGAGCTTAAAACATTTATCAACACAGATATAGAATAATTTTTTAAAATAGGATAATTTTAAAAATTTTATTCTGGATTTTGTTTTCCAGTCATTTTTCCCACACTTAATTTGATAGATAGCATGATTATTAGAAAGTTCAGTGTCTTGAATCTTCACAACACTTAGTTTTAATTGTTAAAGTTCTTATTTTTACACTTGAATTCCAACTATTTATCAAAATTTTTATTTAAATTTATGTAATAAAAATTTAAATCCAACAATATTTGGGGTCAAATACAAATAGTTTTCATTATACCTCCAACTCAATTGGTGCGACTAGCTCAGACCATGCTGGAAAATAAACTCATTAATTTTTGTTGTAAAGGAGAGGAGAAACTGGTATATGTCAATTTGAAGTTTATTTAAAAGATCTTATACTTATCATTAATCTATCCTAAAATATGATCTTTCTCTATTGCATTGTGCCTTTGTGGAAGTCAGTATTATCAAATAAAAATAAGTTCCAATTTAATATGCTTATAGGTGCCCTTTAAATATATTTTAAAAATTTCTTTCCAAAGTAATTTGAAGTGTATATAAAGAAAAAATAAATAACATATTTGACAACTTAAGCACTTTTTTATGCAAATTCTAATCTGTTTCAGAAAACATTTCTACAAGAAAATGAAATCTTAAAAGCTGTGCAATACAGATGTGCATTTTATTTAAAAAAAGGAAAACAGAGAAACCAATGAAAAGAAAGGGTTTTTAAGAGCTATTTAAGAGTAAAAACTTAATATATTAATTCTTTCAGAAGTAATTTTTGTTGTAAAGGAAAGGAAGAGCTGGTGCATGTCAATTAAGTGGAATGTATTTAAAAGACCTCATAAATATTATTAATCTATCCTAAAATATTATCTTTCTGTACTGCATTGTGCCTTTGTGGACAAACTGGAACAGAGGCTGAAAATATGACTGTAGAAGAGATAAAACAGTGACTTTCCTTGAGTTTAACTGTGAGAAAATATAAAATCATATATATGCATGTGTGTTTACATAATTTTATTACATATGATTTTATTGGAAAACATTTTCTTTTTGAATATATATATATATATATATATATATATATACTCAAAAATAAGATGTGGAGGGAGAATAAAGCTTTAATAAGTAGGCAAAATAGAAAACAAATAAATAGAAAGTGGATTTAAATGCAAATATGCCAAGAATTTACAGTAAATATAAACAGAATAGATACTCTAATGAAAAGACCAGTATAAAATAAATAAAAAATCTAAAGCCATCTATATGAGACTTACAGTCAACATAAGCAAACTGTAAGCATATAGAAAGTTCTAATCCAAAAATGTTTCCATAAAATCAATAGCCAATAGAAACTTGAGGCATTTAGTTTAATATTGGTCAGAGTAAATTTTGATGTAAACATTACTAAGAATAAAGAAAAACTTTTCATGATGACAATGGAACCAACCTTCTAGGAAGATAACACATTTCTAAATTTCAGTGGAACCAGTATTATTCTAAAATATGTGTTTAAAAATGAACAGCCTAAAGGGATGAAATAATTAGTTACATAATCATAATAGACTTTTTTTTTTTTTGAGACAGCCTGGCTCTGTTGCCCAGGCCGGAGTGCAGTGGTACGATCACAGCTCACTCCAACCTCCACCTCCCGTGATCAAGCCATCCTCCCAATCAGCCTACCAAAGTACTGGAATTACAGGCATGAGCCACCACGCCCAGCCCATAGTAAAAGATTTGAAAACAATTCTCTCAATAGATGTTTTTTTTAAAAAAGAAGAGACTCTCAGTATTGATACAGAAGATCTGAAAACCAAAATTAACAAATGACTTAGTAAACATATATAGAACATAGCATCTAACAAAAAAAATTAAGGTAATATTGAAAAATTACATAAATTGACCTTATTGTGACCCTTAAAAATAGCTTCAACCAATATTAAAGGATTAAGGTTGTTTAAAGTATGCTTCTTAGTCACAGTGAAATTAAGTTGTAAAATACTAACCAAAATATAATGGGAAAAGTTCCATAATATTTTATTCAAAATGGCAATAAATTAATGAATATACTTCTTAACATCTATGAAACTCAACAGTCAATAGAACCTCATATAAGAAAATATTTGAACTGAATAATTATAATGCAGTTATCAAAACAAAACAAACAACAAATGAAAAAGTTCAAAATCATGTGCATTACAATTAAAATTGTACTTAGAAAAACTTTGTTGCCAAAAATGCCTGTATTAAAAAAATAAAAGTTGAAAATCTTGCTACCATTTTAAATACTTAAAAATGAATAGCAAAGTAAAAAACAAAAAGAATAAACTTACAAAAATAAAAATAAACAAATATAAACCAAGAAAACTTAGAATTGAGAAAATCAAAGGACAAAAAGAAGGTTTTTTTTTTAATGTAAAACAACTTTTTAAACTTCTAGCTACTGGAGTGATGAGAGAGAAAGAGAACAAAATACTAACATAAAAATGAATTCAGAAACATCAGTCTTGATGGAGAAGACATTAAATACAATACAAGGTTGTTAAATATAATTTTATACTAATAATTTTGAGTATTTTGATAAAAATAATGTTTTTCTAAAATTTCAACTTTAAAATGAAAGAAATAGATAATTGAAAATGACTAATATATATTAAAATAATTTTATCTGTTACTAAAATGCATTTAAAAAATAAATTTCAAGGCTCATATAAACTGGTTAATTCTTCTAAAAATGTATGAAAATTATAACGTAGATCTACATACTCTTTAGAGAAAAAACTGAAAGGGTCTTCAAGCCCATGTTTTCTTGTTTGTTTGTTTGTTTGTCTGAGACTGAGTCTTGCTCTG
Source organism: Macaca fascicularis (assembly GCF_037993035.2). Taxonomy (NCBI): domain Eukaryota; kingdom Metazoa; phylum Chordata; class Mammalia; order Primates; family Cercopithecidae; genus Macaca; species Macaca fascicularis. The sequence goes on along the minus strand of NC_088379.1, from coordinate 34,308,162 downwards.
TTGCCCAGGCTAGACTGCAACGGTGCAATCTTGGCTCACTGCAACCTCTGCCTCCTGGGTTCAACCAATTCTTCTGCCTCAGCCTCTTGAATACCTTGGATTACATGTACGCACTACCACTCCTGGCTAATTTTTGTATTTTTAGTTGAGATGGGGTTTCACCAGGTAGGCAAGGCTGGTCTCGAACTCCTGACCTTGTGATTTGCCCACTTTGGCTTCCCAGTGCTAGGATTACAGGAGTGAGCCACTGCGCCCAGCCAAGTGGGTGTTTCAAAGTCTTAAAACTCTGTAACCTAAAACTGATAAGAGCATTGTAAGAAAGTAAAAATATACAGATAATACTTTCTTGAAATAGAACAAAATGTTATCAAATAAAATTCATTAATATGAAAAAGTTGAGTTTATTCCAGAAATAGAAGTATTATCTAACATTTAACAATTTACAATTAATACCATCGATCTCTTCATGATGTCACATTAATAGTAAAAAACAATCACATGACCCTATAGTATTCAAAAAAGCAGTTGACAACGTTAAACACCCATCATATTTAAAATTCTTTTTAAATTAGGACTATAAAGATAGTTTTCTCAATCTGCTAGAAATATAAACAGTAAACCAACTGCAAAAAAAGTAAAATATTTAAAACTTTCACTGAGGTTTGTAATCAACACATATATTCACTATTTTATTTGTGGTTCTAGAACAGTACAGAAAAGCCTAGAAAGGCTTGGGGGGAAAAATCACTATTAGCAGAATTGATGACAACGTAGTAAACTCAACAAAATCATTAGAGAACTGACTAGAATTAATAATTCTACACAGCAAAGATACAAAGAAAAATAAAATAATTTATTTTATTTTATTTTGTTTTTAATTTAATTTTTTTTTTTTTTTTTTTTTTTTTTTTTTTTTTTTTTTTTTTAGATGGAGTCTCACTCTGTTGCCAGGCTGGAGTGCAGTGGCAGGATCTTGGCTCACTGCAACCTCCATGTCCTGGGTTCAGGTGATTCTCCTGCCTCAGCCTTCCGAGTAGCTGGGACTACTGGCGGGCACCACCATGCCCAGCTAATTTTTGTATTTTTAGTATAGATGGGGTTTCACCATGTTGTCCAGGATGATCTCAATCTCTTGCCTCATGAGCCGCCCACCTGAGCCTTCCAAAATTCTGGAATTACAGGCATGAGCCACCGTGCCAGGCCAGAAAAATACAATACATTTAATGCACGCATATACAGTATGTATACATGATATATGTGTGTACTTATGAATGTATGCTTGTCTCTGTATAGCCAATAGTAAAGAAATTGGACACAAATTTAAACATACACTATTCATCATAGCACCAAAAACCATGTTTTAAAACCACCACTCTTTTTCTGTGATACTCAAAAGTAACTCATTTTGTGCTGAAAATACCTAGATTATTATATGGCCATATGATAGCTGAGATAATTACTCTTCTATATGTTTACTGCACAGAGAAATATAGTCAGTCTCCAGTGCCCAGCCAATTAGGAAATTTAATCGAATGGTGCAAACCCAGTTTCCATCTTGCTCCTGAATTAGTAAGGTGTGGTAGATATATGAAATATGAAGGATCGCCATCCTCATATCCTATAAAATATCTTCTATTTCCCCACAACCATATTTATATGAACCCAAGATCCTTTTTAAGTAAGAATTTTCTAATAAAAATGTAGAGTCTAAGAGTTTACTTAAAATCAGTAGAACTGCATTTTTACATACTTTTCATTACAGTATATAGTTTTCAAATACAAAAAAGCACAAATTCTCATGAACTGATACGTACTAAATGCTATTCTTCAGAACAGATTTTTTTTACATCCTATGAAAATATATTTGTGTAATTTTCCAATAAAACCACATACCCAGACATATCTATCAGTTGTAAATTTCAAGTAAATTAAAATGACTGAGAAATATACCTCTGAAAGAGAAACATTGTAACAAATAACGAGTGACCTTTAACTGTAACAGTTCTAGCAAGAACAGCTATAATTGTTTAGAAAAATGAAAGAAATTACTCCTGTGATTACTCTATGGCCTGAATCCAATGGTAAAAATGAATTGCTGCTATGTGATTGCTTTTTGGAAATTGGCTGACCGGTGAATTTAATTCATGGGAAAGACTAAAGGGTTGCATGAAGACAAATAAATTTGTAAGTCAACAAAAAGGAAAGTATGCATAAATCACAATTATTCTGAAAGTCTCTTCACCCTTTAATGTTTCTGGAATGAGAATTTTTTTATTATTATTATATAGAAAATCTTTTCATCATATGATGTTTAGATTCTGGGTTCCAGATAACCCAGATAATAGATTTAGCAGAAAGCATGCAATTAGTTTAAGTATCCTATGAATAGAAAATCAGATATCAATTCTACAGTGTCAATGCAAGTACAGCTAAGGAAAATACTCTTCCATCCCACAAGACTCTACTGAAAGAAAACCCACTATTGCCACACTATTCCTTCTGGAACATAAGATACTATAGACCAAACATTCACCCTTCACCAGAATTGACTCAGAGGACACAAATAGCTCTAACAATATGCTTAAAAGAAATATACATCTCCAAATTCACATCCAGTGTTCCAAGTTGCTAATTTCTTTATTTCACATTTTATGTTGGGACTACTGCTTGGCTTAGTCCACATCTACATCCTTAGTCGCAAGAGAACCTGAGAAATACAACTTCCCTGGAAGACAAGGTTGAAGGGCAATGGAATAGATACTGAGTAAACAATCCGTAGAATACACTTTACTTCTGCGAAAACTCAACTCTACCTCTTTGAATACTCAACATCCATGGATATAATCAATCATACAAAAAATGATAATAGCAATAAATATATGTTCTTGCCTAACATAATACAATTTTCCTTCATAAAAATGAAATGTACTTGCACTTCTTCCTAAATTAAAGAGATAATATTCCAATGGTCACTATCTTTGTCTCTAGTTAATGTTCATTCCTCCCCATGTTCAGTCACAATTCTGTAACACTGTAAAGTAGAAAGAATTATTTTAATAACAACCTGCAAACCTTGAATAAAATTATAGAGGAAAAAGAGAGGGAAAACGAAATTTGATAAATAAATACAAATATGTACATAATAAATAAAATGATATTATGAACTGGCTCCTACATTTTTGTTTCTTGAATAAGCCTCAAAGCAATAATTTATATTCATAATTTCCTCCTTATACTACCCTTACATTTATCCTTGTCTTTATTCAGCATCCCCAAGGGTCAGGGTCCTCCACTTGTTGGACTAAAACTCATGAATTTTTGTAGTCATGCCAATATGTTTAAAGTGTAATTTTCTATTAATTTTACTAATAGATACACAGTGTGATGATATAGCCCAGAGGATCACTTGAATTCCAGGTATCAGCTTCAGTGAATATACTAGGTGGTTATAATGCTGTTTCCTCTTGATAATAAGAATCCATGTACCCAGCTAAAATAATAATACATTTCCTGTTTTCCTTATTTGAACGATAACTACAATTGGTGTGTTGGGCTATTCTACATCTTTCTAAATGGAATAGTAGTACAATTTTTCAGTGAAAGGAACTGAAAAATTGCAGGTATAGCAATCAAATATTTGCAAGTAGACCTTTAGTATATATTAGTGAATTGTTCTACTCCTGCGTATATTTTGATATTAATAACTTCATATCCTACTTTTGGGATATTTGGAACAATATAAATGTGACTCATTCAAAATGTATATTTTACCCCATAGGACAGCATCCCAAGCTTGAGAGACAGGATTCTCACAAAGCTATAACTTTGTCTTCAATAAGCCAAATTCAACTTTGTATAAGTAAGGCTATGAGGTAATCAATTTAGCTCTCCTTATTGGAGTATGTGTTGTACCTTAATACATTTAGACGATTGGAACTGTAGACATTTTACTGTGATATCTGGATTACCTCCTGTATTACATTTTTTAAATTTATGATTTAATTTTGATTTGCCAAAAATTGTTGGCAATTTTTACAGCCTTGCCATATTTTATTGCTCATAGTTCCCTCATATTTCTTTAAAGCTAGCAGGAGTGGATCAAGTCCTTCTCACACTTTAAGTATCTTTGACCTCCACTTTTGTTCATCTCCTTTGCCAACAGCCAGAGAAAGACCTCTGTTATTAAGAGCTTTTATGATTACACTGCACCAATCACGATCGTCCAGAAAAAAAGAGAACCAATAGGAGAATAGATAGAAACACACATGTATCACACATATTCGTATGTTGATAAAAGTTTATTGGAAGCCATGGGGGGACAGACCAAAGAAAACACATCAACAAAGTTTGTCATGTTTCAAAGTCTGTTACAAGTTGGAATGCTTTTATTTAAAAAGCTTAGAAAAAGGGAAGGAGATTCCTCATACTGGAGTTGTCCTTTTTTTATTGGAGGGTATGATGCAGAGGTTACAATTATTGGCTATGGATTACAACATGCAGGCTAAAATAAAATGTTCTCATGCAAGACAATCAGTAAAATTTCATAATTCAAAAACAAATGAACAAAAATGTATGATTAAGTAAGAAATTATTGCTTTTTTAAATGTCAGTAGGTTACATATTAATGAGTGTCAACACTACTGTGAGGAACTCACGATAAGATTTGAAGGATTCATGATAAAATTCTTTACTCAGGGACAGGATGTAAGCCATGAATCCTAGGACCTTTCCCAGGCAGTTAATTTGGAAGCCTGTCAAATATGACCTGTAGGTTATCTATGTATCTATGTATTTATGTATCTCTCTATGTGTCTATGTATGTATGTATGTATGTATGTATGTATGTATGTATGTATGTATCTATCTATCTATCTATCTATCTATCTACTTACCTACCTACCTACCTACCTATCTAAATAGATTTATATTAAGGAATTGGCTTGTATTATACAAAGTCCAAAATCTGAACAGTAGGCTGGCAGACTGGAACTCTAGCAGGAGCTAATGCAGAACCTCAAGTCCTAAGGCAGTCTGATAGCAAAATATCTTCTTTCAGGGAGATCAGTTTTATATTCTTAAGGTTTTCAACTTATTAGATAAGGCCCAACCACATAATGCAGACTGACCCATTTTATTCAAACTTTAATGATTCAAATATTGCTAAACTGCTGTTGTCTTGATTACCCTAACAGTCGATACAGCTGTACCAATGGAAATGTCAAGTTTGGGAATCTTTGGTGCTGGCCCACTGATAGTGTTATGCCATGGACTCACTAAGTGTCACTAACATCTTCTTTGATCTACTCAACTGGGGTATAGGGGATAATTGGGAACCTTCTAAGTCTAGAGACAAACTTAGATTCCCTTAAGTGGCCCTTGATAAAATTCCCACTCCTGAGTCAGTTCACAGATAGAGTTCCTTTAAAGTAACTGAGGCTGGGTTCTATTTTGGAAGCATCCTGAGATAACTTCATAAGCACAATTTCCTTGTGGTTTTGCTTAATGACAGTTACAACCACTTTTCAGAATGTTCACTGGGAAAAGTACATTTTGGAGGATATTTGGCAACACTCTCTGAGTTAACACTAATTCCTGAGAACACAAAATTCTACCGTAATTTACCAGCAAGTAGGAGAAGCTTCGGAGGGTCAGTTGATAAATGATTTATAAAAGGCTCTGTAGGCCTGAGAAATTATTCTATGGTAATTCCCTCAGTTTCAAAATTTGTAATTTTGGGGGGATTTAGAATTAATATAGTGAAGTCCGTGTATTCTTCAGATAGTTTCCCCAGCCAGTTACATCTTACATATAGTACAATATCAAAAGCAGCCATATAACATTGACACAATATGAGTGTATTGTTCCAAGACATTCATCACATACAGTTATGCAATCAAGGTACATAAAATTATTTTGCTTATGATTCCAGGGAAAAATTAATCAATCGAATCAAAATAGTGAATAAATTTCACTGGTAACATTTCCTATGCAACAAATAGGGCAGTTTCAAGGAATTTCAAGATTGGAGTTCTATTCATAAATGTATTTTTCAATATTATAGAAAACAGTATTCTTTGGGTTCTCTCAGGGACATAGTTAGAATGTAAATGTATCACATATGATCCATCAACTCCAACATTTTGATTCTTTATATATTTCTTTATATCTTATGATATTTCCGGAATTTCAACTTCATGTTTAATGAGCCACTAATGATTTCCAGATAAAGTCCATGAAATGAAACAGAGGTTAAAACCACTCTTAATTTCTCAGGCTAACACATATATTCATAAATTTCTGCGAGTCCAATATACTTATTCTAATAGAAAATTGTTTCATTCTCTATCTAGCCACTTCAGAATATCCACACACAATTCCTAGATTCTTGATCCTAATAAATTTGGAAATAAATTATGTCTTATAGTTATGTTGGTATATAAACTATTCTATATAAGTTGGGTCTTCTAATTTCTCTCCTGGGACATCCTGAATATGTCGTCATTTATAGACCTGATGGAAATGAAGGAAGATAGGAAAGGGAAATTAGGGAATCTGCATCCCGATTGTGTTAGGGTTTGTAGATAATCTAACTAATAAGGTATAGATAGACATAGATAAATAGCTAGGTTGTTATGTAGAAAGATATTTATTATACAATATTGGCTCACACTTTTTTTTTTTTAGATGGAGTCTCACCCTGTTGCCCGGGCTGGAGTGCAGTGGTGCGATCTTGGCTCACTGTAAGCTCTGCCTCCTGGGTTCAAGTAATCCTCCCACCTCAGCCTCCCAAGTAGCTGGAACTACAGGTGTCCACCACCAAGCACAGCTAATTTTTTGTGTTTTTAGTAGAAATGGGGTTTCACCATATTGGCCAGGCTGGTCTCAAACTCCTGACCTCATGATTCATCCACTGTGGCCTCCCAAAGTGCTGGAATTGCAAGTGTGAGTCAACGCACCCAGTTGCCATTGATATTCTTAATAAAGTATAATAACTTTCCCAAGTTCTTCTTTGGAGCTGTTTGGTGCTTTATTTATGCTGTTATAATGAGTATCATTGTGTGTTAATATTTTTTCTGATTAATGATTGGTAGCTTTGTCTCTGAACCTTTATTTTAGAAGTATGTACTTATGAATTTTTAAATTTCTAACACTTAGCTAAGTAGCTGTCTTCATGATACTTGCAAAATAAATGTTAACTGAATTAGAGATTGATTGAACAGATAGGTAAATAAATGAACATAGAATTCCTTGGGCCACCATCTTAAACATTTAGTTTTTCAGGTTTGGACAATCTTACTCTCTGGGTTTCCCTCTTTTTTTTTATTTCTTGTATTCTATTCTTTGTCTCTTGCTATCTTCCAACACACTGTAGTGCTTTTGACCAACCTTGGATTATTTTATTTTCTACATATTCAGGCTCTGTATTTATATAGTACTTGTTTATATTTATTCATTAATTTTAAAAGGATTAAGAACTTTTCAAAGATAATTATCATTTATATTAGTACTTTGAATTTTTTTCCAGTGCCTAGTACTGAGGTAGAGGCCAAATTTAATCTACCATTGATTTTATTGAAGCCATATGTGTACCTTGGAGCAGTGTCGATTCGTCTAGGGTGAAGAATCAAAATCCATCTTGTACATTTTTTCTAAGGTAATATATATAATTTTTTCAACCTTTATTTTAGAGTCAGTAGGCACACATGACTTTTTTTCCTTGGGTATATTGCATGATGCTAAGGTTTGGGGTACGAATGATGCCATCACCCAGATACTGAGCATAGTACCCAATAGTTATTTTTTTCACCCTTCTCGCCTTCCTCCCTCTCTCCCAACTCTAGTAGCCCCCTAACTGCTATTGTTGCCATCTTTATGTCCATGAGTACTCAACATTTAGCTCCTACTTATAAGTGAGAATGTGTGGTATTTGGTTTTCTGTTCCTGCATCAATTTGTTTAGGATAATGGCCTTTAGCTGCATCAATGTTGCTGTAAAGGACATGACTTTATTACTTTTTATGGTTGTGTAGTAATCTATGGTATGTATGTAACCACATTTTCTTTATTAAATCCACCATTAATGGCCACCTAGGTTGGTTCCATGTCTTTGCTATTATGAGTGGTGCTGTGATGGACATAGGCATGTATGTGTCTTTTTGGTGGAACAATTTGTTTTATTTGGGGTATATAGCCAGTAATGGAATCGCTGGGTTGGAGGATATGTCTATTTTTAAGTTAGTATGTCTTAATTACATGCATGAACATGGTGCTTACCACCTTAATGCTTAGTGGCTCTTTTTTTGGTTTTCAAAAAATTTCTAATTCATAAACTAGAGAGATAAATCTATCTTTAAGACCTGTTCCATTACTCCACCATCAGTATATTCTCATCTCTTTTCATTTTTATGTTTTCTTAACTCCTTTCACACTTTAAGGTATGTTCTTACTAAATGGGGATGTGCTATCACATCTAAATATTTGTGTCTTATTTCTGCCTTATAGCATATCATTTACCTCAGAAATGTGCCTCAAGGCTCAATTTAAGCTCAACCTCTGGGAGCGTCATTTGTCTCTGAAGATACCTATGTACTATTCAAAATGCTTTCACAGCATTGTAGAAATTTTAGTTCATCTTCTCTCTCCTACACATCATAAAAACTCCAGAAAAGTTTTCAGTACTCTTTCTTACTTACCAACACTTTACTGGTAACTACTATCACGCTTCATATTTTAAATACTCAATGATTTTTTTTTTTTTTTTTTTTTTTTTTGCTAAATAAAGGCATTATTAAATTCAACTGGAACCATCTGGGGCAGAGACTCCAGACTGTATAATGAACAATCCATATAAACATTTAAGTTTTTATACATTAATTATTAAAGTAGTTCACAAATTCAACTAATAAAAATTTAAAAACAAATATACATAATTCCAGATATGCAAGGCTGTTTCAGCATTTGAACACCAATTAATTTAACCCATAACATCAACAGGCTAAAGAGGAAAAATTACATGAGTATATCAAATAGATGCAGAAAAGGCATTTGAGAAAATCCAATACCCATATATGATTAAAAACAAAATATCTCAGCAAACTTGGAATAGAGAGAAACTTACTCAACTTGATAAAGAATATCCACAAGAAACCTACAGTAACATCATACCTAATGGTGAGAAACTGGATGTTTTCCCTTTAAGATTGGAACTGAGGCAAGGATGTCCACTCATCATTTCTAGCTAATGCCACAATCAAGTCATGAAAATAAAAGGTAAACATTGGGATGCAAGAAATAAAACAGCTGACAGATGACATGATTGTCTATTTATAAAGTCCCAAACAATTGGAAAAAAACCTCCTAGTACTAATATGCAGTTATAGCAAAGTTGCAGATAAAATTTTGACATACAAAATTTTATATATAGTGCTGATTCACTATATCAGCAATAATTACTGATATCAGCAACAAACAATTGAAATATTATTAAAGCAGAACATTATTTATATTAGCATGAAAAACAAACACCTTAGACTTAACTCTAACAAAACATTTTCAAGTTATTTTTGATGAAGAGTGTAAAGCTCTAACGAAATAAGTCAAAGAAATCTTTTCTAAATAATAGAAAGATACCAAATATTCAGGAATAGAAAATTTCAGTAGCGTTAAGATCTTAATTATTCACCATTTGATCTATAGATTGAATGCAATCACAAGTTACTTGGTGAATTTTGAAAAACTGATAATAAAGTTTATATGGAAATGCAAAGACCAACATAATTGATACATTAAATTAGAATAAAAATGTATGCTTTGCAAGACACTGATCAGAGAATGAAACGACAAGCCACAAAGTGAGGGAAAATATTTACAAGTACATATTTGATAAAGGACATTTATCAAAAAAATACAAAAGACCTTTAAAAACAACAACAACAACAAAAAGACAATGCAATTAATGAGTGGACACAAGATTTGAATGTACAACTCACCTTTGAACACAAGAACCTGCACATAAGTGTCTATAGTAGTTTTATTCACATATGACACACTTGGAATCAACCAGGATGTCCTTGAATGGGTGAATAAACAAACTGTGAAATATCTTTAAAATGCAATATTTTCAGCTATAAAACCATGGAAATACGTGAAAGAGCATTAAATGCATATTGCTCAGTCAAAGACACCAGTTTGAAAGGGCTGGAAACTGCATGATTCCAACAATATTACATTCTGGAAAAGGGCAAACTATAGAGATGTAAAAATAAAGGGCAGGGAGAGAAAAGTGAATAGGAAGAGCCCAAAGAATGTTTAGGACAGCAAAACGATTCTGCATTATCCAGTAATGGTGGATATATGACACTACAATTGACAAAACTCATACAACAGTATAATGCCAAAAGTAAACCCTAATATAAACTGCGGATTTTCATTAATAATAATGTATTAATATTGGTTCATCAATTATAACTAATATATCACATTAATGGAAGGTGTTATTATAAAAGGAGTTTAAAGGAGCAGGGATCCGGAGTATATTGGAACTCTTTGTATTTTCTGTTCAATTTCTCTGTAAATATTACATCACTTTGAAAAAAGAGTCTATTAATTTAAAAAACAATATACACAGTGGATATGCAATTGGTTATAATACAATACAAATTTTCTGCTTATTCATTTATCTCAAGCTAGCGTATTTCTCTTAAACTCTTGGTCAGTAGCAGAGTAATAATTTCTATAGGATGTTTGCATCTGCATTAGTAATAAATACTGTATTTTTCCAAACTATTACTTGATAACAGTTAAAATTAAATACCCAGTACCAGTTTGCATGAAAAACATTTTAAAATCAATTATTAGAGGTTATATTTTAACTAAATAGCAAATGAACCACTACTGCATTAAAATAACATCCATAATAAGGTGCATTTTAATGAAATTTTCACATATATATTCTCATACAGGCCTTAGAATAATCCATTTGAAGTTGTTCCTATTTTATGTTTTTGAAAAGTGAGTCACTTTAAGCTCTGAAAGGTTATGTCTGAATGTCAGAATGCTAGTATCTGCCACACCACGATTAAGTTCTGCATTTCCTGAGTTCAGCTGGCTGATGTGAACTTGCCCTCCTCAGTCTCCATTTCCATTCACAGGAAAGGCAAGCATGGAGCTCCAGTGTCTTCAATCTCTTTGGGAAATGCTAGGTATGAATGATACTATTGCTCGAACAGCATAGTACACAAGTGAATTTTAGTGTTTCTAGATAATGTGTGCTTAGCAGTATGTACTATTTGTTTTGAAAGTTTCAGAATACCTCATAGTATCTTTCAACTTTCTGCAGATTCCATGCACATAAATATGTATCATCAGCATTTTAAAACAACTGCAAAACTATGTGAACTTCTATATTGTTGCCTCTGGGAATATTTACAATTTAAAAAGCAACTGGCTTAATTATATGCAGAATGCCATAACTATTAAAAACACATTATTACCCTAAATACTTAAACTTTTGTTTTTGTGAATCTTAAAAAATTAAACAAAAACAAAAAATAAAAGTAGGGGGAGATTTTTTAAAATCTCAATATAAAAGTGTGCTGTAAGTATTGGAATGCCAGATAAAATACAGAACATTAGCTAAATTGGAATTTAATATAAATAATGAAGTTTTTACCTGTAAGTATATATAACGGAGATACCTATAGTAAAACATTATTCATGGTGTATCTAGATTTCAAATTTAACTGTTTGTCTTGTATTTTTATTTGCTATATATGGCAACTCTAATGTAAGATGAAAATCCATTTAAATTTGTTGATTTTATACTAGTTTCTGCTGTTAAAAAAAAAAAGTGACTAAAAGTAGATTTTTTTTGAGACGGAGTCTCGCTCTGTCGCCCAGGCTGGAGTGCAGTGGCGCGATCTCGGCTCACTGCAAGCTCCGCCTCCCGGGTTCACGCCATTCTCCTGCCTCAGCCTCCCGAGTAGCTGGGACTACAGGCGCCCACAACCGCGCCCGGCTAATTTTTTGTATTTTTAGTAGAGACGGGGTTTCACCGTGGTCTCGATCTCCTGACCTTGTGATCCGCCCGCCTCGGCCTCCCAAAGTGCTGGGATTACAGGCGTGAGCCACCGCGCCCGGCGAAACTAGTAAGTTTCACTTGGTAGGAACTGGTTTTCTTCAAATAATTTAGGGATGTTACACCTGATGCATGTGAAATTATCCCATAATAGTATGTCTGAAATACATTTAACTGTTCTTTAATAACATGTCCAATATATATTAAACTATTCTTTAATAATAAAAATGAGTGAAATAATGCTTTCTTAAAATAACCTTAACTTTATTTTTATTTTAAATCTAATCTTCCACCTATAAAGCAAATACTTTATTATATTTCAGAATTCAATTAAATCACTTATATATTTATTAAACATTCATTTATTATGCCTCTATTGCATTCTCCCAAACACTTTTCTGGGATTTATTAGAGAAACATCCAAGTGCCATGAAAAACTGAGATCAAGCTGGGAGAAAGAGAAACAAACGAAACCTAATCTATGAAATATCAGTGTTATCATAAAAGGCAAAACAAAGCAATTATAAAATTATTACTATCAAATGAAGGCAAAATGATGATGTCACTGAAGAGTGGTGGCACTTACAACTAGACTGTAGAAAATAAATATTTCCATGTGGGAGAAAGTGCATTCAAGGAAGATGACATTGCTTGATTAATACTTGGAGGCAGCAAATAGCCATGGGTCCAAGTTAACTGGAGTATGTAATTTGTACGTGTATGAGAAATGAATATATTCTGGCAATATAGCTAGGGAGGCCATACTATGCTTTAATGCCAAGATCAAGTTTCCACTGTCTGATTTAGTTAGGTGATATATGCTAACTTATAAGGGAACCCCCAAATTTTGCACTAATAGTAGCTAACCACTCAAAAGCAAATGAGAAGTTTGGGCCAAAAAAGTGATTTATGTTAGGAAAGCAGTCACTGATGCTATTGTTCATGGAATGACTAGTGTTGATGTTCCCTCTAAGATCAGCTGAAGCTCTGGTAACCATTGTGTGCTGACTTTCCTGCTGGGAATGGATTTCGAAGATATAATTAAGATCCCATGTCAGCTGACCTTAACACAGGGAGAATACTGGGGTGATGCAGATGCAGTCACATGAGACCTCTAAATATACATTTAGCAAATAGAGAAAGTGAAGTAGGATATATTCAAATCATGAGTGAGATTTGAGCCATGAGAAATTCTCCATTTCTGGCAGAACGGAACACATGGAAATGAGGGCAAGTGGCATCTAGGAGATGAGGGCTGCAGCTGTCAACAAGCAAATGAAGTCCTTTGTCCTACAACCATAAAGAAATGAACTCTCCCAACAATCTGAATGAGTTTCCAATGAGATTCTTCCCCCAACCCTCCTGATAAGAACTCAGCCTAACTGATACCTCAAGATGGCAACATGCTTGAGGTAGTAACAAGAGGAGAGAACCTAGTCACGTCAGCCTGGGTTTCTATTAGCAGTTTATTATATATTAGATTATTTCAAATTATTGTAGATTCTTTGGGAATTATCTCCATATATGCAGTGTGTGTGTTGGCGTGTGTACCCTATTTTTGGAAACGTTAACATATTCATAAATCTTTTTCTGTAACTTGGTTTAATTTATATTCATAATATATGCGGGGTATTATGCCTTCTCAGCTCATGTAAACTCTGTGTAGAGAAATAGTGTTGTGTAATGGTTAACAGTGTAGCAAACGTAGCCCGTCAGCCTGATTCAAGTCTCAGTTCTGACACTTTCATGCTGTGCAACTTTGGGCAGTTCATTTTTCTAGCATTGATTTTCCCTTCTGAAGCGTAGAGGCAATAAGGTTTTTGTGAGAATTCAATGAGTCAAGACCTTTGCAAACACCAAGAATAATTCCTGTCACACAGCAAGCTCTCAGAAATGTTAGCAAATAGCACTATTTCTTTTAAATTTCAAGTTGTACAAACAACATGCAAATGCATTCTCCAGTTATAAGAAAGGAAAACTGACACATAAACATATAAAATATGAAATCACTCTCTTTATTCTACTCATAATCATATTCTCTACTTGCCTCAGTAGTACAATTTATGAATTTTTATAGCTTCAAAATTTGCTATGTTGCACCATGTAAAAGTACTTCCTATGTATTTCATATTTTTGCATATTTTTATATATTTCTATGATGACATTCTTAAATATGTGTAATCAGCTTGCCAAATTCTATCAAATATATCATTTGAAGGTTTTAAAATTTCATTGAATTATCAGATTAATTTGAGGAGGATAGTCATTTTAATAATAATGGTTTTACAGTGATTTTAATTTTTAAACGGTAGACATATTGAGAGATACCTAAGGATAAAAACTATAAGCAAAAGTAATTATTGATGAGCTAATAATTGACATTTTCAAATGCCTTCCAACTAGAACTAGCAAATAATCCGTAATGATGTTGTAATGATTTCTTTTAGTTACTAAGAAATCCATGTGATATATACGTTTTAAAATCACTATCTTGAATTACAATTATAAGGCAATTGGGAAACTAGTGTTAGAAACCTATGGCATGTTTATCTCTAATTAGAAAAAGGAAAACATCATTGCAACAATTGTTTTCATTAATTAAATTTTAGAGTGACTAAACTTCAATATGTTGATTTTAGAACAACAAATAAAAATAATGGGAAACATAAAACATTATAAAGGACTTCCACTAGAATTTTAATGATTGTGATTATATAATGTGCTTGTTATTTGGCTAGAATTTAAGCAAAAACAAAACCTTCAATTTGAAATCCTTTAAGTTTAGCGTTCCCTTGGTTAGAAAGTTTTCCAGTTGATTAAGGTAAATTTTAGTATACCATTTAAGAAAATCTCTCTTTTAACATGTGTTTATCTTCCCATTTGTATTCATCACAACAAAGCAAGGAAAAATGTTCAGTGTGAAATAAACACCTTTATCACTCGTACAGTTTAACAAAGAATAAGAATAAGCTATAAGTTATACATACACCTATGTCTCATACTAGTATTAACAAGTGGTGCTGTGAGCTTTGACAAGCTGACAGGCTTCTTGTGAACAATTTCAGGCAATTGAAAGGATAATGGTACAGCTGATAGCTTGTCTTTCTGTAATACAAAGAATGACTGGACCGTGAAGAGCACCACATAGAAATTAGTACATGCAAAATCCCCAGCATACAGTAAGTACTCAGTAAGAATTAGCTGGCCAGGTGTGGTGGCTCATGCCTGTAATCCCAGCATGTTGAGAGACTGAGGCAGGTGGATCACCTGAGGTCAGGAGTTCAAGATCAGCCTGGCCAAGATGGTGAAACCCTGTCTCTACTAAAAACTACAAAGATTAGCCAGGAGAGGTGGCAGGTGCCTGAAATCCCAGCTACTCGGGCGGCTGAGGCAGGGGAAACGCTTGAACCCAGGGGGTGGAGGTTGCAGTGGGCCAAGATCACTCCACTGCACGCCAGCCTGGGCGACAAGAGTGAAACTCCATCTCAAAAAAAAAAAAAAGAAGAGCCAGCATTAGTTGCAAACATTAGCAATCCCTGAAAAGCATGAACCCAACCTGAAGGTAAGTAGAAGATTGAATGTGATTTTATTGTTGATTAAAAGAATGTTTTTAAGTATAATTATAAAATACTAAACCACCAGTCAACATCAACAGAACAATCCAAATTATTTTCATTTCTTTTTGAATGCTTGATTTTTACATTTTGATAAAAAATTAACATTTTACAAATTTAGTTGATTGATGATAAATGATAACACCAGCTAAAAATGTGCCTACATATTATAACACATCAATTTGAAACCTCAACTGACTCTGCTACTATATGCTACATTATACTCCAAACAATTTTTGAGAAAGCCTGTCCCTTGCCAGTTGTATCTGTCAAGCAACTATTAAGTAAATAATGTGACCTTCTAACTAAGAGAGGAACCATCTGAAATTCTTCTATCTGCCTAAGGGACAGGTACATTGTGTACACCTTTTATTTACCATTTGGTACATAACAACAACAACAACAAAATAAATAAATAAAGTCCAAGCCCAGATAATAAAGCATATAGGTCTGTACATAGCTATCAATACAGACTATTAGCTCTTTATTTACTTTTTAAGACAAGGTCAAGAGGAGAAAATAGAAAACATTAATATATTTTCACTGGGCACGGTGGCTCATGTCTGTCCCAACAGGTTGGGAGGCTGGTGCGAGCAGATCACTTGAGTCCAGGAGTTCGAGAGCCTGGGCAACATGGTGAAAATGTGTCTCTGCAAAAAATAAAAATATATATATACACATAGACAAATTAGCCAGGCATATTGGTACATGCCCGTAGTCCCAGCTACGCTGGAGGCTGAGGTGGGAGGATTACTTGACCTGGAAAGGAGAAGGTTACAGTGAGCTCTGAATGCGCCACTCCAGCCTGGTCAACAGAGTAAGACTTTGTCTCAAAATAAATAAATAAATTTTATTTTGTTTTCAGTGTGACACATTATCTTCTAATTCCTCTCAAAGTTCAGCTGTACCTTATCCTTTGAAATCAGTGATTTTCAAATTCCATCATTACTTTATCATAGCATATACATTTTTAATCAAAGATTAATAGAAAAATCTTAATTATTAAAAAAAATTTCCTAGCAACATAAAATACTGAATGTGAAATAACTAAGAACAATTTCTCTACATTATTCATTTCTGTTTTATTTCAATTTAACTTTTAATGATGGATTTTCATAGGGGAACTAAACATCCATATTGGTATACTTAAAATTTTTCCATAGACATGACTTTGTTTCAGACACATAAAATTTGATAAATTAAATAACATCATAAATATGCTAAGAAAAAAGAAGTCACCTTGGGAATATAGTGATTTGCATTCTACCATAAATATACTCGCAAAAACTCAAAGAGTTTAACTTTCACATGTATTGCAAAACACAGAAATCTGTATACTCATTCTAATATTTAATATCAATCTTAAGAAATGAGATAAGGCAAAAACCCATCTCTACAAAAATTACAAAAACAGTCATCTGGATGTGGTGGTGAACACTTATAGTTTCAGCAACAAGGAGACTGAGCTGGGAGGATTGCTTGAGCCAGGAAAGTCAAATCTGCAATGAACTGTGATTGTGCCACTGCACTCTAACCTGGGAGACAGAACAAGACTCTCTCTCTCTCTCTCTCCCCCCTTCCTCTCTCTCTCTCTCTCTCTCTCTCTCTCTATGTATATGTAAAGGAATTTTATACATATATATACACACACACACACACATATATGCATGAAGGAATTTTATACTTATCTTTCAATTGAAATATAACATCTATATATTAAAATGAATAAATAGTAAGCATCAAATACCACTTGTACTTTTTAAAAGAATATTGTGGAAGTATCACCTATATCAAGATGTAAAATATCATGCCTCCAGAATCTTCCCTTATGCCTCTACTTAGTCACTAGGCCTCCCAGAAATGTAATCAGTATTCTGGCATCTACCACCATAATAGACTCTGCTTGTTTTTGAATGTCATCAGTGTGCAATATTCTGTTTGTAAATATATTAACTAATCAAGATCTATGAGATTTACCTGTGTTGTACATAGTTACAGGTTGTTATTTCTTCTTACTGTATACTATTCGATGGTGAGAATAACTATAACTTAACGTATCCATCCCGCTTTATCATTTTAGTGTTGTGGTAATTTTGATCATTTATACTTTGGGTGCTATGAATATTGCTTCTTTAAATATTTTTATCTTTGGTAACATATATAAAGATATTTCTCTGGGTATATATCTAGGAATTCAATTGACGAGTCATAAGTATACATATGTTGGTGGATACTACTAAAGAATTTCAAAGTGTTATAAAAATGTATGCTTTCACCATAAGTATATGAGAGTTTCTGTTACTGTATATTCCTACTAACACTTGGTATTCCATTTTTATTTAATTTTAGCCATTCAAATAGTGTTATAATAATATTTCACTGTGACTTATTTGTTTTCCTCTGATGAGTAAATGTTTTGAGTGTATTTTCCAAAGGTCACTTTTGAATAACATCTAAAAAGTGACTGTGCAACTCACTTATTCCTTTTGTTTTGATCTTTGATATTCTATATTTTCATTATTGGTTTGTAGTTATTCTTTACGAATTTTATATGTCTCCTTTTGGTTATTTGTACTGCAAATATCTTGTCCTAGTCTTTGGATTTCCACTTTTGAAATTGTCTTTTGATAAACAGATGTTTTAAAATTTTTAAAAAGTCTAATTTATAAGTCCTTTTCCTCATGGCAAATAATTATTTTCTGTTGAGGAAATATTAACCTATCCAAATGTCATCTGTATGCAAAAACTGAAGATAATTTATTGTTTCACCTTTTATATTTTTGTTTCAGTTTATGATCCATCTAGAATTGATTTTGTACATGGTGTGAATTAGAAGTAATCTTTTTTTCCATATGGAATATTATTCCAATATAATTCTTGGAAAGGCCATCATTTTCCCTTTCGTTGTAGTGAATTATTAATGTAATTCAAGTGACTTGCAAATTTTACAGCTCTAGAACTTCTATTTTTTAGTGTTTTACATATATAAAAGATATATATATATAAAAATATATACATATAAATATAGATATATATAAATATGTAAATATATTTCAGGTTGTAGAGGCTTAACAGAATTTTTTTATAATTTAATCATAGTTATTTATATCTGGTTTATATTTGAATATTTGTGTCTTTTAAAATTTGTCTTCATTTAATCCTGTTTGCTGGTGTGCTTGGCAAAATGTTGAATACTTTAGGTGAAAGTTGTGTAGTCTCTGGATCATATTATCGTCCTTCTGAGAAGACTTTGGTTCCTACGCACAGATAGCATATACACAAAACACTCCAACAGAGACTACAAATACTTGAAGCTTTGCTCTAAGTTTTGTGAAGGCTCTTCTATGTCTTATTTGTCCTTTCTCTTAGAGCATACTCCTTTAGGACTATCAACTATAAACCTGGGTGACTTGGGTGTGTGAGCTCCTTCTTAGGCTTTCACTTATATCTATTTCCATCCTAGCACTCTGAGTTTTGGCAAAAACTTTAGTGTAGTTTTCATCTGTTGACCAGATTTTGTTGCTTTGTCATTTTAACCTTTTGCTCTGGAAAGGTACAATTAAGGAATTAATAAATTTCTCATAGGAGAGCCATATACAAAAGGCTTAGCTCAATTTCCAAGATTCCATTTCTCTGCCATTCTGGCCTCTTCATTCCTGGATACTTGCTATCCATGAACTCTAAAGTCTGTTTTCCCAGCTCAGTGAAAACAACACAAACTCTAGGCTACACTCACTCCTCAGCCTCTACAACCTGAAGATAAAATCAGCAAATAGTCTCAGGGGGAAAGGCTGCTTCAAATGCAAATTTGATACATGTGTTTATAGTCGTTTTCCTCAAGTTCTGGTACTTCAGTGCTTTCAAATGCTTCCAATCAGTTCTTTTTAATTCAATTATTGTTTTTATAATTTGTTAAATTTGTATAGCTGTCAACGAGTGATGATACATGACATGAGTTACTCATTATAGCTAGGAATAGAACTCAAGATTAAATTGTGTCAAGTTATATGGATGGTAATAAAGAAGTAAACAAATAATAATAATAAAATACAAGTCATCTGATTCCCCATCACTCTAAGTAGATTTCTAGAAAGTTCTGGGCAGTAAATTTTTAACAAGACAGAAAGCTCCCAGACATGGAACCTCATCAAATCCTCCACCATCCAGTGAGCAGCAATGATTTTCTCTCCAACAAGGTCTGAAACTCAGCCCTCAAGGGTCGGGAGAGAAGCTATTTCATAAGTGTTCTGCATCACCCCTAGAAGCATGGCTGCTTCTTATACCTTCCATTCTTTTGTTTTGAAAAGTTCTCTTTACTTCTTACTCCCATTCCCTCATTACCATGTTATTTTTATTCCCCATTATAGTTCATTTATATGTATAATTATATATGACATATATACACACAGATATGTGTGTATATGTATATACTAATAGAGACATATACATATTATATGATTATAATCATATAGATTCTGTCCAAATCATTCCATGCATTCTGTGGTTTCTCCATCCTGACAATCCTTACTGATAAAGTCATATAAGTACAAGTTTTGAGGAAGATCCAGACAGAAGTAGCCGGGGCATGGCCACTTTAAATATGGTTTTGGAACGAGTGTCTTTGACCTGTCTGAAAAGACTGGTACAGAGAAGACAACCACATATAGGTAAAATATAAATTCAGAGTAGGGATATCAATAATGAAGTGTTGATGCTAAATCAGCAGGATGCTTGCCTACTTACACTCAGAAATACTCAGAGTTCAAAAAAGAGTGAAACCAGAGTGAGGGTTTGGATAACCTAATCTTTTCAGGTTAATGGACTGCAAGGTCATAAAGTTGAGTTGGTAAAAATAATAGATAAATATTAATGAAATAAAGCTATTCTTGGACTTTGAAGATGCATGATATTATGGTAGTTAAGAATCACGCATTTACGGAAAGATAGTCAAGATTTGAATTCTGGAAGTGCTTCTGTTCAATGGTGGAAATATGGCAATATTTTAAACCTTCAGGTCCTGAGTTTTCTGAAAATGGAAAACCAATCTTAAGTCTCTTTAGTCATATGTGTGTATGTGTTGTATGTTTGTGTGTGTGTGTGTATTCACATATGTGATTACAGGGAAAGTAGGTAGAGAGATAACAACACAAATGTATTTTAAGAATAGGAAGAAAATATATAGAGTGAAAACAACACACATACATAAAAAATAGGAAAGGAAGCAGATAGAGAGATAACAAGAGCCAGGGTGGATGGTTTTCAGCATTATTATCATCACCATCATCTGCATCATTTTCATCACCATCATCGTCAGCAACAGTAGTAGTGGCAACATCCATACTATCACATTAATAATAAAATGCAGTGGTAGCAGAGCTAAAACTATTTTTCAGGGAACTCTATACCCCAGAACTCTTTGCCCTGGGTAGGACCTCTTGATCGTCTAATTTTTTAGACTCTAATAGCCTGAAGGCATGAGCAGAGCCTTTTTAAAGGTTTTCAGAAATATTGCTATAAGCTATATTTTCCCCTAGCATAACAATCTTAAAGCAAGAACCCATTTTAATTTTTAAAAATGTTTTTGATTGATCTTTTTGTATTTCCTGAGCATGATGATTGGGTGTTCATGCACATGTGTGAGATGTGCTACTCTCGAACCTTACGATGTCGGCACATTACCGGTCTGAACTGAGAAGAAAAAAAAAAGTTTTTGATGTTTGTTTTTCATTGAAATATACTTCTCCAATATGACACTGATACAAAATTGAACTATCTAAATCATGATATGTAAGTATCGCAGAGGCTATCCCTTTAACAATATCTATTACTTCCTTTGCTAATAATTTACTTAAAAAACATTTTGGTAATTGTGTTTTAGCAGGCCACTTATTCGGGGAAAAATGTGTCTGACAGTTTCATAGACAATTCAGCTCTTTATTTACTTTTAAAATAAATTTATTTTAAGTTAATATATTGATATTCTTGGTTTTACGTTGATGCATTAAGCCTTTTGTCAATATGAATTAGCTTCTTTATTTTCAATCCACTCTGTGATACTGAAGAGATCAAGATCCTAAGCCATCAGGACCAAACTTATGATAATCGTGAATCCATGAAGGTAAATATAACCTTATGGTTTGATCTATTTGGGTAACCACTGAGCATTTTCAATAACATTTTCACCAGAAACATTCCCAGTATGGAATTCCAAGGTGAAACTGAGTAAACTTACAAGATTTGATTTTCAATCCAATTTATTATGCTCTCTTTATAAAATAAACCATAGATATTTGAAATAGTCATTTGTAGAATTTTGAAAGCTAAAATAATATGTAAATAAGTAATATAAGACGAGATCAATTCCACAAATATGTCTTATAAAAGTACCATATGAATTCATGTAATATTCAAGATGAAAACATCATATGTAACCTAAAATTGTTCATATTTTAAAAATGTATATCTAGCCAGTGTGATAGTCTTCTTATAATTTTGTTATACATATTTTAGTCCACAGTACAAATTTAACAGCTACTTAAAATTGCCTGATTGGTACTTGGAGTTAAAATCTTATGCATGTAAAATTAACATGGAAAGGAAGGCATAGAGGATAAAAACTTTCTTGTTTCAAGCATAACATTGTCATATTCTATTTGAGAGATAATTATATAATAAATTAATAACTATACTCTTTGAAGTTATTTTTCTTTAACATTTTTACAGCACTTACAATTATTACTGCTTTTACAATAGACATCGATTTTGATTCTTGAAGATTCTGAGGCCGTATTTATTAAAGTAATTCATTATTGTAGGAATGGAAAATGCAGTAAGATTAAACAACATATAACTTTTTATATAACGCTACAAGATTTGCTTCTAAAAACGTGAAAATTTGGTATAACAAATAATTAAAGGGAAAAACAAATGTAAATTAAACATAAGATTTTGCTTTCTTCATTAAAAGTAAATTAAGATGTTAGCAAACGATTATCTAAGCTACCCTCCCACTTAGCTCAACCCAGCTGCATCTGTGAGTCAGACTATTTTCAGTTGCTTTTAATTAGAAGTTTTTGTGACTATCTCAGAGGTTGCAAATTAAAGAGAACACTGACCGGCAGAATCTGTACTGCTCTAAAAGGAAGTATCCTAGGGAGATCTCCAAATAGTGATAAAGAATCTCGGTAGTAACAGAAAGGCAATGATAGGGAATGTATCAGAAAGTTAAAAAAAAAAAAAAAAAAAAAAAAAGGAAAGAAAAAGAAAAAAGAAAAAAATGAGAACCACTGAAGTCTCAGACTTGATACTATAAAAATAAGATGCAGAAGACATTAGATGAGTTTGTTTCCTAAGATTAACAAAAATTTGATAAATCTACCAACTAATCAGTGATACCTTAAACTATACTATGTAGCCACATGAGGTAATCTAATTACTCTGATTTGTAGTGCATAATATCAATTTTAAACATTTGCCAAATTTGAGGCAAATTGGTATTTCCAAGACTTTTCTTCCACCCTTCCAAATATCACATAATACTATAGCTCATGCTATTTTCTGTAATGTGAAAAAAACAAAAGCTCTGAGCTCACATTGAAAATTGTGTCCCAGGTTTTTACTTTCATTTTTGATTTTTAAATCTTTAGGCAGCCGGGGCATGGTGAATGCTGGATTTTTAAAACTTAGAGTAAACGATGCCTAAGATATTGTCCTGAAGCAAAATAATTAGCCCAATCCTGTTTCCAACTTAGAACACTTTCTTCTGAAACTCTACTAATAAGCTGGTTTAATGGACTAGGGGTTGCATTTTATATAAACACTAGTATGAATGTTGTTTATAATTATTAAACTACTCTATAAAGTTTGCCCATCTATCTCATATTTATCTATGTATGTACAGCTTTGTATATCTGTACACCTAACTACAGTTTCCATCTCTACTTCCTCCCAAATAAAATCAAGATTAAATCAGTTATAAAAACAGAAAACTCAAAAAACTTTTTCAAAATATCAAAATAGATTTCTTGCTCTCTTATGGTCAAGAGAAGTCTGTCTGGTGTGTTTTCATAAGGAACATGATTACTTTTTATTTTTTAATTCAGTACATTTATATAGCATGTATTGTCAAGTTAGTATATCCATTGATAGGGTAGCAGCTGAGCTATTGTTGTACCATTCCAAAAGGAACAATTAATAAAACCTATTGGATAGGCTCATTTTTTACATAGTCTTGCTTTCTTTCCTCTATACACCAATTCATATAGACTAGTTAGTTTTACCTTATCTCATTAAAGCCATACTGGTTCAATATATTTCCTCGTATATTCCTCAAAAGTACGTACTAACATCATGCTGTATGTTGGCTGTAGAAAAATAAAGATGATGTGCTTCTCCTATTTAATGGTCTTATATTTTACAGAGGGGTTTTGTGTGATTCTTTTACCGTGCCTTAGAAGGCATAGTCCTGCATGCTTATTTAAATATTGTTGCAAAATTAATTCAGAATTTTATATATAATTATTTTCATTTAATGCACATACACATTTCATTAGTTTTCAACAGAATAGAAGCTAAGCCTCATACAACTGTGTTAACAATGATGCAATTCAGATTTTTTTAAGAAAAACTATATAGTGTATAACATACATTGAAAATACAGTATGAAAGGTGTCATGTTGCACAGAAGGGCCTAATTTGTCATTTAGAAGGAGCATATGTCTTTGCTGGTTTTAATGACTGCACTTAAATTTTAAAAATATTTATAGAAAATGCCTTAACCCCAATGTACTGTTTGATCTTTGTGGTTACATAAGGCAAAGTGACTCCATTCACTGTGTATGTCCAGCTCTCCTCAATCTAGTTACCCATTCATTCATTCAGCAGGAGACAAACTCATTTTTATAGTATCAAGTCTGAGATTTCAGTGGTTCTCATTTTTTTTTCTTTTTCTTTACTTCTTAATAGGTACAAAGCATTTTTAAAAATGATTATAGTATTAATAGTTAAGAGAGGCTTCGTTTGAGCAAAACTTTGACAATGTTGTGGGATTCAGCCATGAACAGATGTGAGAAAGAACATCCCAGGCAGACAGAAGCCACAGACCACCTGGTGGCCAATGTGGAAGCCCGTGTGGCTGGAATGAAGTAGGGAGGGAGGACAGGGCAGGAGAGTCAGAAGTCCTGTGGGCGCAGATGACTTCATGCTTTGTAGACCATTTTAAAGACTGTGATTATATCTGAATGAAATGAGGAGTCACTGGATGGTGTCAGCAGAGAAGTGATACAACCCAAAGATGATTTGGAAAGGATCTGTGTTGAGAACAGACTGAGGAGAGAGTATAAGCATGAAGACCAGTTAAGGGACAATTTAGTGAAGGACTCCAGTGAAAGAAGATGAGTGTGACATGGTGGTGAGAAATGGACATGTTCTGAATAGATGTTGAAATTAGATCTATCGGAGGTGCCTGTGGATTGGATGTACAGTTTGAGAGAAATAGAGAAGTCAAGATTAGATAGGGTGGGTTGAAGAGCATCAGATGCTTTATTTTGAACAAGTCAGGTTTAAATAACTTCGATATCCAGGTGGAAATTGCGAGTAGGCAGACAAATACACAGTTTTAGAGTACAGGAGAAATATTCAGACCTGAAAATGCCCCAAGAATTCCTGGCAGTCACTGGCAGATGTTTTACACATAATCAGAAAGAACTCCCTTCAGCCACCACAGTGCAGGCAATGTTCCTTTATTCTTCTCCTGCCACTCTTGCACATACATGTATGGGTATTACTGTTATTTCTCCTAAGCACTGTTGCCCTGACAGGCATTCCAGTTCTTTCCAGAGTAGTGCTTTGTCTGAGGGGTACAAGTATCTTCCCTTTTGATTGCTCAGTGAAAGCCTCTGGTATAATCTTCTATTGCAAGGTGAAGGAATGCGAATTTCTCCAGAGAGAGATTGTGTATGTGTGTGTGTGTGTATATGTGTGTGTGTGTGTGATGATGATGATGATTTTGCCATGGTTGCCACATTCACTAAAATATTTCTTAATGACAATATATTATATCCAACTTAGGTGGGTAGTTGTGACAATATTTAATACTTATATTTATATAAACTTATAAAGATTGACTGCCAGTAGTCATATCCCCTAAAGGGGGCTAAGACTGGGATGTTTCACATAATACTTTGTTGGGAAAGAAAGTTTTCACGGGCACGAATCACAGTAAAATAAACTATGAGTATTAGTATTCCTTTTTTTCTTATTACTAAATGATTTGACCTGCTAAATAACAAAATACATTTTAGATTAGGAAAATATTTTCTTATCTATAAAGACACATTTATTATTTTTATTAATATAACTATAATAATTATACAAATAATTTAATAAATGAAATAATTTAAAATAAATACAAGTTTACAGTATTTTTTTTCTTTTATCATTCTAAGGATAATATAGAATGCTTGCTTATTAAAGGATTCAAACTTCTCAGTAACCTAAAGTTTGATATTTCATTCAATAAAGCTGAGCAGATATTGATGGAACACAAATATCTGAGCACAAATATTTCTCTCAACTGATTCAAATATGTACTGAAAGGAACTGGAAAACGACAAGTATCAAGGATCTATTTCCACCCTTTTCTGTTGCTATTACCATATTTTGCCCAACTTAAGGGACATTGGCCAGTTGGGCAATGGAATTGGTGACTGCCTCTATAGTACTCAGCCTTACAGTTTTCTTTTCTGCAAAATAGGCATTAATAACTCTTCTAGATTATCAATGGGAATAAAATCATTTAATGTATGTAAGGTATTCAGAATAGTTAGCATTACATAGTAAGAGGTATCTTTACTATAATTATGATGTCATTTTATCATTCAATATAATATACCCATTTAAACTGGCTTTCTATGTTTTTATATATGATTATATAAAATAATTATTTCTAGTAAATATTTATCAAAACAAAAATGTTTTTCTCATAGAATCAAAACATTCATTATGAACATTTAAAATATATCATTAACAGAATTCAATATTTAACCATGTAAATAATTGTATTTAAGCATAACATGAATCGTGTTTACTAGAGACTTTTGTGATTATATATGTTATATGTGTGATACATTTTTAGGTTTTTAATTTAACTCCACAGACTCAGGTTAATGTGATTGCATATTTTTTAGTTTAATTTTAAGCATACAGAATAGTTACAAGAACTATCAATATAGTTTCTTATTTTTCTGAACTATTTGATAATATGTTACTTAAATAATGGCCAGTCAAAATAGTTTTAACAATTAATAAATTACTACTATCAAATACTCAAGCTTCAAGTGTTGTTTATTGGCCTGTAGAGAAAATATATTCACTTGAGGACCACAAGTTGCATTTTACATGTCTCACTAATCTCTCAGGTTGGTCAATCAAATTACTATATATATATTTCTTCAGATATACAACATATACCTATTGAATTATTATTATTTATAGAGGAATTTCTGTTAAGTTTTAGGAATTGAGAAACATACAAGAGTGATGATTCATTTTCTTACAAAACTATGTTGAAATTAAAATGTTTAAGTGTTTGCTAATATTGGGAGTATTATACCAATATATCTGGAGTATTATGATATAGAATAGTAATTGGGGCAGATAAAGAAATAAAAGAGCACTTTATTATAATAATACAAAGTAAAAGCACTGAAGTAGTTAGAATACATCAACAATTTTGAAAAATAAGTTAGACGTTCAAAAAACAACACTAACGAGTAAAATGGGAAACTGCCTCTCAAATGTTAACAATGAATCTGGAATACATGAATGCCATCTAAGACACAACAATTTGCTGGGAATTTCAGAGAATTTTTACCACTTCAAATGGCTGATTGTTATATAAGCAATTTCCTAGAACATGTGAAATTTAAGTCATTGAAATCATTCTTAGCTGACATTTTTTATTGTATAGAAATAGCTTTAATGTTCCTTCCATTACTTATAGTCAAATGGCAAATCCAAATGTGCTAGATTTGTCAGTGCAGCAAAGGTTGGGAGGCTTTAAAAAGAATCCAGGGTTTTTCTTTTGTGCAATAGTTCTAGGCAGATCTAAGCATCCCATTCCTAACTTATAAATGCTTTGGTTTCTGTACTAAAACAGAACTGATGAATTAATGTAGAAAACATCCTGTGCTTTAAATGGGTAAATGTATTTATACAGGGCCTATTCTAAATGAGATAAAAAAACTTAGCTTTGAGAAATAAAACTACATTTTATCTTCCAGTATTTCCTGATCTTAGTCACTGTTTTGGAATGTCAGTGGCTTAGCATTGATATTGTTTTGGGTTACACAGATTTCACTCTCAAATTCTAATGAAACTGTTATATTTTGTTTCTAAAATTAAGAAATGTGTTTTTTAAAGTCTTATTTTTTCAGATGTAGGCTTGACTTATTTTGTATGAACTTCTTTATTAAAAATGTAGAATAATATTTCAGCATGCAACTTTCCGTGTAATAAGTTGTGGAGGCTAAAGGTTACTTATTTAAATAATTAGGGGGTCTTGACGACTGTCTATGCATGCTGTAATATGAAATTTATGCCAATTTCTCACCCAGTAATATGACCCAAGATTGGCTTATTAGTTGTGTAAAAAAAAGAAAAGTTAACAAAGCAGCGTGGAGAAAATCTGTGAGAAATGGAAATGGAGGAAGGGACACTAGTGTCATGAAAAGGATTTGAAGGGTTTCAGAAATAATCCATTAGGATCTTGAATGCTATGTAGGTGGAAGGCAAGATGACTAAAAACTATCCATTGGATTTAGTGGCTGAGAGGCACTGTGACATGAGTAATCACTTTCCCAATGGCTTGAACCCATTTTGGAATGGGTTGAAAGGGCATAGAAGGTCAGGATATGAAAATAATTGCTACAGAATATGGTTTGCAGAAGTTTGGCTGCTAAGAAAAATTAAATTTTTGATGAAGGGAAATAGGAAGTAAGGTTATTGTGTATTACTTAATGTATTTATTATTTTTTAATATGACAATATAAGGCATTTTTTTCAATGCATAGAAGGATCATACTTTAAAAGAAGACATTTTATATACAAGGCAGAAGAAATAATTGGTAATGAAAGATTACTGGGATTGAGGGAAAGATAAGTACTATGTTATCAATATTATGCTATTCAGCATGAACCCCATTACTGTTTTCCTAAGATCAAATGTTTAATGAGCAGATTCCCTTTAAAGAAAGTTAAATAAATGCTTCTTGCTCTGTACTCCATTTTGTCTGATATCAGTATAGTTATATTAGATTTCTTTTAATGTTTTCTTTGTATATATTTTCTCTTCTTTTATTTTCAGAATTGTTATATCCCTATATTTATCATGGGTATCTTGTAAGAAGTGCATTAAAAAAAATCTGACAGTCTTAATACTTTAAGCATTTTATTCCATATAAACTTAATCCAATTAGGGATAATTCATTTATAACTACCTACATTGTTACTATTTATTTTTCATCGTCTCTTCTAATTTTTGTTCTCGTTTTGTTCTTTTATGGTTGTATTTTGATTTACTCACAATATTCAGTTAATCTACTTTTCTTCCACAATGTTTAACTTGTTTATTTTAATAGTATTTTGGTGTTTATTTTAAGCAATACATTATGCTTCAATGCTTTATTAGTCATTGGTATTATCAATAAAGCAGTACTAATAACTATTAATTTACATATTTAGTAATAAAAATCATGATTTTTCAACTTCCAAGACAGCACCAGAAAACATTTTTTGTTTGTTTGCTTGTTTGTTTATTTTTGAGACGGAGTTTCACTCTTGTTGCCCAGGCAGGAGTGCAATGGCACAATCTTGACTCACCACAACCTCTGCCTCCCCGAGTTCAAGTGATTCTCCTGCCTCAGCCTCCCAAGCAGCTGGGATTACAGGCATGTGCCAGCACGCCGGGCTAATTTTGTATTTTTAGTAGAGACGGGGTTTCACCATGTTGCTCAGGCTGGTCTCAAACTCTCGACCTCAGGAGATCTACTCGCCTCGGCCTCCTAAAGTGCTGGTCATCACTGCTCCTTGTGTTATGATCATAAGTGTTATTTTTACACATATTTAACATGCTAGAGGAGAATATATTACTTTAGATAGCCAATATTCCAGTATATTTATCACATAGTTACTTTTTATTACTCTGCTTTTCATCCTAAGTATCTTTTTCCCAGCTGAGATCATTTTCCTTGTTGCCATCTCTTTATGTTAGTTTGTAAATGATGTTATTTCCCATTTACATTTGAAGAATAAGTTATCTGGAACTATAGAATAACAGTTACTGTCTTTCAACGCTTTAAAAATATCATCCTATTCTTTTCTGAATTCCATTTTGTGTGTGTGTGTGAAGTCAGCTGTGTTTTACTTTTTCTTCTTTGAAGTTAATCTTAATTGATTCTTGTTTTTCTTTTTTCTTTTCTTTTTTCTTTTTTTTTTTCTTTTTTTGTAAGTTTTCAGTAGTTTTACAAAGATATCACTGCTGTGGATTTTGTTGTTGGTTTTTTCTTCACGGGGCTTTGGGCTCATAGTCCTTGATCTGTGACTCGGTATCTTTTATTACTTTTGCAAAATTCTAGTCATTTTCTCTTCAAATGATGTTCCTGTTCCATTTTCTGTCTCCTCCTCTGGGATTTAAATTACACATATATTAAATTTATCTTTTATGTCCCATATGCTGCTTATATTCTTTATTATCTTTGTATTTACCCTTGTGTCTACCTTCTGCATTCTCAGGTCCAGTGCTTTTAATAGTTTTATCTTTCTTCAGAGGATGAAGTAGTTTCATCTTTTGCTGTCTTCAATCTTCTGTCATAGGCATCATATAGTTCTTATTTTTTCTAAATTTAGTTCTTTTATAAATTTCAGAATTGCATTAGATTATGTTCTCATAGATTTTAGATTCAAGGTGTCTAGTGAAATTTTCCATTTGTCACAATTTTTCTTGAATATATTAAGCACAGCTATTTTATAAAACCATCTTTTATAACTCCAAAACCTAGGTCATCAGTGGGTCTGTGTATATTGCGTTTTTTTTTTTAAATAACCGTCTTTTTGACATTCTATTACATTTTGATTGATTGAATGCTATTAATTGAATAAAATAAGATGTGGAGACTCTGAATGAAGTTCACCCTCATCTCCGAGGTGAATGGAAGGCTGGCAGAACTTTCTATCAGCCTAGGACTGAGCTGACTCAGAGCTTGACTTACAATTTTTGGAAGGGTCAACATACCTACAGGTTTACCTCACTACTCTTTTGGCAGCCTTTCAGGGTTTCTAACTGAATTCTGCAGTATTTGCCAGTATTCTCTTGGAAGGTTTTGAACTTTAATTTTCATCACCTTGGCATTAAGAAAGTCTAGAACTCTATTCTGCCTTTCAGCTGCTTCCTTCCTGACTTTTTAACCTCCTTTGGCTAAAGCCTCATGGTGAAACACTGTATGAGTTTCAGACCCATTTCCATGTCTCTTTCTTCTTATAGGGGTCTCACCCTCATATCCAACTCCCAGCTGCTGTGACTGCCACAGAATTGATTTTGGGGTATCTCTAGTTACTTAGATTACCTATGTTTCTGCTAATTCTTTGTCTCTTAGCAACCATCTAAGGGGATTAGCACTAAAAATAAACCTATGCCTTGGGGTAGAAAGTCTGGTGATGAAGAGCCTTCTCACCCTTCCAAAGTTCCCCACTTACTCTCTAAGATATTGGTTTCTGCATTTGTTTGCCTCAACAGCTCCCCTATTCCTTCTAATCATGTATTCTGCTTGTTTTGTTTTCCAACTTTTCTAATTGTTCTTGGTGACTGCTTTAGCTTATTGCAAGATTCTCCAACAGAGCTTAACTCTATTGCCCTTTAAATTAATTGTTAATATAGCAGCAACATCTACTTAAAATTGTAATATGAAGGCCCAGCACTGATGATTGCAGGATAATCCTGTTCATCTCTTCTTTTAATGGAATTTTTCAGATAACCACTATAAGCACTCAACATTAGCTTTAACTGAGATTTCAAATTAAAGCATCTTTCACAAACATTATTTAAAATAAAGTAATTGAGACACTGCCTATTCATATGAGATAATTTGTAAGGAATTAAGTGAAAGATGACTCTTCCATTTCTCAGAAATGATTTTCTAAGGGGAAAAACAGCATGCCTTATATTAACGTACATGTAACATATTTTAATCATCAATAGATTAATGATCTAATCTAAGCAAAGAAATAACTTTTGCCCTAAAATGATTAGAGTCTAATAAAAATAAAAGAATGATAAATTCACAAATATGGGCATGATTTTCTTCTGGATTTTGCATTTTATTCACATAATGGAGTTATTATTAAAATTAAAATTACTATTAAAGATAAAAATTTTACTAAGATGCATTCTCATGGGAAGACTTAATTCAGTATTGTAGTACTGAAAATTTAAATTAGGTCCCTCCCGCTGAGGCAAATACCGTTCAACTCTAACTTATTTAAAATCATCTTGTAGACTACATTTTTAAGAGAACTGTACATGCTTTTATGAAAAGTTCACATTAAAATCTTTGGTTATGGCAATAATGCAAAGTAATACATGAGAAATACATAATGTTTTGTTGATCATAGGGCCAGATTTTAGACAATTTTCTTATTATGAAGGAAAATAATTCACCCAACAGAAAACTCACTCTTGTTCTCCATTAAATAATCACTCTTAGAGATTGGGTACCACGACTATCTAACTATTGGATAAACTGATCTTTGCCATTGTTCTTCTGGTTAAAAATATGCTGACATTTAAACATCTAAATTAAATTAATGCTTATGAGCATGTACTGTCTTGGAGACTACATATCTGCTTTGCTGGTGATAGAAGACAGAATAGATTTGAAATTTATTACTTGGGAGAAAAAGAAAATTACCTGCAAAGTGTTGAAACACTGGGGAATGTTTTAAAGAAATTTCCATGAATTAATATTAATGGAATGTTTGGACTGACATCACTTTTAAAAATACTTATTTTTGAAGGTATGTTTGAAGTTCTCTTTTTTGTTTTTAGAAAAGATGAGACTGATTTAAGGCTAAATATAATCAATTGCATGAATGACTATGATATTTGGAACTTTGATGAAAAGTAATGTAGGCTTATAAAATCATAATGTATTATATTTTGTGTTTATTCCTCTGAAATGATTCTATGCCACATGATTGATCATAGAGCCATAGTGGAATTTAATAAAAATATATATATTTTAGATATTTTAAAATAATTATTGAAATACTGTCTTTTCTTTTATATGAAATTTAAAAACCTATGAAAAATATAAAATATATAAACAGATGGATGTTCATATTTCTATTTATTTTTCACTGTGCTAATAAAAAATAAACAGCAATTTCATTTGTTAAGAACTATAGGCTTTATGTGCCACTACAGCATCATCTCCTTTTGCTCAAGATAATGATCTTGGGTGACTCTGCCTTTACTCCATACACTGAAATGTGTGAATAGCCTTCCATTCTCACCACTGGAAAAAATAATATTGCAACCCAGTTATCTAGATTTCTTATAGGGCCTATTTCTTTCCTAGAGTAACTTCTTAGATCTATAGAAAAATCAGAAGATGTTATTTGTATTTCCGCCTGAACTATGGACATAGTAAAATAAAAATCAGAGTTACTTATCTAATTCTCTTAGGTTGCTTATTCACTATTTCTATTTAATTAAATAATTAATTATATTTTCATTCCCACAGAAGAACGTCATTTGCTGCCAGTAGAAGAGATTATCTATCCTGTTATTCCTAGTAGGTAGTAGTTGAATCCAATCGAATTTGCCTTAAAAATAGAATGAAATGTGATCTTACATGTATGTGTACTTGAAGCAGGACATTTCCTTGATCTCTACACAGGACTTATGAAGGGGATGCCTCATTTACTCAGCCCACAGCTCTCAACTCCTCACAGGAGGGAGTGCGTGAGCCAATGGGACAGGAACTAGAGTTCAGGAGCGCTGGAACTAGCTGGCTGCTCTAGCACCAGCAGGGGCGAAGTCCAATAACTGAGACCCACTGCATTCCACTCTTATGGGAGAGAGCATGCAAGTGAGTGGCTGCAGGAGCCAGGGAGAGCACATTTGGCCGCTAGCAGGAGTATGGGAATGTGGGCCCTGTGGCTGCATCTTTTCTGCGGGTGCCCATGACCCCTGACGCCCCAGAGGGAGTGTTACAGCACTCTTTTAGCTCTGCCATCCGTGGATGGCTTAAGTGTTCACAGCTCAGTGAACCCTTTTGTATCCGCACTTGTGGCTCCTGGACTCTTGTCTGTGTCCAGGAGAAATGAGGTCACAGGAACTAATTAAAGGATGGAAAATGAAGGGGATTTTATTGCTGATTCAAGTAGCTCTCAGTGGGAAGGGGAGCTGGGAAGGGGAACTGAAAAGGGGATGAGGAGAGAAGGTAGTCTTCCCCGGAAGACGGCCAGATTCTTTTCCAGAATTATGCCATCAAGCTGTCCCTCTGAAGTCAACCCGCTTCTCTCAGACATCCAGCCATAGTCTCTGAAGTCCAGCTGCTTCTACTCTCAGCCAGATGAATCTGCGGTCTTTATAGGCACAGAATGGGGCAGGAAGGAGCCATGGGTGGTTCACAAAAAGGTAATTTTGGAGTGGGAAAACAGGGATATAAGTTTTCACTTTGTTCCAGGTCTCAGGCTTTTCAGCTTGAGGGTGGGGCTTTACCAGGCACCTGCCCCTGTCTGCCTAGAATTTCTCTGTCCCCTGTCCCTAACATATTGAAGCTATTCATATAGCCAATTGCCTAACTTGAATTTATCTATTTGTTTAAATTTTCAGTTTGGAGACAAATCTCAAAATACCTAAAGGGTACAAATAAGTGAAAAGTTTTAACTAATACATGTGTATAGAAAACATAGGGTCGAACTACAGATAAATTTTTTAAAAACTGAATAGAAATGCTATCAATATCTGACAATTCTAGCCATTTATCTATCTACTTATATAGACTGACATTTTCAAAGGTTCTGAAGACAATCCTGTGTGCACACAAATTTTTGTAAACAATCAGGTTAATTGTGGAAATGTTCATTTTCAGGAAGAATTTGCACTTGACTTTGATTCCATTTCAAAAGCCATTCCAATGTACTTATCAAGTGTAGCTAAAAAATAGATTCAAGTTGAAAACACCCAGGTGAAAACTGAATTAGGTATTATATATTGAATTGTAGCTCACTTATGCTCAAAGGTGAGCTAACATTCTGAATTAATTTGTTCCTGAGGCTTTTCAAAAGCAAATCCTTTCATTGCAAACATCCAACATTTTAATCTAACTAATTTGCACTCAATATTGACCTCTTGTGATATGTCAAAATTAAAGCTCATACAAGTATACTTTTTTAAAGTTACATAGGAGAAAAACTAAGTATACACGTGGATAGTATTTGATTAAGTGAAATCTAGAAAAGGATGGTTAATTTTGTAGCTAAAAAGATACAGAATAAGACTAATATTTATTTTCTATTAACAGACAAGGAGAATGAATTTAGATTTCTTTCCAAAGTAACATTTCAAAAAGTGTCATCAGTCATCTCAAAGAAAACAAGAGCTAAAAATGTGGCTAAGAAGCTAAAACACAAAATCCTAGTCAAGAGACATTAAAAAACAGATTTGTCAAACCCATGTAAATTATTATATAGAGGTCTGAAATATAGGTAAATACAATTTTGAGAAAACATATTTGATGTTATTTGTAGGGGGAAAAGACTATAGAAAATGCACAAGGTAACACATTTTTAACTGAATATGTATATTATATATATACATATGCATGACAGAGGTATATTTTGCATTTTTATTTTGTGTTACAGCTTATACACCTGTTTAACAAGAACTCATGAGTACCATTTTGAGTGTTAGTTACTAAAAATAATGAGCTTAAAAAATTTCCTCTTTTCATTAAGTTACTTTAGGAAGTCAGTAACCATTAGGCCATTGCGGCTAACCATAACTCATATTTTTCAAATATTTCTTGGTTAACAAATGTCTCCCTAAATGCTGCTTTAAGTAATAATTGATTGTCTGCATTTGGTTTTGTCTGGATGTATTCTGTGAGCATAACATGACACAGGGGACTGGAAAATCATGAAGATAAAATGGCTGCCCAAGTTTAAGTATAGTTTTAAAAAAATGAGGAGGGAAGTAGAAGTTTAGGAGATTAAATTAATATATTTCTGACTGGAAAGCCAATCTAATCACAATTCAAAATCCAGTTGAGTGCAAGAGGCTGAGCTTGCTTGAAGTCACTTTATGAAGGACATTTTTAGGAAGAAACAGCTCTGTCCAAATGAGCTGGAAAAATTGCTGGCCGAATATACTCTCTGTTTGACTTTTCCAAGAACAGAAAACAGCAATATTCCACATTACAAACAGCAGTTGTCTCCCTTACATAAAGTAAAGTTTGGCTGGCAGCCAGAGGCACTCTTGCTGTGAAAATAAATTAAAGAAAAGCAAATACAGCATTGCAACTTAGCAAAGGAAGAGAAGAAGAAGAAAGAATGCAAAGGAGAAGGCAAGAAGACGGGAAGAAAAGAGAATGAGTGCAAATTGAATGCACAGCATAGCTGAAACAGTCTACCCAATACCACATCTGCATGAATGACATGCAGATGTAAAAGGGGTTATGTTATTAGGCATTTTTATATGCAAAGGAAAGAACATAGGACTCAGCCCTCAAGAAGTTAGTCTTGGTTCTGACATATGACTAAGCTCTCTCTGTGTTCACATTACTTCTCTGGGCTTAAGGATGCTTCTTTAGAAATAATCAATAAGTTAATGAACAAAGGAATTGGCTTTATGAACTGAATGTATCTCTCCAAAATTTGTTAAAACATCTATCCCCAGTGTGATGATACTTGGATGTGGAGACTTTGGGATATAATTTAGTCATGAGAGTGGAGCCTTCCTGAATGAGATTAGTACCTTTAGAAAAGAAACCCCAGATAGCTTTTTCACGCTCATTCCACCACTTGTCATAGGACAAGTCCTCAGACTGCAACCTGTGCGATCACCCTCTTCCGAATGCAACCATGCTGTCACCCTCATCTCAGATTTCCAGCCTTCAGGACAGTGAAAAATAAATTTCTGCTATTCAGGAACCATCTTGTCTGTGTACAGCGGTCATGAACTAAGACAAGTGGTTTGGAGATGATGAGTCCTATGAACTCTTTAAACTATGAGACCTGAGAAATGATAATTTCTGGTTCATACTTTTTGTAAATTAATGGTCATTTTATCACCAATGTGCTTCATCAAAATCTAAAAGGACTGTGTCTGTATGAATTATACTAATGAAATAACCATTTTGTAGAAATTTACTTATAACTTATAGTAATAGTGTGATTTCATGCAGTTTATTAATTAGTGAGAACTGAACAAAATTACTGATAGGCAAAACCAAACACATAAAACATAAGGTCGAACTATAGATAGTTTTTTGGAGGTTGTTAACATTTGTTAAATGTTGTCACCATACATAGAAGTTTACTGAACCGTGCACCTAAAAATGGTTAAAATGGTAAATTTAATGTCTTGCATTTTTTACCATAACAAAAAAGTATGCAAAAATACATATGATTAATAGAAGCAGGAATGTGTTAAACATTTTGAAGTATTTATTCACATCTCTGAGTGAATTTGGGCAAGGTTATAGGGAAAGAATATTAGATTTCTCTCCAAAATATTGTTCTTGCAGGTGGGTATATTCTCTAAACACCTTAAACATTTCTTTGGGCAGTGATACTCAATCTTTGTTGTGCAACAGAATTGTATAGTGAGCTTGTTCAAAAAAAATACAGATGCCTGGACTTCCACTCCCAGACTTCATTTCAATTACTCTTGAAAGGTTCTATGCAGCAGGATTATTCAGTTCTAACATGTGGCCAGGGCGTACCACCACTGCTCTAGAATGTTGAATTCAGGAAGAAAGAAACTACATTCGTTTTGTTAACCACTGTATCTCTAGTATATTGCCGAGCCAACTAAATATTGTCAACCAAATGAAAGATGAAATAAATGTTCTTCTAGTATATTTTACCTGTACATTTACCCTACATCAGTTTCTACTTTGAAGCTGGAAGACCATGCACATTCTATAAAAACAGGCAGATAAAAAGGAGGTAAATTTAAAAAACAAACAAACAAAGAAAAAACAAACACTGCTTCTTCTTTTCTCCTATCCTACTACTCCTACTCCTAAACAACAAATGTTAACGGTTTGGTACCCAAATGTCCAACCATTCATTATTATTTAGATATAAATATGTATATTAAAAAATATTTCCACAACTGTGTTTCCTAGACAAATGTGATAAAAATATCCACAAAAGGCTCTACATTTTTTTTTACATAAATCTTTTACTTAAACTTTTCTCAATATTACATCATGAACGGCTAGTTCATTCTATAATGAAGAGCCAAATAGTATTATAATGTTCTGTTCCCTAGCTATTTCCACTAACTTTCCTTCATTTCTCTCTTGAATACATGCCAATGTATTCTGTTTTGGCTACCATCGTAACAGAAAAGTCAATATTTAAATTGTCAGCCTCATTTTCCTCAAACTATGCGTAGCATTGGACCAAGTCTTTTTCCTTATTGCAACACTTTTTTTTTTTTTCACATGGTCTCAGGCTACCACCATCTCTAAGTTTCTTGCTTCATTGTCCCAATAACCTTTATGAATGGTCGCTCATCTTTTTCAACCTTAAGTTATGAACTAAGTCCCTAAAACTATTTTTTTTAATATATATATTTACCCATTCTTTTATTTCATCTAGTCCCAGAGGTTTTAACTAGCTAAATGATGATGGCTCCAGATGTTTTTAATCCCAGTGAGAATTCTCTTCTAAACTATAGAATCATATCTTTAACTAGTTTGCTCATATATCCAATTTTGTAAAAAATAGGTATCTCATACTCAATGTGCCCAATATGAAAATTTTGGCATTTCTCTAAATTTCCTCTTATCTTCGCCCATTTCAGTAAATGGCAACTTTGTTTTGTAAATTGTCAAGCCGGAACTCCTGAAGTCATCCTTGAAGTCCCACCTTCTTTCACATTCTTACATCAATTTACAGATGAATTTTGCTCTTAACTGAGAAACCTTTTCAGGATACAACCACTTTTTACTACTTCTTTGCCAAAGGCAAGACCATTTCTTACCTAGAATCTGGCAATGGTACCCCAACTTACAATTTATAAAACTGGTTTCTTTGGTTTCCTCTTGGTCTCTGAAAATCTATTCTACATACAGTAGCAAGAGTGATCCTTTGACAACATGAATCAGGTCACGTCATCACATCTGTTCTCAATTCTTACGGGGCTTCACATTTTACCTAGCAATGCCACCTTTCTTCACTCATTCAAAGGAAGGGTGACTGTCTCCCTCTGCCATCACTCCTCTGATTTAATCTTTATGCCATTTTACTATATTATTTACTTTGTTCCCGTTCCTCCTGTCTACTTTTGCTTCTCTGAACAAACAGAACAGATTCTAGCTTTTGGGCATTTGGACTTACTCTTCACATAGCTTGAGCAATCTTCATGTAGATATTTACATGGCTTGATCTGTCATTTTATTTCAGTCTCTGCTTAAATATCAGCTAATCCGAGAGGTCTTGCCTAATTATTCTAACTCAAATAAAACCATCAGAACTTGTTACACCTTACCTTGCCTCATTTCTTTTATCTTAACGTTTATCATACAATAGCTGAATGAATAAATTATGACTGTCACCAATATATTCCCTGCAGAAAATGTTGCATTAGTCATCTCATATTCATATTTCCTTACATATTAGTGCTTTAAAATATGGCATTGATTTACAGAAATAATTTAGTCACTTCCCTCAGAGATTTATCAGACTTTTTCCACAAACTACTATAGTTTTTCATATTTTCATAGATATTTTATATTTATACACATTGTCACAGTGCTGGAGGTATTTTCTTTCCTTCCCTGGTTCCTTCGTTTTCCTTTCTCTTTCCTTTACTCTCTTTCTTTCTGAGACTATTTTAAAACACATCCACAAATTCTTCAATATTTCCATTTTCATATGTGGGAATGTAATCTGCCTTTCCCTAAGTGTGAACTGGTCTTAATAACTTGCTTCTAATAAATAGAAGAATAAAGCAGAAATAGTATGTATTTTTACTTGAAATCACTCTGGTTATATATATTTGTGTGTGTGTGTGTGTATCCCTGTATGTGTACACATTACTCTATGTGTACAAACACTTTCACAAATTTTAATACTGTAATATTTTTGATAGTGTCTTTTTAGTTTTTAAAACATTACAGTATTTTAACTTATAAAAGAAATTTTATTTTTTAATATTTATACAGACTTATTTTTCTAATTCTTTTATATTATCATAAGACTATAGAAATATTTTATTAAAAATTAATTTGATGTATTATGGCTTAAACTGACTTATATGGGAATTTGCAAATGTTTTCAGTTGTGTTTAATGATTATTTCTATTTCAACTCCTACAAATTCCTTTTAATATAGTCTAATTTATTTTAACTTCTTTTAAAGTAGATATTATTTTATGTAGAGAAGTTTTAATATGTCAGCCTCTCTATGCACTTTTACTGATGTATCACCTTTCGTTATACATTACTACCTTATTATATGTGCTTTATGTGGTTATACATTAAAATTTGGATATTTTAAAGTAATAATAGTGCAAATCCTTAATGATTTCCTCTGGTCTCCAATATATTAATATTTTTAGAGTATCAATTGTTTAAAAGATAATTATTCAAGTATAACATTAACTAAGGAAAATCTGGTAAGAAAAATTGACAAACCATATTTGATTCATTTTCAAATACTGAGCATTCCCACATGACTAGCAACCAGAAAAAGGGACAAACATTATAGAAGAAATAACCTTTAAATAATATATTAATTACATTAAAGAATTAAATGAAAATGTTAA
This sequence comes from Macaca fascicularis, assembly GCF_037993035.2. Classification (NCBI taxonomy): domain Eukaryota; kingdom Metazoa; phylum Chordata; class Mammalia; order Primates; family Cercopithecidae; genus Macaca; species Macaca fascicularis. The sequence continues at coordinate 34,267,413 of NC_088379.1, read as the reverse complement.
ATGAAAAATAAAAGATAACCATAATAATCTTTATGAAATTCTACATAAAGGAAGAATTTATTCACTTCAAGAAAATGGGTAAAATCAAAATGGTTTTGATTTAAGCATATACATATACTCACATAAGCACATACAAATTAAACTTCTGCATATAAATATAAACTGAAGTATCAAATTCAAGGTAAATATTCAGGACAGAATTTAGTGTACAAAACACAGAAGAAAGCTGTTGCCCTTAACACATAAATAAGTTACAAAATATAGAAGAACCACTCTAAAATCCAGTAGATAGACAATAGGCTAATGAAGAAATGCAAATGGGAGAGAAAGCAGGTGAAATATGTACTCATACCCTAAATTCAGGAAAAAAAAAAATTCTATAACATTTTGTAGTGCCAATTTAGCTAATATTTAAAAAATAATTATAAACCCTCCTTTTGAAAGAACAGTCAGTTGAGTACATGCATATGTAATAGCTGATCTATCAAATTGGAATATTATTTTTGGAAGGCAATTTGAAAAGTATATATTAAAACCATCTAAATATTTATGGTCTCTGTCTTCACAAACAAATTACTGATGAATTTTATAATCATTCATCATGGCTATAATCTTATAAATATACTATCTTATAAAGTAGAAAATTCATCAGTATAAAAAGTCCCATCAAAAACATATTTATGGTTTATTAAATGAATATGTCTGTCTATCTAATTGCATCATGATTCATAGTATAGATACAGGAATTAGCTAATATAATAGGCCCAATAACAGATGACATATAATGACCTGAATGGTTAAAAGAAGAAGCTCAAAAACAATTACATGTGCAATGCTAATTACAACTCTTGTGAGAGAAGGAGGTGAAAACAAGTAAAAAGACAATTGCATTAAGGTTTAAATTGTTACAATTAGTTGTTAACACAGATGTCATGGGAAATGAAGAGCACCTACTACAGACTGGTTGGAAGAGAGTTGAGGAAAACTTGTCTAGAGGAAATATCATATAAACAAAATAGAAAAGAACAAAGAGAAATGCCCGGGCAAGGCTGGAAGTGGGTGAGGAGAGTGTGCTAGGAAGAAGGAAAAGTCTGCAGAAAGGTCCAGGGATTAGAGAAAATCCTTTGAGAAATAAAATATTTGAGTGCATTTATATAGATTTTAAAGTGGTAGGGTGAGAGCTGGAATTTAAAATATTTTGGCATGTATGGTGGGATAAAGGCGCAAAGAAGGAGGAAAATGGAGCTGATGGCGGGATATGATGCTGAAGAGGTAAGGATGGGCTAGAACATGAGACATTGGAAGATTTACAGGATAAGGAGACACTAGTTTATAATATAGGTAAAGATTTAAACTTTAAGAAGGAAATTAAGGAGGAAAGTGACATCAGATTTGTTTTGTTTAGAGAGGACTTTGATTACTATATGAAGGATAGATTAAATGGAGATTAGACTAGAAAGGAGAAAATCTATTAGTCACATAGCCCAAGGCAAAGAAGACAGTCTTGGGGACTGGAATAAGCGCAGGGCAAGCATAATAAGATTCCAGAGATATTTAAGAAGTAGACCTGACTGAGCTTTGAATGTACTATGAACAGAGAGTTAGAGAGAGAGAGAGAGAGAGCAAATAGTCAGTGTAGAAGGCTTGGATTATGGCACAAAGATTAAAAATAGGAAAGGAAAAATGACTTCGGGTAAAGCAACAATGGGTTATTTTCTGTATATGCTAATGTTAATGTGTCTCTGGACTGTCTAAGCACTTATGCCTAATAATCAGCTGACAAAGAAAAAAAAAGAAGGTGTCTGAACCAAGGAGAGAGACCTAAGTGAAAGATGAATTTTCAGGGAATAAGAAACAATTTCTCAAGAGTTGAGACATAGATAAAAGTAGATGAAAGCCTGGTTACACAGTTTAAATTGAGAAAAGGTGGAGATAAAGAAAGCTGGAAATGGAAATGGTCAAAAGTTATTTGAGATCCAAGAGAAGACAAGTAAGAATTAGTGGTGTAAATTATAAATCATGAGGCTGATACTTAGAAAAACATAACCCAGTACACAGTGCACTATCACTGGATGGAATAGCATAAGTCACAAAGGGAAAGACATTAAGGACATTAAGAATTACATCCAAAAATAAACTGAATGACTTAATAGCTTAGTGCCTATCTACCATGTGGGCAGAAGTAGAAGAAATACATAATACATCAATTATGTAATACATATCATAATATGCATTATGTTTTACAATACATAGATTATAAAAACTACATTTAAAGTTCATGTGGGAAAAGAAACATAATGCATACTTTATAATAATCTGTATATTACATATATAGTTAGGGAATCATAATTTTACTAATTGATTAAACTAATCTACGTTTAAAATGCTATGAAATATATGCAATCCAAAATTGTCCTTTAAAATTACATACATAAGAAACTATATCGGTAGGTGAAGTTTTTCGTGCTAGAAGCCATAGAAGTACAGATTAGGATAGCTATTTTCAGACATGTGTAGTCATTTTAGTGGTTTCATAGAGAAGTTTTTATTCCTAGTTATTAACTTCCCTGCTAATTGAATTAGCCACTGGCCTAAAGAAAGAAATCTTTTCCTCTTTCCTCTCTTAATCTTCTTCATACTCTTGGATAATGTTTTTACATGTCCTTTTGGAGTTGCCTATGCAGATAAAAAGATAGGCAAAACACAGTGCCTTTTTATCTTAAGCAAACTCTCTGGCCCAGTTCTAGAAGACAGAAATAGAAATGAGGTTGCTGACTACAGATTTCTGTTGGGCAAACACTATCATTTGTTTTAAACATACCAGTGCCCAGAACTGAGCCAGACAAACAGATGGGGAAAGTATAAAATAAAGCTGTGTGAGCTCTGTTGAGGAAAAAAGCAAAAAGGAATATATATATAAATTTTACTTTTTTTTCCTTTTTATACAAATTGATCCCTGGGAAAGGTTGTCTCACAAAATTTATTGTTCATATAAACAGCGACAGACAAAATGGGAAAGAATACTCTAAGATTTTATAAAATATTTTAAATAGTGTTATACCTTTCAAACAGGAAATTAACAGACTTCCAGACTAAATTATATGGATATTAGTAGTCCCCTAGAAAGTATATTCAATTGGAGACCCTCTCATGTAAGTTTCACTAGATTTTTAAAGATATTTTTTCTCACTTGTTTATAGCCATAGACAATGCTTCTGATTATGTGGGAATAAAAATATTTTTAGTTTGTTCCACTTTAATACATTTTATTTTATCTTATTTGCCATTGTATTGTAATTTATAATGACATTTCATAATACATAATACTAAGCTTAGTATTATGAAATGCCATTCATAAGACTAAAACTAATGTAATTTACCCAGACAGTTTCAAGTAGGAAAACAAAATCTCCAGAAATATCTGGTTCCAAAGCACTTTTTAAAATATGTACCTGTGCAGTAAGTAAGACACATATATTATAACAAAAGCAGCGATGTGCTTCAAAAAGAGTATATTGTTTATCAGAATTTAAATTTAAAACCTACATTCAATACATCTTCCTACGAAGTTCAAATGTATTGGTTACCATGCAAATTAAAGTTGTATTTTCTCCACCTAGCTTGAAGGTGTAATCTACGCATTTTAAACAGACAGTCTCAATGAAACTACTTTAGCCTGTGATCAATGTTCTCATGGAGTTATAAAACCTAGACAAAAATCATATGGAAATCTTACCAGTTAATTAGTTAGTTGCTAATCTGGACCAAAAAAAAAAAAAAAAAAAAAAAAAGCACGTCTTCAAAAGGCTAATAAAATATAATATCTAATATTTTTTTAAAATGGACATTGTCAAATCTCTGAGAAAAGTCAATACCATTTTCCTTTTTTTGGGGGGTGCGGGGGGACACAAAGTCTCATTCTTTCACCCAGACTGGAGTGCAGTGACACTATCTTTTTTCACTGCAGCCTCCGTCTCCCGGGTTCAAGCAATTCTGCTACCTCAGTCTCCCGAGTAGCTGGGATTACAGGTGCCCGCCAGGATGCCTGGCTAAGTTTTGAATGTTTAGTAAAGACAGGGTTTCACTTTGTCATCCAGGCTGGTCTCGAAGTTCTGGCCTCAAATGATCTACCTGCCTCAGTCTCCCAAAATGCTGGGATTACAGGCATGAACCACTGCACCAGGCCAGTACCATTTTCCAAATACATGTTGTTATCGTATTATTTGGTATAAAGAGTTTGGTGGTGTGGCATCTTTAGTTCAGAAACTTTTAACATTTCACTCTTTAATTTAAAGAGACCAAAAACTCAGTCGTTCTGGACTTTCTTTTTCTCTCACACCCTATTTCCAAGCCACCAAATATTATCAAAAATCCTACCACTTCACCATCTCCACTGCTACTCTAATGCTGTTGTCCTGGCTAAGCCTTTTAAGCTAGTCAGTTTGCTCTTCTTCTTATTCTACTACAAGCCATTTTCAATACAATGGCCAGAATGATTCATGTATCAAAAAAAAAAAAAAAAAAAAAACTTTTAAGAAACCATAAGACAGGCCATCTCTCTGCTCAAAATCCTCTAAAGGCTTCGTACTTCACTCCGAGTAAAAGCCAAGACTCTCACAGTGATCTACAGGATTTCCTCACTGTTGGACATGCATTTTCCCTTCTAACTTCCTCTCCCACTATTCCCTCCCTTAATCACCAATTCACCCACATCACAACCTTGATGTACTTAAAATATTCCAGACATGTCCTAGTCACAAAGCTCTTGCTTTGGATGCCCCCTCTATCTGGGAAGAACTTCTCTCAGATATCCACATAGCTAGTGCTTTCTCCTCTTTCAAGTCTTTGGACAAATTGAATTCTCTCTGAGTCCATATCTTCACCATTCTCTTAAAAATTGTGACCTGCCCTACTCCCTCACAGACTGGTATATCTCATAAAATGTATCCAGCTCTATTTATTTCTCATCAGTGACACTCATGACCTTATAGTTTACTCTGCAATTTATTGTTCGTTATGCTGTTTATGTAAGCTCCACAAGGCAACAATTTTTAAAATCTATTTTGTTCAGTGACATATCCCAAGTACCCAGAACAGTAATTGTACTATGGTAGACACCAAAGAGTATCTGTTAGGTGAACAAATGAAAGAATGATAACCCGGCATCTGTGTCTTGATGGCTTGCCGAAAAAATAGATATCTTGGTGACTTTTGATAACATAGAGCAAACTAGATGGTCTGAACATTCATTAGCTGTGACAAGGCATTTTGTAATACATCTTGTTAGATTGAAGTATGAACAGATGCTTGCACTACCGCATTTTGAGGGGACAGACTGTATTCTAGAAGTCAAATAATTTGTAACCTTACAAGAATGTATCTTTTCTTTAGTATTTTCCATTAATAATTTGTAAACTCCTTATACAGTAACAAATTTAGCAACAATGAGCAAAACATAAAAAATATTTAAAATATTTCAGATTTCTGTAGTCATAACTCCTAGAATTTGGACAATAATGTAATCATTTGGAAAAAAAGAAAACTAAAAGCATATTGCAATGTAGTTGAGTAAAATGTTCTTCATATGATGTGATACCAAGAAGCCACATGCACATACACACACGCAAGTCGTAGCTGCATTTGGGAAAAATAAAATATCTGAACAAATGATCGTGAAAATAAGTAAAATATCTGAATTGCATCATTTAAGTGAGTTGAGGCTGTTTGACTACTATAATAGTCAATACAAAGTGGAATATTTGAAGATTTTTCTTTGGAAAACAAAATGGGCTTTAACAGCATATATTTTCTGATACTTTGTAGTTTCAAAGTACACAATGAAAAAATAAGCTCTATGTTTGAGATTTTTGATATATGGGAAGCAGAAAGGTACAGAGAGTTTTAAAATTGTTCTGCAAAGGGAAATAATTTGATGCCTTTTCACCTTAGCTAACTGAAATTGAAAACAAAATTCCACATTTTTTTATTGTAAATTGACAATTTATAACTGTATACATTTATGGGATACAAAATCGTATTATAATTTATGACTACACAGTGGAATTAAAACAAGCTAGTTAACATTCCCACCACCACAAGTCAATGCTTTCAAGCATGTTAAGAATAGGTACTTATTCCTGATTTTTCTAATTATTCTTTCTTTGCTTTTTGCAAATAGAATTGATAGTAACAGCAACGATATCATTAAGAACAGAAACGGTAGCCAGGCGAGGTGGCGGGCTCCTGTAGTCCCAGCTACTCGGGAGGCTGAGGCAGGAGAATGGCGTGAACCCGGGAGGCGGAGCTTGCAGTGAGCTGAGATCCGGCCACTGCACTCCAGCCTGGGCGACAGCAACACTCCGTCAAAAAAAAAAAAAAAAAAAAAAAGAAACAATAAAAATACTTATCAGGTGTTTACTATGTGCCAGTCACTGTACATCTGCTGGTTTTCCCTGATATTTTGAAATAATGTTAAAGTGACTTCCGAAATTAAAATGGCTTTAAGTTAAATTATAACTGTTATGAAAAGAAAATATCATAAAATTGTATTATTTGAGGATTTTCCTTTGCATATATTATAGATAATATTCATAATCTTTGGAATTTACAAGTGAGAAAATCTTTGCCATCTATGTATATTTTTAACGTGACAACTTCAATCTGACCACTGATAAATGTCACCCACATAATCCAAACTATACAAGAGCAACTTGCATTAACAATTACTAAATTACTGGCTAGTGAAGGTGTCTGAGGTTTAGTTACATATTAAATGTCATTTTGGGACACTTATGTTCAAATGTCAAGATTTAGAGACGGTGATAGTGGCAGGAGGCAGCCAAATCCTAGACAGACAAGGACAGGTCCCGATGAAACCTGACTTTCAAGTTGAGGACAGTTTCAATAAAGTCTAGCTACAGTTCCCAGGTAAATCCATAGACCAGATTGAGAACCTGTCTTCACACTCTATGTGCTTTCCTCTGATTGATCCCCACCCTTCATCTAGTTTACATGTACCTCCCCTTCCCTAATTGGTGTTTTACACTGTCCTGCCCACCTTCGAGTGGTGTCTTTGTTTTATCCTTTTTTGCATGCTCATAAACCAATCAGCAAGTACTCCCAATTTTGAGCCCATAGAAGCCTGGGACCCAGCCACACTGCAAGAGAGACCATCCGACTTTGAGTGAGGAATTGCCCTTACACCCCCTCTCTGCTGAGAGCTGTTCATCGCTCTGTAAAATTCTCCTTGCTCTCCTCGCCTTGATTGTCAGCAAAAACTCATTCTTTTTGGACATGGGACAAGAACTCGGGACCCACTGAAAGTGGTTACAAACAAGGCTGTAACACTGTGGCCCTCTGCCTGCAGAAGGCAGCCACCCCAAGCAACGGGAAGCAGTGGCGGGCCTGAGCCAGCCTCAGGGCCAGGGGCTGGAGTGGAGCAAAGGGCAGACAGAGGTATCAATGAGCCTCAGTCCGTGGGGCTGCGGACAGTGGGACTAAAACACTTAATTAGCAGGCTCTAACACCTACCCCGGGGCTTTAGGATTGCGGGAACTTCTGCGGTAAGACCCATACGGAGCCAGCTCCTGTGTGTGCACTTCAAATGGTCGGCTGGACCCCGCACTCTCTTGCTTACACACCCACTCCCGCTTACAGCTGGGCACACAGTCGGGGTAGCTGTGCGATTCACGCGGGAGTGTAGGCCAGATGCAGTCCGGTAGGCTGAGCGGACAGGGTATCTCTTGTGGCAAACTCGAGCCCTAGCAAGCCTTGGGCAGGGTCATCACCAGCTGGAGGTTTCCGGCTGGCAAAGTGACCCAGTAAAATCCTGTGTCAAAGAAAGAGTTCTGACGACATGATGGCATATTAACTCTGTCATTAATGGTTTTCACTAGGCCTCAATCATGCTGGATTATTGGAATTTTATTGTAGATAGATGATTGTAAAAGCACATGTTAATTAATTTTGCAATAAGAAAAGTCAAATGTTTACTGAAATCCAGCAAGCAAATAAATATCAAACTACTGTCCAAGGGAGGTATCCTTAACCAGAAAATAGTTTAATGTGTCCTTCAAGAAGTAAATAGGACATTTTTATACTGAATGAGGCACTTTTGTTGTCCGGGCTCAATATTCTTAATTGACTCTTGGTGTAGATGGAAGTAATCTACAAGTGGGCTTATCAGTGATTTCAAAGTAGTTACATTGACAAATCCCAATTTTCAAAGTGATTCAAAGAACTTACTTATTAAGAGTTTACTTCTTACAAAATAAGATAGACACCGGAAAGAGAAACAAATATCTTAGGCTTTTTACTGGAGAAAAAAATATTAATCCATTTAACTACTTTTGGATTACATGACCTAATAACATAGGTTTACTTGCTTTAAGCGACTGGCAGAGAAGCTAGTCTGGACATCAGTTATTAAACCACTTAGAAATACATAAGTAACACTTTTTCATGTTTTACATTTCTTTAGCTGCTGTGGGGATTGCATTAAACATATTTCTCAAAAAATATTATATCTAAGAAATAATCTCTTAAAATGCATACTTTAAAATTCGCTTGCAATCAAACTAGTATGTCTACGTTATAATGTGCATATACAATATAGTATAGAATAAGGGTGAGAGCATAGACTCTGAAGCCAGACTGTCTAATTAGGGTCTGATGCCTAAGTTCCCTCTAGAATTCCGGGTGATATTGGCCAAGGTATGCAATTTTTCTGTCCCTTATAGGTAAGAATTTATAGGTAAGAATAAGAATTATGCTTATTCTTACCTATAAAATGTGGGAAAATAATAGTAGCTTTCTACCCTACGAGACTGCCATGAAGATTAAATAAATACTAAAAATGTTTCCTATAGAACTTGGCATATAGTATGGGAAATACAAGATTTAGCAAATGCATATAATATGTGATATATAATATAAAACAAACATATGTTATGTGATATGTAATGTATGATGTATGTTATCATATATAGTATATACAACAAAACTATGTAAAACGTGTATATTTAACATACGTGCCATGTATATTTATATAGTTACAATGGGGAAAACTGAAAAACAATAAATATAGAAGTGTAAAACATTTTTTAACATTACAGAGTTTAATACTGAATTGAAACAACATGAACTACAGGATCATAATAAATAATATAGCATCAAATAAGTTCATTTTTGTAACCTTATTTAATATCCTCAATCGCGTTAAATGTATGAAAGTTTGTGTTCACAAATGTATGTCATGATGTTAACTTCATTTTTGATGCTTATGGTTAATCAAATACTAACAGATATAATTGCTTTGATGAAGTAAAATAATAAAAGAAAATTTTTAAGGAGTTTCTGACATATATTTATATTACATGTAAACTATGTAAGATTGCCCTTTGTAAGCCCCATTGTCTCCAAATTATTCTTTTCATTCCTTACTTTGTGCTTGCTAAGAGAGAACCCAAAAGACTCAGAAAGGAAGGGAGGAACAAAGTTGATCTACTCTCATGACAAACCAAAAAGAAAAACCTTTATCGAAGCTGTCACTTGATATAACTCCCAATAATGACTTTCTCCAAACTCACAGCCTCCCACTATTTCCAAAAGTTACCATTCCAGCATATATTGATTAACACAATTAATACTCTTTAATATAGTTAAATGGTGTTACATTTTTATGAAATGGATTTATTTGGTTTTAGCAAATATTCTCGTTTGAAAAAAATCAGAAACGTATCCTTGACAGCTATAGCATTAGCAAACATTGATTGTACCATTAGTGTGCACTCGCTCAATAGAATTAATTTTGTCCTATCACCTAATAAAATTTACTAATATGATTTGAAAGGGTGAAAGTATTGTTGAATGAAAAAGAAGTTTAAGATAATTTGTAATGGAGGCTATGTTAGAAATTGTTTACTAATATCCAATTTAAAGTAATCTGCAGGAGCACACAGACATTTGAGGGGAAAGGATATAAAAAGATTGAACAAGCAGGAGAGAAAGAGAGAGTTGGGGAGAGATAGAGAGAGAGATACAAACAGACAGAGAGAGATGACAGACACAGAACAAAGCAGAGGGAAAATGTCAAAAACTAATCTTCATTTAAGACAAGTTTTTAAAGGGTAACTTCTGTATTCTAAAACAGAAAAAGCCCTTCATTTGTGGGCCTGTCATTGATTTAAAACCAAAAGTAGTATCATTCGTTCTATAATGCTAGTTCATTGAATTAAGTAATATATAACAAGAAACTTGTCTGGAACTCTTGATGATATTAACCGGTATACCATTGTTTCTGTTAAGAAAATATACTTCAGTTTTAAACAGCCAGACGCAGTGGCTCACGCCTGTAATCCCAACACTTTGGGAGGCCGAGGCGGGTGGATCATGAGGTCAAGAGATCTAGACAATCCTGGCCAACATGGTGAAACCTCATCTCTATTAAAAATACAAAAAAATAGCTGGGCATATTGGTGCATGCCTGTAGTTCCAGCTACTCAGGAGGCTGAGGCAGGAGAATCACTTGAACCTGGGAAGCGGAGGTTGCAGTGAGCCGAGATCGTGCCACTGCACTCCAGCCTGGTGACAGAGCAAGACTCCATCTCAAAAACAAACAAACAAAGAAACAAACAAAAAATAATAAAAACAGAGTTCTAAAAACAATCTGTTCCTAGGTTACAGGACGTCTTTATGTAAAAGTCTCACCATTTGTTTTCCCATGGAAGACAACTTAAAATACTATAGATGATCTAAAGCTTTTGCTTTAGCTTTGCCAACAAGAAGCTTTGAAAATTAGCTTTCAGTGAGTTTTTTTTACAGTTTTTGATGTTTTTAAGTTACTTCTGCTTATCTGTACAGTAAACAAAGAAATAAAGCATGAAACAAAGTAACAGAATCAAAATTTGATGGGGCACTTTCATGCTGAAAATCAGCTTTAGGATCAAATAAAAGAATATTATCTCTGACACTTGATTTATTCTACCTTATGCAGGATTTGACTCAGCATATGACATATCCCAAAACCCCCAGTGAGGAATTCTCACTCAAGAGAGAAAGAAAATATTTCCTTAAGCGTAAGGCGTGTACTGGATTTTGCTCTTGGGACATCATTATCATTTGGAATATTTGTATCTCACCAAAATACAACTTGTAGGATAGATTTTTTTCTTTTCATTCACAAAATTCATTAAGTAAATTTCAAACAATGTAGGTGAAAGATAACTAAACCATAAAGACAGATTTCTTTCATTAAGTTACTCATGAGTTTATTCAACCATGCCATATACATTTATTACACACTGCATTGCATTATATATTAGGATGTAAAGGAGAATGAGATCTATTCCCAGGAGTTCACAATTTACTTGCTGAGACAAAACTGAAAAGAAAAATAGATTAAAACATGTTATGGAATATGAAATACTATCACTTAGGCTAGCACAGCGGCTCACCATTTTAATCCCAGCACACACTTTGGAAAGTTAAGGTGGACAGGATTGCTTGAATCCAGGAGTTGAGACCAGACTGGGCAAAATAGTGAGATCCTTGTCACTACAAAAATTAAAAATATTATGTGGGTGTGGTGGAGCACACCTGTATTTGGAGACTAAAGTGGAAAGATGACTTGCACTGGGGAAGTTGAGGCTGCAGTGAACCGTGATTGTACCACTGCACTCCAGCCTAGGTGACAGAGCAAGACCCTGCCTCAAAAACAAATAACTAAAGTCCTAATAAATAAACAAATAAATCACTTTTTTAAATTTAGAAAAGTGGAACCCAGAGGGAATGCATAACACTGTTAGGATTCTGAAGGAGAGTTTCATAAAGCATTGGGTCATTTATGAAATGAACATAACACACTAGACACTAAAAATATATCTTAGCTCTGTGCCATGTTAATCAGTCTATGCATTAAAACACATCTGAAACAGATGTGTTTTTTCAAGAAAATAAATGTGGCATGGGTGATATTAAAGGGAGAAATAAGTCATTCCTCCTGAACTAGATTGAGACAGAAGATTAAAGTTGTGTAAGTGATCAAAACTTCTATGAAGACAGTTTAGTAAAAACTAATAATTTTGTATGTAATAGAAGAGTTCTGGCTCCTAAATTAAATAGCAAATTAGGATTTCTTGTTTCATGACCATATTGTGAAACAAAGTCATTTGACTATATAATCACTCAAACTGTCCCATCTGTGAAAATAAAACTGATTTCAATGTGTCATATCCGTTATTTTGTATTTTACCTGCTAAATTATTCAGGTAGTCAATGTAAAGTAACTCAAATCTGTTGACTGCTATTTAATTTTCGTAATCAATATATTATTGATAAAATAAATGTAATGTTCAAAGTATCAGACACGAGTGTTGATTGAGGGCTTTGTGTCTAGATATGCTAGAGCAGAAAGACTATGACAAATGAAAAGTGAATGTTAAAAGTAGAGGAACTCTAATGCTAATATTTATTAAAAGTGAAGTGTTCTTTTTCTCCACACTCTCACCAGCATCTGTTACTTTTTCAAAGACCTAAAGACAGAGATACCATTTGACCCAGCAATTCCATTACTAGGTATATACTCCAAGGAATATATAAATCATTCTATTGTGAAGACACACGCACATGTATGTTCATTGTATTAATAGCACTATTCACAATAACAAAGACATGGAATCAACCTAATTGCCCCTCATTGATAGACTAGATAAAGAAAACCTGGTACCTATACGCCTTGGAATACTATGCAGTCATTAAAAAAAAAAAAAAAAAAAGATCCTTTCCTTTGAAGGGATATGGATGGAGCTGGTAGTGATTATCTTTAGCAAACTAACATAGGAACAGAAAACTAAATACCATATGTTCTCGCTTATAAATGGGAGCTAAATGATGAGAACACATGGACACATACAGGAGAACAACACACAGTGGAACCTTTCACAGGGTGGAGGGTGGATAGAGGAAGAGGATCAGGAAAAATAACTAGTTCATCATGAAATGATCTGTACAACAAATCCCCATGACACCAGTTTACCTGTGTAACAAACATGAATTTGTACCCCTGAACTTAAAATAAAAGTTAAAAAAATATATATATTTCTAATGAGAACACATGGACACCGAGAGGGGAACAACACACACTGGGGCCTGTCAGGGGGTTGGGGACAAGGAGAGGGAGAGCATTAGGACGAATACCTTATGCATGTGGGGCTTAAAACCTAAATGATGGGTTGATGGGTTCAGCAAACCACCATGGCACATGTATACCCATGTAACAAACCTACATGTTCTGCACATATATCCTGGAATTTAAAGTAAAATAAAAAATAAAATTAAATTAAATTAAAAGAACTTTTAGAGAGCAAATGTTGGATAAAAGAGTTCTTATTTTTGTATTGTTATTAAATTAAGCATGCTCATTGGCAAGAACTGGAACATTTCAATATGATTTACATTCTTTGAAAAACCTATTCCATTTAATGATATGGAAATAATTTTGTTAAAGCATTTAGTAAAAAAAAAAAAAAAAAAAAAAACTACAAAAAGTAGACATTTACGTGTAAAATAAATACGACTTTGGTTATTAATTGTTTTAATTCACATGTAATAATAGGTGTATTATTATTCTGAAAATTTAAACAATCTTTATGATTCTACATTTCTTTGCTAGCTCTCTCCAAATAATGATTATGTGGCTAGTTATAATCATTGGTCTTGTATGTCAATTCTCCCTGGTAGAAATATAGGCCACTAGTCACTGCAGAGCTATGCACTGTTACAAACAAGTTTTCCCCGATCCTTAAGATTATTATTTACCCAGCAGTCACACTCATGATCTATGTTTTGTTGCAAAAATAGTTTTCCTTGTTCTTGAAGGAAATTCTGTACCCAGGAGCCACACACATCAAGTACCAATACATTTTGCCAAAAAGTGATGAGTAAATATACTTGCGGATACACTCCAGGAGGAACTCTGGATTGAGGTCAACTATAAGCGAGAAGCTATTGTTATTAATCTCTCTAAAGAAATACTGTTAGGGAGGAAAAATTATTCTGGAGAGAGAAAGCATATGGAGGTAGATTGAATACTAGTGCATACACCTGTGTATCTTGGGCTAAAATTGATTTAGCTTCTAGAAGAAAATACATGTTAAGGTCCTGCTCTACTTTTCTATAAATTTTCATTGTTAGTTACAATAATTGTATTATAACAACTAGATGTTAATTTACTGTAGCCAATTCATAATAATAAACTTTTTTTAAAAAACATATTTATCTTGAATAAGTTCAGTGAGGTCAAGGTTTGATTTTACCCATCCATATTGCTGCAGGGTCTTATACCACACTTGTCACAAAGTGAATGAATCAAACTATCAAATAAACAATGTTTTCAAGTGTAGATCCATTTAAAATCAAATGAAGAATTTACACTAATTATTCTGTAGAAACTTATTTTAATCCATACATTACTTAACATAAAAAGATATTGAAAAAGTAGACATTGAATTAAGTAAAATACACAAAAAATATGATTGAAATGGTTTTGTATTTGCAAAAATATTTTCACCCATTGGTTCAAAAGGCTAATTGAGTTATATGTAATTTGCTGAAGTAACAGCATCAAATGCCTAATAATATTCACAAATTATACTTAGATTTATTTGACGAAATCAGTGTGTGTGTGTGTGTGTGTGTGTGTATTCCTCTTATAGTATAAATAACATTCTATGGCATTTAATTTCAAGATACATTCCTTTATATTTATTTAGTTGTGGAACATCGGGTAAAAATTTGTTGATATACTAACATTTTCCAAGATTAAGATCTTAAATTTGTAAAATAAGGAGTAAATTGACTATGCCACAGAAGTTTCATGATTATTTAAAGAAGTATAAATTAGCATAGGAAGCATACTTTTTCTTAACTCTACCTTTTTTAGTCAAGAATGTCAGTCATATATTGTACTGTAAGTTATCTGTGGGCAGTCATTATTTTGCTTGTGCTTTGAGAAATTGACAAATTACACTGCTTTTTTTTTCATCAACACTAAATTTATTCTCTGTGTTAGCACCTATCCTATATTTGATTTTATTAAATTATTTCTTTTATAAATTGACAACTATTTGCATGCATTGATGCTGTACAACATAGCGTTTTAAATATGTGTATATTACATATAGGCATAATATTGTCGAATGACCACATAAAGCTAATAACATATTCATGACCTCGCTTACTTATTTCTTTGTGATGAAAATACAAAGTCTACTCTAAGCAATTTTTAAGCATACAATACACTGCTTTTAACTACAGTCAACATGTTGAATGATCTCTCAGATTTATTTCTCGTGACTAACCGGAACTGTATATATCCTTTTACCAGTGTTATTCTAATCCTTCTCCTCTATTTACCAACTCCTGGTAATCACCTTTCTTCTCTTTTTTTCTATGACTTTCACTTTTATACATCACACATATAAATGAGATCATTCAGTATTCATCTTACTGTGCCTACCTCTTTTCATTTAACATAATGTCCTCTAAATTCACCCATATTGTCACAAATGGCAGTACTTCCTTCCTTCTTAAGGCAGAATGATATTCAATTGGGTTTGTGTGTGTTTCTGTATATATCATATTTTCTTGACGATTATCAGTTGATGGACACTTATGTTGATTCCATATGGTGGGTATTGTAAATAATGCTCCAATGAACATGAAAAGGAATATATCTCTTTATGTACTGATTTTATTTATTTTGGATTTATGCCCAGTAGTAGGATTGCTGGATCATATGTTAATACTATTTTTAATTTTGTTATAAAGCTCTGCACTCTTTTTCATAATAGCTGTGCTAATGTACATTCTTTATCCTTATCAACAGTTGTTATTTTTCATCTTTTAGGGAATAGATACTACAACAGGTATGAAGTAACATCTTACTGTGGTTTTAATTTGAATTTCCCTGATGATTAGTGGTGTTGAACATTTTTTTCCTATACTTCGCCATGTTTATTCAAGTGTTTTGAACATTTTTTCACTGGGTTACTTGTTTTCTTCTCATTTAGTTATTTGAGTTGCCTATATATATTGGATATTAACCTTATCAGATGTATGCTTTGGAAATATTTTCTTTCTCTCTGTAGACTTTCACTTAACTGTTGAATTTTTTTTTTTTTTTTTTTGTCCGGCAGAAGCTTTTTAATTCCTTGTAATCCCATTTGTCTATTTTTTATTTTGTTTTCATTACTTTTATGATCATATCCGAAAAATAATTTCCCAGACCAATTCCATAGAGCTTTTTTCCATAATCACCTCTAGCAGTTTCATAGCTTCACAGCTTACCTTTAAGTGTTTAATGCATTTTTAGTCATTTTTATATGGTATGAAATGAGGAGCTAATTTTATTTTTCTGCATGTGGATATCCAATTTTCCCAACATTACTTATTTAAAAGACTGTCATTTCCCCATCGTTTATTTTTGGAAGCCTTACTGAAAATTAATTGACTGTAAGTTCATGGATTTATTTCTGAGCTCTCTACTCTGTTCCATTGATCTAGGTGACTATTTTTATATTAGTGTCATGCTTCTTTGATTACTGTAGCTTTGTAGTAAATTTTTAAATCTTCTAGTGTGATGCCTCAAGTTTTCTTCCTTTTGTGCTAAATTCAGTTAAGTTTTCGGGTCTTTTTTCTGGTTCCAGACAAATTTCAATATTTTTTTTTATTTCTGTGAAAACTGACATTGAAATTTTGATAGCGTTTGCATAAATCTGCTGATCACTTTAAGTATTTTGGACATTTTAACAATATTAATTCTTCTAATACATGAACAAAAAGTATCTTTCCATTTATTCATGTTTTCTCCAATTTTTTTCATTAATGTTTTATTATCAGAGTATAGATATCTTTCCCTTCCAAGCTTAAATTTATTCCTAAGTATTTTATTTTAGTGGCTATTATAAGTGGAATTCTTTTCTTGATTTTTGGATAGTGCATTGTTAGTGTAACAAAGTGCACTTTTGAGTGAGCCTTTGAGTACACACTGAAGAATCTAAACTTGAATTAATCTAAAACTGATTATTTGTTATCCAGGGGAATATTCACTAACCATATTTTTAGAAGTATCACCATTTATATGTGAGTGGAGAAGGACCTTCACTACTAAAAATAAATTATTTCTGCTAAAGTCATATGAAATATATACAACAACTTTAGTAATAGCCCTTACTTTAAGTAAATACCAGAAAACATATATTTTATTGGTGGGACATAAATACGTCCTAATTTCATGAATTTCTCCAATAGTTCTCAGAGTATCAAACTTGAGGCAGTGAAAATAGGGTGAGAGGTAGCATATTAGTACTTGAGCTTGGTTGTGGCCTGATTAATACAAAATTTTTTAAAGTCCAGTGACAGTATTTCACAGTTAGCTACCAATGACAAAGATACTGAGTTATCAATAACAAGAAAACTAAATATTTCTTGGGACACTTAGATTTGCTGTTATAGTTCCTTTATCCACTGTTTCTTCAACTTCCAATGTAGGCTCTTTTCTCTTTGCCTAATAAGGCCTATGTCCATCTTTTTCATTTCTGCTAGATTGACTCTCCCAGGACAATTGAGTATCAAAGCAACCTATTATTATAAGCTTTCATTGTATCTTCCCCATAGGTTCTTCTAGCAGTTGTCACAGATGTTGTCTTAATGCAGGCCATATAAGCAATTGTCATAGATTGGTAGCTTCAACAACTAACATTTATTTATCACAGTTCTGAAGTTTGGAAAGTCCATGATCATGATGCTAGCAGAACCTGTGTCTGGTGAGGACCCACTTCCTGGTTTGTATGTGGCTGTCTCTCTGTTATATTCTAACATGGTGGACAGCAGAGACAGACAATAAGTTCTCCTATCTCTTCTTATAAGGGCAATAATGCATTCATGAGGGCGCCACTTTCATGACTAATTACTTCCTATAGGCCACACTTCCTAATCACATTGCATTGGGGGTTAGAAGTTCAACATATAAATCCGGTTGGGGGTGGGTAAACATTTTGTCCATAATACTCCTTCCTTGACCTCCCAAATGCTTATTTTCATATGCAAAATTCTGTTGGGAGCTATTGGCTTTTTTGAAATCTAAATGGTGGCTTGATGATCTCTGAATCACTTCTTGGGTCCTTATTCCTTTTGCTTGAAGGATAGCACACATTTTTAACCTTCATTCCTTCTCTTTTTCTCCAGCTACCACTGTTTCTGTCAGTATCTATATCTATTCCTGGCTTCTGTGAAAATGATTAATTAGGTCCATGGTTTATAGCCACACTAATCTCATTATCAAAACTTCAATCCACTAGATCTTTAGCATCTTCTTCTGAACGATGCTTTTTGCATTTTTTGGTAATATGAGCAGGCAGGAGAAGTTAGAAAGAGTAGAGTTGCTGAGTCTTCTGGCCATCTTTTTCTGTGCTCGATGCTTCCTGCCCATGAACATCATACTCCAATTCTTCAGCTTTTGGACTATTCGACTTACACCAGTGATTTGCCGGGGGGTCTCGAGCCTTCAGCCATGGACTGAAGGCTACACTCTCGGCTTCCTTACTTTTGAGGTTTTCGGACTTTGACTGGCTTTCTTGTTCCTCTGCTTGCAGACAGCCTATTGTGGGACTTTACCTTGTGATAGTGTGAGTCAGTACTCCTTAACAAACTCATATATATATATATGTGAGTGTGTGTGTATATATAGTGGGGAAGGATCTTCACTAGTAAAAATGAATTATCTCTGCTAAAGTCATATGACATATATAAAAAAACTTTAATAATGTGTCTCACTTTAAGTAAACACCAGAAAATATATATTTTAATGGTGGAAACATAAACATGTCCTAATTTCATGAATTTCTCCAATGATATTCAGAGTGTCAAAACTGAGGCAGTACAAATAGGGTGACAAGTAGCATATTAGTACTTGAGCTTGGTTGTGGCTCCATATATATATATATACACTTTTAGTCTGTCCCTCTAGATAACCCTGACTAATACACTAATACAATGAGTGAGCTAGGAATTTTCCAGATCATTAAGTTCTGGTTCCTTTTGGCTTAACAATGGCATCCTAATTCATTTTCTCTTGCTGAATTTTACTATCAGCAGTCAAGAGGAACCAAGCTTCTCCTTCAACACTTTTCTGATAAGTCTCCTCAGCTAATATTCCATTTCATCATTTGCAAGTTCTGCTTTCCAAAAAACACTAGATTATGAACACAATTTAGCCAAGTTTTTGCCACTTTATTGCAAGAATCCCTCTCCATTGTCCAACAGCATATATCTACTTTCCATCTGAGACCTTTACCATGAATGACTTTCACCATTCATATTTCCACCAGCATTCTGCTCATGATTACTTATGTATTCTCTAAGAAAATGATTTTCTCTTCAACTCTCCTCTTTTCTTACTGAGTCATCACAAGAATCACACAGTTTCTTTATGGCAATATTGGCTTCTTCTAGCATGCATCTGAAAATTCTTTCAGCCTTTAGCCATTACCCAGTTTCAAAGATGCTCCCACATTCTTAGTTATTTGTTTCATCTGAACACCACTTCCAATATCAGTTTACTTCCTAATCTGTGTATGCTGCAATAAAAAATTTTCATAGACTGTCTTACACCACACACATTTATTTACCACAATTCTGGAGACTGGGAAGGCCAAGCTCAAGGTGCTAACAGACCCTGTGTCTGGTGATGCCTGCTTTTTCAGATTGTTAACTTCTTGTTGTATCCTTACATGGCAGAGAGGGCAGAGCCAGACAGGAAGTTCTACTGTCTCTTCTCTAAGGGCATTAATCCCATTCTTGAAGGCTCTATCCTCATAATCTAGTTACCTCCTAAAGACCCCACCTACTATCACCATGACATTGGAGTAAGAATGTGAACAGACCAATTATAGGGAGACACAAACATTTAGTCCACAACAGATGTAAATTTCTGATGTGTATAGATATGCCATAGGTGTAATTTATATTTATATTATTTGTGTGTGTTTGAGTCTGTTTCCTTCATAATACTATAAGCTGGAGTATTTGACACAAATATATTTTTGTTTTAAGTCATCATTTTATCCCATCATTTTGCAACGGCATTTCACATAAAGTAAGAGCTCAATTATTATTTTTAGTTTTACTACTTTGGTATGTAAAATATTACAAAATTGTACCATCAATACTATTAATGGCATGTATTTGAAAACTGTTTTGTTGATATTGTTTTCTTTATTTTATTCATATAACTTAAAATATAATCAATACTTTAACAGTGCTTTGTCTTCTGTTGTTTTCCTCTTTTGGTTTGTTTTAACTTATCACTTCATCTCCTGACCTGTGACACTTTCTCAAGACTTGAAGTCCACTCTTTATGTTCCTCACGACCTGCAGAGCTCCTGAATTTATCCTTCCTTTCAACATTTGTTTTTTGGGGTTTCTGTGGATTTTCTCATCAATGACGCTTGCCTTCTCAGTTTTATGTCTCTTAAACTGATGCAACACTCTTCAACTCCTCCCTGGGAAAAATTCAGTTTTGACATTTCATTAGTGGTGCTCCATGGAACCTAACATCATGCTGCTGGTACATCCATAATGTTTCCCTTCCATTTGAAGATTGTTTTCCCCCCTGAGGTCAGTTGATCCCTCTGACCCACATGTTAGATATTTCCTTCCTTTTATGGCATTTATCTTGTCAATTATTTGCATCTCAATCACTCCTTTTTTCTTCCTCTTTTCCTCTCTATTCATCCTGTTAATGGTCACAACACATCGATGTTTGGAGTTGTTTTCATTTATCTAATGTTACCCTTTGTACTCTTACGCTCTGTTAGTTACGGAAACTCTATGACTTGATGATCCAGAATTGCAGAAAAAAGATTTAGAAAAAAAGAGAAACTGCTAACAACTACTAAATGTAAGGGTACGTTAGTTTGGCTTGTTGGGGATTACAGAACTGCTGAAGAGAAAAACAGAGGTAGGCAAAGTTAAGAGGGCAAAAGAGGAAAGGAGAGAAAAGAATCAAAAGATGCAAAAGGGTAAATAAAGACAAAAGTGTAACCACATGGATTTATACTAGAATTGTGTTTGGTGGAGAGGAAGTGAAAATGACCAAACTAGAATTTCAAGCATTTAATTTATGTCAAAGCCTTACAGTAGCAAGGGGCAGATGCCTGGAAGAAGTGGCCCTGTGAATAATTTTTCTTTGCTGAAATTTCTTCACTTACTCTGGCTTTCATATCATTTTAAAATGGCTTATAAGTTTATGTTGATTTTCAACTGCCAATCAGCTCTTTACTATTTTCTGTTGCAGGTGTTTAGGTACCATTAATAATTAATTTTAAAATATCTTTTCTGGATGCTAATGTTCCCATTGAGTATGGTATTCTTCACAGAAACCATTTAAGCACAAAAACACATCTTGAGATGCAAAATAATTTGTTAGAGTTTTTCTGTTAAATAATGAAATATTACAAAAGGCTCTTCTAGTAGTCACTCAAAATATATTCATTTATTTGTTTGATGAAAGAAGATATGCTAAGGAGCCATTTATAAACTTTACTTAGTGTCTCTTCTAAAGCCTTAGAATTGATAAACAAATGTAAAAAAAAAAAAAAAGACATCTGGAAATACATCTTTACAACTTCAAAACTTCACTGTTCTGGGAGTTTTGGGCTCCTGCTATCAAATTATAGAACATTCCCAGAAGACTCAGCAGGATCTGATGTCACATCAGTTACTGTAATGCACAAAACCAAAAGCGTATCATGTGGTCTTGAATGACAAAAGACTTCTGAGTTTAATTTCCACTGGAGCCATTAAAACAACTGATGGCTTCACCTTGCAGAGTTATGATGTGAACAACAACTTTATCATTAAAATGATGATTCCTCATGGGCGTCAGAATGATTCAGGTCATATCAAATGTGGTTTGTAAAGGAATGGTAGTGCTAACTCTGCATTTCTTAATATTTAATTCTCTGAATTAAAGGAAAAGAAAAAATGGACGAAATCCTCGTAGTGACCTTACAATGTTATTTGTCAAGACTCAGGCTGAGTTCTGTCCTACATTTCACATGGTAATGTTCAGGCATTTAGTTAGCATGCTAGTCTAGTTCCTAATGACCTTCTGAGTATAGCAAGCATCCTGTTCTTAAACCCATATCATAAATCTTGTGATTAAGGCCCTCCAAGAAATTATTGAGGAATCAGGCTGCACATTATACAGTTGGGCAACAATTATACTTAGAGTTCTACTGTTCTGTTCTTGATAATTTTGTTTGGTCTTTCTTTTTGTTTTGTTTTTTGAGGTGGAGTCTTTCGCGTGTTGCTCAGCCTGGAGTGCAGTGGTGAAACCTAGGCTCACTGAACCTCCGCCTCCCAAGTTCAAGTGATTCTCCTGCCTCGGCCTCCCGAGTAGCTGAGACTACAGGTGCCCACCACCACGCCCAGTTAATTGTTGTATTTTTAGTAGAGACGAGGTTTCACCATGTTGGCCAGGCTGTTCTCGAACTCCTGACCTCAGGTAATCCACCTGTCTCAGTCTCCCAAAGTGCTTGGATTACAAGCGTAAGCCACTGCACCTGGCCTAATTTTGTTTGGTTTTGATGTGACTTTTACCAGGAGAAAATATCATCTGGTTATCAAAGTGAAATAAGGGACTTTGTGAACATGAAAACAATGATGAGACTCTTGGAGAAAAATAAGAAAGTGACAAAAATAGAGATATAATTAGTTCCGTTTATTCCTGGTAGTTATGTTCTATAAAATTGCTGCGAACACTGTATTAGCCAATATAAAAATGCAGAGTTATGTTCCTATAAGCCTCTAGTAAAAATATTTAGTCAACCGATCAACACATAACCTTGTTTTATGTGTGTTTCTGTTTAAAGATGTCTTATCTAATGCATATTTGTTGATTCATTCATATTGAACTTATGGCCAACAGCATTGTAACTCATGCCTGAATTAAGTTTGTTGAACACACTTGTTTTCTCCGTAAGGGATATCACAGCCATCTCATGCTTAGGTTCACTAGACAGCACTTATGCCCTATGCCTGGGAGCCATTTTAATAAACAAAATCGTCAAAAAAAAAAAAAAACCCCGTAGAAAGTTGTGAAGAAAGTGGTACTAAATAGACTGCAAAAAGGACAGTGTCTACAGTATAAGAGCTGATATAAGAAGGCAGAGCATCAGCTTGTTTGACTTCACCTGGGAACGTGCCCTTCGGGGAACTAGAATGTTTTGCCACCCTGCACATGTCCACAAATGACTGTGAAAGCACTATAACTACTGAGATGAAGTTTAAAAATAAATTTTAGCAAGTAGGCAAGTTTGCAAATACAAAATCTATGAATAGTGAGAACTGACAATACATCTCAAATGAATTACAGAAACAAGTATTTTGCTTTTCACAAATGACTGTTGAAATGGGTACTTCAGAACAATTTTAAAAAAGACACCTCTTTCCAGTGTCTTAGGGATGATAGTGCATCTGAAATATTAATACAGAACTGTTTCCAACCTCTGACAGTATGGAAATACATAGTATTTTATTTTTTCACTATTAGAGAAGTGTGAAATGTCACATGCATAACTACCAGGGGTTTAAAATATTTGTATTTTTTCTCTGGGGAGTTGCTATTTTTGTATCCTAAAACATTTATTTTTCTATTATATGTTGTTTTCCTATGGCATTTAAATACAACTCGTATTTTAATATATTAAATTATTTATATATTTTTAGCAATATCCCTTTTTTTCCATTTTAATTATTTGCTTTTTCAATTGGATTTATTTGTACTTGCTGAGTTATAACAGTCCTGTCCCCTTCGCAGCCCAGGCCAAAGGAAAGAAGTAATTTGGCATTTTAGCAAAATAAGAAATCCTTCTTCACCTGAGTCAGCTCTTTCCATGTTATTAAAAATGTGTTTTTGAGATTTATTCTTTCTGTAAAAAACTAACTCCTACAGTTCCTTTTTTCCCTCTTACTATTAAATATTGAAGCATACGTAGTGTCACATAGCCCAAATGTTATACCTTTTGTGTTAACAAATATGTACCTCTCCAGAATCCAGGTTCAGAAGCTTTGTAGAAACCAGTGGAATTATATTTAAGCTTTGCTTATATCAACTCCATAAACCTATTTTCAAACTTTCTTCTTTTGTTTTTGTTAATGAAATTTTAATTGAATTTAAAGTCAGTGTATACATAATATGTCACTGTGTACAGGATTACTACTGTTTATATATCATGCAGTTATTATTTAATGGATTGTGGATCATTTTATCTTTCATCTTCCCATCTGCCCTTTTTTTTGTCTGCTTCTTTATAGGATTTTTCCTCAAAAGTATATAATAAGTAAACAAAGGTAAAGACATCATATGGCAGAAATAAAGAAGAAAAGAAATGGCAAGTATTACATGACTACAAAATATATAAAATACATAGAACATGCACTTAAAAGATAGTAGTCAGAAAAGGAATGTGCCCTTCATAAAAACATATCAAGAACATTGATAATCTCATGATTATTAGAGGCATCATGAACTCACTTAAAAATTCATGAGGCCATGTTAAACACTAATTACTTCACGTACTATTTGGCTTAAGCCAGAAATAACAAGCACAAATTCCATTGTCTGATAAATGCTACTTGGGTTTGGTTTCAGTGACTTACTCAGTAAATTAAAAGGGACAGTTTCAGATAGTGAGAATTCACAGGGATGGAGAATCAGAACTAATGAGAAAATCATGAATGTGCTTGGAGAAAGATAAGCTTTGGTGAGTTTTCTGCTAGAGCACTGGTCAGTACAATTCGTACACCAGCAGCATTGCCATTATCTGGAAACTTGTTGGAAATGCAGATTCTTAAGTCTATCTCACGCTTACTGACTCTGGGATTCTGGGTATAAATTTGTGCTTTATAACAAAGTTCTCCATGTATTTCTTATGTGCACTGAGAACCAGTGAGCCATTGAACTAGATGAAAGAACTACACAGAAAAATAATAGGTAAGGATATTGTGCATGTATGTATGTGTGTATGTGTGTGCTTGTATGTGCTTGTATGTGCTACTGTGTAGATAGAAACATTTTGTAAGCAATAGAATCATTAGATATTGTAAAAAATGACATACGCATATTCCAGACAGTACATAAGCAGAAGTTCTACAGTTGTCAAGAATGCAGTTTCTGTTCTCATGACCAAGATATGATGATGGTGAATACTGATTTCAGCAGAGTGAAGATGGGCTTTAATACGTCTTCTCAAGGGAGGGCCTCTAGCATATTGGTTCAGCATGTGGGCAGTGAAAATTATACTACCTGGGTTTCACTCTGACTCACCCACTTAACTTCACACATATTATCAGGTCAGTTAGTTAAAGTCTCTTGGCTTATGTTGCTAATTTATAAAACAGGGAAACCAGTAATAGTTATTTCATAGATTTGTTACAAGGAATAAATAATACTTTTGCAGAACTTAAAGGAGTATATAAAAATAAAGTTTTCGCATTGTCTTATTTTGTGGGTTTATTCCTGAATGAATAGGGTTTATATTCTTAAACAGAATTACATGCATAGGGTCCATGTTCGACTACTGTGTATTCTCTAAGATATATGGAAATTTAAATTACACAGTGTATCTGCCTCTCTAAAATTAGAAAATGAATTTTAATTAATTTTCATAAAAATCATCAAATAATACCATAAATATTGGCATTTTTATTTAAAATAAGTATTCTCTATAATCTATTTTTCCTTTTGTCCAAATGACATATTCCATATTTCATCTTTCAATGGCACAATCTCCTAATTTTGAAGCACAGAACTTCATCTTAACCAGACAGATGTGCTTTGCTAATTTTCCCAAGTTTTAACAGTGTGCCTGACACTCCATTTCCCTGACAATTCGGTGAAATCCCTTTCTGTCTTTGTCTGCAGTTTCTGTGCTTTCGAGCAAGCTTTTTTACCCATTCTTTGAAGCAGGGCATCCCTGTCAGTCATTACAGCCTGTTGTATTTTTCTGAGACATGCACATTGATCCTTAATCTATGTCCCCTGAAGAAGCTTCTAGGTTTTATTATTATTATTATTATTATTATTTCATTTGACTTACTAAGTTTATAGTTCTAATTAAAGGACTCTGGGTTACAGTTATAGCAGTTGCACACCGTCGTTGCAAAGATCACAAAGATTCACTATAATTTCATTCATCTGTCTGCTCAGCCTTATCCACATCCCATCAGTTACAGCAGTCCTCTAAGTGTCTAGCAGATTTTGACATTTATGTCTTTATTGGCAATAATCTAAAGAGGTCTTTGCTTATATTTGAAGCATAAAGATACTGAAAAGTTACAATCTGTGATGCTGGCATCGGATGATTTTGAATGCTTAAATCTCTTTGCTTCTCTCGTGATCCCTTTTACTTTATAGTGCTTTCAAGGTACCTTCAAATAGTTGAGCTGGAATTAAGTGAATCCTGCAGTTAAGCTATCCTGTGGAAGCCAATGGGAGAGGAAATTGAAGGTCTTTCAGATTAAAAGTTCAAATTGTGATGATTGCACCTTTTAGCCTCCAAACTGGCTTTTACCTTGTTCTCCCTAAGCCTGTTCAGTTCCTCATATTGAAAAGATGATGACATTTTAAAAATCATTTTGGTGGGGGTAGTATTCCATTTCAATTCAATGACTAAGACATTCCCTGGGCCTACAGTACTATCCTGCTGTGTTTCATCTTTTAATGTGGAAGTAATTCTTATGTTTATAAAGTTTTGTGGCTTTTTAAATCCCACAAAGAAATCTTATACTTTAATGTGAGACAAACTGAAAGAAATTATTCACTATGCCTTGACTGGTCCGAAAGGAAAAGCTTATCAAAGGTAGGGAAATGCTAGCCATAGCCATTTTAAACATCAGGTAGAGGACATCATAGGACAAGGAAAAAATCACACAGAACATACTTTTTATGCAAGGAATTTTGATTTGAGATATCAAATCTGAATTTTTATTTTGTATAAATAGTATTTTCATAATTTCATCAGTAATATATATTCTTTCAAAAAGATATAAAATATTTTAGAAGCAAGGGAAAGATATTTCTTCTACTTGAATATAAGCACGGATCATAACATTTTTTAGTTTTATACTATGCATATACACATGGACTGAAAAAAAATAGTTATCTGAATTATCTTATAAATTTATCCATGCTGTTTAGACGTTTCCTAAAATGAATTTTAATACCCCATTTATAGAAGAATCATAATTATGTGTTATCACATTTGTAAGATATTTAAAATCATAAATCAATTATAATGCTATGAGTATTTTTGTAAGTAAGTCTTAGCTGAGTATTTTTGTAAGTAAGTCTTATCTCACTTATTTGACAATTTATTGTCTAATGATAAATTCCTAGCAATGAAACTGACGGTTAATTATTTTGAGTTTTATATATATTGCTAATATTTCCTCCAGAAAAGTTATACCAAGTTTTGTCCCCAACTTTGGCAATAGTGTGTTTTACAAGTTAAAAAAAAAGTTTGGCCAAAAACATAATTTTTTATTTGTGTAAATTTAAGAGGTACAAGTGCAGTTTTGTTACATGAATATATTGCCTCATGGGGAAGTCTAGGGTTTTAGTGTAATCAACATCTTAAAAATGTACGTTGTACCCATTAAGAAATTTCTTATTCCCAATCCCCTCCCAATTTCCGACCCTTTTGAATCTCTTATGTCTGTTATTCCACACTCTGTTCATGAGTACATATTATTTTGCTCTCATTTATAAGTGAGAACATATAAATGGCAGACTGCTGTGCTAGCAATGAGGCAGGCTCCGTGGGCGTGGGACCCTCCCGGCCAGGTGTAGGATATAATCTCCTGGTGTGCCCGTTTGCTAAGGCTCTTGGTAAAGCGCAGTATTGGGGTGGGAGTTACCCGATTTTCCAGGTGTTGTGTGTCTCAGTTCCCCTGGCTAGGAAAAGGATTCCCTTCCCCCTTGCGCTTCCCAGGTGAGGCGATGCCTCGCCCTGCTTCAGCTCTCGCTGTTCGGGCTGCAGCAGCTGACCAGCACCAATTGTCCGGCACTCCCTAGTGAGATGAACCCAGTACCTCAGTTGAAAATGCAGAAATCACCTGTCTTCTGTGTCGCTCGCGCTGGGAGCTGGAGACTGGAGCTGTTCCTATTCGGCCATCTTGCTCTGCCCCCTCTGTCTGCTCATTTTGTTGATTATTTATTTGCTGTGCATTAGCATTTTAGTTTAATTCAGTCTCACTCATTTACTTTTTGTTTTTGTTTCATTTGCTTTTCAGGACTTAGTCATGAATCTGTTGCTTAGGTCAATGTCCAGGAATTTTTTTTTTTCCTAGATTTTCTTCTAGTATTTTTATGTTTTCAGGGCTTATGTTTAAGTCTTTAATCCAGCTTGAGTTGATTTATGTATATTGTAGGAGATATGGGACTCAGTTTCACTCTTCTGCATATTGCTATTCCATTTTCCGTATACCATTTATTGAAAGGATATCCTTTCCCCAGTGTATGTTTCTGTTGACTTTGTTAAAGATTAATTGACTGTAAGTATGTGGCTTTATTTCTGGGATCTCTATTCAGTTCCATTGATCTATGCATCTTTTTGTTTGTTCATTTGGGACAGGGTCTCACAATGTCACACAGGCTTGAGTGCAGTGGTACAATCATAGCTCACTGAAGCCTCAAACACCTGGGCTCAAGTGAACCTCCCTTAGCCTTCCAAGTAGCTATGACTACTGGCACCCACCACCACACTCAGGTAATTTTTTCACTTTTTGCAGAAATGGGATCTTGCTATGTTACCCAGGCTTGTCTTGAACTCCTGGCCTCAAACAATCCAACTTCCTTGGCCTATCAAAGTGCTAGAATTACAGACATGATTCACCACACCCAGTCTTTATGTGTGCCTTGTTATATAATTTGAGGTCAGATAATACGCTGCCTCTAACTATTAATTTTTTTTTTTAGGTTAAGATTGCTTTGGCTATTCAGGCTCCTTCTGGTTCCATATGAATTTTAGATTTTTTTCCTAATTTTGTGAAAAATAATGTTGGTATTTAGATAGAAATTACATTGAATCTATAGATTATGGTGGTATAGTCACTTAAATGATAATGATTCTTCTTATCCAGGAGCACAAGATGTTTTTCCATTTGTTTATGTCATCAACAATTTCTTTCTTTCTTTTTCTTTCTTTCTTTCTCTTTCTTTCTTTCTTTTTCTTTCTTTCTTTTCTCTCTCTCTTTTCTTTCCTTCCTTCCTTCTTTCCTTCCTTCCTTCCTTCTTTCTCTCTCTCTCTCTCTCTCTCTCTCCCTTTCTTGTCTTACTCTGTTACCCAGGCTGGAGTGCAATGCTGCGATCACGGCTCACTGCAGCCTCGTCCTCCTGAGTTCAAGTGATTCTCTTGTAGCTGGGATTACAGGTGTTCACCATCATGCCAGGATAATTTTTATATTTTTAGTAGAGACAAAGTTTCACCATGTTAGTCAGGCTAGTCTCTAACTCCTGACCTCAAGTGATCCACCTGTGTTGGCCTCCCAAAGTGGTGGGATTACAGGCATGAGCCACTGCATCTGGCCCATCTACAATTTCTTCATCAGTGTTTTGTAGTTTTTCTTGTAGAGATTGTCTACTTCCTTGATTAAATGCATCCTTAATTGCAAATTATACTAACTTTTTGCTTTGGCTCTCAGTTTGATTGTTATTGATGTAAACATTCTACTGATTTTTGTACATTGATTCTGTATCCTGAAACTTTACTGAAGTCTTTTATGAAAGATAGGAGTCTTATGAGGAGTCTTTGGGGTTTTCTAGGTATAAGATCATATCATCAGCAAACAAAGATTATTTGATTTTGCCTTTTCCGATTTGAATTGTTTTATTTATTTTCTTTCTGATTGTTCTGTTTAGGCCTTACAGTACTCTGCTGAATACAAGTGGTGAAAGAAGGCATACTTTTCTTGTTCTAGTTTTTAGGATGAAGGCTTTCAACTTTTCTCTGTTCAGTAGGATATTGGTTGTGGGTTTGTTATAAATGGCTCTCGTCATTTTGAGGTATGCTCCTTCAGCCCCGGGTTAGTTAAGGGTTTTTAACATAAAGTGATGTTGAATTTTGTCAAATGCTTTTTCTGAATATATTGAGATAATAATACGCTTTTAGTTTTTAATTCTGTTTATGTGGTGAATCACATGTATTGATTATGGTATATTTAACCACCTTTGTGATCCTGGAATAAAATCCAACTGACCATGGTATATTATCTTCTTTAGGTACTGTTGGATTTGGTTTGCTAATATTTTCTTGAGCATTTTTGCATCTATTTTCACCAGGGATATTAGCCTGTGGTTTTCTTTTTTTGTTGCATCCTAGTCTGACTTTGCTATCCGGGTGATAATGGCTTCATAGAATGAGTTAAGAGGATTCCTCCTTCTTGATTTTCTGGAAGAGTTTAAGTAGGAATTGTACCTGTTCTTCTTTGTATATCTGGTAAACTTTGACTGTGAATCTGACTTGTCAGAATTTTGCTGCAAATTCATCTAGTCCTAGATTTTCTTAATGTTGTTGTTGTTGGAATATTTTTATTACTAATTCAATTTCATAACTCATTATTTGTTGGTTCAGGATTTCTGTTTCTTCCTTGCTAACCATGGGAGGCTGTATGTTTTCAGAAATACATCCATTTTCTCTAGGTTTTCGAGATTGTGCACACAGAAATTTTTATAGTAGTCTCTGATGAACTTTTGTATTTCTGTGCTATCAGTTACAATCTCATATTTATTATTTTTTACTGTGCTTATTTAAATCTTGTCTTTTTTACTTGATTAATCTAGATAGCAGCATATCATTTTATCATTTCAAAGAACCAATTCTTCCTTTCATATCTTTTTATTGTTGTTGTTCTCAACCTCATTTAGTTCTGCTGTAATTTTGTTATGTCTCTTATTCTTCTGGCTCTGGGTTGGGTTTCTTCTTATTTTCCTAGCTCTCTGAGGTGTGATGTCAGTTGTTAATTTGTGGTCGTTCTATTGTTTGATGAAGACATTTACCACTATATACTTCCATCTTAGCGCTGCTTTTGCTGTATCCCATAGGTTGTGATACGTTGTGTCCCCATTTTTGTTTGTTTCAATTTTTTTTTTTAATTTATTATTATTATACTTTAAGTTGTAGGGTACATGTGCCTAATGTGCAGGTTTGTTACATATGTATACTTGTGCCATATTGGTGTGCCGCACCCATCAACTCGTCATTTACATCAGGTATAACTCCCAATGCAATCCCCCCCCCTCCCCCCTCCCCATGATAGGCCCCTGTGTGTGATGTTCCCCTCCCTGAGTCCAAGTGATCTCATTGTTCAGTTCCCACCTATGAGTGAGAACATGCGGTGTTTGGTTTTCTGTTCTTGTGATAGTTTGCTAAGAATGATGGTTTCCAGCTGCATCCATGTCCCTACAAAGGAGGAGTTTGTTTCAATTTTTAAAACATTTCTGACAATTTCTTCTTTGACTCAAAGATCATTCAAAAGAAAGTTACTTAATTTTCATGTATTTGTAAAGTTTCAAAACTTTTCTCTTGGCATTGAATTCTAGTTATTCTGATGTGCTCCTAGAAGATACTTGGTATGAATTCAATTTTAAAAAATTCATTGTGGCTTGTTTTGAGGCTTAACGTATTTTCTATTTTGGAGAATGTTTCATACGCTGATTCTAAGGATGTATATTCTGTGGTTGTTGGGTAGTATGTACTCTAAATGTCTACTAGGTCCATTTAACCTAAAATCCAATTTAAGTTTCGTGTTTCTTCAAAGATTTTCTGTGATGATGATCTGTTCAGTGTTGTAAGTTAGGTGTTGAAGTCCCCGAATATTATTGTGTTGCTGTCTATGTTTTTCTTAGGATATAGTAAAATCTGATTTATAATATAGTTATTCCAGTATTGGGGCAAATATATTTAGAATTGTTATATCCTCTTGTTAAATTGATCATTTTATCATTATATAATGACCTTCTTTGTCTTTTTTTATTGTACATGATTTAAAGTATATTTTATTGGTATAATATAGCTATTTCTGTTCATTTTTGCTTTTCATTTGTGTAAATATATTTTGTACACCTTTACCTTTTGTCTATGTGTCTTTACCAGTAAGGGGCGCTTTTTGAAAACAGCATATAGTTGGTTCATATTTTTTAATTCATTCCACTATTCTAATTCTTCTAATTGGATAATTTAATTCCTTTACATTCAGGGTCAATATTGATATGTGAGGTTTTATTCCTATCATAATGTTAATTGTCTTCTAGTATTGAAGATTCTGCTTCTTTTTATTCTATTTGTATTTGTGTTTTGGTGGTATCCTGCTGTACTCATGTTATTTATTTATTTTCCTCTGTTGCATATTTGTTTTATAACACCTGTAAGTTTTATACTTTTATGTGTTTTTATGATGGTGAATATTAATTTTTTTTCTGTATTTAAATCTCCTTTGAGCATTTCTTGTAGGGCCAGTCTAGAGGTGATGAATTACCTCAGCATTTGCTTTTCTGGGAAATTATTTCCTTAAATTTATAAAGCTTATTCTGATAGAAAATAGAATTCCTGGTTGGCAGTTTTTTGTCATTAAGCACTTTGAAAATAGAATCCCAATCTATTCTTGCTTATAAGGTTTCTGCTGAGATTCTCCACTGTTAGTCTGATGGGGTCTCATTTAGAAGTGACTATAAGCTTTTCTATTGTTAATTTTAGAATGTTTCCTTCACGTTCACTTTAGACAGTCTTAGGACTGTGTGAAGTGTTATGGCCCTTCTTGTAATGTATTTATTGGAGTCTGCTGGCCTCTTGTATCTGGATGTCTAAATCTCTTGCTAGATTAAGGAACATTTTCTCAATTATTTCCTCAAATATGTGTACCATACTTTTTGTTTTTTCCACTTCCTCTTAAATACCTATGATTCATAAGTTCACCCATTTTATGTAGTTCCATACTTCTTGATGGCTGTGTTCATTTTATTAAAAATATTTTTTTTGTTATTTTGTCTGACTGGATTAACTTTTCTCTAAGTGAATTTTGTCTGACTTGTCTTCACATTCTGAGATTCCTTCCTCTATTTGATCTAGTCGATTGCTGAAGCTTTCCACTGTATTTTGTCATTCCTTCAAAATTTTTTTTTTAATTTTCAGAAGTGTTCTTGGCTTTTTAAAAAAGAGTCCTATTTTCTTGATGATTTCTCATTCTTTACTTCCCTCTCTTTCAGTGGTGTAAATTCTGTATGATCTCACTGGTGATGTAGAGCTTTAGTGTGGTGGCTTTCTCAAGTGGCAGTTATAGTTGCAGTGTACCAATTGGGTGCCAGTAAGTGGTGCTTGACTTTTATTAACCAGAGGTACTTAGCTGTCCCAGACAATGGGTTGGGCCATGGAACTCTCAGTGGTCCCAGTCAGGTGCTCTTCCTCCAAGGTGGGAGGTAGCGGGGGTGAAGCTGGGTGGAGTTGTGATGAGAAAGCCTGCCCTCAGTTTCCTTAATGATTGCGCAAGCACTGGTCTCAACAGGAGTCAGATGGCTGTTCTTAGTCCCCTAGAGCAATGCTCCAGGCAGAAGCAGAGCAACTGCTGCCGTACCAAAGACCTATCATGATAGTCCAGGCTCCACAGCCTAGCAGGTGGTAGTGGAATCCACTTCACACTCATGCTTCCAACCTGATGGGGTGCCCTCCCATGGCCCAATGCTGGCTGCAAGTTGGAACAGTTGGCTAAGTCATATGCTTCCAACCTGATGGGGTGCCCTCCCATGGCCCAATGCTGGGTGCAAGTTGGAATAGTTGGCTAAGTCATAAGCAGTGTTTCTTTAGACCTCAAAACCACCCAGGCTATAAAACTTGCTGCCTGAATCAAAACTGTGGTTCTCAGGCTAAACCTTTCCTGGTCTAATCTCATGAAGTGGTGCTATTCAGACCTAGTGCCCATAGCTTGAGCTTACACCACACTCCTCTCTTAGTGAAGGCTTCTCTTCCCTTGCTTTAGAATAGATCACAAGTCCCCATCCTGAGACTCTTCCAACACATGACTGCTGCCCATGCTGGCTGGCAGGTTACCATGCAGCCCCCTGTGAGTTAGGATTAGAAATAGTTACCTTTTATCAGTGTCCAGGTCTGCAAGTGTCTGCAGGGCATGTCACAGTGCCATTATTTCTCAGTTTCTTTACTACATCCCAAGTAAGATTAAGGGCTTGGTAGGGTCAAGGAACTCTCCCGTAGCTTGGATCACCTGGCTGTTCAGGGGAATTGTGCGTCTCAAAAACACTCTCTCCCCTTCTGATGCAGTGAGGAGTCACTCACAGTTTTTTTTTTTTTTTTTTTTTTTTTGGCCAAGTCCACCACATGGGCTGCTACCCACTTTATTTTTCCCTATACTTGAAGGTATGTTTGTTTTATGTGAACACCTGTGTTGCTTCTTAGATATAGTTCACAGTGTGAATCTCTACATACTATATTATAATTTCTTAGTGGATGAGGCGTGCTGTCTGTATTTGTCTGTTTTCATGCTGCTGATAAAGAAATACCCAAGACTGGGTAATTTATAAAGGAAAAGAGGTTTAAAGGGCTCATAGTTCCATGCGGATACAGAGGCCTCAAAGTCATGGCAGAAGGTGAAAGGCCCATCTTACATGGCAGCAGAGAAAACAGAATGAGAGCAAAGCAAAAGAGGAAACCCCTTATAAAATCAGATCTCATGAGACTTATTCACTACCATGAGAACAGTATGGAGGGAAACCACCCCCATGATTCATTTATCTCTCACCGGGTTCCTTCTACAACACATGGGAATTATGGGAGCTATAATTTCAGATTATATTTTGGTGGGAACACAGCCAAACCATATCATTCTGCCCCTAGCCCCCAAAAAATCTCATGTCCTCACATTTCAAAAACCAATAATGCCTTCCCACCAGTCCCACAAAGTCTTAACTAATTTCAGCATTAACTCAAAAGTCTACAGTCCAAAGTGTCATCTGAGACAAAGCAATTCCCTTCATTTATGATCCATAAAATCAAAAGCAAGTTAGTGACTTCCTAGATGGAGTGAGGGTACAGGAATTGGGTAAATACAGCTATTAAAAATCTGAGAAATTGGCCAAAACAACGGGTCTAGAGGCCCCATGAAAGTTCAAAATCCAGTGGGGTAGTCAAATATTAAAATGCTAAAATAATTTCCTTTGACTTCATGTCTCAACTCCAGATCATGCCGATGCAAGAGGTGGGTACCCATGGCCTTGGGCAGCTCTGCCTCTGTTGCTTTTCAGTGTACAGCCCCCTTTTGCCCTACTTCACAGTCTGGCATTGAGTTACTGTGGCTTTTCCAGGTGCATGTGCAAGCTGTTGGTGGATCTACCACTCTGGGGTCTGGAAGAATGTGGCCCTCTTCTCACAGCATCACTAGGCAGTGCCTTAGTGGGGACTCCATATGGGGGCTTCAACTCCACATTTCCCTTCTGCACTGCCCTAACAGAGGTTCTTCATGAGGGCTCTGCCCCTGCAGCATACCTCTGCCTGGACATTTCCATACATCCTCTGAAATCTAGGTGGAGATTTCCAAACCTCAGTTCTTGACTTCTGTACCCACACAGATTTAACACCACATGGAAACTGCCAAGGCTTGGTGCTTGCACACTCTGAAGCAATGGCCCAAGCTGTGCCTTGGCCCTTTTTAGCCATGACTAGAGTGGCAGGGATGCAGGGCAGTATGTCCCTAGGCGGCACATAGAAGGGGGTCCCTGGACCCTGCCCATGAAACCATTTTTTCTTCTAGACTCCGGGCTTGTGATGATGGTATGGACTGCTGCAAAGGTCTCTGACACGCCCTAGAGACATTTTCCCCATTGTTTTGGTGAATAACATTTGGCTTCTCATTATTTATGCCAATTTCTGTAGTCAGCTTGTATTTCTCCTCAGAAAATACATTTTTCTTTTCTATCAATTGCCAGGCTGCAAATTTTTTGAACTTTTATGCTCTGTTTCCCTTTTAAAACTGAATGCTTTTAACAGCATTCAAGTCACATCTTGAATGTTTTGCTGCTTAGACATTTCTTCTGGCAGGTACCCTAAATCATCTCCCTCAAGTTCAAGGTTCCACATATCTCTAGGGTCAGGAAAAATGCCACCAGTCTCTTTGGAAAAACATAGAGTCACCTTTACTCCAGTTCCCAACAAATTCCTTATCTTTATCGGAAATCACCTCAGTCTGAATTCCATTGTTCATAGCATTATCAGCATTTTGGTCAAAGCCATTCAGCAAGTCTCTAGGAAGTTCCAAACTTTCCCACATTTTTCTCTCTTCTTCTGAGTTCTTCAGACTGTTCCAACCTCTGCCCGTTACCCAGTTCCAAAGTCACGTCCACATTTTCAGGAATCTTCACAGCAGCATCCTACTCCCGGTACCAATATACTATATTAGTCTGTTTTTACTCTGCTAAGAAAGACATACCTGGGGCTGGGTAATTTATAAAGAAAAAGAGTAATGGACTCACAGTTCCACATGGCTGAGGCTTCACACTCATGCTGGAAGGTGAAAGGCACATCTTACAAGAGAAAATGAGAATGAAGCAAAAGGCAAAACCCCCTATAAAATCAGATCTAATGAACTTATTCACAACCACGAGAAGAATATGGGGGTAAATTGCCCCCATGATTCAATTATCACCCACCAAGCTTCTCCCACAACATGTGGGAATTATGGGAGCTACTATTAAAGATGAGGTTTGAATGGGGACACAACCAAATCACATCACAGTCAAAGCCTCCTCTCCACCATTTTCTGAGGGGAAAAAAAGATAAATTAAAAGAGACTTTATTTCAAACATCATTTATTGCTTCACTAGAAAAAACTGACCTTGCTTTTTATTTTTTTTATTTTAGGTTCTGGATTGTTCTCATTTATCCTAAACTTTTCTGTCATTCTTGTCAACAGAGAAAAGTAGAATTCTTCTTCTATTTTTCAGCATTATCCTTATTTGTTGCACAGTTGTCCAAAGAAGTTTTATTAATTTTTAGATATTTTATATTTCAAATAGTATTTCTAGCAAAATATGATAAAGGCCCTCAACTGTTTCTTTGCTAATTTATCAGAAGCTAGAAAAATCTGATTATATTTCTGCTCATGTTGAAGTTTGTACCAGTTAGAAAACTTGAAAGAATTATAAAGGCCAACAGAAAAGGAGAAATTCATTTTGCTTGGAAGAACTCTAGATAAAGAATAAAGAACTTAAGACCTTCTTATTACTGTTTACTATTATATCATAAAAGCAGTCAAACAAAATATTGTTATTCTGACCTTTCCCCTTCTTGACAATGTTTGTGTAACACACTGATCTTGTTTTTATACCACTTTCTAGAATAATTGTGTATAAACGTTATATTTCTGGTCTTTTTTTCACCCACCCATGCAAACCAGTTCACAAATTTGTAGAAATAAAAGCTAAAACCAATAATCCACTTCAACTATAAATACTTTGCCAAAAATGTTATATAAGCTCATATAAAGTATTGAATTTTTATCCAAAGACAGGAAACAGTATTATCTCTTTGTCTGTAGCTTGTTTTTCTTACTTTTTTAAACTTTATGGAAATATTACCATATAAGTCTACATAATACACTAATCAAACATTATTACTGAATGCATAATATCCTACATTTTGTATAGTTTTATGTTGTTATAACTACGGTTTTTATTAACAAGCATTCACAGTATTTATATTTTGGGTTTTCTTCTGTTATAAAAATACCATAAAAATACAAGTATTCTCTTAAGTACAAATATATATACCGTGTCATTATAGAACTTATGATGTTTATATCAATCAATCAATATCTTATAATAGATGTTATCAGACTGCTTTCTAAAATTATTGAATGATACACATTCTTAACAAAGAGTAAGCACAAAATTTTATTCAGATCCCTGGAAGTAATAAATATAATCTGTCCCATGTTTGGCAATATAATAGGGACAAATGTTACACTAGTGTCTCTTTAATTTTCATATTTGTGATTACCAATATTTTTGAACATTTTCTATCATGGTTTTTATCTATTTCTAATTCTTGTTCTTTGACCTGCCTTTTTATGCCCTTTTTCTATTTTCAACTGGGTAAAATTGAATTTTTTTCATGATTCCTAACTGCCCTTTTAATATTATAAGTATTACCCACATATCTGTCATTTGTACTATAATATGTTATAATATTTTCAATTTATGTTTCTTTTAAAATTTTTCTTTCAAAGGTTTATACAAATTTCTGTTTATTAAATGTTCAAGTAGGTCAAATTGTTTTCCTTCCATTTTTATTTAATATTGTTACTTCAGAAATACTAACTTCAGATTTTAAAATGAAATATTTTAGCTTAAACTTCAATGTAAAAGTTTTGCTCTTCTTCACTTTCTTCAAGTGACTTTGAAAAGCAATTAATAAGCGAACTGTTCTTTTATCCATATGATTGTCAGCTTTATGAAAGAAAGTTGTTCTTTGTTCACTTGTAGTTATCATTTTTAATTACTAGCTTCTATTGTTCAAAACAACTTGTAGTCTTGCTGAGTCTCACAAAATTTTTGAAAAATGAAATTATATATCTATAGTTAAAAGCTACTGACAAATTCATGCCAATTATTTTTTAACAAAAAGGGAAAAGGGCCACACGCCACATCACTAGAAGGAAAAACAGTGCAATAATCAGCTTTGATAGTCATATGTATTAGTCAATTCTCTCACTAGTACGAAAAAAATACCTGAGATTGGGTGATTTATAAAGGAAAGAAGTTTAATTGACTCCCAGTTCCACATGGCTGGGGAGGCCTCCACCACATACATCATGGTGGAAGGGGAAGCAAACACATCTTTCTTCACAAGGAGGCAGGAGAGAGAAGTGTCAAATAATGCAGGGAAAGCCACTTATGAAACGATCAGATATCGTGAGAACTCACTCGCTTTCAGGAGAATAGCATGAGGGTAAAAGCCCCCATGATTCAGTTACCTCCCACTATGTCTCTCCCATGACATGTGAAGATTACGGGAACTACAATTCAAGATGAGATTTGGGTGGGGACACAGCCAAACCATATCACCATTATCTAGAAAATGTATAGATATTTCTGCACAATGGTTTAACTACAGGTATATTAAAATTAAGGAAAAAACCTGGAATAGAAATAACTGTGAAACTGCTATATTACATAAAGAAGATCCTAAGAAAAAAATGTTTATAAGATATTTTATAATACAGTTAATATTTCACTTTTTAATTTAGAAACCAAATATGGTGCTGTCACCCAGGATGGAGTTCAGTGGTGCCATCATGGCTCACTGCAATCTCTAACTCCTGGGTTCCAGGGATTCTCCTGCCTCAGCCTCCTGAGAAGCTGGGACTAAATGTGCATACCACCGTACCCAGAAAATACAATTAATATTATACAGTATATAGAATTGAGCTAGGCTTGGAATCTAGAATTGTCTTATCTCAAAGTCTGATGATTTATGATTTTATTTTTTCAATTCCTATCACATTTATGGAACCAGTGAATATATTTTCTTACATGACATAGTGACTTTTCAGATGTAATTAAGAATACATACCTTAAAATAGGGAGAGTATCCTGGTTTGCCCAGGTGGGCCCCATCTAATCCCATGTATCCTTGAAAGCAGAGAACTTTCTCCAGCTAGAGGCAGAAGTGAAGAGGCAGAGGGGCAAACAGAAGGATTCAAAAATGTAGGAAAGACTGAATGCTCTGTTGGTTTGACGATGGAGGAGCCAGTTGAGAAGAAATGCAGGTGACGTTAAGGAGCAGAGAAATTACCAGTTGACAGTAAGTACACTGGAATTTCAGTCTTACAAATACATAAAACTTAATTTTGCCAACAATTTAAATGATCTTGTAAGTGGATTCTACCTGATAATCTCCAAAAAAGAGCCCAGGCCAGCTGACTTTGATTTTAGCCTTTTGGGCAAATAAATCAAGCCCACTAGGTTCTATCTTCACTTCTGTAAGGTAATTAATATTTTATGTTGCTAATTTGCATTGATTTTGTTTAAGAAACAGATAGTACATAGGTACAAATACCTATAGAGCAAAAGAAGAGACAAAACTTCTTTTGTCAGAATGTTGAGAAATGTCTACCAAACACATATTTAACTGGCTAGATTAAGAGGATGAAAAAAACGGTAGCAAACAGAGAAGCCTGCTACATTGAGAGAAAGAAAGATGTTGCAATAGCTTGTGCCCTTCCACCCCCATACTCATCATATGGGTTTAAAAAATTTGGCTCTATAAGAAACAGACAACCAAGTAGTGTTATTCTTGCCTAAATTCAATCAGATTATATCACCAAATCACAGAGTCTCTAAATCAATTAGAAGATTGCAAATACAAATACTTGGCAGATTTTTCCTGATAGAGCCACATTTTATTAGGTTGGTGCAAAGGTTATTGCTACTAAAAGTAATGGCAAAAAACACAATTACTTCTACATCAACTTGACATCTTGAGGTGGCAGTGTGCTCAAAAATTTGTGGTAGCAAATTCAAATAGAAAATTCAAAAGAACAAAAAATAAAAACAAAATACAAAGATTAAATAAACAAAAAAAAAATAGCTCTAAAACAAAACTCTGGTAGCAAGGCATTTTTAGACACAACTGTTTGTGTACTCATTTCAGCTCGACAGAGGACTATTTTAGTCAGTAGAATATGCTGCTAAATCCACAAAACTCAGTGCATGCTATGTTCATGAAATTTAGTTTTTAATTAGATCTAAACGTTGTATATAACCACTATTTAATTAGTGAGTAGAGTAAAAGGCAATGAAAATCCTATTATAAAAGATCTCTATACATTTATAAATTGTGTGTGTCTGTGTGTGTATGTATTTAGAGAGAGATCAAGCACTTCAGGGAAAAAAAATGCTGAAATTGAAGACACTTTTAGAAGAAAACTGCTTAGATTCTGGTGGAGGATGTACAAATAAATGGCGCTTTGTAGGAAAAAAATTCACTTGAACAAAAGATAAAAGTGAAAAACAAATTGAATAATGAATGCAAGGAATATAAAATGTCTAAATAAAATTAGCATAAAATATGGCAATACTCTGTAGAAAT
Organism: Macaca fascicularis; assembly: GCF_037993035.2. Taxonomy (NCBI): domain Eukaryota; kingdom Metazoa; phylum Chordata; class Mammalia; order Primates; family Cercopithecidae; genus Macaca; species Macaca fascicularis. The sequence goes on along the minus strand of NC_088379.1, from coordinate 34,226,203 downwards.
AATGGAAAACATATTTATTAATGTCGAGAATAAACTTAAGTTTTTTTCTTAATTAAGGGAAAAAAACCTAAAAGTGATTGGAATGGGAATAGTTTTAGCTGTGGAAAACTGTGAATCTTAACTCTGAATAACAAGCTAAATACAAGAAAAACATTATAAAAGACAAATTGAGTTAAAGTATGTTCTGAGTAAAAATTACACAAAGCAAGTCAAAAGGAATTGTATTTATTCCAAGGATAAAGGAATAGTCTAGAACATTCAATTAGAAAAAATTAAATGTCTAATATGGTAAAAAAACACTTTTTCTTTGTAGATGTAAATGGAAGATGAAAATAAAACAATTATAATAATTTGAAAATGACACATTTATGTTTAGCTTCAAGACAGAATAGAGATTTAAAATAAATTATAATATTTTATACTTTAAAAATAGAAGATAATATTATGTATGCATCAGAATATTTTCAGACCTCCATTTGATAATCTGTAATCCAAAACAAAAATACACCAAGGGGCTCTATTAATTAAAGGTCCTCACGAAAGCTATTTTTATATACTTCTGAGACATTCAAACACAACAATTTTTAGATGGAGACGTCTATTTTTTCTTTTCTTAAATTTGAAAATTTAATTTTTTTCTCCATAAAAATGAACTTTTATTAACATTATGGAAACTTGATTATTGTGTTACACTTTCCTTTTGACTCTTTATGACACGTCTGCTACATGGTCTATGTGGCATAAGTTTATTGTGACGGGTATGATACACAGGTCACATAATTGGTCTGTATGAGGAAATCAAAAATTAGTTTATTGCCCTTGGTAATTTGATTTTACTGCCATGTTAAATGGATAACAAAATTTTGCCAAATCCTATCTGACTTCATAAAGATTCACTTTGAATTATCTTGTCAGAATAAAGAACATTATTTATTCTAATTTAGCCAATAGCTAATGTATGAAATGAATACTAGATATATTTACTATGTTTATGGTAGTAAGTGAAAAATTATTCAGATAAACAAACAAACAAGCAGAAAAAAAAAAAAAACAAAAAACGCCATTCATCAGAAATCATCAGTGATTGTATTTGAAAAATACACTGCATCTAAAGATACATTTGAGGTCAAATATGATTTACCAGTGAAACAAATAAATGGAATCTATACAGTGTGGTGCAATGCAAATGAAGTCAGGGTTTTGTGAACCCTGAGAGAAACAGAGATGTAGAGACAGCTGCTATCCCTTCCCTGGTGACTTTCCAGTGCCTCATCTTTCCCACTGAGAGCTGGGAATAGGGAGATGTTGCTGTATCTGTAAAATGAAAAATCATATATTTTAAAATCATGTAAGTCACATCACATCATGACTTTATTAGACAGATATTCTTATTGAAAGAAATTTACACAATGGGTATAAAATGATAATTAGATTTATTTTCTTAAATATGTATTTTAAAATTTTCTACATCACTAAACATAATATATATGAAATTATTTTACCAAGCAATAGGCTTATCTTGTCTATCATAGCCATACGGTAGCCACTACCACTACCACTTTTGGCCACATACATTGTGGTAAGTCCAATATGAGTTGTATCATAACTATAAAATACACAGTGAATTTCAAATTATTTGTGTGAGAAAAATAATGTAGATAATGTATATATTACATACATACATACATATACATAATAAAATGATGTAGATGTAGATACCAAAAGCCATTCAGTCTTTTATCACTGAACATAATGTTAGCTATAGGTATAAAGTTGTTGCCCTTTATCAACTTAAGAAAATCAATTCATATTGCTACATTAATGGTTTTAAAAATAAAATGTGTACTGGATTTTGTCAAGTCCTTTTTTAAATCTATTGAGACAGTCATATGTTTACTTCTTTGTTTGTTTGTTTTTTAGTCTATGATATGTTGAAAACCCTTGATTTGTATTCAAATGTTAAGTCGCTTCTTCATTTCTTGAGTGAACTCTGCTAACATATATATATATATATATATATATATATATATTTGTTTTTTTAATGTACTGTATAGTTGGATTTCATTTGGTAAAATTTTAAAAAGATTTATATCTTAGTTTATGAAATATGGGTCTGTAGTTTTCTTATAACATCTTTTTTTTGTTTTTTTATATCAAGTGATTGCTAAACTTATAAAACGATTTAAACATGTTTGCTCCTCTTTTCTAGATGAACTTCTTCAGAATTAGGATTATTTCTCCCTTAAATATTTGAAAGAATTTAGTAGTGAAGTCGCTGGTGCCTGGAGTTTTCTTTTGTAACTATAATTTTAACTATTTAGTAAACATTGAGGTATACAGATGATCTCTTCTTGAATTAACTTTGGTAGTTCATGTCCTTCAAAGATTTTTTTGTTTGTTTGTTTCATGTAAATTGTCAAATTTATGGGAATAACTTTGTGTTTATAAGATGTCATCATTTAAAATTGATGTAAAATCTATACTGATAGCATTTTTCTCATTACTGATGCTGTTAACTGAGTAATCTTTTCCTTTCTTGGATATTTTGCCTAGAGGTTTGTTAATTTTATCAGCATTATAGAAGAAACAATTTTGGTTTTACTAATTTCTTTTTTTTTTTTTTTTTTTTTTTTGAGACGGAGTCTCGCTCTGTCGCCCAGGCTGGAGTGCAGTGGCCGGATCTCAGCTCACTGCAAGCTCTGCCTCCCGGGTTCCCGCCATTCTCCTGCCTCAGCCTCCCGAGTAGCTGGGACTACAGGCGCCCGCCACCTCGCCCTGCTAGTTTTTTGTATTTTTTTTTTTTTTTTTAGTAGAGACGGGGTTTCACTGCGTTAGCCAGGATGGTCTCGATCTCCTGACCTCGTGATCCGCCCGTCTCGGCCTCCCAAAGTGCTGGGATTACAGGCTTGAGCCACCGCGCCCGGCCGGTTTTACTAATTTCTTAATAATTATTCAATTTTTAAAATTGCTTTATGCTCTTATTTCCTTCTGCTTGCTTTGGATTTAATGGGCTCTATCTTTATTTTTAATTTCAGAAAAAAGGAGCTTGGAGCAAGATTTTTGATTTGTTATCTAATATAGTCACTTGTGTCATAAGTTTTCTTCTACACACTGCTTAACATGCGTTCTATAAATTTTGATATGTTATCTTTTTAGTTTCCTTCCATTGAAATTGCCTTCTATTTTCCCATATTATTAACCATGTGACCTATAATTAGGTAGAACTGTATTTCATAGTTTCTAATTCCACCTTTCTTCTATAATTGATTTTTAATTTAATTCTATTGTTGTTAGAAAACATACGCTGTATTATATGACTTTTTTTAACATTTTTTTTAAGATGTGTTTTATGGCGTAAAAGATATATATGCTCTGTTGTGGCATATCTTTGTGCTTTTTAAAAGCATGTGTATCCTGTTGTTAGGTGAAGTTCTCTACAGATGTCAATTCGTTTGAATAGGCTGATAGTGTCATTTAGATCTCATATTTTTACTAATTTTCTGATTAACTGTCTACTAATTTTTATGAGAGAATGTTAAAATGTCCAACTATTTCTGTTTCTCCTTTCTGTTCTAATAATTTTAAGTGTACGTAATTGAAAGCATAATTATTAGACCATATAACCATTTATAATTCTTATGTCTTCTTAATTAATAATTCCTTTACTGTTATGATATATCTCATATAACCAACCCTCTTTATTCCTGGGGTTATTTTTGCTCTGATATCTACATTATCACAGGGTAGTATAAAAACTCCAAATTTATTTACATAGTGCTGACATACATATCTTCTTAAATACTTGCATTTGTAATATTTGCATATTCATATTTTAAGTGGTTTTCTTGTAGGCAGGAGATATCTGCATATCTCCATTTTTGAACTGTTCATCTGTTCCTTTTTATAAGGATGTTTGGAATATTTACATTTATTGTGATAACTGAAACACGGTGGTTTAAATCCATCACTTATTTACTTATTCATTTGCCCTGTCCATCCATTATTTGTTCCATTTTTCTCCATTTCTATAAATTTAGTAATTTTATAAATGAATTTGTTACTTTTGTTAGCTTATGAGATACTCTTTTTTCGTGGTTGTCCTGTAGTTTATAGCACATAACTGTAACTTATAAAAATTTCCTTTCAAATAATATGTGATTTCTTATACAAGAAACTTAATATAGCATGCTTCTATTTCTCCTTTCCAGATCTTTGTGATTTAAATGGTCATATGTTTATTTCTTTTCTCATAATCTCAGATTTTATTTTAGATTCAGGGGGGCACAGGTGCAGCTTGTTACATGGGCATATTGCACGATACTGAGGTTTAAAATACAAATAATCCCATTACACAGGTGTAAGCATGATACCCAACAGTTAGGTTTATATATATATATATATATATATATATGAACTATATATATAAAAACAACTATATATAGTTGTTATTTTCACTTTTAACTCTTGAGTATATTGCAAATATATGTAAATTATAAGAATAACATTTCATATTTGGCCATATATTCATAATTTTTACATATCCATATTAACATCTGGTATGCTTTTTCTTCTGTTGGAAGAATTGATTAAGAATTTCTTGTTTTATGCTCTGTGGAGATGAATTATTTCAACTGTTGCATGTTTGAAAAATTGTTAATATCACCATTATTTTAGAGCTATTTTGATGATTATTGAATTGCAGACTGATAGATACGCTTTTAATGAATTCAATATTTTGTGATTTTGTTTTCTAATGAGAACTCAGCTGGGTTTTTTTCATTTTGTTTTGTAATTTTGGTGCACTCTATTTTTAAGATTTTCAGTTGTAATCAATTTCATTAGATTGAGCCCTATAACTTAGTTTAGTTTTTCTTCGTGTTACACATGCCTGTGATTTTTAACTACTGGATTTATAGATTTATAGCTTTTGTCTCACTTGGAAACATTTCTACATAATATCTTTAAAGAATTTTGTGTCCTTCCCTCTACTTCTTTTCACAACTCAGTCTGTATATCAGATCTGCTTGAAGTAACTCTCAGCTCCCTGATATTCTGCAGTTTTGTCAGTACTTTTTTATGTGTGCTTTTATTTTTGATACTTTGTATGATTATATATTTTTATTCACCAATATTTTCAAACACAGAATCTACTGTTCTTTTCAGTTTGTAAAATCTAGTGTATTTCTAAAATAAAATTTACTTTTATATAAGTTTTAGGTCATAACAAAACTGAGAGGAAGGTACAGGAATTTCCCTTATAACTCCTGTTCATACACATGCTTAGCCTTTTCCATTATCAACATCTTCCACCAGAGTGGTGAAATGGTTACAATGAATAAACCTACATTGACATATTTATCATTCAAAGACCAAAGTAAATATTAGGGTTAACTATCAGTGTTGTCCATTCTATGAGTTTACACAAATATATAATGACATGTTTCTACCATTATAGTATTTTACAAAATACATAGTAGAGTCAGAATTCAATTTTGATTTACCAATAATGAAATATTTAGGGTGATGAGCATGATGCCCTTTATCAAATGTTAGTAATTTTCTGATTGTCTTATGTGTAATAGAAAAAATACACAATTACTGAAAATTTGATAATCAAATGAACTTGAATTTTTCCTGCACATATTACTTGTTCATAGAATTTATTTAGATATTAAAAATTCTGGTCTATCATGTAATATTCAGAAAAATATTTGATAAATTATATCTATTAATATTAGCCAAACATAAAATAGCCAGTGATAATACAGACTAAATAAAAATAAATAAAACATTAGTTATAAATGAGCCACTTCAATCTTTTACATTGATAAATAAAAGCTTATGAACACTAATTAAAAAGAAAAATTACTTGATTAAAAACTGAAAGCAGGTGATTTAATGTTTTCATTTAATTTCAATTTTTATTCTCTGCTAAAATATTTGAAATGTCCATTGAAAAATCTGTTGGATGGCAAACTGGTTTCTGTATACATATTTTATATGAATCAATGTTCATGTAACTTACAATGGTTTATTTTCTATTTAAATTTATTGTAATTTTTTAATATTTGTATAACTATAAATTGATTAATATTTTATGCTGTTCATTGCATATAAGATCCACTTTGAAATGAATATGGTTACTAAAGCACCTGAAATTTGGTATTTGGATTACTACTCACAAAATGTCCTTTAATTTTTAAGAAAAAGTTATGAAATGTGGACAATGTAGAATCAGAGAATATTTAATTATTTACATTTATTCAATGTTATTATTTTTAAGTTGTAACATTTATGTAATTAGGCAATTTAGGAATAACTTAATGAAAGAATATTTTTACTCGAAAAGTTTTAACACTGCTCTGAGTTATGCAGGGCTCCTCTAAGCTATTACTGCCATTTACAGATTTAATATTTAGCTTGTAATATTTTACTTATTTATTTCAATCTTATTTTCCTTTCTTAAAAAGTGATTAGTACACTGAAACTAAAGCCACTGATTAAATGGGGAACCCTTCAGCTGCATTTGGTTGATATCATTGCCACAGTAAATAATGATAATAAACAGAAACAAGATAGAATTATAGCAAACTATGTTTTTGAGCAGCGAATGAAGTCTGCAAATATTTTCGTAAACCAAATTCTAGAGATCATTTAAAATAGAAACTTTAGTTCTGGAGACCAAGAGAGCAGCAATAATGAGTAGAAGTAAATTTTAAATGAACAAATAGAATACTGTTTTGTTTTGTTTTCGACAGGAAACATCGTTTTTATTTCATTCATAATGGGTCTCCCTCATAACCCGAATTATACTTTTGAGTTAGGAGAGATGATGCTTCTCTTTGACTAACCTTGATTGTTTCTACTTATGACAGATTGGAAATATTTGGAAGTAGATTAAAATTTGAAACGGCGTCTTTAACCTTAATTTTGCTGAGTTAATTATGAGAATTATTTTCCATCAGAGGCTAAAAGATAAAGAAAGTAATTATATAGTTATATTTTTATTAAGCATATAAAAAGTAATATATAGTATATTATATAAAGTAATATATAGTCATAAAGAACACATATTTGTATAGAGTCATGAAACAAATATTGTATTGTCATGAAATAATTAATATTATTATTAAAAGCCTTTAAATTATTTCTACATTATCTTTCAATTTTATGTCTTAAAATGCATACTTATTAAAAATACATACTTTGAGTTGGTTTTTGTACATTATGTGAAATAAAAGTTTAATATTACACAAGGTATTGCATCAAACTGAAAAACTTCTGCACAGCAAAAGAAATAAGAGTGAAGAGACAACCAACTGATTGGGAGAAAATATTTGTAATTTATACATCTGATAAGGGGGCTAATATCCAAAATATATAAGAAACTCAATTCAATATCAAGAAAATATGAACCTGATTAAAAAATAGGCAAAGGACCTAACTAGACATTCTCAAAAGAAAAACAAATGGACAATAGATACACTATATTCAAAAAGCTAATAATCACTGTATTCGTCTATTCTCACACTGCTAATAAAGACATACCTGAGAATGGGTAATTTATAAAGAAAATGAGGTTTAATGGACTCACAGTTCCACATGGCTGGGGAGGCCTCACGATCATGGCAGAAGGTGAAGGAGAAGCAAAGGCACATCTTACATGGTGTCAGGCAAGAGAATGTGTGCACGGGAACTGCCCTTTATAAAACCATCAGATCTCATGAGACTTATTCACTATCACAAGAACAGCATGGGAAAAATCCATGCCCATGATTCAATTACCTCCCACTGGGTCCCTACCATGACAGGTGGGGATTATGGGAACTATAATTCAAGATGAGATTTGGGTGGGAACACAGCCAAACCATATCAATCACTAATCATAAGAGAAATGTAAATTAAAACCACAGTGAAGTATCATCTCACACCCCTTAGAATGGCTATTTACAGAAAGATGAAATATAGCAATTGCTAGGAAGGGTGTGAAGAAAAAGGAGTTTGTGCATCAATATAAATTGATACAGTCATTATGAAAAAGAGTACGAAGTTTCCTCAGAAAACAAACACAGAATTATTACATGATCCCACAGTCCCAATGATGGATATATATCCAACACAATTGAAATCAGTATGCCAGAGATATCTGCACTCCCTTGTTCATTGCAGCATTATTCACAATAGGTAAAATATGAAAGCAACCCAGGTGTCCATCATTGGATCAATGGATTTAAGGAATGTAGTCTATATTAGCAATGGAATGCCATTCAGGCTGAAAAAGGAGAGAATTTTGTTATTTGCAACAACTCACATGCACCTGGAGGACAATGCTAAGTGAAATAAGCCAGACAGAAAAAGACAAATACCACATGATCTCACTTACATGTGGAACTTTAAAAAGTTAACTCATATAAGTAGAGAGTAGAATGTTGGTCACCAGGGGGATGGTTGGGGAAAGGTAACATGTTGATCTAAGAGGACAAAATTTCACTTAAACAAGAGAAACAGTCTTTAGTTACATATTTGACACTATGGAGACCATAACAAGTAATGCATTGTATATTTTAAAAATACTAAAAGAGTAGATTTTAAGGGTCATATCCACAAAAAATGGTAAGTATATAAAGCAATGAATTTCTTAATTATTTTGATGCAATCATTCCTCAATGTAAACAAATATCAAAACATCACATTATACCCCATAAATATATAACACATATAATTGTCAGTTAAAATAAAATAATTATTTCAAATAAACACATTAAAATAAAAATATATTACCATGTAAGTTCTTATGAGAAAAAATAATTGCTTAGAGTTCAATAATAAACTATTAAGGCATATACTTACCTAAGTCATTATTAATTATTTGTTTACCATTTTGAAATTTATTCATGTTTTGGAGTTCAGTTAACTCATTAGGCCAAAGTTATACCAAAATTTATATTTTTTTACTGAAGCAAACATTCAGTAAATATTTCAATGTCTGTCTTAGCTGTAACCAAAAACCGCGTGTTTACTTAACATGCTGAAACCAACTCTTCATATTAATCTGTTTATGGTGTTTCGATAGTTGTTATAGAAAACAAGTGTTCTAAGGTGACATTAATTTTCATTATTTTGCATTTGCAGTGCTTTGAGCTTCAGTTTATACTCCCTGGTTACTCAGAACATGCAAGAAATTTAAGTCATTTTCTCCAAATAGACCAAGGTAAAAAGATAATATACATTATGTTGATGGCAAAGAGGAGTTTGAAACTTTAAGAAAAATTGAAACCTTCCCACTCTAAATGGTTCCTATGTTTGCAAATCATACCTCAGATTATTCTTACCCATTGGATATAATTCTGCTTCCACATTTCATACTCTGCGACATAACAATCTTTTATTGTCCTTTCCAAGCTCAATGATTTACCATATTTATAAAGAAGGTATATTTATCTTTTTTTTTTTTTTTTCAGACGGACTCTCACCCCATTGTCCAGGCTGGAGTACAATGGCACGTTCTTGACTGTGCAACCTCCGCCTCCTGGGTTCAAACAATTCTCCTGCCTCCGCCACAGGCGCACACCACCACGCCCAGCTAATTTTTTTTTCTTTTTCTGTGTAGTAGAAACGGGGTTTCCCCATGTTGAGCAGGCTGCTCTCTCCTGACCTCATGATACACCCATCAAGGCCTCCCAAAGTGCTGGGATTACAGGCGTGAGCCACTGCGCCCGGCCCCTATCTGTACATTTTAACCTCAGCTTTCCCCTCACGTGTTTTAAAATTGTGTTTAAAGGCTTTGTCTTTACTCCTTACAAAATACATTTACATCTTAAAGGAAAATTCTTAGGCATAACTCATCCTGGCTGCCCAGATATGTATTTGACTCTGACTCAGATGTTTTCTTGCTCAATTTTGTAATATTAGTGTTTACTCCATAATATTTTTTCTACTTGCCAAACATTTGTTGCTCATGTGTGTATGTATATATCTATGTTGTCATTTTAACTTTACTCAATTTTGTTACACGAAATGAATTTAAAGAAAAAAAACACTCAGATTAGGTAAGGGGTAAGGGAGGGAGAGAGCAGAAAATTAAATATATTTAATATATATTGCATTAATTCAAAATTGTAAGCATATTGTGATGCTTTTACTCCAGGGTAGATAAAAATTGCCTTGAGTAAAAGGACAAAATAATTTTCCCAAATTTATAATCCTCAAATAACATTCCCTGTAGTTTTAAAATAAAACCAAATCTTCTGATATGCTGGTAAATGACAACCAGATAGGCCTACTATAATTGCAGTGATTAACAACAAAGTTTGAATGGTTTGAAATAAATTTGGGACTCATATACTCACTGATCCCTGATAAGTTATTTCTACTGTCTATATATCTCTTTCCCATTTGTAAAATTGACTTATAATATCTATCTCAGTCTTACTGTCAGAAGATAAAATGTGATACATGTGAAGTTCTTGCTGTATTTTTGCTACCTATAAGAAAACCTCAGCGCGGTGGCTCATGCCTGTAATCCCAGCACTTTGGGAGGCCCAGGCGGGCGGATCATGAGGTCAGGAGATCGAGTCCATCCTGGCTAACACGGTGAAACCCCATCTCTACTAAAAATACAAAAAATTAGCTGGGCGTGGTGGCGGGCGCCTGTAGTCCAAGCTACTCGGGAGGCTGAGGCAGGAGAATGGCGTGAACCCAGGAGGCGGAGCTTGTAGTGAGCCGAGATCTCACCACTGCACTACAGCCTGGGCGACAGAGCAAGACTCCATCTCAAAAAAATAAGATAAAATAAAATAATAATAATAATAATAATAATAATAATAATAAAACCTCTACACATTAGCTACTGTTATTGTTATTGTTCTTAGGGGAAGATGGTGTCCATTTGAAAAATTTGGAAATAAATCTTTCTGTAGAAGTATTTGGACTTACTATCTCCAGGGAAACCATGGGGCATATTTGCCTACCATATGTGCCTATGAGGATTTGTGAAACTTTATTTTTTGGCATGTTATTTATAATAGTTCAGAAACAATTATCTCAAATATAATCCACTAAATTATATGTTATTTTTCTTGAGTAAAATATTAAAGATATCTTGAAATTAAAAAGGAGTCTTGTTTTTTGGTCTTAACATGTTAGAAATGTGAACGAATATAAGATTTAGTTAAAGTCTGCTCCAACATTAACACTTCAACATGACTATTACAATATACTGAAAATGACAATTATAGTCCCTTAAAAAAATCTTGACTAAATGCTGCGTTAAAAATAATTATCTGATTTATTTAAAATCATAATACAAGGAAAAATTTAGCATTTAATGAATTATTTTTACTTACATGCTTTAAATCTAATTTGGTAAAAAGCATATGCTCATCAATTACTTAAAAGCTGGATTTGGCACAAATAATGTGTGGCATATGGATTAAAATTCTGTTATTGAGCCCTATAAAATTCTGTTATTGAGCCCTATTGATGCCTTCACTCAAGACATCAATCAATATGTTCTGAGTTTTTAACTTCATTTCAGTAATGCTTTTCATGCTGAAGTCTTATTATTTGTGAATATTTTTAGGATCAAATAAATGTTAATTTGTTGACTTGGAACCCAACCAGTACAAATAAAAAATCATTACACTAAAATCATCTATCCTCATTTTAAAATTTAAGCATAGGTAATGATAAATGTGTACTTCCATATTTACTATATTTCCTGAAATGTCATAATGATTGATTATTTTATTGTTATTTAAATAGTGTTCATTGCTTCCGTTTCTTGAGAGACTGACTTTTAGAAAGTGTTAAAAATTACTCTTTGTTTCTTAAAAATGCACTATGAGTTTACCAACAGAAAAAAAATGTATATTTAAAATAAAAATAATTCTGGAGAAAAATACTACATTTTGACAGTTTTCACTTAATTTGTATCTACTCTTTTCATATTCAAATGTTTACCGCTTTTACTTTATAATATTATCTTGCTGATTTTAAAATTGAAGGAAATGTTATTTCTTCCATTTTAGTGACTCATATCAGATATTTTTTCTAGTTTCCACCTGCAAGTTCATCAAACTTTATAACTTTCAATATAAAATATTCAAAATCACTTGATTCTTCTTTGTATTTTGCCACTAACTCCAGTCCTTTCAATTAATGTTTGTCCTCAAACATCCTAATATCTTAATAATATTTTATTTTAGTTTTTGTAAACCTAAGAGAGAGCAAGAAAAAAAAAGTGTGATTAGAACATGTACTACCCAAAGGATAAAGTGCCTGAAATAATTAAGTAGTAACGTCCTTAAATAATTTCTTTGCTAATCCTACCAACAAGAAGTATTAAAGGGGTTAAACATGAGTTACCATGGAATTACTCAATACATTCTCCTCTCCTAATCCAAGAAAGAAAATATTGCAAAAGGCAAAATGAGTTTAAACTAGTGCCTCTCCTAAAGCCAGGGTCTAGAGTAACATTGTTCAAATGAAATATAATAGAAGCCTATATTATTTTAAATTTCCTAAGAGCCACATTAAAAAAAAAGTAAAAGAAAATAGTAAATCTAAATGTAACAATAGATTTTATTTAACCAAATGTATGTAACATGTTAACATTTCAACATGTAATTAATATAAAAGTTATTAATGAGATAATTATTTTATACTCCTTTGTTTTCCAACTAAGTCTTAGAAATATAGTAGTCTATAAATCGGTCCAGAGTGATGCACTATCTCTGGCTTCATGTTATAATTTCCATTTAATCAACATGCCAGTGCCTCTTGATCAGAAAACTTGAACCAAGCAGAAACTTGAACATATTAATGGAACAATGTTTCTCCACACTATCATTGGGCAGGACATATCTAAAGGGTAGCTGGAAAAAGTAATAGAGATGGGGCACTGTATAAAATTAGAGAGACTGATAGAGAAGCTGAATAATGAAGACAAAGGCCATTTCCATGAAATTGGAAGGAAGTCTTCATAATGCACCTAAAATTTAATTTGGAAATTTGAAAATATGAAGACTAAGAGGTATCAAAAAAAAAATCATAAGAGACATGAAACAAGAATGGATTTATCCTAACATCAAACGCTAGGAGGCAAAGTCGTAATGAAGAACTGAAAGGAAAATCTGGGTCATAAAAAACATGCACTAAAATAATAACATTTTATTCTCTACATTGCAACGGCATGAGTCATTATTAGCTGCTTGAGAAAGCACATAAAAATTTGCCATCAGAACGTCATTTTATGACCCAGTTGGGTATCTAATCCTGCATTTGTTATCTGAAGCATCAAAAAATACTTCAATGTGTTTCCTCTCACACCTGCTTATCTTTTTTTCTTCAAATCCAGTATTTAATTTTGGATATGTGAGCATGAGAAGCAAACTAATAAATTATTGTGCATTGAGGCATGTGCATGCACAATCTTTCCTCATTTTTTGAGAGGATAGTGTGTTTGGTTTAGCAAAAGCAGAGAAGAAGGATCACGGTAAGTAGTAATTAGCCACTCAGATCTTGCTGTAAACTTGGGCAGGCAATTCAGCAAATCAGAATTCCTCCTGAATTTTCCACCACCATTAAAAAGCACTTTGATATACATTTGAAATTCATAGTACTCCATCCCATGTAATTACGGAAAGTATTTTTACAACCATGTAATATACTCTTTATAACAATACACAATTTTCTATCTCACCGTATAACTATTTATTAATATTACCATATTAACTTTATCACTTTAAAAGATGTCTTATCCAATGTTGCCTTTTATAGTTTGTGTAAATGTTTACATATATGAAATACACCGTAATCATTTGATTTGAAAAACATCGGGAATAAAATCCATTATAGATTTTGATCCATAGATTATGATCTTTATCATTAGGAAATTAAGAAGTCTATGTAAATGTTGATAATACATATTGGGTCATTGTTGTCATACTCAGCTAAAACAGAGTCAAGAGGCCAGGGAGGAAAAAAAAAATCACTCCAAACACATAATGTTGCACCAAGAATATAATTCTGGGCAAGCCTGTATGCTGAAACTGCCCAATGAAACTGCCTGATGTAATCTGGAACCAGTTTTATCTAATGGTTTCTGAAATAGCCTGCTGCAGTTCTAAGAGGAATTTTAACCTGCCATCACATAGCAATCAGAACTTTTCAGCTCCTCAGAATTTTACTAGTGACAGTAACTTTCTCAAAGAACAATATGTATTATTTCTCCTTTGTTACAAAAACCTTCCACCTCCTCTACGGATATACCAAAGACCACCCAGTCTGTGTATCCACTGAATTACAATTCTTTCTTCCCAAGTAAAATGCTAAATTTATAGATACATCTCTATATTTGTATTTTTATTTCAACACCTATATACTTTGGATTATTGCTAACAACTGTGGTTACCTGAAAATTTGGAATACCTATTTTTAGATAACCGAAACTCAATGACTCAGATGAAAGACCTGGTTGCTGTAGCATCTGAGTTGACGATTACTGGAGAAGGAAGCTTTAGAGCAGGAGGTTATGAAGGCAAAGGCAACGGCAACAGATGTTTAAAAAGAGAAGACTCTGAGAAAGTGGCAGCAATACAAAGATTGCTGGAAACATAAATGGAAAATATTTATATTTATAGCCTGGAAATGCATACCAATATGTATCTGTCCTTAAATATGGAGGTATTCTTTAAAAGGATGTGTTCATTTGCAGAGTGACATATTTTTATGTTGGTCTGATTTTTCAATGTCTACACTGATGGACATAAAACACATGCTAATAAAAAAACAGAAGGGTTAAAACAAACCAAAATTCTATAAATTTCTAAAACCTAAAGAAATAGGTGAAGTATAAGAAAATGCTCATGACTCTGACAGAGAGAACTGCAAACATTTCTGATGAAGAGTTATGATATGTACATGGATCAGAAGAGTCAGTACTGTCAAGATGACAATTCTGTCCATATTGACCTATAGATGCAATGAAATTTTAGTCAAAACTACAATGGATTTTTGGTAAAACTTTGTGTGTTCCTGCTAGAACTTATACAAAACCACAAAAGGCCAGGAGGAGTAATTCTTTGTTTAAAACAACAAAGGCAGAGGACGCACATAACCTGATTTCAAGTCTTACAACAAAGCTACAGTAGACAAAATAATGTGGTACAGACGTAAGCATAAATAAGTCAAACAATGGAAGAGAATAGAGAGTCCAGAAACAGACACACATGTATAAACAATAGATTTTTTTTAACAAGGTGTTACAACAATTCAATGGGAAACATACTTTTTTCAACAAATGACACTGCATAGATTTAAGAAAAATAAAAGACCCTGCCTCAAACCATACACAAAAATTAATTACCATCATAGATCTAAAGGAAAATATAAAATCGGAAGTTTCTACTAAAACATAAAAAAATTTCTACCACTTGGTTAACTTAAAGATTTCTTGGAAACCACACAAAAAACAGTAATAATTAAAAGTTAGGAATTCAATTTATCTAAATTAAGTATATATGTTTAACAAAGGACTTAATTATAAAAAGGAGATGAACCATTAACAGAGAAAAAAACTATCAAAACATCTTTTATAGAAGACTTGCATCCTACATATATAAATAATTTATAGAAATAAATTTAAAAGGACAAAATAAAAAGTTTCAACTGGTAGTTTTCTGTGTTCCCACTAAATGTGTCCAGAAGCAAATCGATCATTATTTTTCTCGATACTTATTAAAGTGTACAGAAAAACTCAATTCATAACTCTCAAAACAAATATTGGACATCTAGGGGATTTTAATAATAAGTGTTATAACAATAAACAAACATATAAGTAGGGCATATATTTGATATGAATTATCACCAATATTTACACCACTATATAAGGTAGGTTGTATTCTCTCTGTTTTATGGGTGATGAGATTGACACACAACTTTTAAGTATGTTTCCCCATATAACATCTATTTTATATGGCAGAGTCAGCTTTAAAGTGTAGTAAGTTATATATCATTCTGTCAACTTTAATTGTCTGGAGAATTTTTAATAAACAAGAATTAATACGTTCATTCATTTATCCAAAAATTTCTCTGGGCATCTATTTCTTCCATAAATTAGGCTAAGGAGTTCAATGGTGGCAAAATAAACATCAGGGACCAAAGATATATATCTTTATATATATAAATAAACATCAGACACTATATATATAGTGTGTGTGTGTATATATATATTTTCTACTTTTACTTCTATTCACGTCTGTTTTTCAAAAATTAGTTTATATTAGAATTTCTTCACAGTTCATTACCGTGAATCTCTCTTACTAATAATGAATATATTGTAACTGTAAATTATAGTACCTTAAGTTCGCAAAACAGTACCTGAGCTTTTTTTTTTTTTTTTTTTTTTTTGAGACAGAGTCTCGCTCTGTCACTCAGACTGGAGTGCAGTGGCCAGATCTCAGCTCACTGCAAGCTCCGCCTCCCGGGTTCACGCCATTCTCCTGCCTCAGCCTCCCCAGTAGCTGGGACTACAGGCGCCCGCCACCTCGCCCGGCTAGTGTTTTTGTGTTTTTTAGTAGAGATGGGGTTTCCACAGTGTTAGCCAGGATGGCCTCGATCTTCTGACCTCGTGATCCGCCCGTCTCGGCCTCCCAAAGTGCTGGGATTACAAGCTTGAGACACTGCGCCCGGCCGTACCTGAACTTTCTATAAGCAACCCCTTTAAGTGGGAGCTGCTGAGCAGACATTTACTTCTATTGAGCTTTGTTATGTTTAATTAGGAAAATTTGTGTGAAGGATATTTTATATTTCTTTCTGGCCTTGAGGCGTGATAAGCGTGAGCTGACGTGACAAATATTGCAAAAGATTTTCAGGCTGTGAGACATTTTGCAATGCATTACATTAGGAATCATATCATTAAAAGAAAAATCTATTGAACATATATTTCCCCATGCACTATTTCAAACTAAACTCCAGGGAATTAATTTTTTGTTTGATTGACTACTAGATTTGTCACGTATTCACTTTTTATCAGAATAAAACCATTTTATTGGCTTTGAGATTACTACATTTCAGATTAATAAATAATAAGATTTTCCAGGATAAAATGGCTAGTGAAGGGAACAGTCAGAATGGCTTTCTAAATTTAAATTTTTCTTTTGACCCTTGTAAAATTTATGGTCATAGTCACACGTATATTAAACTTTTCAGTACAAAAAAAGAAAACTGTTAAAAAAAATGAATTTTAACAAATGGAATAAATTATTTTAATTTATAGCTAAAATAATCAATTAATTTAATTTGTATCTAAATATATATAAGGAGAGAGAGAACCCATATGTAAAACATGTTAAGGATAAAGAATATAAACATTTACGAGTGTCATCTATTATTCGAAAACAAAGTTAGAAGATAAAGACAAACATAAACTTGTAGTGAAAATAATAAAATGTAATGTTGAAAAAGTCATATTTAACTTAAGAGCCCTAAAATACTACTCTACGCTAGTGAATACATACAATCTCAAGGATGTTAGTAAAATTATCAATATGAAATCTGTTGAAAAAGAATAAAAGATCTTGGCCCTCCTAAAATTACTAACGTCAGATGGAATCAAAATCTGTATTGTCTACACTATTCTGGTATGAGGGCACACATGTGTTGTATGTGTGTATGTGTATATATATGTAAATTACGCAAGACAGGGCTCTTTAAAAGGTCAGAATTTATGTTTGGACATGGAAAAGTTTAACGAACACTTTATTTAGATATAATACGGTATAATTTATATTCAATAATAATCACTAATTTTTAGTGTATAGTAAATTTTGGTAAGTTTATCCAGCATGTAACTTCTACCATAAAATGTCGAACAGCTACACGTTTATAAAAAGTTCCCTCTTTGCCTCCTTGCAGTCAGTTCCCTGACTCATTGCCCAAGACAACTGATCAGTTTTCAGTCACTATTGTTTTGCCTTTTTTAGAAAGTCACATAAATGAAATCATACTGTCTGTAGGCTTTTGTGCTCAACTTCAACTTAGAGCAATACATTTAATATTATTAAAATTATTTTACGTGTTAATATTTTATTTATAAATTAGTAGCATTCTGTGGTGTGGATAGACTGGAATTTGTTTATCTAGTCACCAAATGAATGATTTTGGAGTTATTTGTAGTTTTTAGCTATTAATGTTACTAAGAACACTGCATACAAGACTTTTGTGTGTGACATATGCTGTTTTGATTTCATTTGGGTAAATGCAAAGAAGTAGAAAGACTGAGCCTTATGGCAGGTGAACATTTATATTTATATAATACTGTGCTAACTGTAAAGTTGTTCCAACATTATTCCCACCAGGAAAGGAGGAGAGTTTCTTATCTCATGCTCACTTGTTATTGTCAATCTTTTGCAATTTTCCTGTTCTAATAGGTATAGAGTTACCTTACAGTGCTTTTAATTTGCATTTCCCTGACAAGTAGAAATATTGAGTATTTTTATATGTGATTATAGTCATGTGTATTTCTGCTTTTGTAAATTTATTATTCTGATTTTTGAGTATTTAAAAAATGTAGTTTGGTTTATTATTACATATAACTATTCTTTATATATTTTGGACATGATCACTTTGTCATTTGCAGATATAACTGCAAATATGTTCTCTCTGTGGCATATAGATAGATGATAGATAGATAGATAGATAGATAGATAGATAGATAGATAGATACAAACATTTGAGGATTAAGATTTCTAAATGTTGATAGGATTTTTTTAATCTTTCTTTAAATTTTGTTTTTATATGCTGTTAGAGACTTTTTTTTTTCCAAATTCAATGTCGCAAAGATTTTCTTCTATGTTTTCTTCTAAAAGCTTAATAATTTCAACCCTTTTTAGGTGTATGATTTATTTCAAGATGAGCTTTTTTGCAATGGTGTGAATTGAAGATCCACTCTGGAATTGAGGTAGGATAAATTCCTCAATCTTGTTCATTTTTGAAATTGACTCTTCTACATTTCTTATATTATTATACACATGTTTTAAGATTATCTTATAGTTATTTTTTCAAAAATGCTAGATTGAAGTTTGATTTTTATTGAGTTAAATTTATAAACCATTTTGTGAAAAATTGTCCTCATAGTATTGCATCTTCTGATCCATGAATATGGTACAGATTTTATGACCTTATTAAAGATAAAAAGCACAGACTCTTACATGACTGCATATATAAAATGAAAAAGCACAGAAGAAACACCTTAAGGATACACAATATAAATATTAACAAGAGGCCTCCAGCATCTGAAAATAGTAGGCTCTCTAGAGATTACAATTATACATCATATAACTTCACAACTTACATCCTTGTTATGTCATTCTACATGTGCTTAATATTGTGACACTTTAATAGAGGAAGCTCTCGAACTAAGAAGTCACATTTCCATAACCTTTATAATTGTTATATACATTGCATCTGTAGGTATAAATATCACCATATAATGTTATAATTTTTGTTTTAAAGGTAATTGGACTTTTTAAGAATAAAAAAATATAAATAGGGAGAAATATAGTCTTTTTCATTTACCCAGATATTTACTATTTCTCATGGACTTCATTATTTTCTGAGGGTTAACATTTCCATCTAGTACAATTTATCTTCAGTCTAAATAATTTTCATTAGTTTTTCTATAGTGTGAAATTGATGCTGACAAATACTGTTAGCTTTCATTTATCTGAAATTATATTTATTTCACCTTTATTTTGGGGGATAATTTGCTCAAATTCTGGGAAAAATAGAGATTTGGGTCTTTAGTACTGTAAAGATATTTTTACACTTACTTCTGGAGTCCATGGTTTCAGAGAAGAATTCTACTTTTGTGTGTTCTTCCCTGTTTGTTGTATTTGGTTTTTATCGATCATCTTGTGTTTTTAAATTTCTATTTTTATCACATGGAAAGTTTCCAATCATTATTTCTTCAAATACTATTTTACTCTTGTTCTCTCTCTATTCTCCTGGGATTCTCATTAAATGTATATTGGACTGTCTGATATTATTTAACAGTTCTCTTGAGGTTTTGTTCATTTTGTCATTAATTTTTTCTTGTGTTCTTTACATTAGACAATTTATATTGTTCTATATTCAATTTCACTTACACATTTATATGAAATCTGCATCCAGATATTTAGTTGATTCGGTGAATTTTTAATTTCAGATAATGTCTTTTTCTAGTCCCAGAATTCCCATGGGATTTCTTTTTATTTCTTTTTCAAACAAGACCGTTGATATATTTTCAATTGTCTTGTTTAAAGTCACATATTATTGAATTGAGATTTTGTTTATTTTGCTTTGCTTGATTAATGGTTGTTATAAGAACCCCTTTTTAAGGCTTGCAAGTGTTTGAATATTGTTTGATTTGGTGGTCAGATATAATTGATTTTCTTTTCTACTGGTTCTTTACATTTACAATAATTTTGGAATGTATCCTGAACTTTATGGAGATTAATTTGTGCAGCTTGTGGATCTATTAGTATGTTCTAATAAATATTATTGTTTTTGTATATTTAGGCCATGATATTTTGGGGTTTAAATTACAATCTGTTTATTGGGTGGAAGCTCTAGTATTAATTCATTTTTGTCTTTAGCTAATCATCTGTGTTGTTGTGGTTAAAAAATCATGTTCCTGGGTAGGCACATCTAGAGATTTTTATTCTTGGATTTTTCCTATCCACAGAAACTCAAATTAAGTTGTTTGTTATTTTCCTGGCAAATAGCACTTTTGCTGCTGTTTTAACTAATATGTCTGCTGCCTCTGGATATGTAACACCACTGCACTCAATCCTAGGATAACAGCTCCAAAAAATGGGAAAATGTATTCTGTACAGCCTTTTTCCTCAACACCTTTAAATGTGTACTTTTCACTAGAATCTGTTTCTATTCTTTCTCATTTCTTTATATACTCTAATGGTTGTTTCCTATAGTAAAGTCCTCTGAAAGTTCTTAGACTATTATTACCAGAAGTGGAAACTTGATTAAGTCATTTTTTAAAATAGAATCTCTAATGTATGAATGTAAATATCAATTTGAAAATAAAAAAAGAATAGAACAAATATTAAGTTCTATATTTTTTATTTAGTTGTGAAAATATTCCATTTTTGGTGAAATAACATACCATTTCTAATATTTTCTTGTTCTTAACAGTTACATTGTTGTAATGCTTGTATTTAATAGTCTGCAACTTTTGGCTCACCTGCAAATATGTTTCTATTCTCTCTCTTTTTCTTCCTTTTGTAGCTCTTTGGTCATGTGTTCTTGTCTCCTGACGTTAATTAAAATTGCTTATTTAATGTCTGACAATGTGTCCAAAATTTCCAGATAATTTGAATGATGTTACCTTCCTTTATTCAGGATAGATTTATTTTGGGGCACGAATTAGGGATATAGTAGTTTAATTTTTTTTTCAATCACGATTAGCAAAGCAGACTGTGAGAGCTATTTAAATAAACTGACTTTTACTTATATAAGGGCATATATTTTTATTAAGTAACTACCAATCTGGGGGATTTATCTGTTTTGTTTGAAGATCTCTCTGCACCAATTTTAATTTCCCTATCAGTTGAGACTACTAAAATATATACTTAACATTTTAGCTTGTTAGCAGTTGCATTTTTCTTGAATATTTTCAGTGTCTTACCTTTCACACATGTGGGCTAGATTGAGAAATGCTTCAAGGGGAAACTGCATACAGAATGTTGAACTGATTTTCCTTCTGAGATTCTCTCTTCTCCAAGTTCACGACTCCTCATTCAGGTAATTTTGGTAGTCTTTATCTCAAATTTTTAACTTCTTAGCTGTAGGTGGTGCCTGCTTCAAGCTCTAAGCCTCTATTTACCCCTTTACCTTTTGCACTGTAAATTAACAAATGGCTTGAGGGGAAAGAAAAGTCAACAGTAGGATTATCTCAATGTATTTCATTTTCCCAAAATACTGTCCAATGGAGTCTTGGATGCTAGATGCTAGATGGCATGATCTCAGCTCATTGCAACCTCTGCCTCCTGGGTTCCAGTGATTCTCCTGCCTCAGCCTCCCAAGTAGCTGGGGTTACATGCATGTGCCACCACAACATGCTAATTTTTGTATTTTAAGTAGAGATGGGGTTTCACCATGTTGACTAGCCTGGTCTTGAACTCCTGACTTTAGGTGATCCACCAATCTTGGTCTATTAAAGTTCTGGGATTAAAGACATGAGACACTGTGCATGGACTTCTTTTGTCTTTTTGAGATGGAGTCTTGCTCTGTTGCCCAGGCTGGAGTGCAGTGACACAATCTCAGCTCACTGTAACCTCCACCTCCTGGATTCAAGTGATTCTTCCACCTCAGCCTCCCAAGTGCCTCGGATTGCAGGAATGTGCTACCACACCTAGCTATTTTTTTGTATTTTTAGTAGAGATGGGGTTTCACCATATTGGCCAGGCTGGTCTCAAACTCCTGACCTTAAGTGATCCAACCATCTCAGCCTCCTTAATTTCTGGGATTACAGGCATGAGCTGACATGTCCAGTCATTTTGTTTTATATTTTGTTCTGGCTTTTAGAATTATTATTAGTGGAAAACTTAGTCAAATACAAATTATTCAATCATAGCTTGCAGAGAAAAACTTTCACGTTATTTTAATATATTTTATTTTTTGGAATTCAGAAGTGTTATAGTCCATTTTCACACTGCTGATTAAGACATACCTGAAACTGAGTCATTTAAAAAAAAAAAAGATTTAATTGGACTCTCAGTTCCACGTGACTGGGGAAGCCTCACAATCATGGCAAAGGCAGCAAGGAGCAAGTCACAGCTTACATGAATGGCAGCAGGCAAAAAAAGAGACCTTGTGCAAGGAAACTACCCCTTAAAATACTGTTAGATCTCATAAGCGTTATTCACTATCACAAGAACAGCAAAACAAAGACCTGCCCCCATGATTCAATTACCTCTCACTGTATCCCTCCCACAACATGTGGGAATTTGAGATGAGATTTCGGCGGGGACACAACCAAACCATGTTATTTTGCCCCTGGCCTATCTTAAATCTCATGTTCTCACATTTCAAAACTAATCATGCCTTCCAAACAATCCCCTAATTCTTAATTCATTTCAGCATTAACTCAAAAGTCCACAGTCCAGTGTCTCATCTGATACAAGGCAAGTCCCTTCTGCCTATGAACCTGTAAAATCAAAAGCAAGTGAGTTATTTTCTAGATACAATGAGGGTACAGGTACTGGGTAAACACAGCCATTCCAAACGGAAAAAATTGGTCAAAACAAAGGGGCTACAGGCCCCATGCAAGTCTGAAATTCAGCAAGACAGTCAAATCTTAAAGCTCCAAAATTATCTCCTTTGACACTCCATGTCTCACATCCAGGACATGCTGATATAAGAGATGGGTTCCCATGGTCTTGGGCAGTTCCACCCCTGTGGCTCTGCAGAGTACACCCTCCCTCCCAGCTGCTTTCATGGGTTAGTGTTGAGTATCTGTGCCTTTTCCAAGCACACTGTGCAAGCTGTTGGTGGATCTACCATTCTGGGTTCTGGAGGACAGTGGCCCTCTTCTCATACCTTCACTAGGTGGTGTCCCAGTATGGACTCTCTGAAGGGGGTCCAACCCCACATTTTGCTTCTGCACTGCCCTAGCAGAAATTCTCCTTGAACGCCTTGCCCCTGCAGCAAACTTCTGTCGAGACATTCAAGCATTTCCCTACATCCTCTGAAATCTAGATGGAAGTTCCCAAACCTCAATTATTGACTTCTGTGTACTTGCAGGCTCAACATCACATGGAAGCTGCCAAGACTTGGGGCTTGCACTCTTTGAAACCGTGGATTTAGCTGTAACTTGGCCTGTTTTAGTCACAGATGGAGTGTCTGGGATGGGACGGCACCAAGTTCCTAGACTGCCCACTGCACAGGGACCCTAGGCCTGGTCCATGAAACCATTTATTCCTCCTAAGCCTCCAGGCCTGTGATGGGAGGGGCTGCCATGAAGACCTCTAACATACCCTGGAGACACTTTCCTCATTGTCTTGGGGATTAACATTTGGCTCCTCTTTTCTTATGCAAATTTCTACAGGCATCTTTAATTCCTCCTCAGAAAATGGAATTTTCTTTTCTGTCACAGTGTCAGGCTACAAATTTTCCAAACTTTTATCTTCTGCTTCCCTATAAAACTGAATGCCTTTAACAGCACCCAAGTTACCTCCTGAATGTTTTGCTTCTTAGAAATGTCTTCCACCAGATTCCCTAAATCTTCTCTCTCAAGTTCAAAGTTCCACAAATCTCTAGGGCAGGGGCAAAATGCCAACAGTCTCTTCACTGAAACATAACAAGAGTCACTTTTGCTCTAGTTCTTAAGAAGTTCCTCATCTCTATCTGAGACCAACTCAGACTGAACTTTATTTTTCATATCACTATCAGCATTTTGGTCAAAGCCATTCAACAAGTCTCTAGGAGGGTCCAAACTTTCCCACATTTTCCTGTCTTCTAAGCCCTCCATGGAGTTCCAACCTCTGCCTGTTACCCAGTTCCAAAGTTGCTTCCATATTTTTGCGTATCTTTTCAGCAATGCCCCACTCTACTGGTACTGATATACTGTATTAGTCCATTTTCATGCTGCCAATAAAGACATACCTGAGACTGGACAAATTACAAAAGAAAGAGGTTTAATTGGACTCACAGTTCCACATACCTGATGAGGCCTCACAATCATGGCAGAAGGCAAGGAGGAGCAGGTCACATCTTACATGGATAGCAGCAGACAAAAAAGAGACAGCTTGTGCAGGGAAATTCCCCTTATAGTACTTTCAGATCTCATGAGACTTATGCACTATCACAAACAGCACAGGAAAGACCTGCCCTCATGATTCAATTACCTCCCACTGTGTTTCTCTCACAACACTTGGGAACTCACGATAAGATTTGGTTGAGGACACAACTAAACCATATCAAGAAGCAATATCTTTTCAAACCCTCATGTTTTGACTTTGCTTTGTCTTTTTTTTTTTTTTTTTTTTTTTTTTTTTTGAGATGGAGTCTTGCTCTGTCGCCCAGGCTACAGTGCAGTGGCATGATCTCCACTCACTGCAAGCTCTGCTTCCCAGGTTCACACCATTCTCTGGCCTCAGCCTCCCATATAGCTGGGACTACAGGCGCCCGCCACCGCAACCGGCTAATTTTTCTTTTGTATTTTTAGTAGAGACGGGGTTTCACCGTGTTAGCCAGGATGGTCTCGATCTCCTGACCTGGTGATCCGCCCGTCTCAGCCTCCCAAAGTGCTGGGATTACAGGCTTGAGCCACCGCACCCGGCCTGATTTGGTTGAGGACACAACTAAACCATATCAAGAAACAATATTCTTTTAAACCCTCATGTTTTAACTTTGCTTTCTCTGAATCTTCTTTAATTCTTGCTTGTAAGTTTTCCGATTCTCATCTAATTCTTTGAATGTGTGTTAAAGAGAGCTGATAACAGCCAACATTCATATCAACATTCTAATTATTTCTAACCACTTTCTCAAGGACTAGCTGCTCAAAGATTAAATTAGTGCTTTCTGTCTTAAAATATTACAGACGGGAGCTTTACTATCTTGCTACTGGCTAATACAGATGTCTGGTCTGATACATTGATTTTATTTCTTCTCCTATTTCCAATCCAACTATGAACCTTGTGCCACATATTTATATCTTGATCATATTGTACCTCATTTTAAAAGTAAATTTCTCATGGTAGCAAGTGTAATTAATATTTGCTTCAAAAATGAATAGCCTAAAAATTTCAGTGGATTGAAGTAATAAAAATCTATTTTTTGCTAATATCACATTCTGATATGGATAGAGTACCTTTCATGTGAAGCTCTCCTTTAAGTAATGACTCAGAGATTCAGTTTTTTTTTCATTTAATAATGCATTATTTTCTAATACTGCGTTGTCCATTTTGGTAGCCACTAGGCACGTGCAGCTATTTAAATTACATTTACATTAACTTCAATTTTGAAAATAAAAAAATCGTTAAAAATCCTGTGTCACTAACGACTAGTGTATTAAACAGTAGAAATACAGAATATTCCCTTCACTACATAAAATTATCCACCACAGACCTCTAGAATCTTAGAAAACTCCCCACTAGATTCCTTCTAACCAAGATCCCTTTAAATCTCTTTTGACCATCTAGAAAATACAGAAAGAGAGTCATTTTTATCCAGTGGGATGTTGTAGTCAAGTCTAGAAGTGAACTAAATTATTGTATCCCATATTTCATTGAGCAGTTATCAAATAGACTCTTTTCCATTTGTCGAGAAGGCCAAGAAATATTCGTTTCCCCCATAACCAGAAACAGAAGATGAAATTGGGAAGCAACTAGTCTCTTTCACATATTTGAAGTAGTTTAAAAACTTTTGGAAGGCTAGAAAAATAATAATTAGAATATTTAGGAGACTGAATAGTAGTCAAGGTGAGGAAGAAAGGATAGGAAAGTTTCGGGTTTCTGACTTATGCAATGGGTACATAAAGGTGAAATTTACTGAGATGAGTAAAGCAAGTATATGAATATGTGTAGGCCAGAGTGAGTTTGGTAATACCTGGAATACCTCTGAGTGAATGTGTTTAATTAGCAGTTAAATACAGAGATGAGGTTTAGAGAATAAATGTAACTGAAATACAAACATTTGAGATTTATTAAAACATAGTAGCTATGAAATCCTTGGGAATTATATAGTATTACAAAGAGTTAAATTCTAGAGAGAGAAAAATATATGCTTAGAACTGAGCTTCAAGGAGCAGCAGTAATCAGTGGTTGGGTATACAACGAGAAAAAAAATTCAAGGCAAATGGAGAAGGTATTTGAGAGACAGGAAGAAAATGAAACCTTTGTTGGACTGGTACTAAAGCAGGAGTGTTTCCAGATGGCAAATTCTTCACTGTACCAAATGAGAAGCACTTTAAATGACAATGATTGAAAAACGTCCACTGACAATTTCTCTAAAAATGTTTGAAATTATATGGAAATCAAATTAATATATAAATAAAATGTGCCAATGTATCAAAGTGTATCTTTAATTTTCTATCACTATCTATAAATCAATTGCCCTAATATCAAAGTTTGTCCATTTAAGACTGAATAGATTTTACCATGATGTATTTTGACTTACTGTTGAGCATTTCATATTTCAAAATCCAGTTGTAGCTGTAAGAATACCCTAATATATATAATTTCTAGAATAATTGTTCATTTGTGTTTTTTTATAAAATAAATTCTCTTATTAAAATAACTTGCCTTGATATAAATCAAATATGGTATCATGAATAATACAGATTTTTGTATTTTATAAAACACAGTGCTAATAAGAAGTTATTTAATATCAAAGAGCATTTCAATAAGACTTCATTTATGCTTAAAGAGTAGGTAAGAGGGAAAAAGTTTTGAGTTCTTACAAAGCAGAAAACATTTTCCAGGGGCAGTTTATTCTGCAGAATGTGAAAGGATAAAGTGTATTTGAGGCCATATGTTCTTATTCTCACTGCTTCATAAGCTGAAAAAATTAAAAGCACTCATTTTAAACTGTGCAGCACAAAACACAGTTTGGAAGGGTCTACAGATGAATGCCAAAAGGTTATCCCACAGTGAAAATAATTGGATGCCCCAGAGGTTAGTATTTTCTTTTTCTTTCTTTTTTTTTTTTTTGAACCTCTGTTTACTTATCTAATTCCTAGCTTTTCTATCTTCTAAAATCCTCTTAAAAAGTAAAATATCAGCATGGTGATTTTAAGAAACAAAATAAGGCTAAGAAGGAAAGCTGTATAATCCGAGTAAAATTCGTCGTGATTAAAATTTTTTGTGTCTTCGTCTCTTACTCTGTGAACTGGAAATCATTTGAAGAAATGATAAAATGTTTTTTAAAAAGAAGGAAAATCAGTTACTGGGGCATATAACAATACTAAATATTAAAGGGTACCTATAACAATGTACACTGCATTAAAATTTACCATAAAAATGATGTGTTCTCATACGATTTCAGGACATTAAAATATAAGGCTATCAAAGTATACTTAGCATCATGAATCAAATAATTTTCACCATTACAGTATTATATGTAGAATAATGTTTTCATTTTCAGCAGAAACTCACAATTGTTCTAGTCCAACAGAAGAAATAAAACTATTTCTGCATCATTCTCATGCCAGGAAAATGAAAGCATTGTTCTTTTTTGCAAAAGTTTCAAACTCTATTCTTTGAAATAATTTTGATTATTGAAGGCTTACACTAGAGGCTTTCTTTTAAACATACCCATGTACATATATAGCCATGATGACTAAACATTACAAGTGTGTGCAACTAATTTTTGCACTATAGAAAACAACCAGGATAGAAACTGTACAAAAAAAAAAAAAACCAGGATAGAAACTGTACTAGTTTCTCTAGCCTGGAAGTTTCAGTCTCATTTCTTTTTCTCCTACAATCTGACTTGATGTGTTCATAGAGTGAAACTGTTAGAAACTAAACCCATTAAAGAAGGTGAAAACATTCATTTTGGTGTCAATTGTATATTGTACTATTCCTTATTAATGTAAAATATATTATTAACCATTTGTTAAATGAAAGAATGAACATTTAATGTTCACACTTACATATTGCATAGTATAATGGCGCTAGAATCCAACTATGTATGATCAAATCTTGGTTGCACCACTTAATATGTTACCATGAGCAAGTTGCATTACCTGTGGCTCAATTTCTTCATAATCAAAATGGAGAAAATTATGTTTATATGTTCCTCAGGATTACATACTACAGTGTGAATAATAGGCTTAAACATTGCCTCTTGTGTAGTGAGCTCACAATACATGTTAGCTCCTCCTACCTCTAATTTCAAAGCATAAAATTTGGAAACTATCAAAATATGTCAAAAATAAACTAAAAACTGTATGAATAAATTGTTGTAGAAATTTATAAAACAATTAAATTGTCATAGAGAATATATACTTAAAATTGTGTTAAAATATTTCAAACAATTGGCTATTACATTCACAGAATAATATACAAATTAATTCTCATAAATATTAGAATTTAGTCAAGAGAGTCCATTATCCACTATCCCCTTAAATTGTTGCAAGAATCAGCCAACACATTTCAATATGAAAACATGGTAGATAGAAAAGTTCAAAATTAGATAAAACATCCTTTATTTTTGAAGGTGTATTCTTTTGTTTTTGCACAGCTAGAAAGGAATTCCTGAGACTGGGTAATTTACAAAGAAAATCAACTTAATTGGCTCACAGTTCTGCAGGCTGAACAGGAAGCATGGTGCTTGCATGTGCTCCTGGTGTGGCCTTAAGAAGATAACAACTATGGTGGAAGGTAAAGGGGGAGCAGCAGGATAACATAGCAACAGCAGAAGCAAGAGAGAGGGAGGAGGTGCCGCACTCTTACACATCCAGATCTTGTGTGAACTCAGAATGCGAACTCACTCTAGGAGGGCACCAAGTCATTCACGAGAAATTTGACACCATCAGCCAAACAACTATCCCTAGGCCTCACAATCAAAACTGAAGTCACATTTCAACATGAGATTTGGAGTGGATCAAACCCTGTCATCAGGTGATATACTTTTAAATGAAAAATTCATACAGAAGAAAATGCTGGTACATATGCTGTTATTCAAAAGTAACAACTATTAGATTCAAAATAATTTAAAATATATTTGTTCTTTTTCTGCAAATGGTATCAGAATATATAACAAATTAATTTAACATGTACTACATATTTTAATTTAAAATTTATTTAGTTTCTTAGGTTATTTTATTGTTATGTGAACCATTAAATATGTGAAAAAATTATTTTACTGTTAATATGTGAACATATTTATTTTCTTATTAATTTATTACTTGTTATTTTATTATTTTATTGGTAATATGTGAACCATTAAATATGGTTCCATTAAAGTTCTTAAGGAACGTCAGTTACTCTTTATGAACTTCAAAATTGGTTCATTTAGTTTTATAAAACTTCCTGTTTTAAAATATGGTTCACATATTTAATGGTTCACATATTAACAATAAAACAATTAGCATAAAAGTCATGAGAACTGTCCAGGAATTCTTAGACAGAAAGCTACAAACTTTACTAAGGAACACAACAGTTATCTGAACATCTGGATCGTTTATATTACTCAATTGAAAGGATAAGTCTGACAATAATTTTTAACAGTAAGAATAGCTAACATTTATTGAGTTTGTGTTCTATGGTAGAAACTAAACTCCATGCCTTACATCAATTAATGCATATATTACTCTCAGTAATCCTATGAAGGAAGTGTTAATGTAATCCCTAATATGAGAAAATGCTGATACAGAACAAGCTGAGTTAACCTGTTCCTTTCACATATCTAGAGAAAGATGGATAAAGCATTCAAGCACATTCAGATGAATATAGACACTGCACAGTTATTTTCTAAATTTATCTAAAATTTCACCAAATTTAAAACAGGAAGTTTTATAAAACTAAATGAACCAATTTTAAAGTTCATATAGAGTGACATTCCTTAACTTTAATATGTCCAAGTAAAAGGGATAGATTGCTTCTTTTCCATATAGGTTCGAATGAAGAAATAAAAAATTGTACATTAAAGAGCAGGAATCATGCCCCAGAAAAAGAAGAATAGTCAATAAAAACAATAAAAAATATGTCAGAATTATTTGGAAAAAATTCTTATCTCATATTTTGAACTAACAATATGAGGTATGAAAACACAAATTACAGAGTAGCCAAATTTTAAAAATTAAAGAAATTACACATAAATATATTGTTAAAAGGAAGGCAGTTCTAGGCACCTGAAATGCAGAAATAATTTAAAAAATCATAAACACATACCATCAGTCAATTTCTTCTTTTTTTTTTTTTTTTTTTTTTTTTGAGAGGGAGTCTTGCTCTGTCGCCCAGGCTGGAGTGCAGTGGCGTGATCTCGGCTCACTGCAAGCTCCGCCTCCCCGCTTCACGCCATTCTCCTGCCTCAGCCTCTCCAGTAGCTGGGACTACAGGTGCCCACCACCATGCCCGGCTAATTTTTTGTATTTTTAGTAGAGACGGAGTTTCACTGTGTTAACCAGGATGGTCTCCATCTCCTGACCTCGTGATCCGCCTGCCTCAGCCTCCCAAAGTGCTGGGATTACAGGCGTGAGCCACCGCGCCCGGCCTCCATCAGTCAATTTCTAAGAAAAATAAGTAACTATTAATAAATATAAAACTGTAAAATCCAAATCATCAATCTGTAACACCTGTAAAAATATCTTAGTATTCAAATATATATTACCAACAAATACCTATTAGTAACACATGTCAACATGATCAATATTTTACGGGCAAAAATTTTGTGAAAGGTGTTTAAAATTATAGTGATAATACATTTTAAGTATATACAGGTTTTTTTTATTAATCAGAAAATATATAATATCACAATAAAATACAAAATTTTAAAAATGAGGCATTTTTAACCAAGTAATGTAGAAATGAAAAAAAGAACACTCCCAATTTGTGGTAAAGAGAGTAAAGCATTCTCACATATGAAATTGGCATATGTTTCTTGAACTTTAATTGATGAAATATATCAATAACCATAACATGACAAATAATGTCAATATTAAAAATTATTTTTCTAGTAGTTTTTCTGAATAATGTAATCAAATATGACTTCTGAATATTTTTAGAATTATAGACTCTAATAGTCATTAAAATATTTTAAAAATCCTAGCTTTTAAAATATTGGCAGGGCTCTGTCTTCTTTTGCTTTTGAGATACAGAGGAAAGGGAGAGAAAAACAAAATTAAAAAACAACCACCAACAACAACCAAACGAAAGCTGCCATAAATCTAGTTAAGTATGGAGCCCAGAGTCTTATATCTCATGTGAAACTTTTTATAAAATTGTATCTTATTAGTATTAGAGCAAGTGTTGCAGCTTTTACACTACTGTTGTTTGATGGGTGGGAGAAAGTGTTACAGCTCTTTTACTTCCAAGGTGGGCAAGCTCCAGGTTCTTGTCCTACAACCAAAAAGAATAAGGCACATGAACACTGAAGAGTAAGGCAGAGTCAAATTTATTCATTTTTGTTTGTTTGTTTGTTTGCTTTGAGACAAAGTCTCACTCAGTCACCCAGGCCGGAGTGCAGTGGCGCAATCTAGGCTCACTGCAGCCTCCACCTCCTGGGTTCAAGCTAGTCTCCTGCCTCAGCTTCCTGAGTAGCTGGTGAGAGGCAAAGCCAGCTGGACTTCCTGGGTCTGAGTGTGGACTTGGAGAACTTTTCTGTTACAAGGGGATTGTAAAATGTGCCAATCAGCACTCTGTAAAAACACACCAATCAGTGTTCTGTAGCTAGGAAGAGGTTTGTAAAATGGTCCAATCAGCACTCTGTAAAATGGACCAATCAGCAGGATTCTAAAAGTAACCAATCACGGGTAGTATTGAGAAAAGGGTGTTCTGATAGGACAGAAACAGGATATGGGAGGTGACAAATAAGGGAATAAAAGCTGGCCACCCCTAGCCAGCAGGGGCAACCTACTCAGGTCCCTTTCCACACTGTGGAAGCTTTGTTCTTTGGCTCTTCGCAATAAATCTTGCTGCTGCTCACTCTTTGGGTCTGTGCCACCTTTAAGAGATGGAACACTCACTGTGAAGGTCCCTGGCTCCATTCTTGAAGTCAGCGAGACCACAAATCCACCAGCAGGAACCAACTCTGGACACACTGGAACTACAGGCATGCCACCATGCTTGGCTAATTTTGTATATTTACTAGAGTTGGGGTTTCACCATGTTTTAGCCGGGATAGTCTTGATCTTCTGACCTTGTGATCCACCCACCTTGGCCTCCCAACGTGCGGGGATTACAGGCCTGAGTCACTGCTCCCGGCTGGCACAGTCAAATTTATTAAGCGACAGAAAAGCTCTCAGCAAGGAGACAGGACTGGAAGGAAGGTTGGGAGCTATGGGGCTAAGTTTGAGAGTTTTTTATGGACTCAGAAGAGGTAGGAGTGTGCCAACTGGTCTGCAGGCTGTCTTGGAGAAAGCACCACTCAAAAGAGACACAACAGTGAAAAGAAACAACTGGAGGCAGAGGTGAAGGCTTGGTCCAGGACCTTGGCCTGGAACCAATCAGGGTCTTAAGTAAAGGCTTGGGAGGGGACCTTGACCCAACCAAACACAGGGAGATACGTATATATAAAATGGGTGAAAAGTAAGGACTAATAGGGAGGAAACATGTGAAATAAGACAGGGGCACACCAAAGGAGAGAGAAGTGTTTCCAAAAGAGGAGTGGAATTGATTTATCTGGTTTCACAGAGCAGGTGTTTCCATTCAAGGACATGGGCTCTTTCTTAACTGGGGCCTGCAGCTTGATTTTCAGGCTGTCCTTAACTCAAAGGAGCTTTGCTGAGGACCCACCCTAACTTCCTGCCTGACCGATTTCTTCCTTCCTTCTCTCTTACAAGTACTTCCCTAAAATTTACTTCCCAAACTTGAGAACAGCAAGATTCCAGAAACTTACTACAGGTAGGCAAAAGTTTAAAACATTCCAGAATACAGTCAGTAAGAAAAGATTCAACTTTTTTTTTTTTTTAACTAGATTAATGACACATATTGCAGATATATGCAGGCACCAGTAAATCATTATATGTGCATTGTAACAGAAGTTAAAGTTGACTGCTTCCTGAAATTAAAATTGCGTTTTGAATCTTGTCTCAGAATCTTATTTGCAATTGTTTTGCTTATTACTATACCTCATGTATTTGGCTAAATGAACATTTTTAGAAAAGACTGGTAATTTTCAGTTCCACAAAATAATTTAAAAATTGCAAAATTCTTTAAAAGTATTTTTATCATTTTAAAACAAAGAAATAAAGAATGTACATCCAAGATGTAGAAAAGTGTGCATAAATATCCTACAGCCAATACATTTCTCAGTTATCTTCTGGTTACACATAGAAAAGTAGTCAAAAAGATATGGATAACTTCTTTTATCATGAAGTTACCAATGCAATGAGGTAATAAGCTATTAGATCAGTATTTCAACAAACAAAATTTAATTATGAATTTTGAATACTACTACAAAAAAAATAAGTGAATAATTCTGCGTAGTGTATATGGGATCACTTGTTTCAGTGATTCTCAACCAGGAGTGATTTTGCGAGGACATTTTCGGTTTTTATAACTGTGGCAGGGTATGCTACTAGTATCTCATGAGTAGAGGCCAAAATGCTGCTAAACATCTAAAAATTCACAGGACAGATCTCCACAACAAGTACTATCTGGTTCAAAACATGAATAGTTAGAAGTCTTTCCATAATGATGGAATAATGGCATCTGAAAAGCTGGTCATCTATAAAAGCAACAAGAAAGCTGGAAAAGCTTGTCAGAATCACCTTTTCAGATCTAGAAATTAACCAAGGCTTGCGAAAATCCACAGGTTGTTTATTCAAGAAAACTGGCTGCATCTTGTAAGTAAAGCAAGCCTTGTGATGTCTTAACATGCCTTCTTCCCAAACCTTGATCCCCAGCTCTATAGCAGCCCTGAAAACCAAAAGGTTTGTGACTATAGGAGTTATATAAAACAGAAGCCTAGCAGCCAGTGGAAGTGTAAGAACATGTTTTGGAGCTCTAATAAAAAGCCTCATCTCCTAAAAAAAATTGTCATTCTTTTACCTGCCAGAGAAGCTCCATTCACAGGACTTTGCCTTTATTTGACCTAAGAGCTAACTCTGTACAAATAGTTCTAACCCGAGTGTTTGCTGAAAAAAACAGGGAATTGTTTAATATCGTAGCTGCTGGAAGTGATGTTACCAGTTGTGTATAGTAAGACCAAAACATTAGAAGTAAAAATTAAAAATGAGATGTACGTAAGGTGCTTTGCAAAGCTCAAACATGTTCTGAGGGATAGAGAAGGACATGGACACAGACATGTCTGTATGTATGTCCAGAAAAGACAAGAAAAAGCTCTGATCTCTCATTTCTAGCTGACACTGAGCTTACTGTGAAAGTAAGAAGTTGAGGCTAAGGCAGAGTTTATACTGCCTACTAGAGCATTGCAGACATCCTCCCTACACTCATACATAGCCACTCAACAAAGCCTGGGAGACTTAGTGGCTCAAATCATTTAAGGAAACCTCTGTCAAATCATTAACTGGCCATTAAGCTAACTGAGCAGAATCCTCAATAGGCTGACATGACGAGAAAAGAGACTGTATAAAACTGGCTCAGGAAAGTCACTAAACAAATAACAAGAACAGAAACATCACCAACAAATAATAACAGCAATATACTCTGAGAGTGGGGTATCTGACTCCCAGAGATGCCATATGATATTTTAAAATTTTAGTTTACAATAAAACATCACAAGACACACATAAGAGTAGGAAATTATCTCACATACACAGGCTAAAGAAGCAATCAGTATAAATTGTATCTGAGGAAGCCCAGGTATAAACTTATTAGACAAAGACTTTAAATTAGTATTACAAATACATGTATTAAATAATGTCTTAAAAGAAGGAAAGGATTAGAATAATGTGTCCCCAAATCAATAATGTCACTAATGAGATAAAAAGTATAACAAAGAACTAAATTGTATTTCAGGAGTTGAAAAGTAAAATAATTGTAAAAATTATTGGAAGGATTCAACAGCATATTAGAAGTAGTGAACAAAAGAATAGAAAACAACCCTATTTAAAATGTGTAAAGAACATAAACAGGCACCCCTCAAAAGAATACATTCAAGTGACCAACAAACATAAAAACCGGTCAGCATTACTAATCATCAGAGAAATGAAAATCAGAACCACATGAGATATCATCTCAAAACAGTCAGCATGGCTATTATTAAAAAGTCAAAAAATAACAGATGCTGCTGAGCTACAGAGAAAAGGGAATGCCTATACACTGTTGTTGGTAATATAAATTAGCCACTATTGAAAGATTTGGAAATTTCTCAAAGAACTTAAAACACAGCTACCATTCAATCCAGCAATCCCATTACTGGGTATATACCCAAGGAAATGCAGTCTTTCTACCAAAAGGACACATTCACTTGCGTGTTCATCACTACCCTATTTGCCATAGCTAAGACATAGAATCAGCCTAGGTGTCCATCAATGGTGGATTGAATAATGAAAATGCATTATATATACACCATGGAATACTACACGACTATAAAAAAGAATAAAATCATGTCCTTTGCAACAACGTGAATGTTGCTGGAGGTCATAATCCTAAGTGAATTAACACAACAGAAAATCAAGTAGTGCATGTTCTCACTTATAAGTGGGTGTTAAACATTGACCATACATGGACATACATATAGGAACGACAGTGCAGACCACTAGAGAGGGAAACGAGGAGGGTATAGGTTGAAAAACTACCTATTGGTTACTATGTCCACTACATGGGTGATGGTATCTGTACCCCAAACCTCAGCATCAAGCAAATATCCATATACTAAACCTGCACATCTACATCCTGTATCAAAATAAAAGTCAAAATTTTAAAAAAATTACAAGTTGGAATATATAGCAATTGAAATTAGCCAGTCTGAAGAACAAAAGAAAATGAAAAAGACAAAAAGAACAAACCTCATAAATGTCTTGGGGAGGAATCACGTATACAAACATACAGATATTTGGAGAACCATGAGGAGGGAAAGAGACAGAAAAAAAAATTAATAATGGCTGAAAACTTTTCATTTGAAATTATGTTGTAATTATTGAAGCTCAACAGACTCCAGGCAGATTTCAAGAATCCACAACTAGCTACATCAAAGGAATGAAAAAGATCATGTACAAGTTATCTTCAGTAAACTTAACAGCTGATTTCTTATCAGAAATGATAGGAGACAGAATATAGTGAGCTGACGTATTCAAAATGCAGAAGGAAGACTGCTAACTAAAAACTATCTAGTAAACGATACTTTAAAAACAAAAAGAAGTTAAGATATTATAAGATAAAGAAAAACTGGGAGAATTCGTTCCTAGCAGACATTCTCTAAAAGAAATACTACAGAGAGTTCTTCAGACTGAAATGAAAGGAATATAGATAATTCAAATAATCCTTTAAAAACACTAATAAAAATAACTGCATAGGTAAATATAATGGTAGTATAAATGTTTTTAGTTTGTAAATAAATTTTTCTCTTATATGAGTTAAAGGGAATTGAAAAAATAAAATTTATAGAACTGTTGATGAATTTATTAGAGTAAAGCACTTGTATACTATTGAAATTACATCTGTATTAATGTGAATTAGATTGTTTTAAATTAAAATGTTAATCATAGAGTTTAGGGCAACTAAAAAAGTAAAACCTAAAAATATATAGTAAAATAAATAATACACAACTAAAATAGTATAATAAAAATTATCTATTTAACTCATTACTGCCTTAAAATAAGGCAGAACTCATCAAAATAGGTAGCAATGCAGGAAGAAACAAAGAAAAAATCACATTAGACATGTAGAAATCAGATAGCAAAATTGTTGACATGAATTATAATCTTATCAGCAATTACATAAAAATGCATTAAACGTTTTAATCACAAAGGCAAGGACAGGGAGAAATTGGAAAATTTGTTTATTGTTGAGGAAAATGTAAAATGGTCCTTCTACATAAACCAATATGGCAGTTCCTTAAAAAATTAAAAATAGAATTACTGTATGATCCAGCAATTGCACTCTTAGGTATATACTCAAAAGAATTGAATGCAGAGTCTCAAACATATATTAGAACTACTGTATGATCCAGCAATTTTGCTTCTAGGTATATCCTAAAAAGAACTGAAAGCAAAGTCTCAAACATATATTTGTACACTCATGCTCATAAAACATTATTCACAATAACCAAGAGACAGAAGCAATGGAAGTATACAATAGCAAATTAATGGGCAAACAAAATGAGGTATGTACAGTCAATAAATGTTATTCACAGCCTTAAAAAGGAAGCGAATTCTGATAAATGCTACAATGTAGATGATACTGGAGGATATTATGGTAAGTGAAATAAGCCAGTTAGAAAAAGACAAATACTATATAATTTCATTTTTATAAGACATGTATAGTTGTCCAATTCATTGAAATAGAAAGAAGAATCCCTTCTACTAGGGACTGGTAAAAGCAGGATATGGGAAATTAGTGTTTAATCAGCACAAAGTTTCAGTGTTGCAAGATAAAAAGGATCTGGAGATGGATGGTAGCGATGGTTGTATGACAATGTGAATATACTTCATGCCACAGACTGTACACTTAAAAATGGTTAACGTGGCAAGTTGTATATTGAGTATATGTATCACAATTAAAAATTTTAAAATAATTTTTTTTAAAGTGGAGATTTACAGTGTAGTTAGAAGGTGTAAGCCAACTGTATTATTTAAAAGTCACAGACTTTAGATTCACATACAAGCAAATAGGTTAAAAATAAAATAATGGAAAATACAAACAGTGACCAAAAAATGATACACTAATATTGGACAAAGAGACAATAAGACAAATTTTTTTCTAGAGACAACAAAGAATTTATAATAATAATGACAATAGTATCAATTTCACACAGAGCTATAAAAATTATAAATATAAATATTATTTAGTGATAAGATAAAACCTTTATACTTAAGGACATTTAATTTTCAACAAGGATATCAAGATAATTTAATCATCATAAAATATAGTCTTTTCAACAAATGGTGTTCAGACAACCATATATCTATATTTACATGCAAAAAATGAAGTTTGATTTCTACTGCCTACAACTTACAAAAATTATCTGAAAATAAATCAGATACCTAAATGTAAAAGCTAAAGCTATAAAACTCTTAGAACAAAATATTTGAATACATCTGTGTAACCTTCGATTAGGCAGTGATTTCTAAGACATGACAAAGGTGAATGAAATCATAGAAAAAATAGATAAATCACACTTGATTAAACTGAAAATCTTGTCCTCTGAAGGACTAGATTTAAACTATAAAGAAAGATGAAACGTAGCACACAGAATTAGAGAACGTATTTTCAAATTTAGTGTCTAATAAAGAATATGTATCTAGAATTTAAAAGGCCACTTCAAACTCAACAATAAAAAGACAACACATTTTTTTAAAATAGGCAAATGATTTGAATAGACATTTCTCCAAAAAAGACATTAAAATGGCCAATAAGCACATGACAACCTGCTCAACATGATTAGTTATTAGGAAAATGCACATCAAAACTGCAATATGATAAGATTTCTTGTCCATTATGCTCAAGGCCTTGGGAGCCCACACCTCACCCCAGTGAGCCCTGGATGTGAGATACGAACTCAAAAGTGATTATTTGGGAGCGTTAAGATTTAATAACTGCCCTCCTGTGTTTCAGACTTGCCTGAGGCCTAAGTAGCCCCTTTCTTTCAATGTAGTCTCTTTTCTCACTTTTGGAATGAGAGTATTTACCCAATGCCTGTACTCCCATTGTATCTTGGAAGTAACTAACTTGTCTTTTGTTTTTTTGTTTTTATTTTACAGGCTCAGAGTTGGAAGGGGCTTGCCTTTTCTCAGATGAGACTTTGGACTCTGGACTTTTTGAATTAATGCTGGAATGAGATAAGGCTTTGGAGGACTGCTGGGAAGGCATGACTGTATTTTGCAGTGTGAGAAGGACATGAGAAATGGAACAGGGACAGAATGATATGGTTTCCACCCAAATTTCATGTTCATTTGTAGTCCCCAGTGTTGAAGATGGGGACTACTGGAAGGCAATTTGATCATGGGGGTGGGGTTCTCATCAATGGTTTAACACCATCCTTGTTACTGTATAATGATAAAGTTCTCATGAGATCTGGTCATTTAAAAGTGTGTAGCATCTCCATGTTCTCTCTCTCTTCCTCCTGCTCCAGCCATGTGAAGTGCTGGCTCACCCTTTGCCTTCCGCCACGATTGTAAGCTTCCTGAGGCTTCCCCAGAAGCAGAAGCCACGATGCTTCCTGTAAAACCTGCAGAACCATGAGCCAATTAAAATCCGTTTCTTTATAAATTACCCAGTCTCCATTATTTCTTTATAGCAATTTTGGCAAAATTAAAAAGACAGACAATAACCACTGTTTATGAGAATGTGGAGAGATTGAAACCTTCATACATCATGGGAAGGCATTTTAAAACTAGAATTACCATATGACCCAAAAATTTAGTCATATACCAAAGATGAACAAGTTTATATGTTAAACCTTGTATATAAGAGTCCATAACAACATTATTCACAGTAGACAAAATTGGAAATAACACAGATATCTATCATGAATGGATGAACAAATTGTGATATATTCATAAATGGAATGTCATTTGGTCATAAAGTGTAATTAAATACTGATACATGTTATAAAATGAATGGATGTAGAAAACCAAGATGAAAGGACCACAAAATTGTAATTTCATTTCTATAAAATATTCAGAATAGGCAATTATATAGCAAAAGAAACTATATTAGTATTTACCAAGGGTTATGGACAGAGCAGGATGTGGAGTAACTGCTAATGGGTATAGTTTTTCTTTTGTGATGATGTAAATT
Source organism: Macaca fascicularis (assembly GCF_037993035.2). Taxonomy (NCBI): domain Eukaryota; kingdom Metazoa; phylum Chordata; class Mammalia; order Primates; family Cercopithecidae; genus Macaca; species Macaca fascicularis. Next base: position 34,185,614 of record NC_088379.1, on the reverse strand, counting down.
ATCTCAGGTCAGATGAGTGAAAACACTAAAAATAATCTTCTCATTGGATATATTTAAATGGGGAATTTTTTAGTATATAGTTTACATATTGATAAAGCTGTTATTATTTAAATGTCAATAATGTTAAGGTTGAGAAACTTTTTTTTTATTCTAAACTGGAAGGATGGAGATTACATGTTTGCAGAGGTGGCAGTTTAGCTAAGACTTGAATTATAAATCTATTCATAACCTGCAGATTGAAACAGAATACAAAGTATGAAAGAAAAATAAAGGAAGTAAGGAACAGAAGGAGGGAGAGAGGGAGAAAGGAAAAAAGGAAGGACGAAAAGAAGGAAGAAAGAAAGGAAAAGACATAGAGAAAGGGAGGAAGAGAGGAAGATAGGGATAGAAAAGAGTAGAAAAAATACATTGAGAACAATAAAATTAAGAGTGTTTTTGTTTTTGTTTCTTTTCTTTGTTAGTTTTAGTTTATTATATAACCTGTTGGAAGACATTTATTCTAGTGACTTTCCTAATGCAAAGGAGTACTGAGGAATTAGAGGCTTAGAGATGTTGAGTAACTTACCTAACTCAGAGAACTGCTCAGTTTTAGTTTTAGCTGTTCAGTTTCAGTTTTAGCTTTAGAATGAGCCAGAAGCATTTGGTTCCTGTGCCATGTTTCTTATAGGAGAGAGAGTTTGGAACAATGTGCCTGTGAAAATAGTAGATTTGTGCAGGACAAATAATTTGGAAGATAGTATAGAATAATCAGATGGAGATGATCAGTAGGAAGCTAAACCTTTGTTAATTTGAATAAAGGAGAGGTAGAAGACCACAGTTATTAAAAACAAGTGAGTTTTTGAAACAGCCCACCTGAATCCATTTCCCGGCTCCATCATTCATCAGTTTAATCAATATAGGCCTTAATTTCAAATTTTTTATTAGAGATAATAATTTTAATATCTAATTCATAAAATTGAGTATTAAGTATAAAGAATTTAGAAAGATGTTATTGCAAACTAAGGTCACATGTTAGCTTTTACCTGTGAGGGTAGAATTCAGATAATTCAGGATATGAAAAGGAGAAATAGATATTGATGTCATTACATTCAGGTAGTCAGCTGAACAGTTAGGAGTGCATAGAATTATGCAGAAAAAAAAGAAGGAGAAGAGAAGTGAGACCTGGGGAATTTGTATATATTTTTAATTGACTTAGATTAAATATGGTTTTAATTTTTTAAGGCATAAATTGAGGCTGCATTTGGACTCCAGATGTATTTAATTAAAATGACTTTTGCTTTATTATTTGGACAAATAAAAGAAGATGTAATTTGACAGAAGAGGCATTTTATAGTGGTTGTTCTAGAAGAGTGACTGTGACATGTGAAATTGTTCTGATTGTAGTAACTAAAAGTAGGTACCACATTTAAAAAATGCTTTGGAAGAACATTTTTGATAGATGAGATATGGCTGACTAAGGACAAGAAGAAATCAAAGATGACTGTATATTTAATAGCCTGCTGAGCTAAGAGTATAATGGCAATATTGACAATGATGGAAATATAGAGAAGTTACAGCAAATAATGAACTTGGTTATAGACATGTTAAGTTTTAAGTGTCAGCAGGATATTCAAGCAGAGATATCTTGCAGAAAGCTGAGAATGAGACCTTGAAGAGCATATAGGCCTTAAATTTATTTTTTCAGCTTTCTATGTATTACTTTAATTTTTATATTTTCTTTCTCTTAAGTGTTTTGGCCATGAGATTCTTTCTCTAATGTTCCTTCTGATTTTTTTTTTAAATATTCCATAGTGTAAACATCTGGAAATATTTCATTTTGCTTTAAGTTGGCTATTTTTTAGTTAAAACCTAATTATTTTCTCACATTTCTTTGAATACATGAGGAAGTGATTTTTTTCATTTTTCTAATTTTCTTTTGAAGTACTTAATTTGAAATTGCTAATAGCAAAATTTATTTATTTATTTATTTATTTTATGTTATTTTTATTTATTTATTTATTTATTTATTTATTTATTTATTTATTTATTTTTAGATGGAGTCTTGCTCTGGCGCCCAGGCTGGACTGCAGTGGCACACTCTCCGTTCGCTGCAAGCTCCACCTCTCTGGTTCACGCCATTCTCCTGCCTCAGCCTCCCGAGTAGCTGGGACTACAGGTGCCCACCACCACGCCCGGATAATTTTTGTATTTTTAGTAGAGACGGGGATTCACCGTGTTAGCCAGGATGGTTTTGATCTCCTGACCTCGTGATCCACCCGCCTTGGCCTCCCAAAGTATTGGGATTACAGGCATGAGCTGCGATACCCAGCTGTAAAATTTATTATATTCATAGATGCAACAAAAAAGCAAAAGCATAAAAAAAAAAACTACTAGCTCAGCAAAATTCCCAAGTTTTCATTTATTTGTCAAGCATTTTCCCATATTTTCCTTGTTTTGTTATTTTTTCTCTTGGCTAGCTTTATTTATGTAAATGTGTGATTCCATGCTGTTATTTCAAAAGTACTGTGAAGGACCTGGGAGTTATAGGAGGCCTCTATCAAATAAAGGATGAGGGCTCGCATTCTTCCAGAGCTTCATCAATTTAAATTACATACATAATTTCTATTGCAGTTTCATATCCCTACAGTCCACAACAGTTTAAACTGGCCTATACACAAATGTTTGAGTGAAAAAACTGAGGCAGAAGTTGTGCTAATGTAGAATTGAATAATGGGGAAATTATTAGCATTAAAAGAAAACTTCAGTACTAAAATTTTCTATGTACAAATGAAATATTTCAACAGAACTCTAGCTTTCTAATATTATATGTCATTCACTCTTCATACCAAAAGCTATTATCTATTGAATATTCGCAGCCTTCCACATGAACAACCACTAGATGTTCAACAGTGTACACCAAGACTCTACCTTAGTCCCTAATCGTTTTGGCATCAGCAACTGGTTTTGTGGAAGACAATTTTTCCGTAGATGTGAGGAGAAAAGGATGGTTTTAGGATGAAACTCTTTCAGTTCAGATCATCAGGCTTTAGATTCTCATAAGGAGTACATGGCCTAAATTCCTCACATGTGCAGTTCACAATAGGGTGTGCACTCTTACCGAAATCTAATGCAGCAGTTGATCTGACAAGAGGTGGATCTCAAGCTGTGATGTTGGCTCACCTGCAGCTCACATCCTGCTGCATGGCCTAGCTCCTAAGAGGCCATGGATGCTTAGGTATCTGTCCACACCCTGGGGGTTGGAGACGCCTGCTCTCTGACAAACGCAGAGGAATTGAGAGTTAATACATTTTACAGAGGATTTGTTTCTGATTTATCTATGATCTGACTTTGGCCAAAAAAAAAAAAAAAAAAAATCAGGAAAAGACTAATATTTGACTCTATAGTGATAGAATAGTGGTGTAAATAACAAAGATGTATGCATTCACCAAAACTAAACAAACCGCAAAAGGGAAGCTTGTGCATTTCATACTACATAAACTCTACTTCAATAAAAATATTTAAAAACTTTTTGTGACTTTTATGTCACATCAAGGTTTACAGCATATTTTGTTGTTAGGTGTCTTTTCTCTCAGGCCATTTAAAATATTTTTCATAATTAAAAGTAATGGGAAAAACTGATTACTACTGCACCAACCTAATAGTAGATACCTGTCATTGTAAAGTTTGAACTGATAAATTCTATTATTTGTGTGTTAATAAAATGATTTCACTAGAAAGTGCTGTGCATCATTTTAGATAGCACAAGAATAATCCAGGCCATAGCATGGTGTTTGCAGAACTTTAAAAAAAATCACTAATAACATCTCATGATTACTTATAAAGTTAACTTTTTAAGAAAGATATTCAGGTCACTTTTTTCCTTTTTTTATTGTTATTATGCCTTAAGTTCTGGGATACATGTGCAGAACGTGCAGGGTTGCTGCATAGACATATGCCATGGTGGTTTGCTGCACCCAACAAACCGTCATCTAGATTTTAAAGCCCGTATGCATTAGGTATTTCTCCTAATCCTATTCCTCCTCTTGCCTCCCACCCCACGACAGGTTCTGGTGTGTGATGTTCCCCTCCCTGTGTCCAGGTGTTCTCATTGTTCAACTCCCACTTATGAGTGAGAATATGCGGTGTTTGGTTTTCTATTCCTGTCTTAGTTTGCTGAGAGTGATGGTTTCCAGCTTCATCCATGTCCCTGCAAAGGATAGAAACTTGCTCTTTTTTGTGGCTGCATAGAATTCCATGGTGTGTCTGTGACACATTTTCTTTATTCAGTCTATCATTGATGGGCATTTGGGTTAGTTCCAAGTCTTTGCTATTGTAAATAGTGCTGCAGTTTACATACATGTGCATGTATCTTTATACTAGAATGATTTATAGTCCTTTGGGTAAATACCCAGTAAAGGGATTGCTGGGTAGAACGATATTTCTGGTTCTAGATACTTGAGGAATCACCACACTGTCTTCCACAATGGTTGAACTAATTTACACTCCCACCAACGGTGTAAAAGCATTCCTATTTCTCCACATCCTCTCTAGCATCTGTTGTTTCCTGACTTTTTAATGATCGTCATTCTAACTGGCGTGAGATGGTATCTCACTGTGGTTTTAATTTGCATTTCTCCAATGATGAGTTTTTTTTCATGTGTTTGTTGACCACACAAATGTCTTCTTTTGAGAAGTGTCTGTTTATATCCTTTACCCAATTTTTGATGGGGCTGTTTGCTTTTTTCTTGTAAATTTGTTTAAGTTCCTTGTAGATTCTGGATATTAGACCTTTGTCAAATGGATAGATTGCAAAAATTGTCTCCCTCTGTAGGTTGCCTCTTCACTGTGATGATAGTTTCTTTTTTTGTGCAGAAGCCCTTTGGCTTAATTAGATCCCATTTATCAATTTGGCTTTTGTTACCATTGTTTTGGTATTTTAGTCATGAAATCTTTGCCCATGCCTGTGTCCTGAATGGTATTGCCTAGGTTTTCTTCTAAGGTTTTTATGGTTTTAGGTCTTACTTTTTTTTTTTTTTTTTTTTTTGAGACGGAGTCTCGCTCTGTCGCCCAGGCTGGAGTGCAGTGGCCAGATCTCAGCTCACTGCAAGCTCTGCCTCCCGGGTTCACGCCCGTTCACCTGCCTCAGCCTCCCGAGTAGCTGTGACTACAGGCGCCCGCCACCTCGCCTGGCTAGTTTTTTGTATTTTTTTAGTAGAGACGAGGTTTCACCATGTTAGCCAGGATGGTCTCGATCTCCTGACCTCGTGATCCGCCCGTCTCGGCCTCCCGAAGTGCTGGGATTACAGGCTTGAGCCACCGCACCCGGCCTTACATTTGTCTTTAATCTATCTTGAGTTAATTTTTGTATAAGGTGTAAGGAAGGGATTTGGTTTCAGTTTTCTGCATATGGCTAGCCACTTTTCCCAACACCACTTATTAAATAGGGAACCCTTTCCCCATTACTTGTTTTTGTCAGGTTTGTCAAAGATCAGATGGTCGTAGATGTGTGGCCTTATTTCTGAGGACTCCGTTTTGTTCCATTGGTCTATATATCTGTATTGGTACCAGTATCATGCTGTTTTGGTTACTGTAGCCCTGTAATATAGTTTGAGGTCAGGTAGTGTGATGCCTCCAGCTTTGCTCTTTTTGTTTACGACGGTCTTGGCCATATAGACTCTTTTTTGGTTCCGTATGAAATTTAAAGTAGTTTTTTTCTAATTCTGTGAAGAATGTCAATGGTAATTTGATGGGAATAACATTGAATCTATAAATTACTTTGGGCAGTATGACCATTTTCATGATATTGATTCCTCTTATCTATGAGCATGGAATGTTTTTCCATTTGTTTGTGTCCTCTCTTATTTCCTTGTAGTTCTCCCTGAAGAGGTTCTTCACATCTCTTGTTACCTTGTATTCTTAAAAATAGGAATTCTCTTTATTCTCTTTACAGCAATTGTACATGGGAGTTCACTCATGATTTGGCTCTCTATTATTAGTGTATAGAATGCTTGTGATTTTTGCACATTGATTTTGTATCCTGAGACTTTGCTGAAGTTGCTTATCACGTTAAGGAGTTTTTGGGCTGAGACAGTGAGGTTTTGTAGATATACAACCATGTCATCTGAAAACAGAAACTATCTGACTTCCTCTGTTCCTATTTGAATACCCGTTATTTCTTTCTCTTGCCTGATTGCCCTGGACACAACTTCCAATATTATGTGGAATAAAAGTGCTGAGAGAGGGCATCCTTGTTTTGTGCTGGTTTTCAAAGGGAATGCTTCCAGCTTTTGCCCATTCAGTAGGATATTGGCTGTGGTTTGTCATAAAGAGCTCTTATTATTTTCAGATATGTTCCATCAGTACCTAGTTTATTGAGAGTTTTTAGCATGAAAGGGTGCTGAATTTTATCCAAGGACTTTTCTGCATCTATTGAGATAATCATATGTTTTTTTTCATTGGTTCTGTTTATGTGATGGATTACATTTATTGGTTTTTTGTGTGTTTAACCAGCCTGGCATCACAGAGATGAAGCTGACTTGATTGTGGTGGATAAGCTTTTTGATGTGCTGCTGGATTCAGTTTGCCAGTATTTCATTGACGATTTTCACATCAATGTTCATCATGGATGTAGGCCTGAAATTTTTGTTGTTGTTGTGTTTCTGCCAGGTTTTGGTATCAGGATGATGCTAGTCTCGTAAAATGAGTTAGGGAGGAGTCTCTCTTTTTCTATTGTTTGGAATAGTTTCAGAAGGAATGGTAACAGCTCCTTTTTGTATCTCTGGTAGAATTTCACTTTGAATCCATCTGGTCCTGAGCTTTTTTGGTTGGTAGGCTCTTAACTACTACCTCAATTTCAGAACTTGTTATTGGTCTATTCAGGGATTCAACTTTTTCCTGGTTAGTCTTGGGAGTGTGTATGTGTCCGGGAATTTATCTATTTCTTCTAGACTTTCTAGTTTACTTGCACACAGGTGTTTATAGTATTATCTGATGGTAGTTTGTATTTCTGTGGGATCAGTGGTGATAGCCCCTTTATCATTTTCTATTGTGTTTATTTGATTCTTCTCTCTTTTCTTCTTTATTAGCCTGGCAAGTGGTTTATCTATCTTGTTAATCTTTTTAAAAAACTACCTCCTGGATTCATTGTTTTTTTGAAGGGTTTTTTTGTGTCTCTATCTCCTTCAGTTCTGCTCTGATCTTAGTTATTTCTTGTCTTCTGCTAGCTTTGGAATTTGCTTGCTCTTGGTTCTCTAGTTCTTTGAACAGTGATGATAGGGTGTCAATTTTAGGTCTTTTTCACTTTCTCCTGCGGGCATTTAGTGCTCTAAACTTCCCTCTAAACACTGCTTTGGCTGTGTCCCAGAGATTCTGGTACGTTGTGTGTTTGTTCTCATTGGTTTCAAATAATTAATTTATTTTTGCTTTAATTTATTTATTCACCCAGTATTCATTTAGGAGCAGGTTGTTCAGTTTCCATGTAGTTGTGCAGTTTTGAGTGAGTTTATTAATCCTGAGTTCTAATTTGATTGCACTGTGGTCTGGGAGATTGTTATGATTCCTATGCTTTTGCATTTGCTGAGGAGTGCTTTACTTTCAATTACATGGTCAATTTTAGAATAAGTGCAATGTGGTGCTGAGAAGGATGTATATTCTGTTGATTTGGGGTGGAGAGTTCTGAGATGTCTATTAGGTCCCCTTGGTCCAGAGATGAGTTCAAGTCCTGAATATCCTTATTAATTTTCTGGCTCATTGAGCTGTCTAATATTGACAGTGGGGTGTTAAAGTTTCCCATTGTTTTTGTGTGGGAGTCTAAGTCTCTTTGTGGGTCTCCAAGAATCTGGGTGCTCCTGTATTGGATGCATATATATTTAGGATAGTTAGCACTTCTTGTTGCAGTGACCCCTTCTACCATTATGCAATGTCCTTCTTTGTCTGTTTTGATGTTTGTTGATTTAAAGTCTGTTTTATCAGAGACTAGGATTGCAGCCCTGCTTTTTCTTTTACTTTCCATTTGCTTGGTAAATATTCCTCCATCCCTTTATTTTGAGCCTATGTCTTTGTGTGTGAAATTGGTCTCTCTAATACAGCATACTGATGGGTCTTGACCCTTTATCTAATTTGACAGTCTGTGTGTTTTAATTGGAGAATTTAGCTCATTTATGCTTAAGGTTAATATTGTTATGTGTGAATTTTATCCTGTCATCATGATGCTAGCTGGTTATTCTGCCCATTAGTCAATGCAGTTTCTTCACAGTGTGGTTGCTCTTTATATTTGGTATGTTTTTGCAGTGGCTGGTACTGGTTTTTCCTTTCAATATTTAGTGCTTCCCTTAGGAGCTCCTGTAAGTCAGGCCTGGTGGCGATAAAAATCCCTCAGCATTTGCTTGCCTGTAAAGGATTTCACTTGTCCTTCACTTGTGAAGCTTAGTTTGGCTGGATATAAAATTCTGTGTTGAAAATTCTTTTCTTTAAGAATGTTAAATATTGGCCCCCACTCTCTTCTGGCTTGTAAGGTTTCCAGAGAGAGATCCATTGTTAGTCTAATGGACTTCCCTTTATAAGTAACCTGACCTTTCTTTCTGGCTGCCTTTAACATTTTTTCCTTCGCTTCAACTTTGTTGAATCTGACAATTATGTGTCTTGGGTTTGCTCTTCTTGAGGAGTATCTTAGCAGTGTTCTCTGTATTTCCTGAATTGAATGCTGGCTATCTTGCTAGGTTGGGGAAGTTCTCCTGGATAACATCCTGAATTGTGTTCTCCAACTTGGTTCCATTCTCCCCATCACTTTCAGGTACCCCAATCAATCATAGGTTTGGTCTTTTCACATAGTACCATATTTCTTGGAGGCTTTGTTCATTTCTTTTCATTCTTTTTGCTCTAATCATGTCTTCACACTATATTTCATTAAGTTGATCTTCAGCTCTGATCTCCTTTCTTCCTCTTGATCCATGCAGCTATTGATACTTGTGTATGCTTCACAAAGTTCTCCTGCTGTGTTTTTCAGTTCCATCAGGTCATTTATGCTCTTCTCTAAATGGGTTATCCAGGTTAGCAGTTCCCGTAACCTTTTATCAAGATTCCTAGCTTCCTTGCATTGGGTTAGAACATGCTCCTTTAGCTCAGAGGAGTTTGTTATTACCCACCTTCTGAAGCCTACTTTTGTCAGTTCATCAAGCTCAGTCTCCGTCCAGCTTTGTTCCCTTGCTAGAGAGGAGTTGTGATCCTTTGTAGGAAAAGAGGCATTCTGGTTTTTTTTTTTTTTTTTTCCGGAATTTTCAGTATTTTTATGCTGGTTTTTCTCATCTTTATGGATTTACCTACCTTTGATCTTTGATGCCGATGACCTTTGCATGGGATCTTTGCATGGGCGTCCTTTTTATGCATGTTGATGTAATTACTTTCTATTTGTTAGTTTTCCTGCTAACAGTCAGGCCCCTCTTCTGCAGGTGTATTTGCAGAATACACCTTTTTTCCTACTTTTTTCTACTTTTTTTCTACTTTTTCTACTTTTTTCTACTTTTATCGTTTAGCTAGCTACTGTGGAGTGCCTTGGAATAAGGCAGCAAATTCAAAACTCAGGCAATATTCATAAAGTATGAATATAGCAGTTTATTATATGTGATCATTTTATTTATAGTGTTAGTACTGCTTAAAAACAAAGTGTAGTTTTTTGTGTAATAGTAAAAATGCATATGTGAAATAAGATACCAAGAAAAAAATAGTTTGATTCAGAAGTTTTGAAATAAATTTGCATATGACAGACACTATTTTAAACACTGGCGATCTGATAGCAAAAGGAAAAAAAAAATTAAAAAAACACCCTGTTATCATAAATATCACACTATGCTAATGGATAAATAAAAATTAAAATAAGGAAATAGAAATATAATGTTAAATAGTAATGCAGATCAAGAAAGGGGAAAAAGCAGATTAAGAGGAGAAAAGGAATGATAGAGAATGCTACTCAAAATAAAGTCATTAGGAAAGTTGTGCTGAAGAGATAATATCATAGTAGAGGTCTAAATGGTGAGAAAATAAGACACTAAAGATTTTGCAAATGTAGTTTCCAACAGAGGGAATATGAGAGAGTATAGCACCACTTTCTTTCTGTGCAATTTAACTTCCAAACTCTAGCAAGGTATTGTATTTTTAAAAATACCTTTAGCACCAATATATTTCCTGATATATTAAGTTTTAAAATGTAATCCATGTAGGAAGTTGGCTCTGACTATCAATATATCTAGAATTGTACTTTTTTTTTTTCCAATTTCTACCATCACTGTTGAAATAAACACCATTGAGTACCTGCATTACTGCCAGTGCCAGAAAACTGTTATCCCTTTACCCCCTATTTTCACCATAGGGACACAAAAATCTACTTTAAAATTAAGACAAATAATATAATCTTTCTGTTCCAAACCCTACCAATGGTCCCTCTGTTACTCAGAGTAAAAGGCAAAGTCCTTGCAGTGGTCTTCAAGGATCCACATGGTCTGGCCTGCAACTTTTTCCTCTACTCCAGCAACAAGGCCTTCCTGACTCTTTTATGAAAGCATTAATCTTGTTTCTTCTACCCCAGGGCCTTTGCACTAGCTGTCCTCTCTGCTTGGAATGATTTTCCCTAAGAAATTGGACTCAGGGAAGAGTCAGGTCCCTTTATTTCTTTACAGTCTTGAACGGAATGTAATATTATCATTCTATACCCAACCAAGAATTCATTTTTGCTTTATTAAGCTTGATTCTATACTCCCAAATTTATCATCTCACTACTATGTTATTTGTATATTTATTGTTTCTGTTTATCTGTTTTATGTCTCCCCACTTAGAATTTAATCTGCATAACTTCTTGCTTTGTTAACTAAGGTATTACTAGTAATCATACAATGACTAGCTCACAGTAACTCCTTTATATATATTTTTGTGCATAACTTGATAGATTAAAACAAATGAAAGCAAAGATTATTTGCATTCGATTTCACATTATTTATGTCTGTGTGAGATCAGCATTATACTGTCTTAGGTTGATTTAGTACTACACCTTGATATTTTTGATTTAAGATTTGTTTGGAGAAAATCGAGAAGGGTTATAAATTAATCAGCATAGTAAACAATTATTATAGATTCCCTGAATATCTTTCAAAATAGAAGATTACTATAGTCTTCAACAACTATGTCTTTTGGTTCTGATTGATTGATTTGCATGGTGTTGTCTCATATGTAGCTGTATATCCTACAGAAATTGTAGGAAATTGATCTAGAGATTGAATCCTATGATTCTGTTGCTGAGGCACATGGGAATATGATCTTAAATTGTACCTTGGGGTACGCCCCACACATACACAAATGCCACATGTGAGAAGTATCTTCAGGTGTGATGAACAGTCTGCATACATCTGTAGAGAATAACGTCACAAAAGACTGAGAAATAATATTACAGAATCTTCTGGAAAAATGGGAAAACTAGCTATAACAGAAACAGAGAATTTGTCTAAAATAGATAAATAACTTCACAAATTTTTAGTATCCCAGTGATTGGTCACCAGTATAAACTTCAAGCAGAGACAATGTGTCTTTTCACTACTAGGTCCCTCTGTGACTATATAGGGCACATACACTGGGGAGTGAAGAATAGAGAGGAGTCACTTTGTTCCTCTGTCCAGGTACACTGCAGAGCTTTCTTGGTCCATAGTTTGTAAGAGTTTCTCTTATACTTCTGGATATTGCTCTTCCCCCTGGAATTAAAACACTTCAGAACATAAAAAGTTGCTGCAGTAGTTTGAAACAACTTTTATTTTTTCAGGAAAGAGTGAGCCAACAATTTAATAAGAGGGCAGATAGTCACATGACTTGTAGAAAAAGGATATTTCATCTAATATCTAAAATGCTATACAAAAAGATTTTTAAAATGTATGATGTTCTTTAGATTATGAGTAAAACAGAAAATGAAAAGACATAGATAATAAAATGGACCCAATAGAGTTTATGTAAATATTTGTCTAGTAATGTGCAATCATTGCAGAGACCTGAAATAATATTCACAGGTCCAGAGGGCAACATTCTGTCAAATTTAAGTATTTATTACAGCATCTTATTTTGATATCTTCTGTAGCCTTCAAGGTAAATGTATTGATGCATCCTGAAACTGAAATGTCAGCACTTATCTATATGTGTGAAATATCAGGATTTCTAGAAATTAGTTTATTTCAGTTGGACAAGTAGAAAACAAATGATTCTTCAAAAGAGGCAATTTGAAGACAGACTGAACATATTAACCCCTCATTATAGCACTATTTGCCTCTCAGTGCTACTCAGAATTATGCACTAGACTCAGAATGTGAATATTTCTTCACTTTTGTGGTGAGGGCAGTGGTCGTCAGTTGAATCTCTGCAACTGTTTTATTATGCAGAACCAAGTTACTTCCATTTGTTACTTCCCAAGAAGACTGAAAACTGCACACATGGACATCTGAAAATTGAGAATCTGTATGAAATGATCAGAGGAAAAAAAGATCTTTTAACTAACAACATAAGTCAAAAGAACTTCTCTTAAAAATATAGTTTCACAATCTCACTTTGATATAAATTCTGCCAGTGTTGGTTTATTCTTTTAACCTTAGAGTTAATGTACTGAGAAGATTTTTGGAATGCAGATTGCATAGTTATTATAATAACAATAAAGACTTTCTATTTTTCCATGCTTGTGTAAATGATTAACACTTCAGAGCTGAACTGGTGACCTTTCCTGTTATTTATTTTCAACACCTTCCACTCTATTGGGGCACATGGATTATAGGTTACAAGATATCTGTAACAATATAAGCAATAAATAAGAAAATAAGTACATATTTTAGAATAAATTAGAATATCGAATTGCTTTCTGGTTGAATTAGTTTATTTATTCATCAAAGTATAAATATTTACCAAATGTCTATTAATGTCAGGTGCTAGGAAGGCAATTATTTACATGACACAGTACCATCTTCTAAATCTCCATGATCTAGAAGAGGAAAATAAATTAGTAAAACATATTATAATGTCTATGGTGCTATCATATCATGTGGGTTCGAGGGAATAAAAAGTCTAATTTTTTCTGTGAAGATCAGAAAACACTTTCTACAGCTGAGTCTTGAAAATGGGAAACTATGGCATATTGGAACATGATGAACAGATAAAGGGACATGAACAAGGGACATGGGAATGGATAATGAGAGTTTGAGCCTGTTTTAAGAGTTCTATTTCTGTACCACAGGAAAAGGATGGTAGTAGAGAAGCATGTAGAGGAAAATTCACAGAAGTTCATGTATGTTGTGTTAGACATTAAGACATTAAGAAGGTAAACATATGATCAATATATCAATGAAGTGTAGGTAAAACAGCATGATTTTAATGGAAAGGACACGGTAAACCTAGGTATGGAATATGTAACACTAATCAGGAAAGGTAAAGGTGTTGAGGTTTTAGTCAAATAAACAGTAAAGTCACCTAATGCAACAGTTAAAAAAAGGAAATCATCTCTTTCTTATTTATAAAGATGGGATTGTAGTTCTGGGAGTTAGTATAGTTAAAGGAAATGAGGCTTGCTGTGAAGAAATACATTAGACAAAGAGACTATTAGGTTTGGAATACTTTTTATTTAACTCAATTGACTTTATGTAACTGAATTGATCTATTCTATTTCTCTAATCAACTTTTTTTCAGGGTATAGAAACACATTTTTTGTGCTGATATCCTCAGGATGTCATTTAAAAAAATGTGTTATACCCCCCCAAAAAATGAATGTACATTTCATTTTTTAAAAAGTTAGCTGCAGACCTATGAAAATGATAACTTTAGGGATACGAGCATTTGATACTAAAATTTGGGAGTGAACATTTTTACTCAAGTTATAGAAATTAAACATATTATCAGTACTAAAAGGAAATGTTGGTTTACAGTTCAGTCATTTCATCATAGAGTACTGAATTCATTCATAAGATTAATCAAAATTCCCTAATATTTAAGTATAACTTGAATAAGACCATAATGCTAGTGGATGAACTTTATTCAACAGTATTTTATTAAACATATGCTACAGTATCAGACACTGAGAAGATAAAAGTGGTCAAAATATTATTTTGCTAAAAAAAAAATATGAGCTACTGTATAGGAAAGCCAACTTAGAACTAAGTTATATCAGTCAGGCACTTCATAGGGCTTCAGACTTAATACAACTTAGGGTTTTGTTTTTTTTAAAAAAAATAATTTTTGTGAGTACATATTAGGTTTATACATTTATGAGGTATAAGGGATGTTTTGATACAGGTGTGAAATAGGCAATAATCACATCATGTAAAATGGCATTTATACCTTCTTACAATCCGATTATAGGGCATAGTATTTGATAGCACAACAGAGTGACTATAATCAATAACAACTTAGGGTTTTAAAGAAACAAAGGCATATCAGATACAAAGTGAATGCTCACTCAAAATTATTCACCTAGTTTATAATATTAAGAACATATAAATTTTCTAGATTTTGAGGGAAAGAAATTGTTTTCCTCTTTGGGGCGATGTTTAATGTATATGTATGAGTAACCATGAGTGATGACTCATGGAATTTTCAAAAGTCTACCAAGTAATTAATTTAGTATTGAATTATTAATTAGGTTTTTATTAAGCATCTGTCACAAAATTACTGCAAATATTCTTCAAATAGAATGAGCATTAAGTTAACTTTTCTGTATATATGAGTATAAATACATTAAAAAAATCATACTAATTGTGTTTAATGTCATTTGCCCCATTAGCTATATATCACTGCATAAATATTCTTGTTAAACTAATTATCACCAACTAGGAGTTACACAAATTTATTTACAGATGTGACAATAAGCTTGATCAACTTTGGAAGATATTAGTATCCTCATGGTTTAGATGAGTAAGCTAGGACTAGTGTCTGTACTTCCCAATGCCTTTTAAACCGTAGATTGTAGAGTGGATCCGCCACTATCTCAAAGCACATATATTTAAAGCTGTACCATGTTGCATTATCCTTAATTAAATTCAGAATTGGGTTTGGTTCTAAATTATCATTTATTTTATTGTGGAATAGGAATAAACTATTGAAATCTTGTTTTGTTTGTTTTTTTTTTTGAGGAAGAGTTTTGCTCTTGTTACCCAGGCTGGAGTGCAGTGGTGTGATCTCAGCTCACTGCAACCTCCACCTCCCAAGTTCAAGTGATTCTCCTGCCTTCCTGCCTCAGCCACTCAAGTAACTGGGACTACGGGTGCCTGCCACCATGCCCGGCTAATTTTTTATATTTTTAGTAGAGACAAGGTTTCTACATGTTGGCCAGGATGGTCTTGATCTCTTGACCTCATGATCTGCCCGCCTCAGCCCCCAAAGTGCTGGTGTTACAGCCATGAGCCGCCACGCCAGGCCAGAAATCTTTACAAAAGTTATGAAAAAATACATTTGATTTCACATGTCAGTTTCTTTTTCCTTCTCAAGATGTTTTTCACAGCTTATGTAAAATGTCAAGGTCCCTAGAAATTTCACTCTAAAAGTTAAAGAAAACTTATATCATATGAATGACATGGCAGAATGACAAAAGAATTAACATAAGAAAAATACTTAAATTACTAAAGCAGAAACTAGTGAAAGAAAATAAACATGTCTACTCATGATACAGTGTCAATATGAGAGCTGATATTTTTATTTTATATAGCAGTGGTTTACCGGAAGGGCATGAATAGCCCTCAAGCTTGGTTGAGTGAACATAAAATATGTATAATGTTTGATGTTGTTTCAAAGTTTATGGTTATGAATTATTATGATCTCATTTCCTGATGTATTTTGTTTTTATTAAATTATGGAAACACAGAATAGTATAATGTTCGCTTCACTTTTGACTTAAAGTCAAATGGAAGATTATGTGTGTTTATTGGACATTATTACATATTATTGACATTATTTTCTTATGTATTCAAATAGATACTAAACTGTCACTGACACATGGAACTAACAGCAGTCAAATGGTAAACTATGATTGCAATTAGGAGAACTCCATTCTGTCTCTCTCTCCCTTTCTGCACATCTCATAATTTTTGGTTGAAAATTGTACACCTTAAATAATATACAGTTGTGATTCTTGATATGAACATATTCCCAAGGCTATTGTTATTGCTGTTTGTCATTGTTTTTGGCTTAGTGACTTTTCTGATACAATTCTGTAAGATCTGTATTCTTTATCATGTGTGTTTACTACAGTCTCTGCTCAATTAACTTAGTGGTCATGCAATGATTGGACAAAGACTTCCTTAGCTGCCAGGAACAAATAAGTATTCTAATCTTTGTGAACAAATTCTGTATGAATGTTGGGTTATGCCTTCAAAACTCAGCCTGACAACTGACAATCCTTATTCAGACTTCACTTTCTGCTTATGCATATTCTCAAGGTTAACTAGAACAGAGAGATTAGGGCCTTCCTGAATCATCCTGAGTGTGTGCACAGTCTTGGGCATGCATGAAGTCCTCTGCATGCATGTGTTCCTTCTAGATATCCAGGAATAGGTGGAGAATCCCTAACAATATTTCATTACCCAGATTTTCCTTTAAAGGTTTTCAATCAGTTGTTTATTACAACTCCCATTCACACTCTTAAGCTGTGAAATTTAACAATTGCGTGTGTGTGTGTGTGTGTGTGTGTATACACATTTTTTTTTTTTTACAATTACCCCTGAGGAAAAGGCTTTTCACACCAGGTGAGCTCTAAGTTAAGTCCAACACAAATAGCTTCGTAAGTGGGGTCTTCCAGGAAACCACCAGACAGCTAAAATATTGATAATTCTCTTGCAATGAGCTTTTAAGGAGCTTCTAATTTTACATACATATATATATGAGTTAAGCTGTCTAAAATATTGTATATGATAAAATTAGGGGGTCCAGAAAAGTAGATACATAATTAAATTTAATTACTATATATGATATTATGCAAGACAATATAAAATATATGTGAATTGCTTGGCACATGAAACATGATCTTTAATAAAATGACATAGTTTTCAACTATAATTTGTACAATGGTTCCATGAAAGTCCTATTAATATATGTATATATAACTCATACCTAAGTTAGGGCCTTTGAATTTAGGGAGAGAGTTAGTACCCTTTTTGAGTTCTTAATATTAGATACTGCTGAAAAATATTTTAGGATTCCAGAATAAATTGACCCATTTTTAAGGACACCTCACAATGTAAGTGCTTACACATTGATTTATTTTTTTAAGTATGTTTGTACAAATATAATTATACATAAATCAGATGGCTGTACCTAAAGGAAAAATGTAAGAACCTCTGCAGCTGTTGTCCCTTCCTCCTAGAATGTTCTTTTCCTAGATCTCGATCCCCTCTATATAGCTCGAATACATGTAGCATACACTTGACAAATCTTTGATGAATTATTATGCTTCATCTGTGATAACCAAATCTGTTCTTCCTTTTTACCTGTGATTCACCTACTGCACTGTGTCTATAGAGCGTATCTTTATGTTTTCTCATTTTGATAAATATTCCTATATTTTCCTGTTCTGATGAGTGAGGAAAAGCTTTTTTTAGATACTGTGTTTTTAAAAATGGAATAACAAGTTTTTGTTAAAAGTGTATAATTTACAAGTAATTTCTATTACATTACAAACTATGTTAGTCTTTTGAAATTGAATCTTAACGTAAATTATAGCAGAGTTGCATTAAGTCTTTTTTGCATGTTTATTTCAAAATCCATGAAGATTAATTTGTATTTGAATGAATATGCTTGCTATTTGTTTATCTAATATAATATATAACCCCTTCTCAGGTGGAATTTTTTTTTGGCGTAATGTTCAGTAGTAGTATATGGATACATAGTATTATGGAAAGGAAGCTCCCTGTTAGACCTAAAAAGTTCCTGAAGGGACAGCTAATCTTGAAACTAATTTTTGACATCCTAGGTTCCCATAACTTTTCTACCACTATTACACTTTAAAGAAGTATTTTTATAGATTTTTGTGAAGACAATTTAACTAGTACCAGTCTTTCTTTCAAACTGTGAAACTATATATCTCCTTAGGCAAACTTTTAATGATTTTAATGAGAGATATATATATATGTAATTATATATATAATTATATATATATATATATATATATATATAGCCTTAGGCAACCTTTTAATGATTTCAGATTTAAAATAAAATTTCTACTTCATAGTATCCATTATACCTTTTAAAACTAACTAACACTTTTCTAAAAACATTATTCAATCACCTAGCTTATGCAATTCTGCTTACCCCAATTACTTCAAAGGTTGGCTGAGATTGAGGTCTACATTTTAATATATAGAATGGCAAATTAATAAAAGACCTGGAATGATATTTACCCTGACTAAAAACACTATTAAAGACATAAAAGAAAATTGTTTGGCCAGAATGTCTTTTATTACGTCTGCTGCCTCATTGCTGTAATACAAGACTCACTGGACTCAGACACCCACTGGCAAATCTTTCTATCATTGTTGCATCAAAAACAACCCCAAGCCTTTTAGAAAATTAGATTTGTCAACATTATTGAGTTGTTTCATTGAATACATAGTAGCAGTAGATGAGAGTGAAAGATCATAACTTAAGCCCTTAAAACTTTTTATAGGAATGCATTATTTAAGTTTATATTGCATTCACCTTTCCCAAGTGTGCACTGTGTGTGCTATCATTTGTTTGTTTATAAATGTTTTATGAGATATTATATTCACTATTTTTATATTTCTTGGCATACATAAGAATATTTGTTTTATTTTTTATTTTTTGCAGAATTTTGGAGAGATTGATACTATAAGAAGGAACTCAGGAATTTATATTTCAATATAAAAGCAGTTGAAGACAGAAGACCTCTTACCTGGCATAAGATGTGTGATCCATTGTATGACTAGCACAAAGTTGTGAGGCATCTATTTTGACTGTTTTCACCTCTAATTTAGGAATATGTAATTTTAAAGTCGGAAATGGTATTCAGATCCTATAGATATATGGATGGAATTTTAAAGATGGAAATGGTATTCAGATCATATAGATCATATAGATATATATAGATTATTTTGCATATGTGAATAATGCATAACAGATCCGTTAAATGACTTCACATGGGTCAAGCATTTAATTAAGAAGATATCTG
The DNA here is from genome assembly GCF_037993035.2 of Macaca fascicularis. Lineage (NCBI taxonomy): Eukaryota > Metazoa > Chordata > Mammalia > Primates > Cercopithecidae > Macaca > Macaca fascicularis. The sequence continues at coordinate 34,166,452 of NC_088379.1, read as the reverse complement.
CCAAAATAAATAGGATATGATTCCTAACTCTATGAACTTCTACAAGCATGTAACCTTCTTTATGTCTATGTTTTGAAGAAAATCTAGTTATAATTATTATACTACCATATTAAGCATTTTGGAAATTTTCCAAAAAAAAAAAAAGATAATATAAGTATATAGCTATATATGTAAATGAATAGATACAATTAGTGACTATATGTGTGTCTATGTATACATATAAAACACAAGGGAGAAAGCTCTCAGGAAAGAATATGTTCTACTAAATCAAAAGTATTAAATTCAGCTTAGTAGCTATGAAAAATTTTACCTTCTCTATACTGACTTTAAGGCTTATGGAAAAATGTAATTTTACTGTTATTTTAATGGATCAATTTCAACATTTTTTTTTTAAATTGATACTCTCTTCCAAGGTAATTTTCACCTAAATTTATGTTTTTGAAGACATTATTGCATTTAATAAAAATATCACACAAAAACAATGAATATGTGTATGAATCATGACTATAAAAAGTTTATTTCTTAATTATTTTATTCTTTTTATAATGTCTGATTTATAAATTAAATGTCTGACTTACATTTAATTTTGCCCATAGTATATCTACATTTATATACATATGTGCATATACATATATATGAGGTTTCATAAGATTATAATACAGTTGTCCTATACAGTCTATTATTTATCTTTGAAAAAATTAATGTTTTATTAATAATTAACAAATAATAATTTGTTATATAATATATGAAGTATAGTGTAATGTTCCAATGCATGTATACATTGTATAATTATTAAATCAGGGACATTACCATATTCACTACTTTAAATATTTATCTCTTCCTTTTGGTGATGAAATTAAAAATTTTCTCTTCTAGCTATCTTGAAATATACACTGCATTATTATTTGCTAGTGACTGTACTGTGTAACAGAGCACCAGAATGTATCCTTCTTCTCTAATTGTAACTTTGAAACCCTTGAGCCATCTCTCCCAGTCTTCCTCTCCTCTACTCTCTCCAGCCTCTGGTAACCACTATTCGACTTTCTACTTCTATGAAATCAACTCTTTTGGATTCCACATATGAGTGAGATCATGCAGTATTTGTTTTTCTGTGCCTAGGTTATTTCCTTTAACTATGTCTTCTGGGTTCATCTATATTATGTCAAATCACAGGGTTTCATTCTATTTTAAGGCTGAATAGCATTCCATTGTTTATACACACATTTATCTTTACCAATTATCTGTAGATGAAAACTTAGTTTGATTCCATATCTTGGCTATTGTGAATAGCACTACAATAATGATGGGAGTGCAGCTATCTCTTCAACACACTTGTTTCATTTCCTTTGGATATATACTCAACAATGAGGTTGCTGAATCATATGGTGTGGTAGTTCTAGTTTTAATTTTTTGAGGAAACTTCATACCGTTTTTTATAATGGCTTTACCAATTTACATTCTCACCAACAGTGTATAAGAATTTCTCTTTCTCCACATTCTCAGCAGCATTTGTTTGTTTGTTTTCTTTTTGATAAAAACCATTCTAACCATAGTGAGGCAATATCTCATTGTGGTTTCGATTGCATTTCCCTGGTGATTAGTGTTTTTGTCCACTTCCTTTGCTTAGAACAGATTACATGAACCTTGTCAATTTATAAAGTGTATATATATATATCTTGTAGTCACAAATGCTGAGAAGTCCAAGGTGGAGAGGTCGCATCTGGTGAGGATCTTCTTGCTTGTGGGGACTCTGCAGACTCTGGAGGTGGTGCAGAGCCTCATACAGTGAGGAAGCTGAGCATGCTAGCACAAATCTCTCTGTCTCTTTTTATAAAGCCAACAGTTCCACTCCCGTGATAACATATTAATTCATTAACCCATTAACCTGTTAATTCATGAATGGATTAATCCATTCAGGAAGGCAGAATTCCTATTATCCAAACACTTCTTAAAGGCCTTACCTCTCGATACTACCAATTAGGGATTAAGTTTCAACATGAATTTTAAAGGGGATAATATTCCAACCATAGCAATTAATTCTTTTTGAATGTTTTATACCACATTTTTACTGTACCTTTTCTATGTTCAGATATATTTAGATACAAAAGTATTTACCAAGCTGTTACAATTTTTCCCAATATTCAGTACAGTAACAATTTAAAAATTTGTAGCCATGGAAAAAAAAGATTACTACACAGCCTAGGTGTGTAGTAGGCTACACAATCTAGGTTTGTGTAAGTACACTCTATAATGCTCACACTATGGTGGAATTGCCTAACAATACATTTCTCAAAAGATATCCTCATTATTAAGCATGATGTTGACTATTGCCATAGTCAATGGTCTTAAAATATAACCTCAGTGGATAATATTTTTGATAAAAAAATATTTCCACCTATCTCATTTAATTTAGAAGGGTAAGAATATTAGTTCAGAAATTCAAGAGTACCAAAAAATCAAAAATTTTAAAGTATGATCCTTAATTCACACTCTAATGAATTGATAAGATATTCATCAACAGTCACTATTAAGTCTAGGTCCATTTTCTCAGATTTCACCAAGTTCCAAGCTCTTATTTATTGCAGAAGGCCCCTCCAGTTATTGGACATTTGTGCGTGCTGGTTATTACAGTGATGTCCAAGGTGCCTTCTGTTTCAGTAGCTCTGCTGCTTGTATGCAATAATTAAGAATGCATTTTTTTGTGTGTGTATATTTGGAGCTCCTAGGTCTTGAATCCAGCCTTTGCTGATTCATCACAGTTATCTCTTCTGAGATTTTGCTACATCCTACTCCAGATTCTCCCAAAGAGCAATAAAGAAATACGCTCATTGTCTTAATGCACTTGGCTGCCTTAATAAAATACCACAGATTGAGTCACTTACACAATATAATTTTATTTTCCTGCATTCTGGAAGCTGAAAGTCTGAGATCAGGGTGTCACCATGGTGGGATACAGGTGAGGGCTCTCTTCCTCACTTGCAGAAGTCTGCCTTCTTGTTGTGTCCTTGCATGACGGGAGAGAGAGAGAGAGAGAAAGAGAGCTGTTTTTCCTTCTTATAGGGGCACTAATCCTATCATGAGAGCCTCACTCTCCTGACCTCATCTAAACCTTAACTACCTCTGGAGGTTCATCTCCAAGTATCACCACATTAGGGGTTAAGGCTTCAGCATACGAATTTTTCAGGGGGATACAATTCGGTCTGTAGCATTGAGTTGCATATTATTTATGTAACCTTCTCTCAGTACACACACACACACACACACACACACACACACACACACACACACACCCCCTGTGGCCTTTTTGAGATATATCTATTTTTTTATTCTTGTTCTCAAAAATGCCTAACAGTTAGCAATCCATTTTTTTTCAGACTGCTGTTGCAGTATTACTATTACAAATTAAAATAATGCAGAATAATAAAAATCAGAAAAAGTATTAAATTCCCTAGTATCATCCTGCAAGGAAGGAGAATAGAATGGTGTGAGATATTAAAGGCCAGGTGCAGTGGCTCACGCCTGTTAATCCCAGCACTTTGGGAGGCCGAGGTGGGCGGATCACCTGAAGTACGAGACCAGCCTGACTAATATGATGAATTCCCGTCTCTACTAAAAACAACAACAACAACAACAACAACAAAAAACAATTAGGCAGGCATGGTGGCACGCATCTGTAATTGCAGCTACTTAGGAGGCTGAGACAAGAGCAATGCTTGAATTGGGAGGCAGAGGCTGCAGTGAGCTGAGATCGCTCCATTACACTCCAGCCTGGGCAACAAGAGCAAAACTCCATCTGAAAAAAGAAAAAAGAAAGAAACAAACAAAAAACAAAAAAGAATGGTGTGGGATATTTTGTCAAAAATATTGTTGAGAGCTTTCTTTTTTATTCTGAATTTTACTTTAAATGGTAAGCAGAAGGCTTAGCACAATAGGTAATTATTAAATACTCTAGCTCTACCACCAGAACTATTTTTTAAATTGTATAAAAATAACATTCCAGTTTCTCAACAATAAATTGTGTTGCTCCATGTCACCTTCTGTTTAAATCAAAACCTCCTCCACTCTTTACAGTTCCTTATTTAATTGTTCTTGGAGCCATAATTTTACATCTATCAGTTAATTGAAGGGAATCAAAGATGCTTCAAGAAATTACACCTGGTTTAACCTCGAACCAGTAAGTACTAATTTTATGAGAAGAAAACAGACATATCTATAAACTGTTTTAAACAATCTAAATATGAACAATTATCCCCATATTAAGGAACTAGACTTTACCGTTCAAATGCCTTCTTTAATTAAATGTGAAATAAAGGAAATGTTCTAAATTTTAAAGATTCTTTTCATGTAAAAAACTGTCATAATATTACGATTCTTAACGATATTAATGGGCTCCCAATGTTTACAGATATCTGGGGATAATGTCACAAAGCCAAATTCTAAAACCATGGGCAAGCGGGCGTGGTGGCTCACACCTATAATCCCAGTGCTTTGGGAGGTTGAGGCAGGCAGATCACTTGAGCCCAATAGTTCTAGACCAGCCTGACTACCATGGCGAAACCCTGTCTCTACTAAAAATACAAAAATTAGCCAGGCGTGGTGGAAGGTGCCTGTAATCTCAGCTACTTGGGAGGCTGAGGCAGGGAGAATCGTGTGAACCTGGGAGGTGGAGGTTGCAGTGAGCTGAGATCGCACCACTGCTGTACTCCAGGCTGGGATACACAGAGCAAGACTCAGTCTCAAAAAATATTGTGAGGAAAAACAATAAAACTTTCTTTTGGAAAAAAAGAAATTTTGGTGCTAGATTTCTAGCTTCTCTGTCACATCTTGAACATTAAGAACACTTACAAGAATAATGAAAGCAGTAAAGTATGGCCTGGAAATCAATGAACTGATTGACATCAGACTGGAAATCTAGACCTAGGGTTAGCAAATGATTTTATGTTTGTTAGAGAGAAGCACAAGTTCAGGAGCAGTTTTACCTTGTTGCCTCATCTTAATCAGTTTGGGCTGCTGTAACAAAAATCCCACAGACTGGGTAGAGTAAACCATCAACATTGATTTCTAACAGTGCTGGAGGCTGAAAGTTCAAGATCAGGGTGCCAGCATATTCAGGTTCTTGGTGACGGCTCTCTTCCTGGTTTGCAGATGACTGTCTTCTAGTCATATCCTTCTAAGGTAAAGAATACAGAGTAAGTAAGCTTTCATGTCCCTTCTCATGAGGTCACTAATACCATTGATGAGTACTCTACCCTTATGACTTAATTACCTCCTGCAGAGTTCAACTCCTAATACCATCATATTGTAGGTCAAAATTTCAAAACATAATTGGAGGGACACAAACATTCAGTCCATAACACCTTTCATAATTTTCACAAAGGTAACAAATGGCGATGTTCTAATAGATTAATTATGGTTGTTAAATTGGAGTATTATTTGGCATTTTCTAATGCCAGTTATAAAGAGTACAGGTTGATAAAATGTATAGTGTATAGGAATACTGACAAAAGGTAGAAAAGCTATTAATTATCAAGCACTACTGAACCCAAATATTCAGTGATTGCTAATATCAAAGAAAGCTGCATGCCACCATTATTACATTAGCCTCGTAAATCGTGGAATCTCAACTTGTCAATTATGCTACCTAATTACCTTCTAATTATTGTCTTCCTTGTTGAAGTTTTGACAGAGTGGGAAATAGTTCTGTTTTGCCATTGCATCTTCTTACAAGTAATTTTAGGATTACAGAAATAGCCCACTGAGGTGTTTCTTGTTGTTTACAGTACTTCATCCTCTCAGTCACTACCACAATGTTCTCATTTGGTTTGATCATTTCAGCTCATTTAGAAAATAATGATGTATATTTATACTAGATTATAGAAGTCTAGAATAACTGGATGCAATTTTAGTATGAAACCTCCAAGATACCTGTAGTTTAAAGAGGACATTTTAAACACGACAGAACAAGTTTCTATAAAGTGGCATGTCAAACAGCGTGACTGTGTGGTAGTAATAATTTTGAGAAGAAGGAAAAATCTGTGAACTCCTTCACACCATTATTTGACAGTGTTCTCTCACGGGTTGTTCCAATTGCTGCAGCCAGAAGCTCCATTCTGTCACTTCTTCCTGCACTGCACTTCAATTCCACAGACAGTCCCTTCACCTCTCAAATCTTCGTCCATTTTCATTCCTTTCAGGGTCTGACTTAGCAAGTCCTCTCTATTCATATCTACAAATGTATCCATCCTGCATCCGTGCTATTCGTAATTTCTTTTCAACAGCTTAAAGGGAACAGAGTTCCCTCTACCGTCAAAAACCAACCTGTCCACGAATATATCTTCCCTTTTACCATCTCAAGTATTTTTCTTATTCAGATTCTCTCATTCACACTATAAGCTTCTTATTTCTGCAGTACTTAGAAATATACTTTAACCCGTACCTTTTCAAAAATAAATCCAAATAATATGAAAACCCATCTGATCCCCACATTTCTGCATGACAACTACTCTACTTCGTTCATTGCTTTCAAATCTAAACTTCTCATAAGATTGATTTACACATGCTATTTCCATTTCCTGTACCAACCATTTGAATTGCAGTCTTCATGTATTCTTGTTGATATCTCAACCATTACATCTAGACTGTTCTCAAGGCAACCAGTCGCTTCTGTTTGTTTGTGTCTATTGACAAATTTAAATATTTCAGCAGGCCTTAACTGAGCTATCAACTCTCTCCTTAAATTACTCATCTTGCTTGCTCCCACTCTCGAGGTTTTTCAGCCATACTCCAAACTTCCATAGACTCTCAGTCTTTTACTCTCCACATGGTGATGTTTCTTAGGGCTCTATTCCAAGCCTTCCTTTCTCCTATCCTTTTTTCTCTAAGGGATCTGAACTACTTTGGCAATTTTGAATGTCATATACCTGCCAGTGATTCTCAAATAGTGACTCTTATTTTAAGTTCCAAGGATATATACGTGTGTGTGTGTGTGTGTGTGTAGATATATAGTCTCTATCATCTCATTGTTTTTTTTTTTTAAAAACACACAATTAAAAAAACTCCACAATTAGCAATTTTAAATACATATGCTAATGAAATTACAAATTACTCATTTCCATTGCTAGAGATTCTATTGTATTAGGGAAGGATTATGGCCATCTCTATTTAATTCATCTCTCCTTACTGTACCAAGTAGAGTAGTTGGGGTTTCTTTGAACCAGTCCCTACTTTAATTTGATTGCATTAGAGAGAGATTTTTACCAAGAAATAAGATTTTGTTCAAAGGAGTTCACAAACTGCATGGAAATCCACATTACCTTTTGCCTTCTGGCCAAATTTTACTTTTAAGACATACTTACTCAAAAAGTTAGGTGTCTGATTTTGAAGTCCAGTTCTACCTCTCCCTGGATTTCTTATCCTTAGTAAGTTACACAGTGTTTTCCTGCCCTAATATTTTTGTCTGTAGAACAAAGACAACATCTCACAAGGAAATTACCTCAGAGTATTGCTATTAGGATTATTTACAGAAAACACATGGAAAAATTCTTAAAGAATAGTGATCACCCAGTAAATGTTGTGTTAGTTGTCATCACTGTCATGATCAGTATCATCATCACCAGCAGCATCATTTTCATTTTGAATACTGGCATAATACATACTACTATTCTTCTACTTAGATAATACAATGTCTTATTTATCTTCATATCCCTATGTATTAGTTACTTATTGTTGCTGCAATAATTTACCAGAAACTTGGTGAATTAAAAAAGAAAATTCGGCCGGGCGCGGTGGCTCAAGCCTGTAATCCCAGCACTTTGGGAGGCCGAGACGGGCGGATCACGAGGTCAGGAGATCGAGACCATCCTGGCTAACACGGTGAAACCCCGTCTCTACTAAAAAAATACAAAAAACTAGCCGGGCGAGGTGGCGGGCGCCTGTAGTCCCAGCTACACAGGAGGCTGAGGCAGGAGAATGGCCTGAACCCGGGAGGCGGAGCTTGCAGTGAGCTGAGATCCGGCCACTGCGCTCCAGCCCCGGCGACAGAGCGAGACTCCGTCTCAAAAAAAAAAAAAAAGAAAAAAAAGAAAATTCTTTTGTTACAGTTCTGCAGGTCAGAAGTCCAAAACTGGTCTCACTTGCCCAAAATCGAGCTGTGAGTGGGGTTTTTCTGTTTTTTTCTGGAGCCTCTGTAGAATAATCTGTTTCTTTTTATTTTCCAACTTCTGGAGGCTGCCCACATTCCTTGGCTGTGCCTCCCTACTTTCTGCCTTCAAATCCAAAAGTGTTGCATCTCTTTGTCCTTCTCTGCGGTCATTTCTCTCTTTCTGACTGCACCCAGGAAAAGTTCTCTGTTTTTTAGTACTTATGGGATTAGATTGGACCCACCTGGATAAGCCAGGACAGTCTTTTCATTTTAAGGTCCTTAATCTTTATCACGTATTCAAAGTTTCTTTCATTCTGGGGATTAGGCAGTTGAGACCTTTGGAGAGCCATTATACTGACTGCAATACCTTGTTTTCCAATATACTCAATGGCATATGAAGTGATGATAGGTGATAAAATTGCTAATAGAAATTCCTTATATCTTTGCACAGAATAGAGCCTCAGTCTACAGGAGTTACCTTAGAGCCTTGGTTCATAAGGGCCATCAGCCTGGTGGCTGTGTGTGCAGGTCCTAGTCTGAAGACTAGATTCACATGTGCTGCCCTAAAGCCCTTTAAAGTCCCCAGGGTGGTCTTAAAGCCTGGATATGTAGGAGTCTGCCCAGCACTTGGGACTACTGGAATAGTTCTGGACTCTGGGCTAGGACTGGACCTTGGGGCCACAGGTGTCCTCCTGACACTGGGTAAGTTTAAATCCTGTATTCAAAGGATGCAGCTTCAAAGCTGAGTCTGCAGCAGCTGGTCTGATGATCAGGGTTGTGGTGGCCAGCCTGCTACTGGGGTGTCAAGAGTCTGAGTATGTGGCAACTGGCCTGGCACTGGGGCATTCCAAAAGCCTGGGGTGACTGGGGATAGCTGAGTGCTACAGTTGGTCCAGAGCCTGGGTTCACTGGGGTTGGCCTGGTAGTGGGACAAACTCTGAATTAAATTGCAAATGTAACCTTGCTGGCCAGTATTTTCTGATAGGAAGCCATCTGGAAGCCATTATGTTAGGGACTAGAAAACTCATGGCAGTTTGAAATGTTTTCACAGTATGAGGAGTAAATTTTCTTTAGGGGATGAGGTTGGTTAGGTTTGTGATACTGTTAGATTCTTTGGGGAATTATATAACTGTTATTTTCAGTTCATTAACACCTCTCCCTTATTTGCTGTTAGGGTTGCTTTAAGGTGATTGCTACTGAGAAAAGGGTTGATTAAATAAGAAAACTGTATCTATATTAATGAAGACAAGAAGAAGCATAGAGATAGATTAATTAAATTAATAAATAATTAAAATAAAGGTATGTATTTATTAGTGGGGAAATTGTGCAAAGATGACAATAAAACTTGATAAATTCTATAGCCAATAACAAAGGTGATTGATAGCATTTTGCCAATTTTTCTACAGTCTTTTTAACCTTTCTAAGTATTCATATGAAAAACAAGCAGTTCCTAGACACTGTAGAGGTAAATCTTTCCATGTCTTAGCAGCATATTGCTCTTTGTGAACTCAGTCATTATTCTTTAATTTTATTGAAATTTAAATGTGTCTGACATATTGAACCTAAGTTGACATTTTCTGCTCTTTCTAAAAAGAAACGTAAAAGTAATAGATGAATGCATTCTCACTGTAAAATATTCATATAATACATAGTTATAGAGAACAAAGTTTAAAGTCTTTATGACACTGACCTATCACATCTCTAACCTCCCCACAGACAGAAGCACGGCTAAAGTTTTGGGAGTCATACACCCACCCCCTCACACACATATACACACACACGGATGCATACACGGATTACCCAGCTATTTAATTTAAATATAGTACACTTAAGCATACTTAACTGTGATGTAAAAATTATAATTAGCATGAATATTTTGATGCATAGATGTAATTATTCCTTGAAGATCAATTTCTATGAGCGGTATCCTGTTAAACATTTTTTTAGTACTATGCATTTCTTGACCATGGCAGTATTCAATTTTCATAGTGAATACCATTCTGCCACCATAGTTCTTCAATAATTACTATTCTTTTTAAATATAATATATTATTACTTTAATGTGAATTTTCCTTAATCTAAAAATTGCTAAATACTTGTATCTGTATTTAAAAAATGAATATATCATACAAATTAATGTTATAATGACATATTTTCAATTAAAGGTGAAGCATTCACCAGTTATCTTTCCTTATTGTCTGCATTTATTTAAAAATTATTTATCAAATGGATGCTTATTATTTGCCAGACTGAGGATAAAAATGTAAAGAAGACCATTAAAAAGTCCTGCTTTTTTTTTTTCAACTTTTATTTAAATTCAGGTGGTATATGTGCGTGTCTGTTATCTAGATACATTTTTAGATACTGATGTTTGGGGAAGTTAAACAGAGTGGGGCTTGGTTTCTACTTGGGTGTGAGACTGCCTGGGAAAGAGTCAATTAGAAAAAGAAGAAGACAAATATGAAATTGAATAAATAAATAACATACAGTATGTCGTATGGTGATAAGGACTACAAAGAAAAATGAAATGGAGAAGGGAGAAATTAAATCTAGGTAAGAAGAGGGTATGCTGCAATTTTAAATATAGAAGTAAGGAAAGATCTACTTATATTTAAGCAAAAAGCTTAAGAAATTACATAGATATCTCTCATAAACCCTTTTAGGCAGGAATGTGACTGATATGTTAAAGATCATCAGGATTGCTGGTGTGACAGGAAGGAGTCAGCTGGGGAAGGAGCAGCAGGCAGTGAGATTAAATGGATAGCATGTATAGAACCACGCACAAACTATGAGACAATCACTAGAACCTTGATTTTAATTCCAAGTCATATGAGAAGCCAAACTTTTGAAGGATATGAAAGAGGAGAGTGACAACATAAATCGCATGATTAAAAGCTCATACTGGCTTTGGTGCTGAAAACAGACCATACGAGATTAGATTATAAGTAATAAGAACAATATCAGCGTATTTTATTTTTCTAAGTATGACATGATGGCAGTCATTCCTAAAGTGTTAGAAACAGCGAAAAATATTCATATTGTAATTATATAGTGAAGGAAGAACTTCCAAAATTTATTGCTGCATTAAAGCAGAATTTAAAAAAAAAAAAGTGAAGACATTCAAGCTTAAACTTCTGGGTATGTTGACTGAGGAAATGGAAAAATGTAATTGCCATTTGTTTAAGTGTGCAAGGGAGAAATTGTGCTAAGCAGGAAGGGTAAAGTTGGGGTTAGTCATCATTGTGCCTCTGAACATTTACTTTTGAGTTGTTGATAGAGGTGGGAATGTTAAGAACGCTATAAAATATTTAAGTCATGAGATCAGAGAAGCGCTGCCTGGAGATATACATTTGGGGAACAGATGGCATTGAAATCAATGAGACTGAATAAGTGAGGCTGAAGAAGAGTTCCAAGGTTGAGAGCTGAAGACTTCCAGTCTTTAGTGTTTGGGGGGCTCAATAGAAATAAGCAAGAAAAAATGAGAAGGAGCCAATGAAGTAGAAAGAAACCTGGAATCGGCTTGAAGAAAGGCAACAAAGGCATCTTTAGGAGGACAGAGTGTCTAAGTTAAGAAAATACATACGAAATGTCAAGTTGGATAAAGACAGAATAAAAGACTGATTGCCACTGGCGATTTTTACAAGAACAGTTTATGTAGAGTTATCGATGTGAAATCCTGATTAAGATAGGAGACATAACAATATGTTTCCATGTAGATAGAAATCATCCACAAATGTGGAAAAATATAGTGCTCTGAAAGAGAAAGGACAGAATTATAAAGTGATAACTTTGAGTAGGAAGGATGCAATCTAGTCCTTTGCTACTCAAAGCAGGGTCCATGGACAGGGAGCTTCGGCACCATCTAAGAATATGGTAGAAATGCAGACTCTCAGCACCTCCCAATTATTGAGTCAAGATCTTTATTTATCAAGATCTTCATATGCACTTTATAGGCACATGGGGTCTCAAATATATAACATACCACAAAACTGCATGTAGGTGAATTATTTGATAGCATTTTACTCCTGGCACTTAAATAAATTATTCAAAAATCCGTCCATAAATCAATTTTGTTTAGAAAAGAAGAATGAGTGTAGAGTAATGTGAACTGTCATGAGTTTTCCTGTGTTGTTTTGGCTCATAACAATAAAACAGGTTGTTCTCTCTTCTTGGAGAACTCTTTTATTCCACTGCCTCTGTTCAGAGATGACATCCCAGACACTTTTCCAATTTCTACACCAGATTTCTGTCAGTAACCATAGCTTCATTAGCATACAGCAACACAGCATGTCTCCTTAGTAGTACTGATCACAAGTAGGGGACACTAAACAATTGTGAAGTACCCTGGGACCCCTTGGTATAGGAATCTTGACATTTCTTCAAACTGACTGCAACCATACTATCTGGTACATTAGGAGAAAACAAATTAAAACCACTTTCTTTGTTAAAAAGTGTGTATCGGTGTGGGTTCACTTACTAAACCACTTCCATATGTTCAAATGAAGAATATGAAAAACAGTTACAATATTGATCACTTTTGTATACCTCCTATTCTCCCTTTAGTAATGTTCCTCTCTTTTGTAATTTGTTTCCAAATCTGATGATTTCTTACAGAGCATTTTAAGGAATTTAAATAGTTAACATAGTAATCCTTCTGATTAGCAAACAATGAGTGCATGCATTTATTTCATTTTTTTCCTCAAACTGTTTAAAAATATTTATAATTAAACAGCAAAACTAATGAAAATAATTAATGGAAAAAATTCCAAAAACCTTGAATTTTCTAATCCCATTTGAATATTTTTACAGTTAAAAGTTTACTAGCATAACTTGGTGACAAGAATATAATAAGTTGTACAATTATAAAACTGAATAACACTTTGCTAGTAGAATGGCTAAAACAATAAAATGATATTACTAAATGTTAATGAGGATGTGAAATAACTGAAACTTACACATATTCCTGGTAAGAATGAAAATGATACAGTCAATTATAAAATTATGTATTTGTTACTTACGACTCAACAATCCCAATCCAAGGTATTTGTTCAAGAGAAATTACATGTCCTCACAAAGACCCCTACATAACCATTGAAAACAGCTTTATTCATAATCACCAAAAAGAGGATACAATCCAAACGTCCAGCAAATGGTGAATGGATAAACATATCATCATATATTTACACAATATATATACAATAAAATAATTGTTATAGGCAACAATATGCAGATATCTCAAAAGCATAATGCTAAGTGAAAGAAGTCAGACAAGAAAAGTCTACACCCTGAATGATTCTATTACATAATAATGAGAAAAAGACAAAATTAAAGGCACAAGAATCACATTCGTGGTTCCAAGAACTAGGGGTGGAGGGTGGAGAAAAGGGACTTTATAACATAGACAGTAAGGGCACTTTAGGGGTACGTGTGTTTGTAGTTTTATATATATATATAAATACTACCCTGCTTAACTGTACAGTTTGATTAATTTATATATATAAATATACCCTGCTTAATTGTGCAGTTTGATTAATTTATATAATAGCTTTATTATATATGTAGTTATATATACACACATATACACATATATACTATATATAATTTATATATGCTTTATTATATATGTAGTTATACATACACATATATACATATATACTATATATAATTTATATATATTTATATATAAATTAATCAAACTGTACAGTTAAGCGGGCTATATTTTACTCAATGTAAATCTGATTGCTAAAAAATGAAAAACCCAATGATAAATATTTTTTAATGTTTTTATTTTTAAAAATTAGGGGTACATAGTAGGTATATATATTTATGGGGCACTTGTGATGTTTTGATATAAGCCTGCAATGTGAAATAAACACATCCTAGAGAATGGGGTACCCATCACCTCAAGCATTTATCTTTTGAGTTACAAATAAGTCTATTACATTTTAAAATATAATTTAAAATACACAATTAAGTTAGTATTGACTATAATACTGCATTGTTTCATTTTGAAAATGTTGCTGACTAGGCTTTAAGATATTGTGTCTACATATTCCCATTGCAAGGGCCTTCAAAAGTGACAGGTCTGGCTAGAAAGTAGTTTTGTTATTTCCCTGTACAAACCCCTTATATCTGGCTATGATTCTAACACCATCTCTAGGATTTTGCCATGTCATTGAAAATGAGACAATTTACATTTTATCAATTTGGTTCAGTGATGTATTATGGATTCTTGTATTTCTTGAAGTAACTTCTTGCAGAGCTGACTTTGTTTCTTCATTAGTTCTAATAATAATTCATAAATATAAGATATATAATTTGCTAGCTGAGTTCATAGGAAGTATTATCAGCATTTAATAAATGTGATGCATTGTTCTTATTACTGTTGTATTTTAATAATTAATTTGCAATCAATTATTGCACAATTTAACATGTATAAAGAATATCATCTTTGTGAGAGGAGGCATCATGGTTTATTCATGACTGCTGTGTCCTCAAAGTCTAGCATGGTGCTGTGCAAAAAATTAAATAAATAAATATAAATTTCTAAAATGAGAAACTATTCTAAAATTAATAAAGTCTAAACAAATAAGCAGAAAACAATAATAATGTTAAATTAAAATGAATAACAGTTAAGAGACTAAGCGCTGAACTCCTACTTTGTATTAGTACCTCATAGACAAAAAAAACTAGACATTAATGTAGAAGAAAACTGCTAAATTTAAGGATGTATTATAAAAGACATTTTAAAAATTACTGTCTAGCAATCTATATTATTATTGGAAATAGGACATTTTCTACTTTTCTTAAGTGAAAAGATGCTGTGTTCAAGGATTTAAATAATGCTTGAACCTATACATTCAAGTTGTCCTTTTATTAGCATTGTCTCTAGAACAACAGGATTCATTTTTACAAATGGACTTTTCCGCACTCGGCAGTTTACTCTGAGATGTGGCTTCTGTATAATGTAAGAGGAAGGCTGTGCCTTGCATAAACTTGAAGAAAACAGTAAGAACAGGTTCATTAACTTGGGTTTTTCTATATTCCCATGACCTTAGCCCAACTTGTCACTCCTTGCTTGATTGGCATCCATGGCTAATGCCCCAGATTGCTCCTTCACATTGTTAGACCCATTAATCACCCTCAGCAGCTCAGCTTCCCCTGGCTCTTGTGACTGCTAAGTCCCAGTCATGTCCACGTGTTGCCTCTCTCAGTGGTACATGTACCTCATTCTGCTGCAGGAGCAAGTGATATACTCACTTGCTCTCAACTCCATGTTCACCCCACTCAGGAGTGGGATAAACATTGGGGTCAACTTCATCTGACCCATTATATCTATATCTCTATATATATCTGTATCTGTATCTACACACATGTAGGGACTGGGAAAGCCAGAGGGCAAATGTCTTTCCAGAATTCTAAATAGTAGATGGAAATACAAGAGGTTTCCTCTACCTTTCAGTTTTATTCCTCACTTGTCTTAGACCACTGCATAGCCCTGAGCTAAAACTCGAAGATGAAAAAAGTAGTTTAGCTTGTCCCAATTTGCAGTCCTCCCACTCTCCTCTCTCCCTTTTGTCTCATTTCCGCAATTCCCAGGCTCTGTGGAGATTTTCTTTTTGATTAGATTTTATAATATAATTTTCAAAATTTCTGTGCATTCTTATAAAGAGCAGAACTCATGATTTCATTGTCACGGGAAGAATGTTATTTGCTCTGGACAGGAGGAAGATTCTAGGAGATTGTCTCCAGATTCAGCTCCTGGTATGTTAATAGAAAGTTGAGGGTAAGGGAAGAAAGCCGTAGAACGATTTTAAATATCCTCCTTCAAAGCAACAATCTCTGTGACGTTTGTGCTGCCCTGGAAAATTCTATTTAGCGTGTTAGAAACTGAATGTTGCCCCTCTGTTTTTCTGTATAGACCATATTCTTAATTTTAGGCAGAGACATTTCTTAGAATGTCCAGTGTAAAGGTCATATACTCAGAGCAGGTGCGAATGGGAGTAGAGAGGCATATTAAAAAAATAAGTTTCCAATTCTACCCCACTGCATCTGCATACTTTCTTTATAGTATTTATCATATGCTATGTTCTGTTATTTATACATTCATTTGTTTATAGTCTGACTCCTCCACTGGAATGGAGACTCCATGATATAAATGATTTAAACCAGATCATCATTCCATCTCCGGTGTCTTCAACTGTACTTGACAAAGAGCAGATAGCTTTAGAATCAATAAATAGAGAATAGGAAATGGTTTCAGCAGCTTTAAAAACACTCATAGAAAAGTGCTAGGAGACTGACAGAATTCTGGAATCTAAAAATCAATCATAATCCTGTTTGTTTCTTAGTCCATGGCTCTGGAACTCATGACTTCATTTACTACATTCCTTCTTCTACTTAGCCATTTCCCTTGCTGAAACCTCCTCTATAGTATGCTTTCTGAACGCTTATATTTTCAATAGGCACATAATTTCTGCGTATTGTATTTCATGTGCCTTTCAGCTAAACAAATTAATTTTATTCATTTTTTATCTGTGTTTCTTACTTTTACATAAGCAATGATGCAATCTCCAGGGAATAGCAGTTTCTTCCCTGGGACAGTTGACTATTGAAATAAAATCAGCAATGTGTTTCATAATGCTTTTACAATGTTAAAAGCATGCAAGTGTTTTATAAAACTATAATGCTTTTATAATGCTAAAAACATGCAAGTTGGTTTGATTTATTCATTATTATCCAAAAAAAAGATCTTGACATGATTTCTAAACCACTTTACTTCATCTGTCATTGGCCTTCTATTGATGGCTGTATTTTGGTCAAGTATTGAGAAACCATGTTTCAATTTCCTCTGACCAGAATTTTAGGACTATGCAATACAAAGCATGGTGACATATATAGAAAAGGAACTTCCCATAGTGTTACTCAGAGCGGAGCTTCCTGAGTTGTTCTATAAATTATCGACTTTCATTTAAGTGATTTTAATGGTTGTCTCAAAATTGTAAAATATTTTTATCAACTGAGGAATGGAAAGCATTATATTAGCAGAGTTTCTTGTATTCAAATATACTGACATGTATAGGATAAACTGTATTGTAGGCAAAATATTCTTTAAATATACTACCAAATTAGTTTTGCTACTTTATTTTGAATATTTGTGTAAATATTTATAAGTGGCATTTTCCATATTTGTGTTGCAAGATAAATCTACATAATCAAGGTTATTTTAACTTAAAAAATGAGCAAATTTCCACCATTTATTTTGCCCCTAGTATATTCTAATGATAAAGTTCCTGTTACTTGGCCCAGGCATGGTGGCTCCCACCCACAATGCCAGCATTTGAGAGGCCAAGGTAGGAGGATCGCTTGAGATCAAGAGTTTGAGACCAGCCTGGGCAACATAGCAAGACTCTGTCTCTACAAGAGTTTCTGTTACTTAATTTTAAAGGACTCTATAGTGAAACTTTCCAAAGATTTCAACTTGAATAACTTTTGAAATTTCTTCCATAGCTACTAGTTTACTCACATTATGCACTTTTTGTATGAGTTTGTTTGGTACTTATTTTGTTGAAGAGAAAAAGTGGAAAGTGACATCAGGAAAACTTATGATTCCTAGATGCGATCCCACTGAATTTCACGTGCTTAAAATAAAATGAGCATTTCAATATGTAGTTTACCATACCTTATTGAATTGCTGACAGAAATTTCAAACATGGCTTTGAAGTGGTTCTGTTTGTTTTGGTATGGCTTCGTTTTTATCAGTCTAAGAAAAAAAGGGAAACCAGAAGAGTATGAAGATTTTACTTTTTCTTATAATTACATTTTATATAAATGCACATAATATTCATGTTTATTATATATGATTTGTATATATTTTTGCATGTTTGACTTATGGATGCAAGTATAAAATAATATGTTTACAATTGAAGTTATCACCAAATGAGAACAACACCAAGCTCAATGAAAGAAAATTAGCACCTTCTTGGATGTTCTCTCTTGTCTATGACTTCTTTCTCTTCTTCCAAGACAACCATGAAATTCCAATGCCATAAAATACACTTTACAAATTTTGTAGGGACAAAGTGAACAGAACACATTACCTTGGCTCAAGAATATTTTGTTCAACATTATTTTGTGTGAGATTCAGGCATGTTACAGCAATGCTTAATTTTCATTGCTACATAGTATTCAAGTATATACTATATTAGCAATTATTTATTTACTCCTACTGTACATGGATAGTCCGTTTTTTTTCCAGTTCTGTGCTCTTGCACATATTATTACTCTTATGTACACTTTGCAACACATATCTATGTTTGTTTGTTCATCTGCCTAGGAGTTGAATTTAATTTGTTTGGAATAGAACTTTTCTTTAAGAAATAATTTCTAAAATAAAAATGTGTACTTAGATTGCATGTTTATTGAATTATATTTTATATGTTATATATTATGCTATAATTGCATACTATCTCTGCATATATTTTCTGAGCCATTACAATTATATTATTTGTATTTCCCTGAATATTATCATGAGTTGGAACATGCTTTCATATATTTTTAACTATGCGGGTGCTGTTTTATATACTTTGTTCAGTTTCCACTTGTGTCATTTTACATTGCTCACAAATGTTTATTGTTAATGTTAGCATTATTCTTATTGAAAAAAGTGTACATTATTTTCTAATTATTCGATAATATATAATTTCCTCTTTAATATTTATTTTTATCTGATTAATAAATGTTAAGCTTTTCCATTTATATTTTTCTCTTGCTTAAGAATATTACCACAACATAGGACATAGAATTGTAAAGATATTTACATAAATATTTGTTTTGTTTAGTTTTGTTTTTTTAGATTTTATTGTAACTGTCTTATAAGTCTGAAATGTATTTTTATTCCTACCATTTTTTTGAACTTATGGGCAATAAACAACAAAATCAGCTACTAAACGATACTGATTATTAAAATATGCTTTACTGAAGAAGGGAAAGTTTTTATCATTTATTAACTGCTTATAGGATATATTTCTTGATTCTCACTCTTTTGTATTCATTTATTTTTCTATTACTATGAAATTATTATAACTTATTGACTAAAATAGTTTTATAGAAGGTTCCCACCAGTAGGGCAGGTCTTCTTTATGAAACTTTATATAATTTTAATTAATTTAATCCTAATATAAATATTTTCAGTTAAATTATGAGTTCTAATTGAAAACATAGTACATTTACATATTTTGCAAATATTGATTTTTTCATTGTTAGATTTTTTTCCCTGAAACATTGTCTATATTTCTGTTGGTTTATGTCTTGCCTCATGCTGTTTAATAAGGTTTAGTTTTATATATGTAATATGATTTTAAAATGATATCACTTTCATTGTGTGTTGGCGATTAAATTAAATGAAGTAAACTGCTTATAAGGTTCATGAAACATAAAACACTAGTAGATGTAATACAAATTTAATATAAATGCTATCAGAATTAACAAATTAATAATCATTAGTAATATGATCAAAAAATAAAAATCATATATTGTATAAGAATTGTAAAGTTACATATCACAGTTCAGCTCAAAAAAGGGACTGAAGGAAACTGTATCCAAGTGTCTCAATTTTACAGATTAGAAACCAAATTTGGTAAGTTTAGGTGACCTAATTGTATCGCAGCATAGGACGGCAATTAGAACTGGCAGAAACCCAGTTTTCCTGATGAGTCCTACCTCTTGTATTTATTACCAAGCATAAAAACATTTGAATAACTTTTATTCCTACAAGTTTCCTTGAGAAACGAAGTGCTATAGTAATGCTCATTACAAAATTGTGTAAAGATCAGGTGCAAAGGCACAAATAAAGGCAAACACACAATTTTAAATAATAAATCAATGAAATATAATTCAACAAACAAGAAATCTAAGATAGTGTTTATATCTGAGAAAATGTTCATCTCCCTAAAAATGACATATGGAAAATCAATTACCAATAGAAAAGGAAATCAGAGGACAAAATAATGATAAGAATATAAGAAAAACACATGCTAAAAATGTGGAATTCTAAACTTTGCAAGAGTAGAATAGTGTGAGATATTATGAATATATATTATTAAAGATAAAAGCACAGAGCTTTATCTAAAGAGGTTATTCAAAATTCTTTAGCTATTGCATCTTTAGCCAATACTAGTGCAAAACATACAGGAATGTTGAATAAGAAAAGTGGATCATAACCAGTTACAAAATTTGTCCGTTCTC
Organism: Macaca fascicularis; assembly: GCF_037993035.2. NCBI lineage: Eukaryota > Metazoa > Chordata > Mammalia > Primates > Cercopithecidae > Macaca > Macaca fascicularis. The sequence continues at coordinate 34,146,066 of NC_088379.1, read as the reverse complement.
AGCATATTTCTAATAATAATCACTACTATTACACTGAACCCATTCTATTTAGGCAATATATTTTTATTTGACTAAAAATTAGATTTAACACTCAAATTAAGCAATGACTAAGCCAATTGCAATGCTAGTTTCAAGAGATAATAGTAGTCAAAGAGTACAATTATGTTCTAGAGTTCTAAAGATCTACTGTCCTAGAGATCTAATATAGAGTATGGTGACTATAATTAATAATACTGCACTCTATACACACTACTGCACTCCTCTAAAAGAGTAGATCTTAAGTGTTCTCACGTAAAATAGATATTTATGTGAAATGATGGATGTGCTAACTAGCTTAATTTTGGTAATCATTTCACATTGTACATGTATATTTCAATAAGATTATTAAAAACATGAAAAAACAATTTATATAAAATTTTAGATTAATATGGATGACATACATGCAATACATTTTGAATGACATTTTCAGATTAACTTACTCATATGTAGTAATACATACATATCTCTGAAATAATTCTTCATTTAACTTTCTCAATAAGTATATAATTAAATCTTTATTATTTTCTTAGTGTATAGGTTTTAATTTTTGTTTAGTTTTTTTCAACCTCAAACATTTCTATCTCACATAATAACAGGAGAGAGGCATAACATCTAATGAAAAATCATTACATAACTTAAGGAGTCCCTGAGCTGATAGACTTGGGGATAACAGAAGAATAATTCCCACCATTCAAATGCTTGATTCAGGCCTATGGAGTAGACTGGCACAAGATACTCTATCAACTATTGTGTAGTTTTTCATATTATAAACTCAAGAGGAATGTGTTGTCTGTGAATAAAAGTAAACAGTTAAATACATAGAACAAAACATCGTTGATCAAGAGGAAATTTAGAAAAATTCAAGAAAATTTTAAGAAAGCTACTGTTACAAATATTTAATATTTAACATATATAATCATTTAAACCTATGCAGTTATTTCTTCAAAACATATAAATGATGTTGAGAGAACGTAAACATCTTAGATTTGAATTATGCAAAATAGATAAATGTTTTTGAAAAGAACAAAAATTCTCCATAAAAATTGAAAGATACTTAAAAAATTATAAAATAAGTTAAAAGTGAAATGATATTGTTAATACTAACAAAACTAATAACTGAAGGTACATGAAAATAACTCTAATAACAACTTGTAATGTTTTCTGAATGTTTTCAAGAAGCAAGTGATACCATTGAACATTAAATAAAAATGTCTAGGAAAAATAATCTCAATATCCCTCCTTATAATATTGAAAGTAAGATTTCTGAAAATTCTAATTTTGAAAAAATGCCTGAATTTCTGAGATGATGAATATCAACCTCGTCTTTACCTAAAAATACAAAAAATAAAAATAAATTAGACTGGCATAGTGCTGCACACCTGTACTCCCAGCTACTCCAGAGGCTGAGGTGAGAGGATCACTTGAGCCTGGGAGGTAGAGGTTGCAGTAAGTCGTGATTGTGCCACTGCACCACAGCCTGGGTGGCAGAGCAAGGAAAAAAAAAAAAATCTCAAAACCTGGGGATCCTAATGAGAATAAATTTCAAATACTCTTCTTTCTACAGAAATTATTATGACGGGATTCTAGAAAGCTTTTCCTTTGTGTCTCACGGATAGAATAGTAGTGTTTCTATCTCTTGTTCTTGTATTATTATCCAGGACAACTTATCACTCTAACAATGAAGAAACCTGGGCTGAAATAAAGGCTTTGCATAGTAGAACAGTTAAGAAAGAAAGAGAGAAATGAAGATGGGAGAAAGAGAAAGAGAGAGACAGAGAGAGAGAGACAGCAGAGAGAGAGAGACAGCAGAGAGAGAGAGAGAGAGAGAGAGATACAAATACATCCTGTTTAATTTGTTACTGAAGCAAATATTAAAATTCAAAAAATTTTCTTAAGAAAAAATTAGGCATCATTACATTATATTGGATTCTAAGACTACTTAGAAATTGGTCATTTATAGAATGTAGTCAGTCAACATGTCTAGTTATCAGAACTAGGGAATACATTTTAAAAGATACTATATATATATTTTTACTATATATATATGAAAGATTCTCTCTCTATATATATGTGTGTATATATGTGTGTGTGTGTATATATATATATGTAAGAGCTCTTTTTCAGTCTCTTGCTATGGTCAGAGTCAGTCTATGAAATAAAGAGCAAGCCAACTCCAGCAGGCAGCTTACATGTCTTTATCTATGGTATGGTAGCAGATGCTGCGAGGTGGGTAGATTTCAACTGGAGAAAAAAAAAAGCATCCACACTCATATTAACATCATAGCATTGCTTCAAAAGCCACTGTAATTAGTAATATAAGAAGTATTTAATATCTATATTTATTCATTTTATCTGAAGTCTGTGGAGCAGAGATCAGAGGTATTATTACTTGCATCAAAACATTGATACTCTAAACTCTGATCTATTGTCTTCTTATGTGATGCAGTGATAACCAGATGTCACCCTGCTTTTACAGTAGTGACACCATAGGAAAGCAACCCTAAAATTATAAACCTAGGAGTTTATAGAAGGCAAATATTCACATGCCACACTGTCCTCATAAGCTAGAAGCATGGTACAGTCTGAATATGATCCTATGTTCACCTATATGTTATCAGTGCACATTTAACTTGTGCATTTAACTACAACTGAAATACTGTCATGCAGAGCATCTTGGAAGCTTATGTAACCAAGATTGAGAGGGAAAAAAGACTATATTCCTTTTGTACATGTATGTAATAATTAAGTAACGAATTTTAGCTCAACAGACTTGCAAAGCACATGTTTGAAAGCAGAATTCAACAAAATTTATTATTTTGTTTTGTTCAGGTAGGACACATTCTGCATTCCAAACTGCAAAGTAGTGTTTATTTCTTACCAAGTTTATGGAGATGCAAGGCTTTATACACATATTTTAATTTATTTAATCTAATAGAATAATGGTAGGTAATAAACACTATTAGAAACGGCATTGAATGAAGTATTGAAGTAGGTTATTTTGCTTATTTGCATTTAAGACTCTCCTGTACTTTCATGCATGGGCAGAAAAAAAACTACTTTAAATTTCATACGGAACCTAAAAAGAGCCTGCGTGCCAAGACAATCCTAAGCAAAAAGAACAAAGCTGGAGGCATCACGCTACTTGACTTCAAGCTATACCACAAGGCTACAGTAAAAACAGCATGCTACTGGTACCAAAACAGATACAGAGACCAATGGAACAGAACAGAGGCCTCAGAAAACACCACACATCTACAACAATCTACTCTTTGACAAATCTGACAAAAATAAGCAATGGGAAAAGGATTCTCTATTTAACAAATGGTGTTGGAAAAACTGGCTAGCCATATGCAGAAAGCTGAGACGGGATCCATTCCTGACAACTTACACAAAAATTAACTCGAGATGGGTTAAAGACTCAAATGTAAGACCTAAAACCATAAAAACCCTAAAGGAAACCCTAGGAAATACATTCAGGACATAGGCATGGGCAAAGACTTCATGACTAAAGCACCAAAAGCAATGGCAACAAAATCTACCCCATCAAAAAGTGGGCAAACAGTATGAACAGACACTTCTCAAAAGAATACATTTATGCAGCCAACAGGTGTATGAAAAAATGCTCATCATCAGTAGTCATTAGAGAAATGCAAACCAAATCCACAATGAGATACCATCTCACACCAGTTAGAATGATAATCATTAAAAAGGAAACAACAGTTACTGGAGAGGATGTGCAGAAACAGGAATGCTTTTACACTGTTGGTGGGAGTGTGAATCAGTTCAACCATTGTGGAAGACAGTGCAGCTATTCCTCAAGGATCTATAATTAGAAATACCATTTGATCTAGCAATCCTATTACTGGCTATGTACCCAAAGGTTATAAATCATTCTACTATAAAAACACATGCACGCATGTGTTTATTGTGGCCTTGTTCCCAACAGCAAAGACTTGGAACCAACCCAAATGCCCATCAATGATAGACTGGATAAAGAAAATGTGGCACTTATACACTATGGAATACTATGCAGTCATAACAAAAATATGAGTTCATGTCCTTTGCAGGGACATGGATTAAGCTGGAAACCATTATTCTCAGCAAACTAACACAAGAACAGAAATCCAAACACCACATGTTCTCACCCGTAAGTGGGAGTTGAACAATGAGAACACATGGACACAGAGAGGGGAACATTACACATTAGGGCCTTTCGGGGGTTGGGGGGCTAGAGGAGGGACAGCATTAAGAGATATACCTAATGTGGATGACGGGATGATGGGTGCAGTAATCCACCATGGCGTATGTATACCTATGTAAGAAACCTGCACGTTCTGCACAAATATGCCAGAACTTAAAGTATAAAAAAAAATGTAGAACAATAAGTTTAAATACAATATAACTTGTTTTTAAAGTTAATTAATATACTGAAGAAATTAAAAGTATGTCTTTCCAATTAAAAAAATGCACACACACAATTACATAAGAAACTTAAGACTTGTGTAAATGTAATGTATACATTTCTATAGGCTGGAATTATTTATCTTCGGGAATGTGTAGCAGTTTACCAATGCAATTTGCATACATATATGACCTTATAAATATATTTTGGAGTTTTTCAAATAGTATGCTGGCATAAGCATTTTAAATATCTAGCTATTCTAGAAATCAGATATTTTATTTCTCTTTAATAAACTTTATTTTTAGAGTAGTTTAAAGAATCACAACAAAACCAACCATAAAGTACTGAGATTTTCCATATCTTCCCAGATAATTTATTTACAGAATAAACACATAGAAACCCTTTGACCTTTGTAGTATTTTTATAAAAGACTAATATAAAGCAGTGTCTTTTAAATTAACTGGTAAAAAATATATACATTTAAGTGGACTAGATTTAATTTTCACTCCTTAAAGTCATTGGAAAGTAGCTTCATTGAGAATAATGACAGTGACATACAAGTCATACATTTTTAGGTATGCTACAAAAAGCAAATGTCTAAGCAATTAAAATTTCAATTTTTTAAAAATTAATGGCATTTGATACTATAACTCCAGGATGAAAGAACACTAATCAAGATAAGTAATGAAAAAATTCACACCTAAAGATCTCATAGTCAATTATAGAAGACCAAAGATAAAAAGAAAATTCTGCAGAAAATCAGAGGGAAAAAAATGCCTTAATTTACAGAAGAATGAAGGATAAAAATAACAGTGGACTTCTTGTCTGAAACAATGCAAGCAATCAGAGAATGGAATGAATTATTTAAAATAAAGAACAAAAATACTAACCTGGAATTCTCCATCTAGTGATATGTATTTATAAAGTGATGAAGAAATAAAGACTATCAAGGACAAACAAAAACTGAGGAAATTATTTGCCAGCAGATTCTTCTCTGCAAGAAATGTTGAAAGAGAAAAATATTCTTCAGGGATGAGGAAAATTTTGTAGGCAAGAGAACCAGATGTAAATAAAGAAAGAGAAAGAATCAGGGAAGAAATAAAGGAGAATAAAATGAAATCTATTTTTTTTTAATTCTTGGTTGATCTAAACTACAACTGCTTATGTAAATTAATAATAATAGCAACAAATACTGGATGACTGTAAGCATACACATGAGTGAAGTGAATGACAGTAATAGTATATGTGATAGAAGGGAATATTTGGAAATACACTTTTATAAGGTAACTTCAATATCTGTGAAATATTGAAGGTTATTTTAGAGTAGAAAAATGTGTATTGCAACTCCAGGAGAATCATTAAAACATATTTTTAAAAGCACAATTTATATACTAAGGGAAGAAATAAAATCTTATAAAATGCTCAGTTAACACTGGAGAAGACAAAGAAAAGAGGAAGAATTAAAGAAAGAAAAATACAATAAGTAGAAACTTTTAAAAATATGGTAGACATTAATTTGACTCTATTTGTAATAATATAGATGTGAATTTTTATATTCAGCAATTAAAACACAGATTTTTAGAGATTTCCTCTTAAAAATTAAACTATGCGTTGTCTGTAAGAAAACCACTTTATATAGAAATATTCAGGTTAAAAGTAAAGAAATTATATATATACACACATATACGTATATATATATGATATATACACACACACATACACACACATATGTATGTATATATATACGTATATGTGTGTGTATATATATATGCACGTATATATGTGCGTGTGTATATATATCTTTACACCAATCCAAAAAAAAAAAAAAACACACACTCCAGTTACTCCAGTATCATAATCCAAAGAAAGGTAGGCTAGGTATATTAATTTTAATCAAAGCGGACTTCAGAATAACAAAATTTATTAGTGATTATGTGTTAAAAAATGAAACAGCATCTAATAGTATATAATACAGTGTTAACATCCCTCTCATATTTTCTAGTCTTTTTACAGACTTCCTCATCTAAATCAATAAGTTCAGAGTGTAGCGAATGATCATCTTCTCATTTCTCCCTAAGATGGTATACGTCTAGCACCGCTGTAGTTAAACGGTGAGAGATTAATTCCTGCACACATGGATATGAACCTTAGTGAGTACTACTTTTATATAGAACCTCACTTAAAGGAAAAAACAAAACTGTGAATGCTTACACATTCCTCCAGCCCTCTTCTTGAATTATTCGATAGGCTGTACATTCACAAGACTCTGATGAATATACAAGCATAAACACATGTGAGAATGTATCCATGTATCTGAGTGCATATATTCATACATATATATGAATGTATGTGTGGCTGTAAACATTTTTTAATAAGAATTTACTATTTTACTCATTTTAGAGGCAAATAAATGAAAGGTTTTACTTTTAGGGGCATACCAGGGGTCACTCAGTTCATAAATGGCAGAGCCATATTTAAAGTTAAGTTGTTTGAAACTACAGCTCAGAATCTTTACATTTCACTTCTAGTTTAAAATCCAAGTTATTTCATCTTTTCTAATTATATTAATTAAACATTCATAAGTATATTTACTTCATGTTTATAACTAAATGATGCGTATGAGTCTAGATATATTTCTATTCAAATTTATCATAAAATTAGAAGTGATAAATATTACAATCAATATTCTAACAAACATTCAATGTACAATGATGTAGAAAGAGATGATATAAAAAAGGATAATTTTTATTTAAAAATTTATATACTCAAACATGGTGTTATGTAAATTAGAAATGTTAGCTCTTGTATCTGTATTTTAAAACAATCTCTTGAATGATTATTCATTGTTATTACTCAGATTGCCTCTGAGTAACAGAGTGTTATCATAACAAAGAAATAAACAATATGTATTTTATTCTTCCAGGGCTGCTATGAAATTTCTACTGCAGGAAGTCCCTTGTGACTCTGGTCCCTTTTCTTGAACCTGAGGGTGAAATTACACTGAAAGTTACACTCTTGACAGTCAGGCTTTCTTGACATCAACTTGAAGCTGAAGATTACTGTGCAATAAATTTATTAGGAATTACTCTTGGAATCTGCTTTAGTGGGAAGAGGAGGAAGCAATGTTGCACAGAGGCTGTGGTGCTGTGATAACAAGGTCACCAGACTGTGGAGAGCTCTGGAGTTCTGATGTCCTTGCAGAGTTGCCGGGAGATGGCCCCAAGGACTGGGCCTTTCCACCACACTAATCTCGTATGCGATGCAAGCTGCTATGAAAATGTGATGGTCTAATTTCAAATTTCAGGCAGAAATAAGGAGAAAGGTATGAATGAGATAAATGTGTGTGCTAGACCCCTTTTAAGGCTTAAACTGCGATACAATGCTTCTCCTCATGTTTTATTAGCCTGAAGTTACTAACATTTGGAACCTTCTTTTTTATTTATTTTTTTTTCCCATAGATTTATGGAAAACAGATAGTGTTTGGTTACATGAGTAAGTTCTTCAGTGGTGATTTGTGAGATTTTGTTGGACCCATCACCTGAGCAGTATACACCATACCCAATTTATAGTCTTTTATCCCTCATCCCTGCTCCCACCCTTTCCCCCAATTCCAGAAAGTTTGCAAAGTCCATTGTATCATTCTTATGCCTTTGCATCCTCGTAGCTTAACTCTCACTTATGGTGGTAAAAGTACATACACTGTATACGTATTAGGAATGACAAGAAATGTAGAAACGTATTGTAGTTAATTATGCACATCTTTTTATTCAGTTTCCTTTAATTGCTAAATAAGGAAAAGGGGCCAACTGTGGATAGCTTCTACTAATGGCAGGGAGGAATGCGGTAATGGGAGTATGGGGAGCAAGAAGACAGGTGCATCCCAAAAGCCACCTCACTTTGCATTTCGGGTACTCATTAACCAAAAGGGCTAATAAGATTGGTCGTGATATCATCTAACCAATGCTTTCTGGGGAAAACAGTTTGAGGACTGGTAGGGTAATGGACAGAGAGAAGTAAGTCATGGAGAAACACTTCCTATAATCTCTGGATACGTAAACCTACGTGGAAGGGTGAACTAAACTACCCTTTCTTACTATTTCAAGATGAGCACATCATGTATGGATAGATGATAGATAGATAGATAGATAGATAGATAGATAGATAGATAGATAGATAGATACATACATACATACATACATACATAGTAGCATTAATATAGGATACAAAACATGAACTAGAGAAAATCAGGAGATCTGCTATGCCCTTACTATAGGATATAGAATAAAATAGAAAATAAGTATAGCTGTGTAGCTGTTAGCATCATGTTAAGGCAATCACAACTAGCTTGGTAAGAGGTCATTGAAGTGAATAAGAAAATGCTATCACTGTATAATCATCTTTCAGCAATTAAAACATATTTTTCACAAAAAAAGAACATAAACCTAAGAATATGACATCTTTAGACAAGACCCAAGACAATAGAGCCACAATTCGCTGTTTACCCTAGACTGAGGAGGAAGAAGGAGATCAGCATATTATTTTAGATTAGTATTTTAATGGGAGGGGCACTCCATGTTCCTTCCCCGCTCATTCATAACACTTTTAAAATGTGGGAAGAGTAACTGTTCACTATGGGATACTGGCTAGAGTTCAAATACCAACATATTTTGCTTGAGGGCTACCACATTATTGAAAACAACCATTTTCCCCCACCTCCAGAAAAAAATAAATAAATAAAAGGAAACAAAATAAGAAATGTGGCCTAACAAATTGATCTTAATTCAAGTATCTTTTGAAAAGTTTTAAGAATTCATTTAATCCACATTCTAACCCACCTCTTAATCCCACTTGATGTCAATGTATGCAAGGTATTATTAGTCAAGGGGCACCAATGATCTCTTCTAACAAAATTCTTCCCTTGAGTCATTCATGTGTCTTACATCCCCTGAATTAATATAATGAAAGTTCTTTCTTTCAGACTTTTAATTTACTTCTTGGTGAGGTATTATAAGTCTAGAAGTCCAAAACATTGACTAATTAGTAGTAATTGGGTAATGATTTTTCCACACTACCATACATTTTGAAGAAAATGCATGTATTTGAAATTAATTTCTTAGCAACTTTGAATGTTTGCCAAACAAAATCTCTAAATAAAAATGCTATTATTTTTTATTCGGTAATGGTAATATTCAGAAACATGCTAATTACTATTTCTCCACGGATAATGCATTTTATGTGACACATGCCATCTTAATTTATAGTGCTCAGAACTACTTTAGGCAATCATAACTACATTTTAAAATAACTTAAAGAGTGTAATTGAATGGTTTGGAACTCAATGCATAAATGCTTCAGGGAATAGATACTCCAATGTTCATGATGTGCTTATTTCACATTGCATGCCTGTATCAAAACGTCTCAGGTACCCCAGAAACAAGCACGTTCAGCCATCTGAATAAACTAATTGTTACACTAGCACCATGAACAATTTCTTGAACATTTATTTAAAGTGCTATTATAATTACACTATTTAGAATTTCAGATTCAATTTCAATTCATCTGGATTAACATTTTTTTATTTAGTGCACTATTTAAAGAATCATTTCACAATATTATTTTTCTCTGATATTGAGTTTAATGTTATCAAAAATAATAAAGATAAAAGTAGTACATTATTCTGTGATTATCTTTACTGATTAGTAAATAAGCTGCTCACTAAATATTTTATTTTAAACATGAAAAATTTACTTTCTAGAATATGCAGTCAGTTAAAAACATGTTGTAAATTGTTGGCATTTACAGTTATACTATATGTTAAGAAAATCATTTAAGTTTTAATTAGGTTTATGCCACATAGAATTAATCAGAAAAAAGGAAGCACAATATTTTATGCTGTTTGTGATGTTTATTTAGTTGCTATTTTGGGGATACTCATTTTTCTCTTTGAATAGCTCCACTTCCATAAACCCTACTATGACATAATACCTTCTCAAACCTATAAACGTAGCCTGAATCTCTTTACAGTATTGTTGGAGTATAAAATGTAACCAGTTCATAATTTGATTTATGATAAGCTAAAAGGCTCTTTCTAATTTTTCACTGTTTCTTTTATTGTTTTTCACTTTCAGTCAGCTACATATTGATAATCTAATCTGTATGCCTAGTTCAGAAATCTCTTCCAAGGCCTATTTCTGTATTTTCAATTTCTCCCTTCCCAGAGATGTTCAGCACCCTATTATTTGTCATCATAGAAAGTGCTTCAAGTTACAGCCATTTATATATATTTTTTGATATCCACCCATCCACTAAATTATATCTCATTTTGTCCGTTTTATTAAAAAACAAAAAGGAGTGCCTAGCATATTATAAATGCTAGATAGACCCTTTTTAAATGAATGAATGGATTAATATTGGAAATACCTAGAACAAATAAAAATTTTATTTGTTTTAGTTATCTTTTTATTATTTGCATTTTATTCTGTTTCTGAGACAGGGTCTCGCTCTGTCACCCAGGCTGGAGTGCAGTGGTGCGATCATGGCTCACTATAGCCTCGAACTATCAGGCTCAAGCAATCCTCTCACGTCAGCCCCCAGAGTAGCTGGGAAAACAGGTGCACACCACCACACCCAGCTAAGTTTTGTAATTTTTGTAGAGACGGGGTTTCGCAGTGTTGCCCAGACTTATTTTGAAGTCCTAGGATTAAGAAAATCAAACACCTTGGCCTCCCAAAGTGCTGGGATTACAGGCATGAAGCACAGCACTCAGAAGAAGAATTTTAATTTATACTTCTTCCTTACAAGCTCATAGTCTTCTTTACTAATATTATTTTCATTTGCTTTTTTGAGTGATGGTGTTGTTATCTGCAAATAAGCCATCTCCTTTGTTCTTAAAACCTTGATGAACATTAAATGATCAACCTCAGCCCTCCTCCATACTTTACAACACTTTCTCTGTTGGTTCAATTCTCCAGCAAGTCATTGTAACATGCTTTTAACTGTGTTTTTAACAACTCACTTTTATTTACATGCTCTTTTTTAATGCTCTCCAATAGGTTATCTTCTACGAAAAGGGATCTGATTAAAGATATTCACTGTTTCTTCCTGAACCAATTGTTTGTATAATGTGATCTTAGCCCATGTCTCCCTACCATTCTGTTGTACATGCTATTCTCTCTAAACTCTGAAATGCTTTTGTTTTTAACGTGGTCATGTAAAACATGAATTTCCATTTAAGATTCAGAATAAGTGTTATTCCTTTGACCCTTTTCTGATACTCCAAAGAAAGAAATTTTTCATGCCTGCTTTTATATTTATTCATCATGCTGGTGAATTTTCAATTATGGCACATTATTTTGATCAAGGATACGTGATGATTGATTAATGATTGGTAACTTGCTTGCTCTACAACTCAATTGAAAGTGTGATATGGTTTGGCTGGGTTCCCACCCAAATGTGATCTGGAATTCCCACGTGTTATGGGAGGGACCCAGTGAAAGGTGATTGAATCATGGTGGCACAGTTTTCCTGTGCTGTTCTCCTGATAGCAAATAAGTCTCATGAGATCTAATGGTTTTTAAAACAGGAGTTTCTCTGCACAAGCTCTCTTCTCCTGTCTGCTGCCATGAGAGATATGCCTTTCACCTTCTGCCATGATTGTGAGGCCTCCCCTGCCGTGTGGAACTGTGAGTCAATTAAACCTCTTTCTTTTATAAATTTCCCACTTTCATATACGTCTTTATCAACAGCGTGAAAATGGACTAATTGGTACCAGGAGAGTGGGGTGCTGCTGAAAAGATACCCAAAAATGTGGACTCAACCTTGGAACTGGGTAACAGGCAGTGGTTAGAACAGTTTGGAGGGATCTGAAGCCAAGAGCAAAAATCAAGAAAGCTTGGAACTCCTAAGAGACTTGTTGAATGGCTTTGACCAAAATGCTGATAATATGGAAAATGAAATTCAGGCTGAGGTGGTCTCAGATGGAGATGAGGAAGTTTTTGGTGACTAGAGCAAAGGTGACTCTTGTTATATTTTAGCAAAGAGGCTAGCAGCCTATTGCCCATGCCCTAGAGATTTATGCAACTTTGAACTTGAGAGATGATTTAGGGCATCTGGTGGAGGAAATTTCTAAGCAGCAAAGCATTCAAGAAGTGACTAGGGTGCTGTTAAAGGCATTTAGTTTTATAAGTGAAGCAAAACATAAAAGTTTAGAAAATTTATGGCCTAACACTGCAAAAAAAAAAAAAAAAAAAATCCCATTTTCTGTGAAAAAATTCAAGCTGACTGCAGAAATTTGCTTAAAAAATGAGAAGTCTAATGTTAATCACCAAGACAATGCGGACAATGTCTCCAGGGTATTGCAGAGACCTTGGAGGCAGCCCCTTCCATCACAGTGCCAGGGTCCTAGGAGTAAAAAGTGGTTTCATAGGCCAGGTCCAGGGTTCCTGTGCTGTGTGCACCCTAGCGACTTTGTGTCCTGGGTCCCTGGTGTGTCTAGAATTGGTGGTTTCTTGGTCTTGCTGACTTCAAGAATGAAGCCACGGACACTCGCTGTTGAGTGTTACAGTTCTTAAAGATGGTAGGTCCGGAGTTTGTTCCTTCAGACATTCAGATGTGTCTGGAGCTTCCTCCTTCTGGTGGGTTCGTGGTCTCGCTAACAGGAGTGAAGTGCAGACCTTGGCAATCAGTGTTACAGCTCTTAAAGGCAGCGCGTCTACAGTTGTTTGTTCTTCCCAGTGGGTTTGTGGCCTCGCTGGCTTCAGGCATGAAGCTGCAGACCTTCACGGTGAGTGTCACAGCTCATAAAGACAGCGTGGACCCAAAAAATGAGCAGCAGCAAGATTTATGGCAAAGAGCAAAAGAACAAAGCTTCCACACTGTGTAAGGGAACCCCAGCAGATTGCCACTGCTAGCTTGGGCAGCCCTCTTTTATTCCCTTATCTGGCCCCACCCACATCCTGCTGATTGGTCCATTTTACAGAAAGGTTATTGGTCCATTTTACAGAGAGCTGATTGGTCCGTTTTGACAGAGTGCTGATTGGTGCATTTACAATCCTTGAGCTAGACACAGAGTGCTAGAAGGAAAAGTTCTCCAAGTCCCCACTAGGTTAGCTAGATACAGAGTTAGCTAGATACAGAGTACCAATTGGTGTATTTACAAACCTTGAGCTGGACACAGAGTACTGACTGGTGTATTTACAAACTCTGAGCTAGACACAGAGTGCTGATTGGTGCATTTACAATCCTTGAGCTAGACACAGAGTGGCAGAAAAGTTCTCCAAGTCCGCACTAGGTTAGCTAGATACAAAGTACCAATTGGTGTATTTACAAACCTTGAGCTAGACAGAGTACTGATTGGTGTATTTACAAACCCTGAGCTAGACACAAAGTGCTGATTGGTGTGTTTATGATCCCCTAGCTAGACATAAAAGTTTCTCAGTCCCCACCAGACTCAGGAGCCCAGCTGGCCTCACCCAGCAGATGGGGCACTGGGGCTGCAGGCGGAGTTGCCTGCTAATCCTGCCCGTGCACCCCTACTCCCCTCAGCCTTTGGGCGGTTGATAGGACCGGGCCTCAGGGAACAGGTGGGCGGTGCCCCTTGGGGAGGCTTGGGCCTCACAGGGCCCCACAGTGTGGGGGGGTGGGGGGGAGTGGGGCTCGGACATAGTGGGCTGCAGGTCCCAAATCCTGCCCTGCAAGGAGGCAGCTGAGGCCCCGCGAGAACTTCAGTGTAGTGCCAGCCGGCAACTGTTGGTCTCTGCAGCTGCTGGCCGGGGGTGTAAGCCCCTCACTGCTCTGGACCAGCAGGGCCAGCTGGCCGCTCCGTGTGCAGGGTCCACCGAGCCCGCTCTGGTGCCCTCCGGAACTCGCACTGGACTGTGAGCACTGTTCACAGCCCTGGTTCCCGCCCTTGCCTCTCCCTCCACACTTCTCTGCAAGCAGAGGGAGCCGCCTCCTGCCTCAGTCAGCCCAGAGAGGGGCTTCCACAGTGCCATGGCAGGGTGAAGCACCCCTCAAGTGCCACCAGAGTGGATGCCGAGGCCGAGGAGGTGCTGAGAGTGAGGGCTGCTAGCACCTTGTCACCTCTCACAGGCACTCCAGCCATGGCTGAAAGGGGCCAAAGTAGAGCCGGGGCCCTAGCTTCAGAGGATGTAAGCCTCAAGCTTTGGCATCTTCCATGTGGAGTTGAGCCTGCACGTGCATGGAAATCAAGAATGGGGGTTTGGGTACCTCCACCTGGATTTCAGGAGATGTATGAAAATGTCAGGATGCCCAGGTAGAAGTTTGCTGTAATGTTGGGGTCCTGGAGGAGAACCTCTGCTAGGGCATTACAGAGGGAAATGTGGAGTGGGAGCCCCCATACAGAGTCTCTACTGGGTCACTGCCTAGTGGAGCTATGAGAAGAGGGCCACTGTCCTCCATACCCCAGAATGATAGACCCACTGACTGCTTGCATCATGCACCTAGAAAAGCCACAGACACTCAACTCAGCCCACGAAAGTAGTTGGGAGGGAGGCTGTACCCTGCAAAGCCACAGGAGCAGAGCTGCCCAAGACCAAGGGAATCCGCGTCTGGCAGCAACGTGTGACCCGGATGTGAGACATGTGGTCAAAGGAGTTCATTTTGGTGCTTTAAGATTTGACCGCCCTGCTAGATTTCAGACCTGCATAGGGCCTGTAGCCCCTTTGTTTCGGCCAATTTCTCCCATTTGTAATGGCTGTATTTACCCAATGCCTTTTACCCTCATTATATCTAGGAAATAACTAACTTGTTTTTTATTTTACAGGACCATAGGCAGAAGGGGCTTGCCTTGTCTTGGATGAGACTTTGGGTTGTGGACTTCTGAGTTAATACTGAAATGAGTTGAGACTTTGGGGGACTGTTGGGAAGGCATGATTGGTTTTGAAATGTGAAGACATGAGATTTCAGAGGGGCCAGTGGTGAAATAATATGGTTTTCCTGTGTCTCCACCCAAATCTCATCTTGAAATCCCGTGTCTTGTGGGAGGGACCTGGTGGGAGGCAATTGAATCATGGGAGTAGGTCTTTCCCATGCTGTTCTCATGATAGCAGATAATTCTCACAAGATCTGATGGTTTTACAAAGGGGAGTTTCTCTGCACAAGTTTTCTTCACTTTTCTTCCGCCATGTGAGATGTGCCTTTCACCTTCAGCCATTATTATAAGGCCTCTCTGGCTACTTGGGACTGTAAGTCAATTAAATTTCTTTATTTTAAAAATTGCTCAGACTCAGGTATGTGTTTATCAGCAGTGTGAAATGGAATAATATGAAGTGTCTTTTAGGAGATTGTTATATTAACCACTAATCAATAGAAAACCATATCTGAAGATATGAGTTAAGCTTCTGTCTGTAACATTAAGTTTCATGATATTGCAAACCATTTTTTAAGCCACCATTAATCTACAAAAACAAAAATATGACCGATAAAATATATGCCCTTCCTAATTCCTAGGGTTTATAAATTATAAAGTTCTGTATAAAGACTATTACAAGAGGTACTTATAATGTTAAAATAAGGACAGAAAGACTAAACTCTACTAAAACTAATAATCTTAGGACAGCAGACATAATTTCAGGTGAGTGATTCAGCAGTTATTTTCAAGGTCTATAGAAAAATTAGATCTGAGAAATTCAAAGTTCTAAAGTAATTTCCAGTGTTATTTCATTGTGTACGTTTAGGAGTAGAATTGTGGACATATGAGTATAAAATGATGAAAGTGTTTATCTTAAACTGAGACTTCACACTCAAGTCTCTGATATAATTTTTGGATGGATTATTGGTCAGGGAAGCAGAATACCAGAGTTAATCTGGATAAATGAAGGTATTCCTCAGTTAGAACCTAACCGTTCCTGCAGCTTAGCGTGTTGTTACAACTGAACCTGAGCCAAAGGAATTCTGAGATTAGACGTAGAGATAACATCAAGGCCAGACAGCTAAATATGGGAGCAAATTTACATGCAGCCTTGAGGCTAATGGTTGTCTGTGTAGAAGCGAATCCAAGGTTCAGAAAAATCTTCAAAAAGTTAGTACAAGTGAGTAACAATCTGAGAATTTATATGGAAAACATCAATTAGGGAATCATTAGAAGACTGAGGTGAAGAAGAAAATATAGAGAATGCTATGCAGAAAAGAGATTTCCTTGAAATAAAACACATATATTAAGCTGTAAGACATGAACTTACTACTAATAAAATTAGCTTAACAAGCTCCTGAGAGAGGCTGTCAGAATTAGTCAATATTTGGAGAGCGGATGACAAAGAAGTGGAAGATATAAGACCAGAGTCCGTTTTGAGAACAGCTTTTAATAAACCAAAATCTTTAGCACAGGCAAGTACAAAAGAAGAGAGCCATGACTATTATTATTGTCATTGTTGTATTAACAATTATTTTCCCACTTGTTTTCCATATCTCTAAAATTGTTGTTCTCCACCCGACTGATTAACTTTGCTCAGGTCACCATGGTTTTCTTTGGTTAAAATATAATTTGACACTGACATAATGTGCTACAACTTCTACTGAGACTTCTCTGGTCTCATTCCATTGTCTTTACCAACTGATAATTTTCCTGGCTCTAAAATCTACTTTGTCTGAAGTTAATACAAGTACTTTATCTTACCCTTGATTAGAGTTAGCCAGTTATATCTTTCTCTATCTCTATCTCTCTCTTTTTATTTTTTTTTAATGAGATGGGGTATAACTATGTTGCCCAGGCTGGCCTTGAACTCCTGAACTCAAGCAATCCTCCCACCTCAGCCTCCCAAAATGCTGAGAAACAACTGTGAGCCACTCTGCCCAGCCATCTATCTCCTTACTTTTAATCTATTTGTGTCTTTATATTTAGAGTGAGGTTCTTGATGGACATTTGGGTTGATTCCAAGTCTTTGCTATTGTGAATAGTGCTGCAATAAACATACGTGTGCATGTGTCTTTATAGCAGCATAATTTATAATCCTTTGGGTATATACCCAGTAATGGGATGGCTGGGTCATATGGTACATCTAGTTCTAGATCCTTGAGGAATCGCCATACTGTTTTCCATAATGGTTGAACTAGTTTACAATCCCACCAACAGTGTAAAAGTTCCAACCCAAATGTCCATCAGTGACAGATTGGATTAAGAAAATGTGGCACATACACACCATGGAATACTATGCAGCCATCAAAAAGGATGAGTTTGTGTCCTTTGTAGGGACATGGATGCAGCTGGAAACCATCATTCTTAGCAAACTATCACAAGAACAGAAAACCAAACACCGCATGTTCTCACTCATAGGTGGGAACTGAACAATGAGATCACTTGGACTCAGGAAGGGGAACATCACACACCGGGGCCTATCATGGGGAGGGGGACGGGGGGAGGGATTGCATTGGGAGTTATACCTGATGTAAATGACGAGTTGATGGGTGCAGCACACCAACATGGCACAAGTATACATATGTAACAAACTTGCACGTTATGCACATGTACCCTACAACTTAAAGTATAATAATAGTAAATAAATTTAAAAAAAAAAGAAAAAAAAATAGAGTGAGGTTCTTGTAAACAGCATGTAATTTAACAAATCATTTTTAAAAATATTTTATTGAATATGTACGTATTGAAAAATACACATTAATGAATTTGTATAAACTTAATATACCCATATAATTTATACCTAAATCAGGAAGTGAAATATTATCAACACGTCAGAGGGGCCCTCGGACTTCCAGTAACTTCACCCTATTATGCAGAGTTAATATGCTTACTTCTAAAAGCATAATTTCTGTCATCATTTTAGATTTTGTTAAAAATTGTATTTGAATTGTAAATAACATTTTGGCTCTATTCTCTGTCAGAAGTAATTGTAATAGGTTTTAAAAAGATCATAAATAAAACAAGAAAAGAAACTGAGTGTCCAGGGTATACCTTTCCAAATTTCCTTTCCTCTCACTCTAACCCTGTTGTGGAAGAAGCCAATTTTGTATATTTTATAGATTAATTTCAAAACTCATTATGGGCTTATAACATGTGGTTGTTTGATTTTTTTGAACTAGTAATATCTGACTGATTCCCTCATTAATTAATTAGTTGCATAGATTTTGGCATGTGTTAACTTTATATTTCATTTTGATTTTTCAAAAGTATTAACCTATAACACCTTAAGGCTGAATGTATGTGTCTTCCCAAAATTCGTATGTTGGAATCTTAACCTCCAATGTGATGGCATCTGGAGATGCAGTCTTTGGAAGATAATTAGAGTTAGATGAGGTCTAGAAGGTGGGACCCTCAAGATGGGATTAATGTCTTCATTGAAAGTGTGATAACTAAGATCAATCTCTCTTTCCCATTTGCTGAAGATACATATTGAGGACAGGCCAGGAAAACATACATCAGAAAGGTGATCTTCTGGAAGCCAGGAAGAGAGTACTGACTAGCTGAAACAGTCATCACATGGAACTTAGACTTCTCAGCCTCCAGAACTCTGTAAAAATTAATTTATCTTGCTTAACCCAAACAGAATATAGTATTTTGTTATGGGACTGAAAGCTGACTAGTACATATGGGTCTACTAATTAAATAAGCTATCATTTCTCCTACATGTTTTTTTAAGAAAATTAAAAGCATAGAATTTTCTGTTCAATCCAATTGAATCATTGTTCTGACAAAATTGTTTTTCAAAAATATTTTTTGAAATGTATCAGTTGGAAATAAATTCCAAGATCTTTAAGTAAGTTAAAGGTCTTATGTTTGATATTGAGTTTAGTTACATAACGGTCATCATTGATACCTAAATAAATTTTAAGCAAAAGACAGCAATGAAATATTGATTAATAAGCATAAATTATATTTAGTTACATATGATTCTTACTATTATACACTATACAGAGGCTATACTTTTATACTTTTGCATCTTCTTAATAAATACATTTGTTTTATCACTTTAAGAAGATGTAAAAGGGATGTGCAGGGCTGTCTCATGTAGGTTTATGAACTTTGCTAATTTGCTAAAACGTTTGTATAAGAGAGAAAATTCTCAATTATTTAGTCCCACCAGTATCTCTGTGAAATAAAGTTCATTATGTTGATTAAACCTTATGAACTCTTGAGATATTGAGAATGAGCAGTAGTGTCAGAGAAACACAACTATACATGAATTTTGTTTTTTTAAATACATTTAGCAAGGAAAAAGATTATTATTGTCCTAAATGATTGGTTCTCAACAATTGTGGTATTCAGGCTCCTCTATACTCTTGCTTTTTATTATACATATGGAAGATATTTTATTTATGTGTATTTCAGCTATCAATGTTTATCAATTAGAAAAAAGAAAGAGACTTAGAAATACTACTTGATTTATTTGAAGATAGTAAAGGTGGATGACTCACATATTAACATAACCACTTTTGGTTTTGACTTCATATACCCCTGAGAAGAAATTACTATTTTTAAATAAATTATCAATTTGTTTCAGAATATAAAAGAGCATAATGAAGGACACCATGAAGTTAATTGTATTATTTATATTATGACCTTTGTAAAGAAGCTATAGCATGTTTTAAAATTATACAAATGTTCACTCTATTTTACTTCTTTAGTCTTCCGATAAATGGCCTCATCTATAACTGAAATCATTCTTTACTTTACATTTAATCTCTCTAGATAGTAGAGATTCCATATTTTACCAGAATAGTCTTGTTTTTATGCTGATTTTATGTCCTTGATGATTTAAGAAAAAGGTTTACAAAGAATAAAGTGTTCCTATTTATGAAATAACTGAGGTTTTACTGTGATGTTATTTTGCATATTTGATTTAAATGTTTCAAAGTAGTTTTGATTAAATAGGTAACCGAGTACTATGTTCCAGACACTTACGTCCTTAAGTGTTCATTCTCTTCTCACAACTTTTTTGGGGATTTTCATAGCCTTTTAAAGATCAGATTCAAAATTTATAAAAAGGAAGGAAAGAAAGAAAAAAATAGCTTTCAGAATATCTTTTATTTATATCTAAAATCACCTTTAAATTTTCCTTATTATTATTATTATACTTGAAGTTCTAGGGTACGTGTGCACAAAGTGCAGGTTTCTTCCATATGTATACATGTGCCATGTTGGTGTGCTGCACCCATTAACTCATCATTCACATTAGGTATATCTCCTAATGCTATCCTTCCCCCCTCCTGCAACCCCATGACAGGCCCAGGTGTGTGATGTTCCCCTTCCTGTGTCCAAGTGTAATCATTGTTCAATTCCCACCTATGAGTGAGAACATGCGGTGTTTAGTTTTTTGTCCTTGTGATAGTTTGCTGAGAATGATGGTTTCCAGCTTCATCCATGTCCCTACAAAGGACATGAACTCATCCTTTTTTATGGCTGCATAGTATTCCATGGTGCATATGTGCCACATTTTCTTAATCCAGTTTATCATTGATGGACATTTGGGTTGGTTCCAAGTCTTTGCCATTGTGAATAGTGCTGCAATAAACATACGTGCATGTGTCTTTATAGCAGCATGATTTATAATCCTTTGGGTGTATACCCAGCAATGGGATGGCTGGGTCAAATGGTATTTTTAGTTCTAGATCCTTGAGGAATCACCACACTGTCTTCTACAATGGTTGAACTAGTTTACAGTCCCACCAACAATGTAAAAGTGTTCCTATTTCTCCACATCCTCTCCAGCACCTGTTGTTTCCTGACTTTTTAATGATCACCATTCTAACTGGTGTGAGATGGTATCTCATTGTGGTTTTGATTTACATTTTCTGATGGCTAGTGATGATGAGCATTTTTTCATGTGCCTGTTGGCTGCATAAATGTCTTCTTTTGAGAAGTGTCTGTTCGTATCCTTCACCCACTTTTCAATGGGGTTGTTTGTTTTTTTGTGTGTAAATTTGTTTGAGTTCTTTGTAGATTCTGGATATTAGCCCTTTGCCAGATGAGTAGATTTGCAAAAATTTTCTCCCATTCTGCAGGTTGTCTGTTCACTCTGATGGTAGTTTGTTTTGCTGTGCAAAAGCTCTTTAGTTTCATTAGATCCCATTTGTCAATTTTGGCTTTTGTTGCCATTGCTTTGGTGTTTTAGACATGAAGTTCTTGCCCATGCCTATGTCCTGAATGGTATTGCCTAGGTTTTCTTTTAGGGTTTTTATGGTTTTAGGTCTAACATGTAGGTCTCTAATCCATCTTGAATTCATTATTGTATAAGGTGTAAGGAAGGGATTCAGTTTCAGCTTTGTACATATGGCTAGTCAGTATTCCCAGCACCATTTATTAAATAGGGAATCCTTTCCCCATTTCTTGTGTTTGTCAGGTTTGTGAAAGATCAGATGATTCTAGATGTGTGGTATTGTTTCTGAGGGCTCTGCTCTGTTCCATTGGTCTATATATTTGTTTTGGTACCAGTACCATGCTGTTTTGGTTGCTGTAGTCTTGTAGTATAGTTTGAAGTTAGGTAGTGTGATGCCTCTATCTTTGTTCTTCGGACTTAGGATTGCCTTGGCAATGCGGCCTTTTTTTCTTTTGGCTCCATATGAACTTTAAAGTAGTTTTTTTTTTGTTTTTGTTTTTGTTTTTTTTCCATTTCTGTGAAGAAAGTCATTGCTAGCTTGATGGGGATGGCATTGAATCTATAATTACCTTGGGCAGTACGACTATTTTCATGAATTGACTCTTCCTATCCATGAGCATGGAATGTTCTTCCATTTGTTTGTGTTCTCTTTTATTTCACTGAGCAGTGGTTTGTATTTCTCCTTGAAGAGGTCCTTCGCATTCCTTGTAAGTTTGATTCCTAGATATTTTATTCTCTTTGAAGCAGTTGTGAATGGGAGTTCACTCATGATTTGGCTCTCTGTTTGTCTGTTATTGGTGTATAGGAATGCTTGTGATTTTTGCACATTGATTTAGTATCCTTAGACTTTGCTGAAGTTGCTCATTAGCTTAAGGAGATTTTGGGCTAAGACAATGGGTTTTTCTAAATATGCAATAATGTCATCTGCAAACAGAGACAATTTGACTTACTCTTTTCCTACTAGAATTACCCTTTATTTCTTTCTCCTGCCTGATTGCCCTGACCAGAACTTCCAACACTATGTTGAATAGGAGTAGTGAGAGAGGGTATCCCTGTCTTGTGCCAGTTTTCAAAGGGAATCTTTCCAGTTTTTGCCCATTCAGTATGATATTGGCTATGGGTTCGTCATAAATAATTCTTATTATTTTGAGATACGTCCCATCAATACCTAATTTATTGAGAATTTTTAGCATGAAGGGCTGTTGAATTTTGTCAAAGGTCTTTTCTGTATCTATTGAGATAATCATGTGTTTCTTGTCTTTGGTTCTGTTTATATGCTGGATTACGTTTATTGATTTGCGTATGTTGAACCAGCCTTACATCCCAGGGATGAAGACCAGTTTATCATGGTGGATAAACTTTTTGATATGCTCCTGGATTCAGTTTGCCAGTATTTTATTGAGGATTTTTGCATTGATGTTCATCAGGGATAGTGGTCTAAAATTCTCTTTTTTTTTTGCTGTGTCTCTGCCAGGCTTTAGTATCAGGATGATGCTGACCTCATAAAATGAGTTGGGGAGGATTCCCTCTTTTTCTATTGATTGGAATGGTTTCAGAAGGAATGGTACCAACTCCTCCTTGTACCTCTGGTAGAATTCGGCTGTGAAGCCGTCTGGTCCTGGACTTTTTTTGGTTGGTAGGCTATTAATTATTGCCTCAATTTCAGAGCCTGTTATTGGTCTAGTTATGGATTCAACTTCTTCCTGGTTGAGTCTTGAGAGGGTTTATGTGTCCAAGAATTTATCCATTTCTTCTAGATTTTCTAGTGTATTTGCATAGAGGTGTTTATAGCATTCTCTGATGATAGTCTGTGGGATTGGTGGTGATATTCCCTTTATCATTTTTTAATTGTGTCTATTTGATTCTTCTCTCTTCTCTTCTTTATTAGTCTTGCTAGCATTCTATCATTTTTGTTGATCTTTTCAAAAAACAATCTCCTGGATTCATTGATTTTTTTGAAGGGTGTTTTGTGTCTCTATCTCCTTCAGTTCTGCTCTGATCTTAGTTATTTCTTGCCTTCTGCTAGCTTTTGAATATGTTTACTCTTGCTTCTCTAGTTCTTTTAATTGTGATGTTAGGGTGTCAGTTTTAGATCTTTACTGCTTTCTCTTGTGGGCATTTAGTGCTATAAATTTCCCTCTACACACTGAATAAATGGGTCCCAGAGATTCTGGTATGTTGTGTCTTTGTTCTCATTGGTTTCAAAGAACATCTTTATTTCTGCCTTCATTTTGTTATGTATCCAGTATCATTCAGGAGCAGGTTGTTCAGTTTCCGTGTCACAGAGCAGTTTTGAGTGAGCTTTTTATTCCTGAGTTCTAGTTTCATTGCTCTGTGGTCTGAGAGACAGTTTGTTGTCATTTCTGTTCTTTTACATTTGCTGAGGAGTGCTTTATTTCCAACTATGTGGTCAATTTTGGAATAAGTGTGATGTGGTGCTGAGAAGAATATATATTCTGTTGATTTGGGGTGTAGAGTTCTGTAGATGTCTCTTAAGTCCACTTGGTGCAGAGCTGAGTTCAATTCCTGGATATCCTTTTTAATTTTCTGTCTGGTTGATCTGTCTAATATTGACAGTAGGGTGTTAATGTCTCCCATTATTATTGGGTGGGTGTCTAAGTCTCTTTGTAGTTCTCTAAGGACTTGTTTTTTGAATCTGGGTGCTCCTGTACTGGATGTGTATATATTTAGGATAGTTAGTTCTTCTTGTTCAATTGATCCCTTTACCATTATGTAATGGCCTTCTTTGTCTCTTTTAAAGTCTGTTTCATCAGAGACTAGGATTGCAACCCCTGCCTTTTTTAGTTTTCCATTTGCTTGGTAGATCTTCCTCCATTCCTTTATTTTGAGCTTATGTGTGTCTCTGCACATGTGATTGGTCTCCTGAATACAGCACACTGATGGGTCTTGACTCTTTATCCAATTTGCCAGTCTGTGTCTTTTAATTGGAGCATTTAGCACATTTACATTTGTTTAATATTGTTATGTGTAAATTTGATCCTGTCATTATGATGTTAGCTGGTTATTTTGTTCTTTGGTTGATGGATTTTCTTCCTAGTATCAATGGTCTTTACAATTTGGCATGTTTTTCCAGTGGCTGCTACTGGTTGTTCCTTTCCATGTTTAGTGCTTCCTTCAGGAGCTCTTGTAGGGCAGGCCTGAAGGGGACAAAATCTCCAAGCCTTTGTTTGTCTGTAAAGGATTTTATTTCTCCTTCACCTATGAAGTTTAATTTGTCTGGATATGAAATTCTGCATTGAAAATTCTTTTCTTTAAGAATGTTGAAAATGGCTCATACTCTCTTCTGGCTTGTAGAGTTTCTGCTGAGAGATCCACTGTTAGTCTGATGGGCTTCCCTTTGAGGGTAACCCAACCTTTCTCTCTGACTGCCCTTAACATTTTTTCCTTCATTTCAACTTTGGTGAATCTGATAATTATGTGTCTTGGAGTTGCTCTTCTCAAGGAGTATTTTTGTGGTGTTCTCTGGATTTTCTGAATTTGAATGTTGGCCTGCCTTGCTAGGTTGGGGAAGTTCTCCTGGGTAATATCCTGCAGAGTGTTTTCCAGCTTGATTCCATTCTCCCTGTCACTTTCAGGTACACCAATCAGACATAAATTTGGTCTTTGCACATAGTCCCATATTTATTCATCTTTCTTGTTCATTTCCTTTTGCTCTTTTTTTCTCTAAACTTCTCTTCTCGCTTCACTTCTTACATTTGAGCTTCAATCACTGATACCCTGAATCAACAAACCGATTCAGTTGATTGAATCAGCTACTGAAGCTTGTGCATTCATCATGTAGTTCTCGTGCCATGGTTTTCAGTTCCATCAGTTCATTTAAGGACTTCTCTACACTGGTTATTCTAGTTAGCCATTCATCTAATCTTTCTTCAAGGTTTTTAACTTCTTTATGATGAGTTTGAACTTCCTTCTTTAGCTCAGAGAGGTTGGATCATCTGAAGTCTTCTTCTCTCAACTCGTCAAAGTCATTCTCCATCCAGCTTTGTTCCATTGCTGGTGAAGAGCTGTGTTCCTTTGGAGGGGGAGAGGTGCTCTGAGTCTTAGAATTTTCAGCTTTTCTGCTCTGTTTTATCCCCATCTTTGTGGTTTTATCTACCTTTGGTCTCTGATGATGGTGACGTACAGATGGGGTATTGGTGTGGATGTCCATTCTGTTTATTTGTTTTCCTTCTAACAATCAGGATCCTCAGCTGCAGGTCTGTTGGAGTTTGCTGAAGGTCCACTCCAGACCCTGTTTGCCTGGGTATCAGCAGTGGAGGCTGCAGAACAGCAAATATTGCTGAACAACAAATGTTGATGCCTGATTGTTCTTCTAGAAGCTTCATATCAGAAGGATACATGGCCGTGTGAGGTATCAGTCTTCCCCTACTGGGGAGTGACTCTCAGTTAGGCTACTCGGGGGTCAGGGACTCACTTGAGGAGGCAGTCTGTCCATTCTCAGATCTCAAACTCCATGCGGGGAGAACAACTACTCTCTTCAAAGCTGTCAGACAGGGACATTTACGTCTGCAGAGGTTTCTACTGCCTTTGGTTCAGCTATGCCCTGCCCCCAGAGGTGGAATCTGCAGAGGCAGGCAGGCCTCCTTGAGCTGAGGTGGGCTCTACATAGTTCAAGTTTTCTGGCTACTTTGTTTACCACTGAAGTGTCAGCAACGGCGGGCACCCCTCACCCAGCCTCACTGCCGTCTTGCAGTTCGATCTCAGACTGCTGTGCCAGCAAGGAGCAAGGCTGCGTGGGCCTGGGACTCTCTGAGCCAGGCGCAGGATATAATCCCCTGATGTGCCGTTTGCTAAGACCGTTGGAAAAGTTCAGTATTAGTGTGGGGGTGACTCAATTTTCCAGGTGCCGTCTGTTACAGCTTCCCTTGGCTAGGAAAGGGAATTCCCTGACCCCTTGTGCTTCCTGCATGAGGCAATGTCTCACCCTGCTTTGGCTCACGCTCAGTGGGCTGCACTCACTGTCCTGTACCCACTGTCTGACAAGTCCCAGTGAGATGAACCCGACACCTCAGTTGGAAATGTAGAAATCACCCGTCTTCTGCATTGCTCACGCTGGGAGCTGTAGACTGGTGCTGTTCCTATTCGGCCATCTTGGGACCACTCCCTATCTTTAAATTTTCATAAGTGCCTTGGGAAATTACAAACATTATTTTTTCACCTTTTAAAAAGAGATAATAGAAATAGTTGCCTGTGTTTGATGTGTTTTATTACAAAAGTTGCATGGATACAGTTATTTAGTCACAATAGGTAGTTTTCCTAGGTTAAATTTTGTAGATAAAATGTCACTAGTAAAAATATTTTAGAAATTGTATGTTTTATAGATTGTCCCTGGAGATTTATTAATGCCCTTAACTTTCTTCATCATTTATTTTTAACCTCAGGAAAAAATAATCAAGATTCTTATGAAAAAGTTTTGTCAAATATTCCTATATTGATCAGGGAAACTGTAATGTTTCATGTGATGATATTGGGAAATTTCACAATAGTATTGTTAGTCAAAATTTCATTTATTGTTTAAAATTTTTACTTTGTCACTATAGTTACATTCAGTCTAACAACTTTAGGCTATTTTTTAAATATGAATGTGTAAAGGACTAAGGACTTACACATGGAATTTCATACAAATACAGATATCTATGCATATTATTTATTTATTGTGCATATCAAATTATGTCTGATTAGTGGATTAAACAATACCCATCTATTATCTTAGTTTTTGTAGGTCATAACATTGGGTATCAATTTTTTGGCCCAAGGAATTGTTCAATTGTTCAGTGTTGCATGGCCCTGGATTTATAAAATAAACTTAAAAAATTATATTTGCTAAGTCATACTCTTACCAAAATAAAAGAGATTAATCAACCTTATTTTGCCTGTCCAGAAAATAATGTGAATAAGTAAAATGGGAAAATAAAGAAGAAGATTATTGAATGTTCTTTCTAGTTCAATCTCCCAGGTTATCTTAGTCTTCCACTGTTTTTAAGAGTTTTGCAATTTTGTAAATGATAAATAACTTCTTGCAATAAAATTGACCTTAATTCATAAATATTCAAATGATTTATCTGCTGAGGAAAAACTTGATTTCTTCCAGAAATCCTTCCTTTCAAATAAAGAACTTTTGTATTTGTTTAGACATTTCCAAATGTTTAGTACTCTAAATCCTTCTTTTAACATACTACTAGTGTATTCATTAGTTATGGAGTTAAATAAATCTTTGGTATATATTCATTTTATATTTGCATGAGTCATAATTTTACCTTTTAAAAATATTATCATTTAATTTCTCTTTTTGCTCAACATTGTCTTGATAAGTTTAATTCATGCTATTCCATGTAGCTGTAAATCAAGAAATCATTGCATTGTCAATATCTTTTCCCATTTTAACACAAGGTAATATAATTTTGGGCCATGTATTCAATTGATAATTTATATTATTTGTCCATTTTTAAAGTTTAATATGGAATATATAAGTAAACTGTTATATAATTATTAATATAAAAGTGAAAATAAATTGAAATTCACAAATTTTTCAAATTTACAGTGCTGACTATAAT
Organism: Macaca fascicularis; assembly: GCF_037993035.2. Taxonomy (NCBI): domain Eukaryota; kingdom Metazoa; phylum Chordata; class Mammalia; order Primates; family Cercopithecidae; genus Macaca; species Macaca fascicularis. The sequence goes on along the minus strand of NC_088379.1, from coordinate 34,117,984 downwards.
TTTTGAAATACATTTTAATTTATTTATGTATAGTCTAAAAAGATTTAAAATTAATGTGTTTCCAATTCACATTATTTTATTTAAATTTTTACTATCATATAAATGTAATCCACTTTTCCTACACAATTTTAGAGCCTCTGATAATTTATTTCTCTACTGACCTAACATTTAATTTTTTACACAATAAAATTTCTACTTAAGAGAAAAACATGATATAGCAAGCGAAACTAAATTATCAATTAAAAAATATTTTAGATATGCAAGTACAAGTGCAAGTTTGTTACATAAGAATATTGCATGATGCTGACATTTGGGTTATGAATCCTGTATTAGTCAGGGTTCTTCAGAGGGACAGAATTAATAGGATACATGTATATATGACAGGGAGTTTATTAAGGAGAATTGACTTACACAATCACAAAGTGAAGTCACACGATAGGCTGTCTGCAAGATGAGGAGCAAGGAAGGCAGTAGTGGCTCATTCTGAGTCCAAGAGCCTCAAAATTAGGGAAACTGACAGTGCAGCCTTCAGTCTATGACGAAAGGCCCAAGAGATGCTGGCAAGCCACTGGTGACAGTCCAAGAGTCCTAAAGTCAAATAACTTGGAGTTTGATGTTCAACGGCACAAGCATTCAACATGGGAGACATATAAAAACCAGGAGACTCAGCAGCCAGCTTATTCCACCTTCTTCTGCCTGCTTTTTCTAGCCACACTGGTAGTGGTTTGGATGTTTCCCACTCACACTGACGGCAGATCTTCCTCTTCCAGTCCACTGACTCAAATGTTAATCTCCTTGGGCAACACCCCCAACAGAAACAGCCAGAAACAATACTTGGCATCCTTCAATCCAATCAAGTTGATACAATATTAACCATCACAGACCTTACCACCCAGGTAGTGAGAAAAGTGTCTGATAGGTAGTTTTTCAACTCACTTTCCTCTTTCTGCATACCCTTTCTAGCGGTCTGCATGTCTGTTGTTCCCATGTTTATGTCCATGTGTGTTCAATGTTTAGCTCTCACTTATAAGTGAGAGTGGTATTTGGTATTCTGTTCCTGAATAAATTTACTTAGGATTATGGCCCCCAGCTGCATTCATGTTGCTGCAAAGGCCATGATTTCATTCATTTGAATGACTGTACAGCATTCCATGGTGCATATGTACCACATTTTCTTTATCCATTTCAAGGTTGATGAGAATTTATGTTGATTCCATGTCTTTGCTATTGTGAATAGCGCATTGATGAATATATGAGTAAATGTGTCCTTTTAGTAGAATGATTTATTTTCCTTTAGGTATATACCCAGCAATGAGATTGCTGGGTTGAATGGTAGTTATTTCTTAATGACTAAAATTATATGATAAGCTCTGTTATAAGTTCCAATCTGGTTTCCACAGTGGCTGAACTAATTTACATTCCCACCAACAGTGTATGAGCATTCCCTTTTCCTCACAACCCCATCAGCATCTGTTGTTTTTTTTTACTCTTTAATAATAGCCATTCTGACTTTTGTGAGATGGTATCTCACTGCGGTTTTGATTTACATTTCTCTGATGATTAATGATACAGAGCATTTTTTTTTTTTTTTACGTTCTTTGACCACTTGTATGTTTTCTTTCAAGAATCGTCTGTTCACATCCTTTGTCCGTTTTTCAATGGGGCTAATTTTCCCTTGTTGATTTGTTTCACTTCCCTGTATATTCTGGATATTAGGTCTTTCTTGGATGCATAGTTTATGAATATCTTCCCCCATTCTGTAGGTTGTCTGTTTACTCTGTTGATAGTTTCTTTTGCTGTGTAGAAGATCTTTGGTTTAACTAGGTCTCACTTGTTTTGTTGTTGCTGCTGTTGTTGTTGTTGTTGTTGTTGCAATTACTTATGGGGGACTTAGCCAAAAATTCTTTGCCAAGGCCAATGTTGAAAATAGTATTTCTTAAGTTGTATTTTAGTATTTTTATACTTTTAGGTAATACATTTAAGTATTTGGCCCATTTTGAGTTAATTTTTGTATACGGCGAAAGGTAGGAGTCCAGCTTCAGTCTTTGGCAATGGCTAGCCAGTTATTCCCTGTAGCTTGTTTTTGTCAGTCTTGTCAAAGATCAGATAATTGTAGATGTATGGCTTAATTTCTGTATTTTCTATTCTTATCAATTGTTCTATTTGTCTGTTCTTGTACCATTACCATGCTCTTTTGGTTGTGGTAGCTTTATAGCATAGCTTGAAGTCAGGTAGTGTGATGCCTCCAGCTTGTTCCTTTTGCCTAGTATTTCTTTGATTATTGAGGTTCTCTTTCGTTTTCATATGAATTTTAGAATAGTTTTTTATATAATTCCATGAAGAATGACATTGGTAGTTTGATAGGTGTAGTATTGAATGTGTAAATTGCTTTGGCAGTACGGCCATTTTAAAAAATATCTGCCTTAATTTTAGTGTTCACTCAGGAGTTATTCACCCAATGTTCACTCAGGGTTAAGTGATTTAATTCCAACATAAATTCCAATGTACTTAGATAGTTTTGAGAGATCTTCTTGATATTGATTTCTATTTTTATTATGCTGAGGCCTGAAAGTGGGCTTAGAGTGATTTTAATTTTTTTGAATTTATTGAGTCTTGCTTTATGACTGAACATGTGGTTCATCTTAGAATGTTCCATGTGCAGATGAGAAGAATGTATATTATGTGATTGCTAAGTGGATTGTCTGGAGATGTCTATTAGGTCCAACTGGTCAAGTGTCGAGTTGAATTTAGAGTTTCTTTGTTAGTTTTCTACCTCAGTGATCTGCATAACACTCTCAGTGAGGCGTTGAAGCCTCCCAATATTATTCTGCAGCTTTTTAAGTTTTTTTGTAGGCCAAGAAGAACTTGTTTTATAAATCTGAGTTCTGTAATGTTGGGCATGTACATATTTGGGATATTAAAGTTTCTTGTTGGATTGTACCTTTTATAATTATGTAATGGCCTTTATTGTTTTTCTTAATTTTTAATGGTTTAAAGTCTGTTTTACTGATATAAGAACAGTGAATTTTGCTCTTTTTTTACATGGTAGATCTTTCTTAATCCTTTAACTTTAAGCCTCTAAGTGTCATTACACATGGGATGGGTGTCTTGAAAAGAACAGATGGTTGGGTTCTGTCTTTTTATCCAGGTTGCCACTCTGTGTCTTTTAAGAGGGGTGTTTAGCTCATTTACAGTCATGGCTAAAATTGATATGTATGATCTTTGCCATCTTGTGTTATTAGCTGGTTGTTATGTAGATCTGATTGGATAGGTGCTTTATAGTGCCTCTGGGCTATGTGCGTACGTGTGTTTTTGTGGTAGCAGGTGTCATTCTTTTGATTCCACATTTAACACTCCCTTAAACATCTCTTGTAAGGCTGGTCTAGTAGAAATGTGTTCATTCAGCATTTGCTTGTCTAAGAATTTTAGTTTTTCATCACTTATGAAACTAAGTTTGTTGGGACAAGAATTTCTTTGTTGGAATTTCTTTTCTTTAAGGGTGCTGAAAATTGGTTCCCAATCTCTTTTGGCTTGTAGGGTTTCTGTTGAGACATCTACTGCTAGCCTGAGGGGGTTCCTTCTACAAGTGACCTTCCCCTTTTCTCTAGCTACTTTTATGATTTTTTTTTCTTTTGTGTTGACCTTTATGAATCTGATGCCCATGTGCCTCAGGGATGGTTATCTGGAATTGTATCCAGCTGGAGTTCTCTGTATTTCTTGGATTTGCATGTCAACCTGTCTAGTGAGACTAGGGACATTTTGATAGACTATATTCTCAAATACACTTTCCAGGTTGTTTATTCTTTCTCCTTCTCTGTCAGGAATGCCAATGAATTATCAATTTGGTCTCTTTACAAAACTCCATATTTCCTAAAGGTTTTGTTCATTTTTGTTAGTTCTTTTTTCTTTATTTCTGCCTGACTGAGTTGATTTAAAGAATTGGTTTTTGAGCTGTGAGATTCTTTCCTCAGCTTCATCTACTCTGCTGTTCATACTTTCAATTGTATTATGACAAGAATTCAGTTTGGGGTTTTCTTAAACTGGTGATTTCATCCTTCAGCTTTTGAGTTGTTTTACTGGATTACTTGGCTTCCTTGCACTGAATTTCAGGTTTCTCCTGAACCTTGATGAGCTTCCTTGCCATCCAGATTCTGAATTCTATATCTGTAATTTCAGACATTTCAGACTGGTTAAAAACCATTGCTGGGAAGCTATTGGGCTTGTTTAGGGATAAGCAACACCCTGACTTTCTTAAGCTGATTCCTTCCTCATCTGGAAGTGTTGGTGTTCCTTTAACTATGGTATAAATTGAATATCTTCAGTTGGCTTTCTTAGTCTTCAGAAGGCTAAGACTCTATATAGAGTCTTTATTTGTTGTTGAATTCTTGCCTTTCCTTCCACACAGAGGAGTATTAGCAATTTATTTTTTATTTTTTTGGTGTTTTAGTTTAGACTGTGATCCAGTAGATGACACTTGACAGCAATCAGCAGTAGACAGGCCTGTACTCAGCTGTATGGCTCACTTTTGTATACTCCTGTTGGCAGCTGTGCTCAGCAGTGACAGTGAGAGAGAGGTAACCCCTCATCAGGTCCACTCGTGGGTCTTGGAGGGAGCATCTCCAATCCCTAGCACTCTGCCTTCAATTTATTGTTGTTGTTAGATGTTGTGGGCTTTAGAGATCCCTCAGGCAGAAGTCTGGCAAGGATCAGCTCTGTGAAGGGAGTCATGCCACACCAGCCCACACACCTGTGCAACTCACCCCTACCAGTTTTCTAATAATGTGGGCTCCTCTCTCACTGAAGTACCAGACACAGGTCTTGGTTCAGCACTCCTGAGCCATGGGCTGTAGCCCTGGTATGCCAGGACCTTCTTGTAGCTCCCTCTTCAGTGTTGGATTCTGGTTGTGCTGGGACTTCCAAAATGTTACCAGACTGCTTAAATGCACTCTGGTGGAGCAATGCACCCAGGCTAGGCAGAAAATGTTGCACTATGTACATATTTCTGCGGGGCAGCCAGACGGGAGCCCTGGGAAGACCTGGAAGGGAGGTGGTCCTTCAGGACAGATGCGCCCCATCCCAGGGATAAGTTGGCCCTGCTTTCTACCGTTCTGCTGATTAACTGAGACTAGTAGCCTCTAAGAGTGAGATGGGGAGCCCTGGGGGATGTGTATTTATGGTTGGGCTCTACCAGAGCTGTCTGTTACACAAATATTCATGGCTTTGTGCCTGTTTCAGCTCTCTCTCTTTCTCTCCCTCTCTTTGATCTCGGAGGAGATTCCTTTCTGCCAGCTCAAACGTCCATGGATTTTGTGGGGTCCCCTGCAGCTAGGATCCCAGAGGTCTATGGCAAGAGTGGCAGTCTTTTCACTCACCTCTTCCCCAGGAGCAATTTGGGGCCAAGAACCAGTCCTAGCATTCAGGAACCCCACGCGGGGTTACCAGAATCCTGACTCTTCTGCCTAGAAATCGGTGTCTTTTTTTCATTTACATTTGGTGTTTTCCTTCTGAAGATCTCTTCAAATTGTGTTGATTTAGTGGAAATCTCAGTCTGTCCCAATAGGGGAGGCACTTTCTAGCTGCATCTAGTCAGCCATCTTGAAGCTGTCCCATTGGTGCTTTTTATTCAATTTGCTTTATCTCTAAACAGATGGGTTCTTCATGTAAGAGACAAATGATTCACAGCCCATCTCATCCTTTTTCAATTGGTCTACAGATAAAATCCTCCTTTTGGTGCTTTGGATTTAAAAATATGTGTTTCTTGTTTCCTATTTTATTCATCCATGGTTTTGCTGTCTTAGTCATCACATTGCTATCTTGTTTCACTAGACAGACTTCCAAAAGGACTTGAATCACTGCTGGTTTTCTGTCTCCTGGAAATAGTTTCTTACCTCCTAGTTTTTTCTCAAGTAAGTTTTCATATCTTTTATTTTATTTTCTACTGTGGAATTTTCACCAAGACACATATCAAATGGCCAAGATTCCAGTCATAAAGGGGTAAAAGGAAACAAATGAATCGTATTTTCTGACTAGACAACATTTTAGTCTGGGTCACAATCAGTCTTTAAATCAAAGCCTTAATTCTCTTGATCAACTTATTTGAAGGCATGTAAAGAATGTAAAAGTCATTAATGAAAATATGATACATTAATAGTTGCAACTATGGCAACAGTGAAAAGATCAGTGGTTGCTGGGGGTTATGGGAGACAGAAGAATTGTTGAATAGGTGGAATGCAAAGCACTTTCAGTGTAGTGAAACTATTCTGTATGATACAATAATGGTAAATTGATAACACTATGCATAACATTGTATGTCACAAAGAGTGATGCTAATTAAACTATGGACTTTACATCAATAATATGTATCAACATTGGTTCATCAATTTTAACAAGTTTACCACACCCCGGCAAAATGTTAAAAATAAGAAGAAATGGGCAGGAAAGAGTATGTAAAACCTCTATACTTTCTGTTCAATTTTTATGTAAACCTAAAATAGCTCTAAAAATCAATTAAAAATGTTATGCATGTGTTTCAATTGTTAATATAATTATATACAAAAAATATAGAGTGCCAGACATTTGAATTAAGGAAATTATATGCAAATTAGATAAATGTTCCCAAAATTAGATGTGGTTTCACTCTATAACTAATAAAATGAAATAATTATATTTGTTTATCTATTTATTTGTAGTCTGTAATTATGTATTTGATTATTATTGTTTGTTTTACTTATTTATATATGGTTTTAGTTATTCATTACCTCAAGAATTGGCGTATGTGAAGATATACTAGACATTATATCATCAAAGATCTATTTTTACAAAGAAAACAGAGGTAAATGTGCAGTATTATTTAAGAAAAGTTAACTCCATTCCACAATGGTGAGAAAATAACTTCAGGCATTTAATGAAATTCTAGGGAAGATAGGGTACAAATGATCAAATCACTCAATACCACTTTATTGTTGGACATATAAGTAGTTTACACTGGATATAGCTGGAAAGTCAGAAAAAAATTAGGAATGATCATGAATAAGCCACTGATAGCTGATTTTATCCAGTTGTCAAAAAAAATGGTAAAGTATTTTACTTTTCCACTTGGGACATCACTGGAAAATTGCTTGTCTGTGAAACTGGTTGAGAAAGTAGAGCAAGTAAACTCTAAAATTGAAATTTGATAGACATTCCTCTTTGTATTGAGGAGACAAAAGCAGATTTTAAGTTGCTCAGTGCCACATGCTACTTCCTGTTTCTCACTTCACAAACTGTGGCAAAAACAATTTATGATAGTGTAAAATGCTGTCTTCAGAAATATTAAGTCCAGTTTTCAAAGATGAGCACTACTGTGGAAGCAGAGACATAGTTATATAATAAAAATCTCTCCTGGGATCTCACTATGACACAGAGATACTGTAACCATAGTATATGGGTACTAAATACTGTAGTATATAGAGACTTCTGAAAAAAAAAAAAAACAGTAACAGAGCTTTCTCATTTGGATATCTCCAACAGAAATCCAATCCAATGGATTCTTTTTAGCATTTCTGGACAGTTCCTCAGCTTCTAAGGAGTGGCAGCATACCATTATCAGAAGACATCCCTGGAGTCACTAGAGTTATTTCAGACTCATACGACTCATGCACAGAGGTTTCAAAGTACATGGCAGTTTACCTTTCCTTTGCTTATCCTGAGCCAATGATTGTCAGGGCAGAATTTTGAAAACTCAGCTGACTTATCTCTTGGATTGATAAACTCTGAGATAACTTTACTCTCCAAAACTCAATGTAGAATTCAACTTGACTATGTCTTAACTATGTACGTTTACTTTATATATATACATATATACATACTTTATATGTGTACATTTACTATATATACATATACATGTATATAGGTAAATGTATATATAAAGCTAATGCATACATATATAGGTAACTGTATATATAAATATATGTATATATATGTATATATGAATATGTATAAACACACATTATATATTCATAGTAGATACTTTAAGCGAACACCTACTGATCATATTAATAGTAATAAGAAATAAAGTGCAATATTTAAGAAAAAAATCAAAGTATGTAAACATATAGTCTCATAAAATCATCACTTAGCATATACTATGGAGTTGACAGTGTAGTGTCAAGTTTCTCATTTTTACTAGTTATATGACTTCAATCACATATTGTTATATCGCAATTTTCTCATTTCTAATATAGTGACTATAATAGTAACAACACACAGAATGAAGAATAAAAGCTAAAATATGTGAAATGATAAAAAGGTATCTTGGTACTAAGTGCTACAAATTGTTAAAAGAATTGGTAAGTCATTTAAGATTCTTCAGGTGATGCTTCTTATTTTAAATGAATGAAGAAAATTAGTAAATTAAGCAAGTTTTTAAAAGTCAAGTAATTGACAAGATTAGAACTCTAAACTAGAGATCTCAACTCAAAGTCTGTCTTCTTCACATTCATTCATTCTTTCATCAAATATCTGTTACACTCCCAGTTGTGAGAGTCACTGACAACATAGTAATGAACAACACAGGCAGACATTTCTAACATTATCAAAGTTAAACACTATTAACTAAAAAATTGTAAAAAATAAAAAAAAAGGAAAACAATTAGAATATGTAGCACATTCAGTGATAAAGAGCAAAATGTAAAAAGTAAATGAACCAGGAAGAGTCAGGGATGCAATTTTAGATAGCACCGACTTGAGACCATCTCTCTGAGAAGATAACATCTAAGGGAAAACTAAAAGAAAGACAAATGCAATCTACAGAAATATTCAACCATGGACATTCCAGATGGAGGGAACAGTAAGTACAAAAGCCCTAGGGAAGTATACGTTTGGTGTATTCAAGGAACAGTAAGGCACAATGAGTAAAAGTATGTTCAGTTAGACATTAGATGAGACAGGTAAGCTGAAAAACTATAATCATGTGCCTTGTAAATCATTGTGACTAAGACAGCCTTAAAGTTTTTTCCACTCGATTACAATTTAGACAGCCTTCTTCCTAATTTTCAGGCTCTTGACCTGTCTTTTCTTAGATTCTTTACTTAAGAAACTTGTAATTGTAAATCCTTTCTCTGCCATTTGAGGTGAAAATTCTTTTATAGAGCTTCTTGCTATTTAAAATAACCAGGAATGTCTTTTTCAAGGACTTGTGAGCTATTATTTTGAAATATAACCATCAAGGAAAATAACATTCCTATGGGCCCAATTTTGTAAGAGTTGTAGAAGTCTAACTTTGGTAATTGTTTTGTTCTGAGTTGCAAAAGTACCTGCTGTCATAAAGATATGAGAGCCTTACTATTTCCTTGAATGATGACCATTAGCAAACACAGATAGCCTAACATTCTCTAGTACATTTTCATGAGCTAATCACAGTGCTTAAAAACCATCTTACCTTTAATTCCTTGGAATTGAGTTCAGGCTCTCTCCTCTATTGCAATAGCCTTGAATGAAATCGTCCTTGCCAGTTTAACTTTAGTGTCAGTTTTGCTTTGACAATTATAAGAGCTCTGTCTTTTACCAAGTGAGATGAGAAAACATTTAAGAGTTTTGAATAAATGAATCACGTGATTTATTTTGTATTTAACAGAATCATTCTAGTTCCTCTGCAGAAAACATATGTAAGAAAGGCAAAGGCATCAGTAATTTAAGAGTTGGGCCTGGCACAGTGGCTCATGCCTGTAATCCCAGCACTTTAGGAGGCCACAGTGGGAAGATCACTTGAGGCCTGGAGTTTGAGAGCAGCCTGGGCAACATAGTGAGACCCCATTGCCATTAAAATTTTACAAATTAGCACACTTGTGTGCTATCACATGCCTGTAGTCTCAACTACTCAGGAAGCTGAGGTGGGAGGATTGCTCGAACCTAGAAGGTTGAGGTTTCAGTGAGCTATAATCATGACACTGCACTTCAGCCTGGGCAACAGGGCGAGACCCAGTCTCAATTTTTGGAAAAAGAGTTAGGAAGTTCTTGCAATAAGCTAGTGTAGAGACAGCAGTAGTTGGACAGAGAAAGTAACAAAGAAAGTGTTAATAATGATCAGATATGGCTATAATCAAATATGGATTTTGTTTGTAAATGTTCATTTATTAGTATGGGAAAATTGCAAGAACAACACATTTAGGGTAAATAATAGTAGTTCTATTTTGTACATATTGAATTAGATCCCTCTGAAATACTGAATAGGCATGTGAATATAAGAATTTGAATTTCATAAAGATGTCAGGGTTAGGAAAATACATATGGCAGACACCAGCCTGTGAAAGTTCTTTGAAGAAGGGAGATTTAATGAAATCACCGAGGAGGGAAGTATAAATATTAAAAAAAATAATAAGCAAAAGTTAATGCTGGGTGGTATTTTTACAAATAGTTATAGAAAAGCCAGCAAAGGGTACTGAGTGTTCAGAGAGGTAGAAATAAAATGAAAAAGCTATGTTCTGGAAGACAAAGTGCCTCAAGCATAAGAACATAGTCAGTTTTACTAAAGATTTATTAGAGGTTAAATGAAATGAGGACAGAAAAAATTGGTCTTTGAATATAGCAATTTGGAGATCAATGGTGACCTTGATAACAGCAGTTGTAATGAAATTCAACTGACAATAGACTGAAAGGGGTGGGTTGAAAAAAAGAATGCAAGGAAATGAATTATAGAGATCAATTTTTAAAAGCTCTTTTAATAAGTTTTATAGTAAACAGAAGGAAAAACTGGCATGAAAATTGGTTTTAAAAGGGCTTGTTTGTGCTGGGAGAATAACACCTGGTCTTTATGCTTCTGGGTGTGATCTGGTAGAGAGGAAATTAATCTTGTAAGAACAAGGCAGTAGGATTGCTAAAGAACTATTCCTATGTTCTCATGTAGGGGAGAAGGGATGAGGTGTACTGTCAAATGGAGGGTTTCCTTTTCTAAGGAAGATAGATCATTTTTTCATTTTGACACAGAAAAGGCAGAGTATTTAGATTTATATACAGGTAAGTGGGTAGTACAGGAAGGTAGTAGGAGTAGGAGCTTTTAGATTTCCTCTTGTGGTTGATTCTTATTTCTCAGATCATATTTTGAATATAAAGATAAAGACAGAGGTGTAGGTTATAGAAAAGAAGCAGCACTGGTAGGATCATGTAAGAGAATGAGGACTAGGGAAATATTGTACAATTCCCTATCGACACTGGTCAAATAGGGATCACTTGAGGTAAGTGATCATAAATTTAATTTGACAATTGTAACAACGGTCTTGTGTTTAGCTTTATCCATGTTTTTCTGTGGATGCAAGTGTCATGTAGGTAGAGATTTGATTTGTTCAAGCTTGTGATTTATGTACATGAGTACAGCAAAGCATGATGCCTGTATGTAGTATAATGATTGAATGACCATGGGGTCAAAACTGTAAGCAAAGAAACAAGGCCAGAAGGAGGGAAAGGGACATTAGCGGAATCAATACTTTGCAGCATCCAATGAGCTTTAAAGTATATTCAATGAATAAAATTAGAAGAATGGTATATGGTGGCTGAATAACATGGTATTTGCAATTGCTAATGACATCTAGAATATGATTTTTCATGTAAATGTCTGAGTTGAGGTTGGAGACCTAACAAGTGGAAGATGTAACATCAAATAACTGAGAGGCCAAGGTAGTAGGAAAATAATTCAGATGGGCATTGAAAACACCAAGATTTATAACAAGGGTCATGTTGAATACAGTATAACTGTAGTGGGAGCTAAATTTTCCAGAACATGAGGGAGAGTGGCCCAAGTATTAGCAGATAATGAAAACAAGCAGGAACAGTTGGTGGTAGAGTCTGATTTCACAGCTGATTGACTTTTTTCAGTGGAGAGAAAAAGAGCAATTTGGAACAGACAATGAGAACAAGGAGGAAAATTATTCCACCTCCAGCTTCTGTAAAACCAGAGGTATGGAGAAAATAATACACTGATACTTTTTCATTGAAATAGTCTCCTCAAAACAGAACCTGAGTTTAGAATGAAAAAAGAGATGTATTGTTCAAAGAAGAGCTGCAAGATGTAACACATTTTGCTGATGAGTGATTCTAATTTACAGATGGTTCAGTGTAAGCATTTTATTAGTTGACATGAGATAGTGTATGAAATCAATACATTCTATGTACAGAGTCCTGTGGGCATTGGAATCCTAGGTGAAAGGGAGAATTGAGATCCTTTTGGTGAATGACAGGGACAGATTTAAATGCCATAATAAGATTATACTTCATGTTTCCAAGACAAACAGTGATAGTGAGCCATGAATGTTGGAGGGGAGAGAAGAGTAGGTGTTCAGGCCTGAAGCACTCAGTATTCACAGGATCCCTCATGGCTCTTGTTGATGGATATCAAGACTAACAAAAGTGAAGATCTTATTCCAAGACATTCACTTACTTTTGGTGATAGATATCTGTAGTATCAAAGATCTGCTCTATCTGAGAACTGGAGCTTCTCATTTGATTGCTGCCAATGGAGGCTTACAGGCAGCTGATCTAACTTGGAATGAATGGCCATTCTCTTGACTTCTGCCAAGATATATAGTATTTCTCTGAGCTCTCCCCTAAGATACTTGGTGATATTTCCAACAACATTGATATGATTTGGGGGTGTCCCCACCCAAATTTCATCTTGAACTGTAGCTCCCATAATTCCCTTGTATCATTGCAGGCACCCAGTGGGAGGTTATTGAATCATGGGGGCGGGTCTTTCCCTTGCTGTTCTTGTAATAATGAAAATGTCTCAAGAGATCTGATGGTTTCATAAAGGGGAGTTCCCTGCACATGTTCTCCTTGCCTGCTCCCATGTAAGACATGTGCTTCTCCTTTGCCTTCTGCCATGATTGTAAGGCCTCCCCAGCCATGTGGAACTGTGAGTTCATTAAACCTCTTTCCTTTATATATTAACCAGTCTTGGGTATGTCTTTATTAGCATTGTGAGAATAGCCTAATACAGTAAATTGGCACCGGGTAGTGAGGTGCTGCTATAAAAATACCCATAAATGTGGAAGCGAGTTTGGAACACGGCAACAGACAGATGTTGGAACAGTTTGGGGGGCTCAGAAGACAGAAAAATATGGGAAAGTTTAGAACTTCCTAGAGACTTGGAGGGCTCAGAAGACAGGAACATGTGGGAAAGTCTGGAACTTCCTAGAGGTTTGTTGAAAGGCTTTGACCAAAATGCGGACAGTGATGTGAACAACGAAGCCCAGGCTGAGGTCGTTTCAGAGGGAGATGAAGAACTTGTTGGGAACTGGGGTAAAGATCACTCTTCCAAGGAAAAGAGACTGGTGGCATTTTGTTCCTCCTATAGGGATTTGTGAAATTTTGAACTTCAGAGAGATGCTTAAGAGTATCGGTTAGAAGAAATTTCTAAGCGGCAAAGGGTTCAAAAGGAAGCAGAACATAAAAGTTGGAAAATTTGCAGCCTGAAAGTGCAATAGAAAAAGAAAAAACCATTTTCTGGGGAGAAATTGAAGCTGGCTGCAGAAATTTGCATAGGTAACAAGGAGATGAATGGTAATCACTAAGCCAATGAGGAAAACGTCTCCAAGGCATGTCAGAGACCTTCACCGCAGCCCCTCTCATCTCATGCCTGGAGGCCTAGTGGGGAAAAATGGTTTTGTGTGCCATGTCCAAGGCCCCCCTCCTCTATTCATCCTTAGGACATGGTTTCCTGTGTCCCAGCTGCTTCAGCTCTGGCCTTGGCTAAAAGGGGTCAATGTACAACTCAGGCCATTGTTTCAGAGGGGGTAAGCCCCAAGTCTTGGCAGCTTCCATGTGGTGTTGGTTCCACAGGTGCACAGAAGTCAAGAATTGAGGTTTGGGAACCTCGGCCTAGATTTTAGAGTATGTATGGAAATGCTTGGATGTCCATGCATTCCTGGAGAAGTTTGCTGCAGGAGTGGGGTCCTCATATTGAACATCTGCTAGGGCTGTGTGGAAGGGAAATGTAGGGTTGGAGTCTTCAAAAAGAATGTCCACTGAGGCACTGTCTAGTGAAACTGTGAGAAGAGGGCCATCATCCTCCAGACCCCCAAATTATAGATCCACCGACATCCTGCACCATGTGCCTGGAAAAGCCACAGACATTCAACATCAACCCGTGAAAATACCCTGCAAAGTCACAGAAGTAGAGCTTCCCCAGGACCATGAGAACCGACTTCTTGCATCAGCGTGACCTGGATGTGAGACATAGAGTCAAAGGAGATTATTTTGTAGCTTTAAGATTTGACTCTCCCACTGGATTTTGGACTTGCATGGGACCTATAGCCTGTTTTGACTAATTTCTCCCATTTAGAATAGCTGTGTTTACCCAATGCCTGTACCCCGACTGTAACTAGGAAGTAACTAACTTGCTTTGGATTTTACAGGCTCATAGGTGAAAGGGACTTACTTTGTCTCTGAAAAGACTTTGGACTATGGCCTTTGAGTTAATGCTGAAGTGAGTTAAGACCTTGACGATTGTTGGGAAGGCATGATTGGTTTTGAACTGTGAGGACGTAAGATTTGGGAGGGGTCAGAAGCAGAATGATATAGTTTGGCTGTATCCACACCCAAAACTCACTTTGAATTGTAGCTCCCATTATTCCCATGTGTTGTGGGAGAAACCTGTGGGGGAGGTAATTGCATTATGGAGGCAGATCGTTCCCCTGCTGTCCTCATGACGGTGAAAAGTTCTCACAAGATTTGATGGTTTTATAAAGGATAGCTCCCCTGTACACCTGCCTGCCACCATGTATGACATGCATTTGCCTCTTTGTCTTCTGCCATGATTGTGAGGCTTCCCCAGCCATGTAGAACTGAGTTCATTCAACCTCTTTCCTTTATAAATTACTCATTCTCAGGTGTGTCTTCATTAGCAGCGTAAGAACAGACTAATACATACTTCTAAATATACATATATGTAATGGCATGCACATATATACAGACACACACACAAATATACACATACAGGCATATATATATATATATATATATATATATATATATGCACACACATATCTCCTCTTTCTTTCTGTTTAATAAGATGCTGTTTTGGTTTTGATGCACATCTTTCCCAAATTAAGTATGACAGGATAGTCTATGCTGGCCGACTTATACCTTAAAATGGTAATCACATCAATCTCTGTATACACACACACACACACACACACATATATATATGCACAGAGAGAGAAATAAATGTTATATTGTATAACAAGTGAAATGTAAATATTCCTAATGCTTTTATTTAACTATACCTATTTATTGAGTTCCCACCAAATACACATTGAATGGTTGCAGGGAAATACAGACAGTTTTCTATGATGGCAAACAAGACTGCTGGCATATATTCCAATAAGAAAAACTAGAAAATAACGTATATTAGAGGTCCCTAAATTAAGTTAGAAAGTTAGGGGAAAAAAACTCTATAATTTATTTTATTATCCTAACATGCTTTTGAGTGGACTCTATGAAACAGAAGCATTTACAATAAATTCCTATTACTACTTCTGAATACCAAAAGGAACTAAGGTACTAAAATTAAGTGGTTCTACTGGAAATAATTTTAGCAAATATGAATAATTTGCAATTGTGTCTTCACTAATTCATTCAAGGGATATTGTTAAAATATTATTCTGTTTACAATAAAATGAATTAAAGTATTTCTGGCCTCACAGTACTCACAGATTAATGAAGAAGCCAATGATGCAAACAACTGAAATACTAAATGATAGGTATAGCCTATGAATAGATCCCGAGAAGAGAAATGCCTCTTCATGCTAGAATGATGATAAAGGGAATTAGACAGGATTGTCTCAAGAAGATAATTTCTGACTTATCTTTTAAATAATATTTAAAATTAGAAAGCCCCCCCCTAGAAAAAATATGGACAAAATGAATACCACCTAGTTCCTCTTTCTTTCTCCTTAATAATATGCTATTTTTCTTTAGGTGCCCATCTTTCCCAAATTTAGTCATGACAGGATAGTCTGCACTGCCCAACTTATACTTAAATATGGTAATCGCATCAAAAAAATCATATTACTCAATTCCAACCAATGATACATGAGAAAAAATGTACAGGTGGCTACCTGAAGAAAATTTACTGACTCCTAAAGGAAAATAACAGCAAAATAAGGTATTTTATATACATACATAATTATATTTATATATATAATTACACATTTATATAACTATATATCTTATAATTTAATATATAACATTTTAATTGATATAATATATAGTATAATTATATACATAAAATAATATATATTATATAAATATATGATTTCATATATATTACATTACTATATTTTGCTATGATTTTTCCTTTTGGAGTCAGTAAATTTATATATATATAAATACACAAATAAATATAGTCAGTGAATATATATGTGTATATATACACATGTGTGTGTGTGTGTAGTGTGTGTGTGTGTGTGTGTGTATATATATATATAGCTGTGTAGCAGTGTAAACCTTGAATAGCTACTAGGCTGGATATAAAGCTGATACCTAATATGGCAGAAATGAAAAAGGAAAAGTTCTTGAACATTCATGGCAAGTACCTACACATTGCTGTGCAGATCGAATCAATCAAACCTGAAGTCTGCCTTATGTTTGGACTACTCATCTTTTCAATCCCCAAATTGATTTTAATTCTGAAAACTCTTCAATACTTTCTGCCTAAATTATTCTACAGTAATTTCTGTCTAAAATTTCAAGTTTTATTTGCAAATCAATTTTTAAACTATTTCTAATTGTATCTTTCTGACATGTTACATAAACTTTTATAAAATAAGTCTAAACATATTGATACATTCAAATATAAAGATGAAATATTTCTGCTAGATTTTATGTTAATAGTTTTGAACTGGGATATATTGTACATGTTTTCAGAAAAAAAAATGTATTTTACCATTTTTCACATATCAGTATTGGAGTACTTTCTTTGTATCTTCAATGGGTTGTGAAAATCCTAACAACTTGGGATGGCCACTTTTCTGGTTGAGACACACTTCAGTGACCTGAAATAAATGCCCATTTGTCACCACTTCTTATCATTTGATCTTCCTACTTCCCATTGTCACATTGTTTGATTATGTAGCTAAGCATCAAAGCACTCCTTATTCAGTGTTCCTAGCTAGATTTTACAGCCTGGACTTTTTTTTGTATTAAAAGAATCTTTAATATCCAACAGTCTACCAGTAGATTATGTAACACATCATGCAGCTTGAAAATGTTTTCACTAATGCCTAGAAAATGCTATTTTTCTTTATTCAAAGATATGAGCACAATGTACATAAAATTATCACGCATGTGTATGAAATTCAAAGCATGTTTCTTTACTTCACAATAATGGGTAAAATTAATTATGGAGGCTGAGAGGTGAACACATTATTTTCCCTGTAAGGTGAAAAATAGGTGATAACAAATATTTCAATATCTGAGTGGATTCTGCTAAAATATTAAGTGTTTTTCAGAGAAATGTTCTATGTTCCAACAAGTTTGGGAATATGCAGTGGGATATATAGAGGCCATATCTTGATCTCTCAGTTTCCTTTAAGGCCTGTTTCTCTTGCATCTGTGGCCAACCATATAACCATTGGGCCAACCATACTACTGCTGGCATCAGTAATCATTTCATTGACAAGCACAACTACGTGTGTCCATTTAGACCCCTTCTCTGAGCACACATTCTGACTCACCAAACACAGAGAATGAAAACCTACATACATCAGTGGTCGTTTTGATACAGACAGAGAGATCCCCTCTGTAGAATGTAGCCAATAGACAGAAATAAACGAAGTAAGAGAATAGCTTTCAATGATGAAAAATTTACTTCTTCCATCCAGACATCCCACAAACAATTTCTCCTATGGGCACATTAATACACAATAAACTGCTTTGTTAGAAAATACAGCTTGTATTACTTAAAATTTTTAAAAGCTCTGGGTATTTGAACATACTCCTATACCACATGACCTCACAGCAACTTTTTAAATTTAATTTATATCAAGAATCTCCAAGAAGATTGGCCAAAAAACTTAACTATGAAATTTATTTTTCTTTTTCTGAGGAGGTAAACACATACTAGATTATGCAATCTCACAGCTCTGAAACTCAAGCCCTGTAGTAAGCTAACTAAGTTAGTCAAGAAAGAAGGTTATTAGGCATGTGCTTCTAAAATTGTCATTTAGATCCATGTTGTTTCATATATATATTAATATATGAATGAATATACATATATAATATATATTCATATATATATGAGTGTGTGTGTGTGTGTGTGTGTGTGTGTGTGTGTGTGTGTGTGTGTATTTGAGACAGAGTCTCACTCTGTTGCTAATAAGCCAGCTCAATGAAAACACACACACAGATTGATACGCACCAAAACCAAAAATCACTATCTAGGTTCCTGATTTCCCTGATGTAGCCCTGGCCAATTTTAAGAAAACAATATTAGTGTCCGAATGATGCCCTGGGAAGAGATGCTAACCATTGGTTCTGTTTGGCTGGTACAAATTGACACATCACTCTTTAAACTCACTTCACATGAAAGGTTTGCTCAATGTAACATGACGCTATCCTGTGTCCAGCTACCAGATGTAGAAGATGGTGGTTCCCTGGGGCCTTTCGTCAGATGAATTGAACTCCGTCTGTAGGATAGGGTACAAAGAAACATCAAAGAGAACAGAATTTCTTCCAGTTCCCTGTGGCACCTACTCTCTCACCATGACCTCCAACAATTTCCTCCCTCTGTGTCCATGTATACATTTCTCACAGCAACAGGTGGATGTTATTCCATCTGCTCTTGAACCTGTGCAGGCCTTATGATTGGCCTTGATAATGAAATGTGTCACAGTATGGGACTTCCCATTCCAGCCTTAAAAGGACTGCCAGTTTTCACTTCATGCCTCTTAGAACTCAGTCATCACTCTGGGAGAAGCTCAAACCACATATAGAGCCCAAGCAGTTAAGGACAGAGGTGTTTCATTTCACATTCCCAGTTGAGACTCCATCTAACTCTCTGCACCAACAACCAGCTGTGTGAATGAGCCATTACGGGCATTCCAGCCAAGTCGCTTAGTTTACTACAGCACACAGAATCCTCACAGAATCATGAAAAATAATAAAATTGCTATTCTTTAATCCACTAACTTCTGTGTTTGTAAAATCTATACAACAATAGTTAACTCAGACAATCTTCCAGACCCACCTTCTATAAGAATTCATGAGTTCCAACTTTGAGAATTGTCAATCTTAAAATTTGAATTGACATTTTGTATTCCTTCAATCTAACTGAAGACATTTGTGTAGTTAAATAAAATAAATAAGATGCTATTTGAAAGACACTGAGTAAAGAATTTGGCAAACAGCGATACATGACAATGATATTTCTCTCAATATCTTTGTAGTATATGGAAACATTACAAATAATGGACTTTCCATTATTTGGTAGTGTTTACTGTAAATATAGGCTGCTTTACGCATATATTAAATTTGTATCTTGTAGAGAATGCAGATGTTGAGAACAGAAAATCTAAAGAGATTTTTGAAAAACGATAAATGCTATAAGATTAAATATAATTAAAATTGTTTGACAAAGAGAAAAACCACAGTTATACTTGATAAGCTCCGAGGGACCCAGATTTTGAAGGGCATTGTAAACTCAACAAATACGTTTAGATATTTTTATACAGGAATTTTTTAGTTTAGATATTTTTATACAGGAATTAGCCATTTCAGTGTTTCAAGTAGAGAGTTGTCATATTTGAGCCTGAGGGGAAATAATGTTTTGTAAGAGTAATGGTATTAAAGTGAAATATAGCCCTTCCGCTTATGTTCATAAGAAAGTATCAGGTTCTGAAATTACTTTTCTGACACAAATGCCTGTAAAAATTGATAAAGTATGTGACTATATACACACACACACACACACACACACACACACATATATATACACACAGAGAGAGAGAGAGTAAATATTAAGTTTTGTTACACACAAAAAGTTATAAGTATTTTAATTAATACATATGCTATTTGTTTGATTTAGTCATTCCACAATACATACTAAATCTTCATACTGTATACCTTAAATATATAAAATTATTGTGTGTCAATTTTAAAAAATATGAAAAAAAACAGCAATTTTCAGATATCAGGTAAAAAGCAGCACTAGAATAGTATTTTCTAAAATAAGGAGCATACTGAATTTAGGTCTACCACCAAGGCTTTATGCCTGGAGCCAATTTTCAGTACATGATATAGAGTAATAGAACCTGGCATGCTCACTGAATTAAAGAGACAGGAATTTGAGTTTAGGGAAGCTGAACTGACCAGAATTTACAGTGTACAATTCCAGAGAGGAGAGAGTCACGGGGAGAAGGAATTTCATAACTTGCACAGTGTTCTCTGTGAGTCTTTGGCTATATGCCAACTTGCACATACATAGGCTAGAAATCCATGAGACTGGGCAAAAACTTG